>NC_064615.1:577838172-578457980 GCF_023898315.1 Schistocerca nitens | reverse complement strand
AGAATGTGTGTCTGTAAATTTGTGTAGACGATTGATATGAAAACGAACTTCCAGAATTAATTGAGTTCCTTAGGCTAAATGCAGGGTTATGTTTTAGCAGCATGATGGAGCCCCTGTACATTTTAGTGTCAGGTGACATAATCTGGATCTAACATTCTCTGGAAGATGGCTTAGCAGAAAAGGTCACTTCCTGGCGAACAATGCCTTCAGACTGAAGTTTAACGTATCACTTTGAAGAATGCTTGTGCAACACATCACTTCACCAAACTGATGAATGTTGATCACCATTAAAATATATATATATATATTTTTATAACAAACTGGACATTCTATTGTATGGATGTATGTTTTGTTAATGCACATGTATCACGAGACGAATGGACACAGCATACTTGCAAGCCAGGATGATAAACATTGTACCCCATTTGCGGTACCTGCTGGCTGAGAATGTTATTCCATATCGTAGGTTTCTGCCTTGGAGATACAGCTTACACCATAGAGGAAGAGTGGCATGAAAATGTCTATGGAGCCATGGGGTCAAGAGAAAACACATTATATACATACACTCAACTGGAAAATTAAGACAACGTTTTTGGACTTTGTCCTCATCAATGTTTCTGTGATGCTCTGAATAATGTACTAACTTTGAAACATATAGTTATTGTGAACAAGAGTACAATATAGAAATTATGTAAATGAGAAGCACTGCATTTATTTCGAGAGTTCGATGTTGGAATTTTAACTTCCAGCAGTAACTGCAGCAATTTGAGGAAAGAAGTTTAATCGTAAGAGGTTGATGAGTGTGCTGAAATAATATGATGGGCAAAATTACCATTTTGGAGACTGGCCACAGGGAAGTATATTGGGCCTAGGAAACTGGCCACTTATTTCTTTATTTAAAGCATTACTGGAACATATGTAATTGATGTACCATCTAGATTAATATACACTAAAAAAGGGCCATGCTTCAAGATTTATTTTTCATAATTAGTAAGTTCTTTGACAGATTACTAACTTTAAAAAAATTGACAGGAAATCTAGCTAGCCTCCCAACAGTGAGGTGAGTACTGAGCAATTTCTTGCTCTTGGGCTTCGAAAATTTCTTGCCCCACTCAACAAATTAGACATATTTGTAGCAGAATTACAGCAAACTCCAAAATCTAACGAGTACAAGCATTAAGTTATGTCAATATGATCTTATTGTTTCAGCCATTCACAATAGCGTCTGCTAATGTTTCTTTCGAAATAATTCTAGAAATTTACAACAGGAAACACCACCACTCAAGGGGCAGGTTGCCCCTTGACTGGTTCTCGTACTACCAGAGTCCAGTTTTTGAGTGATAGTTGGCTTGCATGTCGAGAAAATCACGACTGCAACTATAACCAGGTGCAGTCTTTTTCACAAAGTTATGGTATGACCTATGTTTGAGCTGGGTCTCTAAAGTGTTAAATAACAGAATACCTTAGCTCCCGATAAGACTTGACTTCGCTACACAATATCACGGTACAGAACCAGCGGAACATGCCCTGGTTTCTGCCTGTCGGGGATGGTTGAAAGGTGAAGTCTACAATGAGAAAGTAAACACACCACATGTACTGGTCTTCTGGATTATGAATAGTAATGTTTTCCTAAGAGAATGTCAAGACAAACTTAGAACAGCTATACGTGGTGGTGTTGAAAGAATTTTAAAGTGTGCTGAAGTCCAAGGTGAAATATACGATACTAAACTTAGCTTACTTGCCTTTGCTTAACACCTTCAGGGAATATTTGGGTTACATTGTAACAGATCTATCTCTGTAACTAATAAAAGCTGGACACACATTATAAAGGAATTTTTTTTAATATATATGTATACTAACCCCTCCTAAAACATTTACTGTTACCCTGAAACACCTTGTATATGTTGCTTTAGCCTGACAACGCCTTCATGCCAAGAGGCAGCTTATGACCACGACACGGCCTTATATGGGACACTGTGCAGCTGTTGGCAGTCATATTCTACACACACTTCAGCTAGGTGTACACACACACACACACACACACACACACACACACACACACACACACACACTCTTCATCCTCAACTAGAATAAATATAAACTGTAATTGTGGATAATATGTGGTTATAAATATCACAAATTTATTTATTTATCCCTCACAAGAAACTAGGATTTTATTTTTTGAGATATCAAAATAGACTTTTTATAATAATGAATAAAAAGTCAGAAATGTGTAACTTACCATGAACAGCATAGTGAAAAATAGTAGGAAAACATGGACTTGGGCAAAGGAGTGAAAGAGGAAGCTACGTAGTAGAGTTTTACAAAGGCCATTATTTAATCATCACTAACATATGTTTTAAGAAGCATGAAAGAAGGCTGTATATGTGGAACAGACCTGGGGACACTAGAAGGTTTCAGATTGATTATGTAATGCTACAACATATTTCAAAATCAGATTTCAAACTTTAAGAAATTTCTAGTGGCAGAAGTGGACTAACCATAATTTATTGCTTATAAACTATAGATCACATCTGAAGCATTTGCAAAAAGGTAGGAAATGAAGGAGATGCGACCTGGATAAGTTGAAAGAACTAGAGGCTGCTGAAAGTTTCAGGACTAACATTAGGCAACAATTAACTGAAAAAGGGGAAATGAATAGAACAGAAGATAAATGGGTAGCTTTGAGATATGAAATTGTGAAGACAGCAGAGGATCAAATAAGTAAAAAGGCAAGACCTGATAGATATCCTGAGATAACATGAGATATTGAATTTTGACAAGAGAAGATAATAAGAAATGCCACAAACGAAGCAGACAAAGAGGCAGACAGACATCTAGAAGCAAGACTTGATAGAAAATGCAAAATAGCTACACAGGAATGGCTAGAGGGCCAATATAGGGCTGCAGAAATAACATGCATGATTAGGGGAAAGATGGCTGCTGTCTACAGGAAAATTAGAGAGACCTTTGGAGAAAATAGAAGCAGCTGTATGAATATGAAGCACTCAGATGCCAATCGAATATTGAGCAAAGAAGGGAAAGCTGGAAGACAAAAGAAGTATACATGAGAGCTATGCACTTTAAGGCAATGTTATAGAAATACAAGAGGACATAAATGAGGAGAGGAGATATGATACTGCTACAAGAATTTAACAGAGCACTAAAAGACTTAAGTCAAAACAAGGGCCCCAAAGATGACATTATTCCCTAAGAACTACTGATATTCTTGGGAGTGCCAGCCGCCACAACAAAACTATTACACCTCATATTCAAGAGGTATGAGACAGATGAAACACTCTCGGATTTCAAGAACACTTTAATAATTCCAATTCCAAAGAAAGCAGGTAGTGATAGCTGTGGATATTACCTAACTAATAGTTTAATAAACAACAATTTCAAAATATTTATATAAAGTATTTACAGAAGAATGGAAAAACTATTACAAGCTGACCTCAGGGGAGATCAGTTGGGTTCAAGAGAAATTTAGGAATATGTGGGGGAATAACGATTCTACATGTTAACTGAGTAGGTAAGTTGAAGAAAGGCAAACCTACGTTTATAGCATTTGCAAATTGAGAAGAAGCTTTCAAGAATGTTGACTAGACTACAATCTGTAAGTCTGAAGTTATCAGTGACAAAATCCAGGGAGCAGAAGGTAATTTATAATTTGTACAAAAACCATACTGCAGTTCCACGAGTCTAAGGACACGAAAAAAGAAGCAGTAATTGAGAAGGTTGGGAGACAGGGTAGTAATCTACTCCCATGTTATTCAATCTACACATTGAGTTAACAGAAGAGGAAACCAAGGAAAGAATTGGAAAGGGCATTTAAGTTCAGGCAGCAGAAGTAAAAACTTAGAGGTTTACTGTTGACAATGTAATTCTGTCAGAAATGGGAGGGGATTTGGAAGAGCAGTTGAATGGAATGGATAGAGTCTTGAAAACGATGTTGTAAGATGAACAACAATAAAAGTAAAACAAACATTATTGAATGTCATCTAAATAAGGCACTGCTGAGGGTATTAGATCAGGAAGGGAGACACTAAATGTGGTAGGCGAGTTTTGCTATTAGGTTTAGCAAAGGTAACTGTCAATGGCTAAAGTAGAAAGGATATAAAATGCAGTCTGGCAATAGCAAGCAAAGTGTTTTTGGCAAACAGAAACTTTCCAACACTGTATTTAAATTTAAATGTTAGGTGTATTTTCTGGAGATAAAGAAAGGATCGATTGGTAGGACACATACCAAGATATCAGAGAATAATCAGTCTGGTAACAGAAGGAAGTAGGAGGGATAAAAATTGTTAAGTGAGACCTAGGAATGAATGTAATAAGCAGGATCAAATGGATATAGGTTGTGGTTATTATAAAGAGAAGAAGATTGCACAGGATATGCAAAAGTGGAAGTTTCAGCAAATTAGTCTTCAGACTGAAGACGAAACCACCACCACCCCCAATTAATACATGTAACTCAAATAAGAATATTTATTACCTGGTTGCTGTTCCTGTGGCTTTATCTTTGAAGCAAGGTCTGCAAATGTGGTGGTCGACTGCACTGAAGAGAATAGACCTTCAGGCTTCAAATTCTCCTCCAATTGCTTTCCTACTGTTCTGTGTTTTTCATCTGGTTGAAGAATACTGTGTGAAGGTTCCATCATGGTTTTCAAATCTGTGCTTTCAGTGGCTGATGTTCTCAATATACTTTCAGTTTGAAAGGGTGCAGTAAATCCAAATCCTGGTGTCTTTGAAACTTTGGGCTCACAACCAAATTTACTTGTTGGGCCAAAATTGAACATAAGGGGCTGGTCCTGCACAGATTTTGTCTGACTAGATGGAGGGAAAAGAGTAAAGAGTGGGGCATTGGAACAATTTTCTACCTTTTGCCCCTGTGAACCAAACAGTGAAGTTCCAGCAGCTAAATTACTGATCTGTTTTTCACTTTCAGATGAACGTCCTGGAGTTTTTCCAAACTCTGGTGTGGATATAGCAGCTTTCTCTGCAACAGTGTTTGTTGCAACAAGTGACGCCACCCCAAATTTTTTCTCGGCATGCAATGAACCTGTCTGATCAATTGTTATATTTTTTGCATCACCTGCAGCCATTGCAGGACTTGTGAAAACTGCTGCTGTGTTTCGGGAGAACCATGATGGATTGGTTGTTGTAGTAGACTGACCGAAAGTAGGAGTGAAAGAAAATGTCGGAGGCTGCAAAATACCACTGCCCATCTTGGGTTTGATCGGTGTGGTATTAGAAGTAATTTGCTTATTCTTATCCTCTGTATTATCGTCAACTGTACCAGCTGTTTTCTGTCCAAGGGCAGCCAATGAAAAGTCACCTGAACAAATAGGTTTATGTGCAGACGTGTCCACATTTGATGATTCTGCCCCTCTTTCTCCATCTGACTGTAAAAGAAAACAGATGTCAGAAATAGAAAATACAAGAAAACTAATTAACATTAATCGTTTCAAAATGAAGTTAGTCGCCGTGCCATCCGCCTATTTGTCATTTACAATGAATAATATTAGACTAACAGATAAGTAACAAGGAACCTTGAGAAACTTTAGACAGGAGATAAATGAAATAGAAGAACACAACAATTTCCTACTTTTATAATGCTGTCTATTGAAACATAAAGTTCAAAAATGCACACTGTTTTTGGTAGTCAAATGTAGCCTTCTATACCAAGTATAGATAATTTTATTTATCCGACATGATGAAATACATAATGTTCAGAGATTTAAACATTTGCTTCACACACAAAAGGCAGCATTAATGTTTGGTTTCTAGTTATTAGTCTACCACTACTTTCCAATCATTTATCAACTACGCAGATATTTTATGAGAAACTACTGAATTTTACTAACATCGAAGAGTCAGTATGATATTTGTAAGAAATGTAAGCCTTGCTTGTGTCATATTTTGATTAAATTATTCACATACCTCTGAAGCTTCATCATCTTTACAGCCTGGACATCCTGGACAGCCTGGTTTTCTTCGATAAGCATAAAAATTTGAAGGCAACATCAACCTTTCTGCCTCTGCTTTCTCTTGCTCAGTAACTGCTAATTCGTATATCACCTCTGGTGAATCTGAAATGGAAGTATATTATCTCTGTAACATTACACTTCTCATTTGTGTCTAAGCAGTGAATGGATTCTTTGCACAAACAATGAAAGAATTATGGGATTTCTAGAAAAGGCTGCTTACACATTAACTTACACCTGATATGCTCCATAAAACCAATCACATTCTTATAATATCTTTAACATCACATAACAATGCATTTATATCAAACCAATGGATACTCTAACAACATTCCAAGAAACAGAAAACATATCTGCACTAATAGTAATGTAGTGATGGTAATAGCCGTCACTAATACTAAGATTCCACTGTAAATTAAGTTTAGATGTATGTACACTGAAGAGCCAAAGAAACCAGTACACCTGCCTAATATTGTGTAGGGCCCCTGCAAGCACGCAGAAGTATCATAACACGACATGGCATGCACTAGATTAACATGTGAAATAGTGGTCCAGCATTGAAATCTACAGCAATTTGCAGAAGCGTTGCACTTCTGTCACTTTGAACTATTCTCTTCATTAATCAGTGGTCTCATTCTTGCAGGACCTTTTCCCGGCTGCAGCGATGTCAGATTTGATGTTTTACTGGATTCTTGATATTCACAGTACATTCATGAAATGGTTGTATGGGAAAAATCCCCACTTCATTGCTACCTTGGAGATGCTGTGTCCCACCGCTCGTGTGCCGATTACAACGCTACGTTCAAACTCACTTAAATCTTCATAACATGCCACTGTAGCAGCAATAACCGATGTAACAACTGCGCCAAACACACGGGGTCTTATATAGGTGTTGCTGACCTCAGCACCATATTCTGCCTGTTTACATCTCTCTGCATTTGAATACATATGCGTACATCACTTTCCCAGTGTACGTAGTCAAAATAGTGGACAGAGTATCTTTAGTCAAATGCTTAGCTCTGTCTAACACTATTCATTTCTTACACTCCTGACCACCTACATACCAAGCCGTAACGGGAGGTCTGAGTGAGTAAAAGAAATGCTGTCTTCATTCCCAAGTCTTATTTGTATCCGCAAAAATTAAAGTCTTGTAAACCACGGTTGTCCTTTCAGTATACCGAAGCTCTGATGGATGGATTGCACTTTCCTGTATTTTTATCTATTGTAATTTATGTTCCACTAACTACAAATGTAGAACCTAGTCACATTAACACATTTTAACAAAACAAATTTTGCATGTTACTGACACATTCTGTAAGTTACAGATTTTTGACACGCACTGCGTAACATTTGGAAGTCAAATGAACTTGTTACAAGTCGTCACATATTGCATACTGTGAAATTTTTCTGACATAGTTATGTTTATTTAATACACATTAACTCAAAACAACAATACTAAATTACTGTAACATGCTACATTTCTCAATGTAATGTACGCTGCATTGTGTATTTGTTAATACATTTGAGAAATGTTTTGAGATTAGCTAAGCAGTTCCAAACCTTTGAGAGACCATTACTGATGAATAAGAACACACAGAAATCAATATCTTTAACAAGGTTTAGTATCTAACTAAAGTTTAGATTAGAATTTTTTTTAACTTTTCTATTTTTAAAATTACAGGAAAATACACAATATTTCAATAACATTCAACATATAAAATTCACCATTTTTGTAAGTGATATCAAAACAAAACACAATGAAAGTTAATGGGAGGGTTGTTATTGCTTATTTTCATCAATCTATTTTATGAAACTTCCTGGCAGATTAAAACCGAGTGCCCGACCAAGACAAACTCGGGACCTTTGCCCTTTGTAGGCAAGTGCTAGACCGACGGAGCTACCCAAGCATGACACACAACCTATCCTCACAGCTTTACTTCCGCCAGTACTTTTCAAACTCCACATCCTGAAATATTTCTTATATTTCATCTCAGCCAATGCACATTGTAAACTGTGTTCCAAGTTAAACTGGTTCCTTGCTTTTGTTTTTGTCATCACTATAGTAGTAAATTCACTTTCCCTATAAGAAGTGTCCAACTTTTGACCTTTTTTTTTATGATGGATATTTATCACAAATCTTCCTAAAAATTGTTCCTAGTTCTGTTTTAGAGGAATCTACTTTCAGTGTGTATCTTCATTTAGTCCACGAAATTCTGGTCTGACTTCAATGTCACAAGTGAAAATACTCAGATTTCATTTTTAGAAAATTGTTTTAAAATCTAGTTACTTGGCAAGTCTACAGTTCAGGAAAATAACTGACGGAATTTACTAGCAATCATAAGTGCTGACTTATTTCATGTGTGATGAACAATTTTCAATATTTGTGTTAAGTATCACTGACAGTTCTGGGAACATGTAAATGCCTTTAATTTCAGCTGTGTGCTGGGAAAGCTCCTATCTGTGAAGAGAATGAACTTTATGTTTTGCTGTCAAAATATTCACCATATTTCCTTCCAAGTCAAGATTAAGGATATTTATTTCTACAAAGATACCTGCAAGATGTTACAAAAAGGTACGGCCAAACTTTCAGGAAACATTCCTCACACACAAAGAAAGAAAATATGTTATGTGGACATGTGTCCGGAAATGCTTACTTTCCATGTTAGAGCTCATTTTATTACTTCTCTTCAAATCACATTAACCATGGAATGGAAACACACAGCAACAGAACGTACCAGCGTGACTTCAAACACTTTGTTACAGGAAATGTTCAAAATGTCCTCTGATTAGCGAGGATACATGCATCCACCCTCCGTCGCATGGAATCCCTGATGCGCTGATGCAGCCCTGGAGAATGGCGTATCGTATCACAGCCGTCCACAATACGAGCATGAAGAGCACATTTGGTACCACGGTTGTGTAGACAAGAGCTTTCAAATGCCCCCATAAATGGAAGTCAAGAGGGTTCAGGTCAGGAGAGCGCGGAGGCCATGGAATTGGTCCGCCTCTACCAATCCATTGATCACTGAATCTGTTGTTGAGAAGTGTACAAACACTTCGACTGAAATGCGCAGGAGCTCCATCGTGCATGTCAACACAAGCATCGAAGTCAACATTATCTTCCTTCAATTGGGCCAACTGGCGGTGAATCGAGGAAGTAAAGCACATACTGACGAAACTAAAATGAGCTCAAAAGCGTTTCTGGACACATGTCCACATAACATCTTTTCTTTATTTGTGTGTGAGGAATGTTTCCTGAAAGTTTGGCCGTACCTTTTTGTAACACCCTCTGTGTGTGTGTGTGTGTGTGTGTGTGTGTGTGTGTGTGTGTGTGTGTGGTGTGTTTATATATATACCCATCATCCGTTATTTTGCCTTGTAAGTCTTTCTCCTTTTCCGGCCTCACCCTTTCCAGAAATAAAGCAGTTTCTTGTCTAAGCTTGGGCATTCTATGTAACACCTTGCCACATGTTCGCTATCATACTCCCGTGTAGAACAAAACCACATTAATTTGGCTCACACCTCTTTGCACAACTCTCTGAGAACTCGTGTTTGTCGAATTACTTCAAATGAGGTTTACTATCTTCGTTACCTGAGTGAGCACATTCAGAAAATCAAGTGGAAGTGTTTCTGCTGCTAAAGTGAAAAGAAGCATAAACCAATGGCTGAATGTTGCATTTGGAGCAACTTCTTGCATGAATGTGTGGAATGCAGGGTGAACGCCCAACATGGAAGATGTTATCTGTACATATACCTACCAACTTCAACAAGTGCATCTCACTTTCCTCAACAAAATTTTTCAGTAATCGGAAAACTCCTATTCTTCTTTAACACTTGTTATCTTTTACATACTGAACATAAGCAAACAGAAGGGAACAAGATGCAACAACCGTTGCAGTGCACAGAAATGAATTCTTACTTCATTGGGTACCATGACCAAAATACAAAAAGTTATGTCCCCAATAAGACTTCTGATTGTGTTGTTTGAAAGAGATCTTGTTTATCTTTTTCTTCTGTCGCTGTCTAGAAGCAGCATCACTGCATCTAGTAAGCAAGGCTTGATGGCAGCCTCTTCAATTGTAGGATGTTCCTGGTTTTCAACAATTTGAAGAGTGGTTTGGTACGGAGCTCAAATTATATCTTCAGTTGACTTCTTTTTGAAAAAGAAGTACTGTGAAAATTTAAGGCCATTAGTCAAGAATGTAACGCAACTGAATTAATAGCATTTACATTTTGTTACCTATGTTGTGTATGAATTTACTATGAAGCACCTTCAGTAGCCTAAAGTCTCTTCATGTTTACTTGCTGTTTGTGCAATTTATTTAGCTCTCTAAATATCTGGAGTTGTTAGTTTGTGTGTGGTTCACATCACAAATTTACAAACAGTCCATTCTTGCAATCAAGCAGTTCACTGCCAAGCCTAAAGTCTCTTCATGTTTACTTGCTGTTTGTGCAATTTATTTAGCTGCACATTGAAATAATCTCATGATGATCAATATAGTATTGCTATACTTTGTCCACTGCATTTTACCTCATAAACCTGAGGTATGTATTACCTGGAGGAGGACAGAGATGACCTGGTCAGGGTAGTAGCACCATATTTATATCCGAAAAAGACAGGCAGATATTATAAAAGCATATGATGCAGTGTTTTGAAGACTAGAGTGCACTGTGACACAAAGCTGTGAATCAGTCTTACAGCTGCATCTGCATTACCACTTAAAGTCAACAACACCGACTCGAGTCTGATATTGCATCTTCAATCTGGCGCTTGCGGCACAGTATTTTACAGCTGTTTTCAATCCTACCCAAAATTGGTTCTCAAACTCAGTGTTGTGGGACATTGCCAGTGCGGATGCGTGTCATCGACGAACGAATATCGCCCTACACTGCCACGCAGAATACAGTGTACCACATGACTACATCCCAAATGTGTCAAATG
The DNA here is from genome assembly GCF_023898315.1 of Schistocerca nitens. Lineage (NCBI taxonomy): Eukaryota > Metazoa > Arthropoda > Insecta > Orthoptera > Acrididae > Schistocerca > Schistocerca nitens. The sequence goes on along the minus strand of NC_064615.1, from coordinate 578,447,054 downwards.
GCTTTCTGTTTGCAAGTGTGACGACCCAGTGGATGCCAGTATTCACAGTGCAGCAGTCGATTCTCATTAAGTATGATGTGAACCACACACAAACTAACAACTCCAGATATTTAGAGAGAAAAATGGGAAGTATGGGACCCTATGGACAAAAATCATCACATAAAATAAAGGATGCTTGGCATTGGATCACAAATGGTGTCAGATACGAACTGCTGAAGTAAGAAACAATATGCAAACTTCAATAACAATCACTGAAATTCTGAATATCTCGAATAGATACACCAACTCACAAAGATATTTCCAGTGGCTAGAAAGCACAAAATTATGCCACATTCTCTTCATGAGATACTGCAGATGTACAATTTGTGTCCATTACTGGTGGTTCAGAGACAACTGATAACCAGTCTTCGAATGACATTTGCCAAAAATTTACAAACAGTCCATTCTTGCAATCAAGCAGTTCACTGCCAAGATTATTTTTGCTGTACATTTCCCAATTTAACACTTGCATTTCTTGATTTGCTCCAGCTGCAACCCTGCAAGAACTCCGATTGGAACCAATATGCGTTAAGTGCAAAAATCTGTCAGGTGCGCAGCAGTCCTCACCATAAGTGAGAGTGCCTATGTTCTCCGTTTCCTCTGAAGTACCAAGAACTGGCAGAATGTGATAGGTGCCAAGCGCTCAGTGTGACCACGCCTTAATGTGTTCAGATATTACCTGTGTGGACACACTAAAATTGTACTTAAGATTGGCTAACTAATCTCCTCTTGGTGAAGAGAGAGAGAGAGGTCTATTATCATAATAAATTATTTCAAAATTTTCACTATCTTTCATATGCATCAATGTGTAACTTAGAAGTGCACCAACAAAAAGCAGCAGCATTGTTCAGAAGCAATAAGGAATTCATGAGCTGCTTAAAGAATGAAACAGACATGGGCAAGACCCGTTAAAATGAAACTGAAGGATGGAATGCAATCCATATACTCTTTGCCAATGAATACAGAATCTATTTTGGATGACTTCAACAGTTGGTTTGGGGGGGGGGGGGGGGGGGGGGCTGGAAAAAAAGGACAATAATTCCAGAGTGACAAATTCTGCTTGCTTCAGATTAACAGTGTCATTTTTCATCTTCAATCAACATGCAGTGTGGTACTTAATTTCATGGTAATGTAGTAAATATGACCAATAACAAGACAACAGCAACTTCTTTATCAAGCTGTGATATTAGTGCGTAACATGCAAAAGAATCAAATACTTTTACTGAATAGTTTCCCAGCAATCGTTTGAGAATGACTGTTGTTAATTTTTCATGCAAAAACTGAAACTTTTTAAAAACCAAATTCAGCAAGGGCTGCAGCTTTGCTTCATTCATATTAAGATTTTTTTCAGGAACATAGCAGACCTTTGTATTTTCAGATTTGTGCTTTCCCTGAATCCAACCACAGATGCAAGAGCAATTCTTTGTGTGGTAAGAGAAAAATTTGGCAACAGTCTGTGACAAAGAATTGCAGGCGAAAATAATCGGCGCATATCAAAGCCACCATCAACATTGAGCAAGTCAAGTTTTTAACATCATAGCGTGGTACAATTTTTCTGAAAGTGTAAAACAGTATCAAGCAAATCAGGCATTCTGAACAGGTATTTGAACACAGACCAATGTGAGAGAAGAACACAACCTACATCACAGGCAGATCATCACTCTGTTTTCACTACAGAGTTGGGAGGCGCCAAACTAGATTTCAATTGAGGCCCATATTTGGTGTGTTTTATATTATAACCTTCTTCCTATGTACGAGGTGCGGCTAGAAAAAAACCGGACTGATGCTGGAAAAAAAAATTTATTTACAATTATTTACAATTTCATGTTATCTCCTTCAATGTACTCTCCTCCTCGGTCTCTACACCGCTCCATACGAATTTTCCACTGTTCATAGCAATGCTGCAGATCATTTTCGGTAAGTCCATACATTACTTCCGTCGCTTTCTCTTTTACTGCTTCAACAGTCTCAAATCTAGTTCCTTTCAAAGCTGACTTGACTTTAGGGAAAAGAAAAAAGTCACAGGGGGCCAAATCAGGTGAGTAGGGTGGATGATCTAAGACGGGAATGTTGTGTTTTGCCAAAAACGTCTTCACTGACAACGCACTGTGAGCTGGGGCATTGTCTTGGTGAAGGATCCATGACTTTTTTTTCTCCACAAATCGTTCCGTTTTCTCCGTACTCGCTCACGTAGGGTAGCCAGGATGCTAATGTAGTAATGCTGATTCACTGTTTGTCCCTCTGGTACCCAATCAATGTGCACAATCCCTTTGATGTAAAAAAAAAAAAAAAAAAAAAAAACAATCATCATTGCCTTGAATTTCGATTTTGACATTCGTGCCTTTTTTTGTCGTGGAGAACCAGGAGTTTTCCAATGCATCGATTGGCGTTTAGTTTCGGGATCGTAAGTAAAAAACCACGATTCATCGCAAGTAATAACATTTTGTAAGAAGGTGGGATCACTTTCAATGTTTTCCAGGACGTCAGAACAAATCATTCTTCGGCGTTCCTTCTGTTCAATTGTGAGACACTTTGGAACCATTTTTGAACACACTTTGTTCATGTTGAAACTTTCATGAAGAATCTGCCTAACACTTTCCTTGTCAACTCCTGTTAACTCAGACACTGCTCTGATTGTTAAACGGCGATCTTGTCGAACAAGTTTACCGATTTTTTCAATGTTTCCATCAGTTTTTGCTGACAATGGTCTGCCAGTGCGAGTGTCATCACTGGTGTCTTCGCGGCCATCTTTAAATCATTTAAACCACTCAAACACTTGTGTTCGCGATAAACAATCTTCGCCGTACACTTGTTGTAACATTACAAACATTTCACTTGCAGATTTTCCTAGTTTGAAACAAAATTTGATGTTAACACGCTGTTCTTTCTGTACACTCAACATTTTCCGACGCACAGACAAAACGTCAACTACTTAAAACAGACGACACGGGCAGACTGAGTGCAGGAGGCAGATTAAACTCTAGCAGTAGGTGGAGCGAGAGTCACGTGACAGGCCACGCGACTTTCAGCCTTATTGCATTCGTTTTATTGTTTCACCAGTACTAGTCCGGTTTTTTTCTAGCCACACCTCGTATATATGTAACTTCAATGCATTTCAAAGCTCACTGTAGATCCCAAAAATGCATTGTTATTGGTACGATTTGTTATAAAATAATGGGAAATGTTACATTGGTAGATTGTTATATAATTTGTGTGTCACCAAAGTATTTCATTTCAAGGCAACAGAACATTGAAAATTCATCAGAAATGTGTTGTTGTTGGTACAACTGTTGTAATTAAGCATCTTTTAATAACCTATCACTGATTAAAGTCTTTGGAAGATGGTAAAATACAAAACATGGTCTTACGTTATGGGAAGTTCAGCGCATCATAGTGGGTAGAGGCATCGAAATGCAGAATTACAAATTGATGTATCACTAATTCCAAATATTTCTTATGCACCTTCACATTTTCCAAAAGATTGTGCAGCTTATATATTTATTTAATAGAGGTATGTTCTGTAATATTCAATGTTATGTAAAAGTAAGTGTGGTCTCTCTGAAGAGTGAGTCAGATTGGTTTTATATGCAAGAGAGCTTGCACTATTTGCAAGGAGTCTGCTCATCAATAGGAACAGTGATCAAGAAAGAATGACTCCATGGCTTTACTGAAAGTAAGTATGATGAAACACTGTGAAAGACTATTGTAAATTTGTATGGCACTATTTGTAATGGAGCTTTCCTAAATTGATGTCCTGAGTTGCAGACAGGCACAATGAAAATATTGCTAAATGTAAAGGCCTTCTTTGGAAATAGAAAAGACACACACACACACACACACACACACACACACACACACAGCCATTATTTGCGGCTGCTGTGGCCCGAGACAGTGGCATATGAAGTGTGCAAGTGCAGAGTGGGAGGGACAGAGACAGGCGGGAAGGGGGTTTGTGTGTGTGTGTGTGTGTGTGTGTGTGTGTGTGTGTGTGTGTGTGTGTGTGTGTGTGTGTGATATCCTCAAGCTCACATTGCAGGAAGATGACAAGGAACTTGGGTGCACCCTTGTGAAAGGAATTATGCTGCCCATTGTCTCCAGATAGCTGTATTGAGGATTATAACCACTGTCTTCCCAAATGTAAGTCCAATATGTTAATCACTGCTCTACTTTGGTTGATGATTGTGTTTGAGTCACCTGGCATTTCAGAAATAAAGGCATGGTGATCTAGCGTCAATTGAAGGGGAGAAGGCAGCTGCCATGCACATTTAGCCTACACAAGTACAATAACTTCATCAACTGACATTTAACCTTATTAGAACACAAAATTAACGCTGTGGAAGCAACACTAAGGGGTAAAATGTTTGTAGAGTTTTTTATGTAGTTTTAAGTCTTGCACTAGACAGGATACCTGAGCAGTAGGCATAGCTGTAGCACTCTGAACTGTTGTCAAGGAAAGAATCACACAGAGAAACAGTTGTGGTGCCACTTCAGTTAGCTATCTCACCATCTTTGCGTTATCACTTTCAACCATTTTGAAATTTTTATATTCATTACTATTGTTTATAAAATTGACAACAAATGCTTGCAGTAAGTATAAAGGGTTCCCTGTTTAGTATCTTAGTGCTTGAAACTCAACATCAATGGTCTCTGGCAAGGCTTCAGTATTACAATTCTTGTGTCTTGTGTTTGACATCAATAGCTTCTTCACAAACTTCTGTTTGTTGTTGGGTGCTGAAAGAATGCAATTATCTGTCTTCCAAGTCACTTGTGGACACTTTCTCTTACAAAAGACCGTGTCTCAATATACAATGTCACATGCAATGTAGGATGACAGATATTTTAAAAAATTGATGTTGCTTGGACTAGATCAAGACAAGAAGTTCTCTCTACACAAATCAGTTTGGCAGTCATTTTTTGCAGTGTCCACTGTAGCCAATACTTTTTTTTGCTTTCTCTCCTTGTCTTCCATACACCTTCAAACTATATGCCAAGGAACAAGTGGTCCCAAGCACATGGATACACTAACTTGCTGTCTCACCTTGTAGATGTGACGAGTTCAAGATGCAGATCTCCATGCTGCTCTACCCTATACAAGCCCTGGAGTAACTACTGCAACCTACACCCTTCTGAATTTGCTTACTGTATTCATCTCTTGGTCTCCCTCTGTGATTTATCGCCCCCCCCCCCCCTCCCCCCCAAATGCTTCTCTCCAGTATTAAATTAGTGATCCCTTTATGTCTCAAAATTGTCCTATCAATTGATCCCCTCTTCTAGTCAGATTGCGTCACATATTTCTTTTCTCCCCAATTCTACTCAGTACCTCCTCACTAATTACGTGAACTATACATCTAATATTCAGCATTCTTCTGTAGCCCTACATTTCAAAAGCTTCTATTCTCTTTGGTCTAAACCAGACGCGGCTCGTGGTTTCTATACTGGGGAAGGCTGCAGCATTTATCTATCGGAGCCAACATAGACCTCGGGTTACACTACAGATTAGTCCGACATAAACAACTAAAAATTCAGGGGGAGGGGGGTGGCAGATCACTCTCTACCCATAATTTTACGTACTGCATCTTCTATAATCAGGTATTAAATATGATTAAAAGCTAACTTCGAATTAAAATCTTTGGTTAGTGTTTTTGTACGTCATCATTACATATTCTGACACTTTGCAGCAAATCATATGAAAAGACGCGTTTTGGAGAGATCTTTAATGCGATGAATGTTAACTTTGCGGTTGCTTAATATTTTTGGTGTTTTCAGTACTAAACTTAAGGCGTTTATTGTAGTTAACCTCCAAAGCTCGAAGTTTACGAGTTTGCATGACTATACTGTGATGTTTTCGTGACGTCACAAGTCTTGTGCTGTGACTGGGTGGCATGAGCAATCCGTGCAACTGCAATATTAATTCACATGTTTGAGAAGCGAACAGTTCGTATTTATTGTGTATTATGAAAATATGCATTTATATGAAATAGCGCACTAAAGATCTCTCCAAAATACGTCATTTTTAGTACGGTTTGTTGTGCTAAAGTACACAAAATGTGACACTGTAGCGCAACACACTGTACCGGTACCAAAAGTAGTTCGTTTCGGAAAATGTCATCACGTTTATGACTGGCTAAACATGACACTACACTTTTTTACTCACTTCACTTAATAGGCTAAGTAGGACTTAATATAAAGAAATTACCTCTTATCAATTATGAATGCACTTTCGCTTACCTCAATTCATTTGTTTATAGACGAAGTCAGCTCGTCTCCCCCTCTGCGCAGCAAAATGGTCTATGACCATTTCATTGAAATTTGGCTGATTCAATAATTCTTTTTCTAGGGAACACATTGCAAGCACACAAAGTCTGTCCTCATTCATAGTGTTGCACATGAATGTTTTCACTCGCTTTAACGTCGAGAAGCAGCGTTCTGCCTCGCCGGTAGTCATAGGGAAGGTTACTATTATTTGCAGAAGTTTTACACTTTCAGGAAAAGCTTTAGCCAGATTGTTATCGTAAAGAAAGTTCAACAAGGTCAAAGCACCTGACGCCTTCATAAAATCTTTTCGGCTGTGCAACACATTCAGCTCATGACGTAGATCAGAAGACTGTAAATTGAACAAATTAACAGCTATTTTACACTCTTTTTCCGGAAAAATAGTTTGATGTTTTGCAAACAACGACGGATCAAACAGCTGTGCAATCGATAAGTGATAATTGAAACTGAATCGTTCTCTGATCTGAGTTGTGATGAGGTCGCAAACGTTTCGTGCACACACTATTCTTGATTCTGTGAAACGTCCCCGTTTTGCAGTTGGTTCTACCTGTTCCCAGTGATCGTCGGTTTCAAGTGAGGCCCTAATTTGCTGGACAGAATCTGCAAAGTGCGAAACATATTCAACAGTTTTCACTGCATCAATATTCCTCTGCTGCAGTTGATTAAAGAGAATGTCACAGTGAGGCATGACTGTATTAAAAAAATTTAACCAGAAGAGGAAATCTTCGTCTTGCAGGAAACCCTTCAGTCCCGTGGCCTTGTTTATTGTCTTGTAATCACTGGCATCATCATCAATAATTCTTTCTAGGCACTCAACAATTTCCTTTTGGTATTTGTACACAGTGGTTATGCTCTGTGATTTAAAATTCCATCTGATGGACTGAGGACAGGTAGGAATACGCTTCTTCACGACTTCGTCAAGAATGGCTGTACGGGTAGAAGACCGGGAAAAAAAGGTGGAAATTCCTTCCAAGTTGCTAAAGAAGATCCGCACTTGTTTATTGCCCGTCACACAACGTTCAACAATTAAATTTAACTGATGGGCGTAACAGTGAATAAGGTGAGCATTCCTGTACACTTGTCTAATTCTAGTTTGAACTCCACTTTTATGGCCACTCATAACAGGAGCACCGTCTTAACACTGAGCTATCAGTTTTCCAGGTGTTTCATGTACATTCATTTTCTCTAGCTCGCAGAGAACAGCTGCAGTTACATCGTCTGCACTGTGACTTTTTGGGCGTACAAAGGAAATAAATCTTTCATTTATTTGTCCCAGTAGCTCATAGTGAATTATTAGAACCAATTGTGACAAATTTGCACAGTCAGTAGTTTCATCAACTTCTATTGCGAGAAAGTTTGCCTTCGACAGTTCACTCCTGATGAGATTGAGGCATACCTCAAATTGATTCCAGGAGTTCATTTTCAATTGTCTTCGATAGGCCTAAGAAAACACGGTTTTCTGATTTCTCAATGTGCTGCTTCAAGATGCAGTCCAGTTCTGCCATAAGACTGACTAATCCTCGAAAAATTCCTGGGTTATTGGAATCTTCTGTTTCATCGTGGCCCCTTAAGGCAAGCTCAAATTTGCCACAAAATTTAATACAGTCTATCAGTTTACCCAGAATATACCGATTTTTTGATACATTTTCATTATATATCTTTATATTACGGCGGTAAGCACTGTCTAATTGGCACATAATGTCCACTTTCCCTAGCATTGAAAACTCAATGAACCCATTTAAACGTTTTTCGCTGGAATTGTGTTTTTTCACCTTTGCGTGAAAATTCTTTAAGTCAGCGATACCAGTTTCAGTCCAGGCACTATCAATACTATTTGTAAGAAGACAGGTGAAACAGAAAAATGCATTTTTCACTTCACAACCACACAACCACTCAGCTGCATCGTACATTGCTCTATTAAAACAGCGTTTGTATCCTTGCCTAGATTTGCACTGTTTCTGTTCTTGATTGATCGTTAGATCGGGTCTGGGTGCACCAAGTTGCCGGCCGGTGTGGCCGTGCGCTTCAGTCTGGAACCGCGTGACCGCTCCAGTCGCAGGTTCGAATCCTGCCTCGGGCATGGATGTGTGTGATGTCCTTAGGTTAGTTAGGTTTAAGTAGTTTTAAGTTCTAGGGGACTGATGACCACAGATGTTAAGTCCCATAGTGCTCAGAGCCATTTGAACCATTTTGGTGCACCAAGTTCTTTCACTTTCATCCTGTGGCCGTGTTCCACGCTTTTACCTATTAAATTGCACACTGAATTCATATTGCGCTGGTTTCACACTCGCCGTATGTCGCAGATATTCACAAGGAAGTAAAACTCACTAAAATCTTGCAAAATACACTCTGAAATAGAAACTTGCTAATATCACACGGTATCAACAAAAGCAGTCAGCATCAGCAAGCAAGGAAAATAAAGTAATGGGACAAATTTCGCGCGCTTTGTCCTCTAATCACTTACGAAACTCTTGCTAGATGGCAGTACTGTTATGTTACTGTAGTCTAGTGCACTCTGGCGGGATATTTGCAAACTTACTCTAAATGTGGATACAATAGCCAATGGCAGAAACAAAACTACTATGTAAAACATTATCAAAACAATAATACTAAACGTCGATTAATGACGCATCGAGGCGTAGTAGAGCTGTGCAGAGACAGAGATTGGATAGCGAAGTTTCGGCCACTCTACATTCCTTTATTACATAGATAGTGGAACGTGAAAAACGTGTGGTGGTCGGTATGACACCCTTAGGCTGCAAGCTCTGAGCCTTCGGATCGCCCATAACGAGCAGTGCTATGTAGAAGCCACGCCCCCAAACCGCTACTACATGCAGCTTACGGACTTTCCAAGGCGCAGCCTAAACACTACTAACCGTTCGGAAAACATTCATCGATACAAACAGTTCCAAAAACGTTGACTGTCGTTATTTTAATCAGAATGGGAAATATGCGAAATTTGTCCTGATAATTTAAATTATGTAATACGTTCTTGCGAAATTTACTTTAACATATATTTTGGGGCGGCTCCGCCTCAAAGCCTTTAATTATGAGCCGCGCCTGGTCTAAACTGTTTATTGCCCATATTCCACATTCACACATGGCTACACTTTGTAAAAGTACTTTGAGAAAAGACTCGCTGACACTTAAATCTATAAATCTATACTCTTTTTCAGAAACACTTTTCTTGCCATCGTCAGTCTCTATTTCAGCCATGCTTAGTTATTTTTCTGCCCAAACAGCAAAACTCCTCTATTACTTTCAGTGTCTCGTTTCCTAATCTAATTCCCTCAGCAGCACCTGACTTAATTTGACTACATTCCATTATTCTCATTTTGCTTTTGTTGATGTTCATCTTATATCATCCTTTCAAGACACTGTCCATTTTGTTCAACTACTCTTGCTGTATTTGACACAATTACAATGTCACTGGCAAACCTCAAAGTTTTTATTTCTCTCCCTGGACTTCAATTCCTACTCCAAATTTTTCTTTTCTTTTTGCTCAATATACAGATTGAATAACATTGGAGACAGCCTACAACCCTGTCTTGCTCCTTTCTCAATCGCAGCTTCCCCTTCATGCCTCTCTCTTCTTACAACTGCCATCTGGTTTCTGTGCAAATTGTAAATAGTCTTTTGCTACCTGTATTTTACCACTGCCACTTTATGAATTTGAAAGAGTATTCTAGTCAACATTGTCAAAAATTTTCTCCAAGTCTACAAATGCTATAAATGTAGGTTTGCCTTTTCTTAAACTATCTTTTATATGTGGTCAGTATTGCCTTGCATTTTCCTACATTTCTCCGAAATTAAAAATGGTCTCCCCAATTCTGCTTCCGCCAGTTTTTCCATTCTTCTGTGAAGAATATGTGATTAGTATTTTGCAACTGTCACTTATTAAACTGATAGTTCGGCAATTTTAACACCTGTCAGCAATTTCTTTGGAATTAATACATTATTCTTGGAGTCAGAGTATTTCACCTGTCTCAGACATGTTTCACAACAGATGGAAGAGTTTTATCATGGCTGGCTCTCCCACGGCTGTCAGTAGTTCTGATGAAATGTCATCTGCTCCCAGGACTTTGTTTCGACTTAGGTCTTACAGCGTTCTGTCAAATTCTACTCGTATTGTATCTCCCATCTCATCTTCATCTATGTCCACTTCCATTTCTACAATATTGCCCTCAAGCACATCTCCCTTGTATAGATCCTCCATATACTGCTTCCTCTTTTCAGGTTTCCCTTTTTTGCTTAGGACTGATTTTCCATCTGAGCTCTTGGTATTCATACAGCTGCTTCTCTTTTCTCCAAAGGCCTCTTTAATTTCCCTGTACGCAGTCTACCTTTTTCTGGCGACACACACTTCTAAATCCTTACATTTGTCCTCGAGCTATTCCTGCTTAGCCATTTTGCATTTTCCGTCAATCTCATTTTTTAAACATTTGTATTTTCTTTCGACTGCTTCATTCATAGCATTTTTATATTTTCTGCTTTCATCAATTAAATGCAATATCTTGTATGTTAACCAAGGGTTCCTATTAGCCTTCAAAGCTACCCATTTGTCTTCTACTGTATTCCTTTCCTCTGTTCTTGCCAATTGATTCCTAATGCTCCCTCTGAAACTCTCAATAACCTCTGTTTTTCCAGGTCCCATCTCCAGAATTTCCTAGCTTTTTGCAATTTCCTCAGTTTTAATCTACAGTTCATAACCAATAAATTGTGGTCAGAGTCCAACCTGCCCCTGGATATGTCTTACAATGTAAAATCTAGTTCCGTAATCTCTTACCTTTACATAATCAATCTGAAACCTTTTGGTGTCTCCACACTTCTCCCACATTACAGTCTTCTTTCATGATTCTTAAAGCAAGTGTTAGCTATGATTAAATTATGTTCTGTGCAAAATTATACCAGCTGGCTTCTTTTGTGTTAAATCACCATGAGCAACACTCAATTTTATGAAGCCTGTACACTATATTTTATATAATACATTTAGATTTTTCATAGTATGCCATATGCATTAAAGGCAGTCAATTTAATGGTTTAGTACATTACTTTTAGAAGATAAATTAATACTGGGTGTACTATAAGTTTACCATGCATTGATCAGTAACAGATCATCATTAAAATTATTTGAACAAAGTTTTTCACTGAAGCTGTAAGATTATGTGAAAAAACTAAAAATCTAAAAAATAATTCTCTTCACTTACCATCAACTTTTTCATGTGATGCTTTTGACACTCCACCAAAAAGTGGTTGAACAGCACCTGCAAAAAGTATTTCTAATAGCTCAAAATAAGCTTTTCTCTTAATAGAAATAGGAGGGCTTTTATGAACTGCACCGAGACAGAAACAGCCTGACTTACAAAATACAACAAATCAGTAAATTCTGGAAACTTGTGATGTCAAAAATATTTGCTTGGAGCTACTGCAACTTCCATTCGAAATCCCATTCTTAATACTCAGTGTATGGACTATTATTTAATGTGTAAATTTTAATACATTTATCACCTAAACTTCTAAGGACGAATAACTAGATACTGCACCATAAGGAAGAAATGAAATAAGTTATTAGTACCAGATAATGGTACTTAAGAAAGATACAGACATCCAGTTGTGTGTAGAATTTTAGAGGATCGCTAGCACATTCAACACATCACTGTGACTTCCAACAACTTTCAAAAATTTAGTAACTAATGCAAAATTCAAGGAAGTATCTGAATTAACAGAGTCTGATGTTCTCGTGTTTGAGTTTCTTCCTATTAATTCAGAGGGAAGAAGATTACATGATCAGAGCTAAGCACAACAAGATTGTGGGTGAGGAGAGGAATGGAATGGAATGGAATGGAATGGAGTGATTTTGGAATCATTGTTTAAATCTGTCGCATAACAGGCAATAAGATGCAGCCTTGCTGTTTTGTGTCTAGAAGAAAACCAGCTATTCATGAATACATAAACTTTTTTGTGACACAGGAGTTGGAGAGTTACTTTAATTGGGAATTTATTGCTTAACACACTTTACCACAAGAAATCACTGCATGCACCACCTGTGAAGAGGACGTGGAAGTGGACGTATGCTCTCAGTGCAGTTCACTAGAGCACATTGTCTTTCTAACAGGACAATACAACTTGTGTCACACAAATCTTACAGTACACTTTAAATACCCATTTCAAACCAAGGCCATGTGTGCGCTTTCAGTTTAAAGGCAGGAAGGATTAACAGTACGGAAATTTTCCACTTAATTGGAACATCCCATAGCAATTGCTATCTTGAGACCTATCACTGATGATCGACTTTGGTTAAGAACATCAGCTCATGGCGACTGCCAATGAACAGTAGCTCCTACAAATAATAATGTATACAATATAACTGTGCACTGCCTTTTTTTAAAAGACAACTAAGAGGGTTTTGTTGACTCAGATATGCACAACTATTGCAATATGATCAATTTTCCCACTATATTTCCATTACAAGCAACAGGAAAAACCTGGCACCATCATGGGGAAGGAGGTAAGAAAGGAACACCTGAAGTGGAATGGCATCGTGTTACGTTCTCTTCACTGCATATGCATAATTTGTCCAATTTCTGATGATGGATTGTATAGGAGGCGGGAGGAGCCCAGGTGCCGAACAATATTGCAGGCACACAGTATCACAGGTTCTGCAAGAAGGTGGGTAAAGTTTGGCCAGTACCACGTAGAGGTAATGGATACCTCTCGTTTTTATCCAAGGTAATTTGAGGGCTGCGCATTATCAGGACAGGATTCTTTATTTTATTAGCTTCACATGGCTTATTCCTTCATTTCTTGCTCACCTTGAATCTAAGCCTATAGACAGATTCAGGTTACCAATTAGTGTATATGTTTTTTGAACTGTTTACATTTGAATTCCTTTTCTAGTACATCCACGGAGGTGAATCATATGTTCTTGCTATTTGTTCATGCTGCTTGCTGTATCAATGAAACCAACATAACCAAGTGAACAAAAATTCTGAGTACTGCTAGTTATTACACTACCAAAAAGGATGACACTGAAGAATTAAGTAAAACCAACAAATGACCAATCCACATACTAGATAAACAATGAAGAACGTTGCCTATCTGCCAGACAGAAAAAAAGCTAAATCCAGCTTTTAAGTGTTGTTGATCTTTATGTTATAATTAACTTATTTGAAAAATGTAGTACAATTACAACTACTCTATTGAAACGACTTTTCAATTTTAAACTGTGGTCACAAATTTTGGCAACAATATTATGTTAAGAACATGAAGTAAAACACACACAGGCCTTTTCACCCTGGTTTCAATACATGCCATTTACATGTACAGAGCCTCTCCATAATATAGGGTGTATCAAAAAGAATCATCCGTTTGTCACAACTATATTACTGAAACTAATAAACATATACACTGATTTTTTTTTCAATGAACAGGAAACTCAAAACGTTTTATTTTTTGTTATACCTTCTCATAGGTGTTCAATATGGACCGATCCTACAATATTTCTGATGTGTGGGTACTCATAACGAATAGAAGTAAATGGGGACATTTAACTTATGCAAATAAGGACAGCAGACATTATCATAGATTTGTCTGACCCACAAGAATGTCGTGGGGATGGTTAAAGAACCAAACTGACTAATGCTTTAAGACAGATGTGAACTGTTCCTCGATTTGGTTGATTGGGGGTAAGGGTCAAATCAGCAACATCATCAGTCCCTCAATCACGTGTTTTTTCGTATGGAGGTATTAATGTCTACCAGGAATGTGCTTGGGTGAGGAAAGTACATAGAAGTTTTAAAAATGAGGCACTGAAGACAATACTGATGCCAGAGCTGCAAAAAAACTATTTACGGGCTTGTTTGGTACACAGATTGGAGTAGATAGGTGTTCTCCCAGGACTCAGCAATGGTGAGAACATCCCCCTCCCCCTGGGGTTCTGCGTGCACATGCAAAGGTGGCAGGCTCTCACACAACTCTCCCACCCAAAACCCACAGACAAAGTGTTAAAGAGGAAGATCGGACCCACTTAAAAGAGTGCTACTCCTAAAACAGAAAACGGAGTAGCAGAAAAAGAGAAAAATCTCTTAAAAACAGAGGAAATTAGCGGGAACAATTTCAAAGCCGAAGACTCTATTGAGGCACAATCCCGGCAACCATAGATCAAGTGGGACATATGGAAAAGAAAATCGCAGTCGGCACTTGATGAGCTGTGGCCAAGGAAGCAAAGCAAGTTAAGATTCTGAATGCAGCTAGTCTTTCAATGACTAATATGGGGCAGCCGAGTTGGCATCTTGTGAGAGATGTGTCCCAAAAATCGAGACTGTGCAACAATGTACCAGCTCTATTTACCCAAGTAGAGTGTTGAATCAGAACGTACTGTGGTATAACGATAAAAATGTACGGCCCATGTTTTTGCAGAAGAAAACTGGAAATCATGGGAAAGGTTAAAAGTAGAGGCTCATCGAATGGTGTCTTGAAACTGGCATTCAGTGAAAGCTAGAGTGGAAGCTGTACCAAACGCAAAAGTTGTAGATATACAGAATGGGAGTAAGAAGTGGCTTGACAGAGGTCCGTAGTCCACTGATGGCACCAAGGAAGAGAGGGATACCCACCACAGAGCCCTGTGGGACACCACTCTTGGATCTGCGAACTCAGATGAATAAAAATTGGTAGGGAGCCTCGGAAGACCCAGCCATGGAGAGTAAGGAAATGTGATGAAGCCAAGCAATGTAAGATGTATGCAGGTCAAAAAAGGCTGCAATCATAAAGTGTTGGCAATGACAAAAATCATGTCAGACTGCTGTTTTCAACCTAAACAGATGGTCAGTTGCAGAACATCCCTCCTGGAAACCACATTGATATGGGGAGATAAGGCTGGTCAGTTGCAGAACATGGTTGAAGACCCTGAGGAGATGGAGCCATTGACTAACAGTCAGGCAATTTATTTTCTGAGTGTGAATGCTATCAGGGCCTGAGTCTATACCGTGAGATGATGCAAGCACCTGAAGTAATTCCCAGTCAGTGGATGGTTAATTATATAATTTGCAATGCCACAGGGCTAAGGAGAGGGGGATGTCTTCAGCTTGTGCTAACGCAATTGGAAGGCAGTTGCACAAGAATAGGGCGCTGATGCTGTCACAAAGTCCGTTGCAAGGCGTTCAGCACAGTTGTCGATCTTTGGTGGCCCAGAAAACTATGGAGCTTGCCTCACACCTGGTATGAAGAGGCATACTTCCCCAGAAAGGAAAGCACTTCAGCATTCCTTCTTATTGTGTCCAATTAGACAGGGAGCCTTAGCATGAAGTCACTTAAAAGTTGTATGGTTGGCCTGTGAAGGTTGTCACTTGAAATGTTGTAAGGCTCTTCAGCAACCCTGAACAACTGTTACAATGTCTCTTGTCCACCATGGCACCGACCAGCGATGTCGAGGACTTGTAGAATATGGAAAGTAGTTCCAGTGGCAAGAAGGTATACAATTGTCAGTTGGTTCTTTGAAGTACCCAATGTGATAGCTGATCTGTTTGGCTGTGGCAAGGAAGTGACAGGATCAACGGAAAGTGGTCACTATCACAAAGATCGTAATATAGTAACCAATGTAATCAAACAATGAGACTGGGCGAAGAGAGTGTCAGGCTGAAAAGGTGTTGAATGAAATGGGTAGGAGCACCATCAGTGAGGATATACACATCACCGGCAGTAAGAAGCTGGTCAATTAGAAGGCCACTACCAGATGAAATGGTACTCCTCCACAGGGGCTAGTGCGCAAGTGGAAAAACAGGGGTGCAGGGAATAGGGATAAACAGCAAAGGTACTATGGACAATCTGCATCCAAGTTCACATAAAATGTGAAGTCTATAGCCATCTGGATATTCTAATTTCCATTCTGCACTCTTTTTCCTTCATAAATTCAACAATAGTGGGCTTTACATTGAAAACTCATCCCAGGCATGCCCCGCTTGAATAATTCCATCAACAACTTTTGGGGGTATACAGTGCAATAATGCGTTTGATTTCAAAAATTCAATTCAGTTTCTTCATGCCCTCCACACTTGCAAATTTACCATAAAATGTTTCTTGATGTTCAGAATAATGAAACCCATATGACGATCACTGATTTTTCGCTCTTTCACTGTCAAATAAGTTTTAACTCTTTCTGAATGGTGCTGTAATGAGGTTTCATAGCAAATTTGCGTTAAATGTTGATCAAGCAATTGCAGAACAGATACTGAGAATTCTCTTCACTCCCCTCTGTCATTCACATTAATCTTTAAGGATTTATGATGATACATCACTGCACTGCCTCTTTTTGTGCCAACAGCCACTTGACCTGTCAACATCTGTCATTACAAGAACGAATGGTGAAAGGTAAACAGCACTGACATCACAATTTTGCCCAACTGAAGAGTGATGCCAGTCAAAAAATGCCACACCATAATGCTACATGAAATGCTGTGCTGTACCAAGTACTTCTGGGGAGAAATGAGTAAAGCTGAGATATACAGAGCCTTGGCCTGCACACCATGCCCGCGTGCCATATGGCACCCAATGGCTGGCCCTGTTGTAGAGGGACGCAAACTGCAGATGAGGAGGAAATAAGGTGTTGCAGTAGTGGCAGGTGACAGTAATAGCCATAATAATTTCAACAAACAATCAACCACATTAGGAGTGTCCACATTATGCGTGAAGGTGACACAAGGGCCAGTCATGCCCCAGGACCACTGTCCGTCTCTCTCTCTCTCTCTCTCTCTCTCTCTCTCTCTCTCTCTCTCTCTCTCTCTTTCGCTCTCACCCCCCCCCCCCCCCCTCATCCTCCTCCACAGACCACAGTCCCTTCAGCCACTGTCTGGAATCAGTTTCAAGGAAGAGGGGTCCCAAGAGGGAGCTCTGTCAATCAGCAGATGTAGCCGTTCAAGGAGGACGCTGGGTGTAGGAACTTATTCCCTACGATGGAGCCACAAGAACCACAAGGGAGAAGAGTGTTGGGAGAAATGATTTTGAAGTTGAGGTTGTGGGAGTGATGGCTGTGACTTTTGCATAACTGGTCACCACAGCAACAGGATGTAGGCATTCACAGTTTTTTTATGCCTCAGAATACAACAGGCAGTGAAAGAGATTTACATGCCTGTATTTTCTTTTTTCTTTAAGACTGGGGAAACCAGTGAATATGGAAGATGGAGTTCTGTGCAACTGTCACACAAAGGTGGTTGTGCACTACGACTACTTTCATGCAGTGAAAATCTGCCATATTTTGGATCTACCAGGTAGCAGGTTGACATATGACCAAAGAGTGAGCATCAGAAGACATCATTGGTGGTGAGATGTCACAGGTACTCTTCATACCTATACACCATATGACCAAAGAGTGAGCATCAGAAGACATCATTGGTGGTGGGATGTCACAGTTACTCTTCATACCTATACACGGCAGACTTTTTCTGGCATTACATACCCTTCAAGGGCTAACAAAAAGGCACCTGTATCTGTTCAATTATCCTTGGGATTTATTTTTCCTGACAAAAATTACACTTCGCTGCTAATGATGAGCCTGTAGTTCCTAGTTTGGAGAATTAAGGTATCTGAATTTAGTCCAAGAAATCATCTTCCAAAATCTTGCATGGGGCAATGGTCACCAGTAAGTCGTCCAGATGATCACTTGCCCCACTTGCCCAAGTAGCAGTAGACTGTCCACCAGAGCAATTCATTGCATGTGTTTCGCAATGACTCAACTTCTCCAAATTTATTTTCAATCTGTTAAGAGAGAGAGAGAGAGAGAGAGAGAGAGATAAGGCGTTTTCATAGTTAAATTACCCCCTTCAGTTCAAGTACATACCAAGTACTGAATAAACTGTTTACTTCCCAGACATCCGGCTTGTCCCTCTTCCTGTAAGGCAGCCATGGTAGGGAAAGCAGCAGCACTGTAAGTGTCTGCATTGAGATGTCTAGACCTGTCTAGTGAGACAGCCACATCGGAACAATTGTATGAAATGTCCACCCTAAATGCCACTACTCTGATCAAGGCTCTCACAACGGGTGCCACCCACCCACAGCAAAGATAATCTGGCAAAACTGCGACTGCCGTTGAGTCCTGATACCATGGAAAAATGGGCATCTACTCCTTGGCGCGCATGGTAGTGCTAGCATCTCTAGTATCTGCTGCATGATCCCCCTGTTATTAGGGAGCTCAATCAAAAGGGTACACAGTGAACCCACAATGTCCGATTGGCTACCGTGTTGGCTTTCAAGTGTAAATAAGAGGCTACACAGGTACTGTGTGCTTGCGACCTTGAGCACTGCATGCCTTAGGCCCTATTTATAAAGTGTTCTTCCCCAGTTGGAAAATGAAGGTCCAACCCATAAGTGGACTAAATATTACTTCAGCCAAAAGGTGATGTCTACTAATGGAAATGAGTAAGAAAACTACTATTAGAGATGAGAGCTTGCAGCACAGAAAAGAAGTGAGTGCTGCAACAGCTTGGGGCACCATGCTCACTGTGCATATACCAATGAAAGAGCCTTGAGCCCCCTGAGGGGACTACCCCTTCAATGCCTTCTAACGAAGTTTCAAAAACCAGATTAAGTGATGAATCTAGGAGTATACTATGATCCTCCACACGAAACTCCCTTAGGGACCATTTAATACAAGATAAAATGAACTACAGTGCACACAGGAGGGTTTAGACAATTGTTCTTCACACGCTCCATCCATCCATGAATGGAAGGAGGAAAAGCCCTAGTAAGAAGTGCAACAGCAATGCACCTCAACTGTTTAAGAGTGCAGATAAACTGCTGTAGTTAACTGGACTGAACACCAGTCTTCAGTCATCTAATAGAGCAACACATTATAAAATTAAAAGGAGACAGAGCGGCTGGTCAACACTACTTTCAGAAGACGAAATCCTACTAAGGAGACATAATGACTGGTCAACATTTAACTTTCAGAAGGCGAAATCCTAGTATTGCGAATCAGCACTTTTGAACATTTAGTTCCTTCTTCAGACAGGAATGAGATAAGTGGGGAAATATTAGTTGAGGGAGGAAGCCGGGGTGGTAGTGGGTGGAGCTCAAAATCTCCGCGAAATAGTGGCCCAAGGTGTTGAAGGCAGCAATAGATGCCACAATATCATCAGACCCCAGAATGAGAGGAACCCATCTCTTATGTGTGATAGGCTGGATTTACTTAAGCTTTCTGTCAAGTGACCGTCCCTGTACCAACTGACATTTCTCTGCATATTTTATTTCATTCTGCTACGGTCTACTGGTGTTACATTGTTACTATAGATAATACTATCCAGTAGATCATTAACATAAATTGTTAATGTAGTTTCAAGATGACGCCAAGTGAGTGTTGCAGTGCCACTATTGTTTACAGCTGTCAATTTTGTTCTGCGACTATGATTTAAGATACTTTGAGAAATGAATTCCGTGAATTGGTCCCCTCTGATAACAATACGATCCAGATCCCTGCAATGTAAATACTTCTTTGCTACCAATCCCCCAACCAAAGCCCACCTAATCCCAGCACTGAACCTTCACTATCCCAGTTCACACCACCAGCTAACTGTGATCCTCTAGAACCTCCCACTTAGCCATCCTCTGGTCAAACGGCAACACTTGGCAAATGTATTCAATGATGGTGGACTGTGTTAAGACGGTGTAAGATGGACGGGCATGAAGAGGAACAAATGAAACACTCAGTCTAATTTCGAACGAACAAGGAATCGGTACAAATGGAAGAGGTTGGTCCAATCAAACACGAGCCCTGGAAACTTTGCAGTCTCGGCGAACGCAAGAGCAAAAAGCCCAAGATATAAAGATGGTGCAAGAAATGCATTATGCAGCCAGAAATTCACACAAACGGTTTTGTCAGTGGAAATATGAAAGCCACTGTCAATGCTCCACGAGTAAAGACGATTGAGACATCACTGAAGACACCACCAAGCAGACAAGTCCGTGAAGAACTGCAGTAGATCATAAAATCGTCAACGAAAAGGGTGGCCGAGATGCCCAGTGGGAGACAGACCATAATAGGGTTAATGAATATAGAACATTGAGGCACTCCACTCTCCTGGATAAAGGTCAAACCCACATGTTCCTTGAAAACTCAGTCTTTTTGAAATTCCTTAAGGAAATGGTGTAGGCTGCCTTGGAAGCCCCAAGTATAGAGTACGCAGAATACCGGTCCTCCACCAGGTGTCTAAGTTTTCTCCAAATCAAGAAACACTGCCACAGTCAGGTATTTCCACAGGAAACCATTCATGATGTGGGTTGACAATGTGACAAGATGGTCAACTGCATAATGGCTTGTACGAAATCCACACTGTGCAGTGGTTGGTAGAGTGCAAGACTTGAGCCACCATAATACCAGCCAGGCACGAATCATTCAATCCATCATCTTGCGAACACTGCTGGTGAGAGAAATGGAACAGTAGCAAGAATAAAGGTGTTTGTCTTTACCGGGCTTAAGTATGGGTATAACAGTGCCTTCACGCCAACGTCTGGGAACGTGCCATCTGCCCAAGTGTCATAGTACATATGAAGGAGAAACTGCTTGCCTGTAAGAGAAAGGTGCTGCAACATCTGAATGTGAACATGTCCAGCCCTGGGGCGGAAGATCAGGATGAAGTAAGAGCATGGTCAAGCTCCCTCACAATGCCACCTGGCATTGTAGCATTTGTGATTCTGAGAGGAGAAGAGTATCACCCAAGCCTCCTCTCCACTTGTTTCTGAGGGAGGAAGCCGGGGTGGAGCTCAAAATCTCTGCGAAATAGTGGCCCAAGGTGTTGAAGGCAGCAATAGATGCCACAATATCATCATCTGCTATGCTCAGGCTCGAAATTGGGGAATGAATCCTCATCCAAGAGTGTCAATGGAGGTTGACCTCACATGACAAAAGAGGAAGTGAAACTGTTACAAGAACAAGTAAATGAAATCCAGCTTGTGTTTTTGCTATTCTGAAGAACGAGGCAACACTGCACATGCAATTGATTACAACAAATACAGTTTGGTGTTGTAGGGTGACAGTTAAAAATTCAGAGAGCATGTATTCGCGTGCTAAATGCATCGCAGCAGGCCTCAGTCCACCAGGGGACCAGAGTGTAGCGTACAAAAGAAGTACGAGGTATAGAACATTCAGCAATGGTAAAAATAACATTCGTAAGGTACTTTACTTGGTCATCACAACTGGGGAAATGTGCGTTGAAGGTAACCCGCGACAAGTGAAGCCTCCAGTAAACCTTGGAAAGCTGCCAACTGGGTTCACACATGGGTGTTATGGGAGTCAGCAAATGGATAGCGCATGGGAAACGGTCACTTTAGTATTTGTCAGAGAGAACAGGCCACTAGAGATCACGGGCAAGGTGGACAGTGCAGAATGAGAGGTCCAAATGGACCACTCTTGGGATGAGGCTCCATTGCCATTGCAACTGATACAGCAGTGAGGAGGTGGGCAACCACCCTCATGAGCACCTCTACCACAAGTAACACATTTCACTGTGTTTTGCATGTGAGTATGGTTACAACACTGCCACTGCTAACAATGCATTGGGTTTTGAATGTACGGTCAGATCTTGATGACTTCACAGCCTGCCTTAATCTTCAATGGAAGCACTACTTGATCAAATGTGAGAAAAGGAGTGCGTGCAGGCACTAAGTTTTCATCAACCTTTGTTATCACCTGATGGACCGCAGTGTTCCACTGAACAGAGAGATAAGTTGCGATTTCTCCCTCGGTCGGACCATCATGCAGCTAAGTGTAAATAACACCATGCAAAGAATTCAGCATATGATGGGCCTCAACACAAACAGGATACCCGTAGAGGAGTGAATCTGGAAGCAGTTGTTTGGCATGATAATCACAACTGGTCTCCAGAAGCAATGTCCCATTACATAAGCAAGGGCACATCATCACATGGCCTGCAATTGCATCAACACCTTTCTGAACAACAAATGGATTAAGTGTAGTAAAAGACTGACCTCTTTCGGTTCGTGACACCATGAGGAACACAGGTGTAGCTGGGAGAGTTGTTGAATCTTTAGTATAAAGTCATTTACATTTATGAGAAAGACAGAGAAAGATGACTGGTTCATTGCAAAAATATCATTGCCAGGATCTCCGATGATGCACTCCTTCTGACTAGGGGCCACTCTCAGAGATGGGCTCACGTCCCTTAGGTGATTGTTCACCCCAAGGTCACACCTCCCAAATGCCAAAGAGAGGGACCAATTGGCAATTGGGAAGGTAACAGCTCTGGTAATCATCCCTCCCTGGGCCTAGCCTGTACCAATGGGAGCATGTGAACCCTAGCTATTGACCCGGGGCTGGTAATTACGTATTACTCAGTCATCTGTTACGCGACAAATGTATGGGCCAGCCTTCAGGAGTGCACAGGGAGGAGGAAGAGAGACCTCAAATGTCAGAGTGCAGAAGGGAAAGTAGATGGAGAACAAAGAAGGAAGGAAAATCAGACGAGAGACTGTTCAGATGCACAGCTACTGAAACTGCAGATCGCATTCCCGAAAATACCTAAGACATGTGCCACAAGGGAGCGGGAAAAACAATAGCAGGAGGATCGACATGTAGCACGGAAAGGAAGGAGGTGCTGCAAAGGCTGGGAGACCGTGGTAGCCAAACACGAACTCACAGAAGAGTGAAGAGCCTCCTGGGGGAATTGTTGACACTGACGAAAATGGTAGGAAAAAGAGTGAAGGAGACAGCTCCACTGGGAACGGAATAAAGAGAAGAAGAAAATGGAAGAGGATGAGAACCAATAATGATCAGTGACAGAGTCTATAACAATGACATAGATCTGTGTGTGTGTGTGTGTGTGTGTGTGTGTGTGTGTGTGTGTGTATAAGGAACATATGTGACAGTAACAGTACGAGATAGCAAGATGGAGTCAGTGACAGTGGTTGTGAGACAGGAGATAGTGACATTTAGAGATACTCAAAAAAGAGTTAATGACAACAAGTTGGGCAGAATGAGTGAGAGACAATGGGCAAGTGTAATGTATGGGCATGAACGACTTACAGCAATGGGCTAGTAGGTGCACGTGAGTTACTGATATGAGAGATGTGAAATGCTTATTAAAAAAGAGGATGAATATATTCGCATGCCAAATTTTTGGTAACATTTTTATAATGGTGCTGAAGAAGGTACAATGAGGCAATCATTACCCCCACTTTTCAGTCATAGTCTTAAAACAGGAGAATATCAGGCTTACTTGCGCTCCAATAGGAGCATTTTTCAGCTGGTTCCAACGTATACTGTCCATCACATCTCAGCAAAATTTTTTTTTACAAATTGTTTTCCAGGGAATTTAAGGCACCATCTGACAATTTTTTAGATTTGGTCAATTATAATTATTTGCACACACACATGAGAGCGAGGTATGGGGGGTAGAGGTGGGAGGCAGTGCAAGCCCTGTCTATCATGAAGTACGAAGCAGATTGAGTATGTTTAAAGGAATGCACAGATTCCAAATATCCATCTACAAGTGTTTGTACATGGCAATTCCAAATGAATATAGTGGCTGTATTTTGAATTTCCCTGTATACTAAGTGGACAATGAACTCCCTCAAATGAATGTTAACAACTGACTGGTGGTATGGTATTGTTCCACAAACGAGCACAAGAATATCAGTGCCATACATAAGCAATATAGCACAGTGTCAGCTGACAACTTGTACAGGGCGACTAACTCTACTGGCAGAATAACATTCTGTATTTAATTTTTCTTAAATACAACCACGTATCTTCAAGGTGGTGTAAATTATAAGCACCATCAATTTCACTGGTTTCCTAAAAAATGAATGTTGGTAGCATTTTCAGCCTGGTTTTACACCATTCTTGCCTTCTTACACTGATCTACATGTAACAATCAATGATCTACACGTAACAACCACTGACCTACATGTAACAACCTACATCCATCGTTCCTCTCTCTTGACTATTCTAACATTTGTTTTGCCCATGCAGGACATTCTGTACTGTAAAGATAACTATCCACTTTATGTAGCGTGTGTCCACCAATCCATTCCTACGGGTTTCTACTACTATCTCATTTTGTTTTTAGCATATCTCTGTTTCGTACTTGGCTTGTCTGGGCTTCATTTTCAACATTCTTTAATAGTATCACATTTCAAATGTTTCAATTTTCTACTTCTGCATATTTCATATGGTCTGCATTTCACTGCCATACAACACTGTGGTCCAGAACCTCTCTATCAATTTTTGATACCATAAGAAACTTATTACTGAACAAAACTTTTTGTTTGTTCTCTTTACTTTTGGTATTTTCCCCACTTTGACCATCCTGTGCGAAAGGGTATCAAAAAATTAGCTATAATTATTTATAAAGTCGAAAATACTGCTCATCTTTATCCAAATTCCATTACAGACAATCGAAGTAATCTCTCTCAGACATAACAATTATTCCAGCTTTCAGTCCAATGTTCAAAACACTCCCTGAAGGCCCTTTTTGATAGTGTCTTGTGAGTACAAATTAAATTTGATTGTTTAGCTCTCGATCAATCTGAAAATAATGACCATAAAGCTCTTTTCACTGCAGGAAACAGGTGGAAATCACACAGCACTAGGTCCGGTGAATAAGGTGACTGTGGCATCACCTCAGTGCCTAATTCAGAGATTATTTCCCAAGTCTCGATGGCACGATGAGCCAGTGCTTTATCCTGATGCAGGATCCATCCCAATTGAACTAGATATGGTCTTTCTGATGTAGTTTTCCTTCTTAATGGTCCCTTCAATACATCACAATAGCAATTCGTAGTAACAGTATGATGCTCACCCACCACATGATCATACACAATGCTTTGCTTATTGAAGATTACAAGATGCATGACCTTTCCTGCACTTGGTTTAACTTATGGCATTTTTGGGCCTTGGACTTTAAGGCTATTTCCATTGGCCACTGTCCTGTTTTGTCTCTAGGTCATAATGATGAAACCAGGATTTGTCGCATGTGATGACTTGTCCAAAAAATCTGGTTCTTGCTGAAGCCTTCCCTACCACTGATGATGCGCCGGCACATGGTGAGGCTTCAGTTTGTTACTGATCACATGAAGAACCCACTTTGCTACAATGGGGTAAACCACAGCTAGGCTAACAGCTGAAGACATAGCACCAGAAACTGGCTATTTGTTGCTCCAGTTGTCTACCAGCTTGTCCAGCACATTCAGCAGCAGCAAACCGCATCTGTGATACCATTTCTGCGTGTCAATGCCGTGGGAGTGGAACAGCATTCACGAAGCTTCTCTACTGTTTGACTGACTACCAGATCAGTGTCACCGGTCTTTTCCCCCCCACACACATTTCTCTGTGAAGGTAGGAAGGATCCAGATGGAGAAGTCTGTGATGGAGTCATTGAAGTGAAGCACATTGCGTTGGGCAGCATGTTAAGTAGTTGGGTGTTTCATGACCAGTTTGTCAGTGGTCACTGATGGAGATATGCAGCATCTTTTTTGTTATGCTCACGTAAAAAGCAGCACAGTAGTTGCAGCTTAGTTCGTGGATCACACGACTTCTTTCGCAGGTAGCCCTGCCTTTGGTGGGAAATGTGATGCCTGTGACCGGATTGGAGTAGGTAGTAGTGGGAGAATGTATTGGACAGTTCCTGTATCTAGGATTATTGCAGGGATGTGAGCCATGAAGCAAACGGTTGGGAGCAGAGGTGGAGTTAGGATGAACAAGGGTATTGCACAGGTTCAGTGGGCAGCAGAATATTGGTGTGGGAGGGGTGGAAAGGATATTGGAAAGTATATTCCTTACTTCAGGCATGATGATTAGTAGTTAAAATCCTGGCAGAAAATGTGATATAGTAGTTCCAGTGGTACTGAATCATGAAGGGAGTGTTCATTTGTGGGCAGACAGTGGGAATGTGGGAGGTTGTAAGTGACTGGAGAGAGAAAGCAAGTGAGATCTGTTTCTGTACAAGATTGAGAGGGCAATTACGGCCTGTCAAGGCATCAGTGAGACACTTGATATATTTTGAGATGGACTGCTCGTCACTAAATATGCGATAGCCATGCTTGGCTAGGTTGTATGGAAGGTACTTCTTGGTATGGAATGGAGGTATTGCTGGTGGTTGGTAAGTTTGATATGGACGGAGGGACTGATGTAGCCACCTTTGAGGTGGAAGTCAACATTCAGGAAGGTGGCTTGTTGGGTTGAGGAGAACCAGGTGAAGCAAATGGGGAAGAAGGTGTTTACGCTAAGGAAGAATGTGGATAGGGTGTCCTCACCATCAGTCCAGATCAAAATGTCACTGATGAATCTAAACCACGTGAGGAGTTTTGGATTTTGGGTGGTTAAGGAAGGATTCCTGTATATGGCCCAAGAATAGATTGGCACAGGTTAGTGCCATGCAGGTCCCCATTGTTCCATCATGTATTAGTTTGTAGATGATGCCTTTGAAGGATAAGCAATTAAGGGAGGGATATTAGACTTTAGTGTCCCACTGACAGCGAGGTCATAAGAAACGGAGCAGAGGCTTGGATTTCCAAAGGGACCATTCCAGCATTTACCTGTAGTGATTTAGGGAAATCATGGAATCTTAAATTTGGTTAACTGGATGGCAATTTCAACTGTTTTTCTACTGAATGCGAATCCAATGTGCTAACCACTGCACCACTTTGCTTGATGAAAAATTATTGTGGGTGATGACATAGTTGGTCATGGTGACCAAGGAGGAGGTTACAGGTTTGGAGTTGGTCACAGGTTGGGAAAGGTAGTGTTCAATAGTGTTAAGGACATGGCTATTAAGGATGTTAGTGTAGGGGGAGGTGGCATCAATAGCGATGAGCAGGGTGCTGTGTGGTACAGGAACAGCAACTGTGGAGAGTTCGTAGAGGAAGAAGTTGGTCTTCCTTATATAGGAGGGTAGATTACAGTTAATAGGCTGAAGGTGATGGTCCACGGCAGCAGATTCTCTCAATGGGGGCAACATAAATGGCCAGAATCGGGCATGCAGGTTGCTTGGAAGCATGTTGTTGATAGGAGTGTGTGGAGTGGTAGGGGTAAGGAGAGAGAGACTCGGGGGAGAGGTTGTGGGCAAGACATACGGATTTGAGGGGACTGATCATGACACATTTCTGGGATGGGTACACTGTTGCAGGGTTTGTATGTGGACGATTGTGACAGTTGGTGGAATCTCTCCGCCAGGTAATCCTTGTGGTTCAAAATCACAGTGGTGGAGCATAAGTTGGTAAGCAGGATTATAAGGTCAGGACCAGTTTCTAGGTGATGGACTGCTGTTCTTTCTCTGGGGGATCCCCTGGGGGATGACGATGAGGCAAGGTTTGTGGTTAAGAAATTCCAGAATGTAAACAGTGTGTGATTTGGGAGCAATGTGAGTGGACCATGGTTAGATGGAGAAGTAAACTGAGTCAGACAGGGTTCAACATTAACTTTGGGTTGAGTCTAATTAGTTGGGTTGGTAGCCAGAAAGTGTTTAAACTGTTACTTTTTCTGAAATCAAAATGACCTCTGTCCAATATTTTGTAAAGGTTTCTTTTGATTCTTCTGTACTTTAGTTTGGTCATCAATTTACAAACATGATTTGTCAAATTCATCATTCAATAGTTTCCATACTTTTCCACTCTTGCCCTCTTTGGTAATATGACAATGCTTTTCTGTAAAACTGACAGTCACTGTTTAATAGACTTTTTGGCACACTCTCCCACATGTAACCCCAATTTCAGTAACTGCAAAGCTAGGTCATCCACTTCCACTGACTTCTGCAAGTTCAGATCATTCGCTATTCTCTCAAACTATGACTGCATTACTGAACTGTGTATCTCACCCTTATGAACTACCACCTCTTATTATGCTTCTGGGCAGTTGCTCTCAATTTTACAGGCCTCTGATGTATTTCTAGCTTTCTGTCTGCTGCTTGAGCTAGTTTCCAAACTGTACCTTTCAGTTTTCACATTAACACTTCCTGGATCTTACTAATCTGTGGGACAGACGAAGATTAAATATAACTTCAACAATTTTGGCTATAATCACCACTTTCTCTAAATCTTCTACAGCTACGTATTTTATTTTAAGTTTTCAGTATTTACTATGTACACTTTTTTTTACTATCTTGTTTTAGGCTCCCACAACTAGTATATTATGATCTGAATTTATGTTTAACCTAGGCATTATCACCTGATTTTGCTAACTTAAAGAAATGAGTATCTTCACACTGTGTACATTTCAGTTAAATTATGTACTGATTATAATTACTTAACTTTTATATAAAATCTAATTGTTTAAAAGTTTAAGTGTCCACTATTATCTCACCTTTCATTTCTGACAATCCAAAGCGACTTGACAAGGAGAACTTTGGTGTTCCACTAGATTCTGGCTTATTATCTGTGACAGCAAATGAGAAGGTCTTAAAAGCAGGAGAAGTAGCATCACCAACACAAAAATAAATAAGCTCCTTCAGATTCATTGTACTAACATAAATCTATGCATGTGCAAAAGCAGACAATGTGTGGAACTATAATCATTTCGTTACGATCAGTAAGTCACACGTTAATAATTAGATAGATTATTTGGTAAAAATACCATTGCTCACTTTTTGAAGAAGGGTAGGGGAGAGGGGAGATAAACAGGGTGCATAAACTGAGGTGACAGCAGTGTTGGGATAAAGATACACTCCTGGAAATTGAAATAAGAACACCGTGAATTCCTTGTCCCAGGAAGGGGAAACTTTATTGACACATTCCTGGGGTCAGATACATCACATGATCACACTGACAGAACCACAGGCACATAGACACAGGCAACAGAGCATGCACAATGTCGGCACTAGTACAGTGTATATCCACCTTTCGCAGCAATGCAGGCTGCTATTCTCCCATGGAGACGATCGTAGAGATGCTGGATGTAGTCCTGTGGAACGGCTTGCCATGCCATTTCCACCTGGCGCCTCAGTTGGACCAGCGTTCGTGCTGGACGTGCAGACCGCGTGAGACGACGCTTCATCCAGTCCCAAACATGCTCAATGGGGGACAGATCCGGAGATCTTGCTGGCCAGGGTAGTTGACGTACACCTTCTAGAGCACGTTGGGTGGCACGGGATACATGCGGACGTGCATTGTCCTGTTGGAACAGCAAGTTCCCTTGCCGGTCTAGGAATGGTAGAACGATGGGTTCGATGACGGTTTGGATGTACCGTGCACTATTCAGTGTCCCCTCGACGATCACCAGTGGTGTACGGCCGGTGTAGGAGATCGCTCCCCACACCATGATGCCGGGTGTTGGCCCTGTGTGCCTCGGTCGTATGCAGTCCTGATTGTGGCGCTCACCTGCACGGCGCCAAACACGCATACGACCATCATTGGCACCATGCCAGAAGCGACTCTCATCGCTGAAGACGACACGTCTCCATTTGTCCCTCCATTCACGCCTGTCGCGACACCACTGGAGGCGGGCTGCATGATGTTGGGGCGTGAGCGGAAGACGGCCTAACGGTGTGCGGGACCGTAGCCCAGCTTCATGGAGACGGTTGCAAATGGTCCTCGCCGATACCCCAGGAGCAACAGTGTCCCTAATTTGCTGGGAAGTGGCGGTGCGGTCCCCTACGGCACTGCGTAGGATCCTACGGTCTTGGCGTGCATCCGTGCGTCGCTGCGGTCCGGTCCCAGGTCGACGGGCATGTGCACCTTCCGCCGACCACTGGCGACAACATCGATGTACTGTGGAGACCTCACGCCCCACATGTTGAGCAATTCGGCGGTACGTCCACCCGGCCTCCCGCATGCCCACTATACGCCCTCGCTCAAAGTCCGTCAACTGCACATACGGTTCACGTCCACGCTGTCGCGGCATGCTACCAGTGTTAAAGACTGCGATGGAGCTCCATATGCCACGGCAAACTGGCTGACACTGACGGCGGCGGTGCACAAATGCTGCGCAGCTAGCGCCATTCGACGGCCAACACCGCGGTTCCTGGTGTGTCCGCTGTGCCGTGCGTGTGATCATTGCTTGTACAGCCCTCTCGCAGTGTCTGGAGCAAGTATGGTGGGTCTGACACACCGGTGTCAATGTGTTCTTTTTTCCATTTCCAGGAGTGTATGTACATATACAGATGGTGGTAGTGCAGTGTACATAGCGTATAAAATGGGAAGTGCTTAGGCAGAGGTGTCATTTGTACTCAGGTGATTCATGTGAAAAGGTTCCTGATGTGACTATGGCTGCGCGATGGGAATTAACAGACTCTGAACGCATAACGGTAGTTGGAGCTGAACGCATAGAACATTCCCTTTCGGAAATCATTAGGGAATTCAATATTCTGAGATCCACAGTGTCAAGTATGTGCTAAGAATACCAAATTTCAGGCATTACCTTTCACCACATACAATGCAGTGACTGAGTGCCTTCACTTAATCCCCAAGAGTGGCAGCATTTGCTTAGAGTTGTCTGTGCTAACAACATGCAACACTGCTTGAAATAACTGCAGAAATCAATGTGGGACTTACAACACTGCAGCGAAATATGGCATTAATGGTCTATAGCAGCTGATGACTGACATGAGTGCATTTGCTAACAGTTTGACGTTGCCTGCAGCCCCTCTCCTGGTTTTGTGATCACGTAAGTTGGACCCTTGATCACTGGAAAACTATGGCCTTTATGGATGAGTCCCGATTTCATTTGATAAGAGCTGATGGTACGGTTCGACTGAGGCATAGGCTCTATGAAAACAGGGACCCAAGGTGACAACAATGAACTGTGCAAGCTGGTTATGGCTACATAATGGTGTGGAATTTGTTAGGTGAAATGGACTGGGTCCTCTAGTCCAACTGAACCAATCACTGACTGGAAATGCTTATGTTCGGCTACTTGGGGGCCATTTGCAGCCGTTAGATTAGATTAGATTAGATTTACTTTCATTCCAATTGATCCGTAGTGAGGAGGTCCTCCAGGATGTGGAACATGTCAGAAAAACAACAATACATGACAAATATTTACAACAAAAACAAATAAGCTAATGTACCATTCCACAGGTCCCAAGTGGAATGATCGTCATTTTTTAATGAACACTAAGAGTCATTTTACAAATACTAATGCACTGAATTTAAAATAAAAAAGTTTTTTATTTATTTATAAGGTAATACAACTACTGTAATACTTATTTACAATGAACACATTACTGCACTGAAATGGTGCAGAAGTTAGATTATACTAACACACACACACACACACACAAATTTTCAATGAACACATTACTGCACTGAAATTGTGCAGAAGTTATGTTGTACTTATATACAAATCAGTTGGTTTTACTAAGAAATTCATCAATGGAGTAGAAGGAGTTGGCCACCAATAAATCCTTTAGGCTTCTCTTAAACTGAATTTCATTGGTTGTTAAGCTTTTTATGGCTGCTGGCAAGTTATTGAAAATGTGTGTTCCTGAATAATGCACACCTTTTTGTACAAGACTAAGTGACTTTAAATCTTTGTGAAGATTATTCTTATTTCTAGTATTGATTCCATGAATTGAGCTGTTGGTTTGAAAAAGTGATATATTTTTAATGACAATGGACTTAACCTGTATGGATGACACTGCACAATGTCACGATTCCTTTGAAGAAAATTCTGAACAGTCTGAGTGAATGATTTGTGTGTGTGTGTGTGTGTGTGTGTGTGTGTGTGTGTGTGTGTGTACTGCTGACAAAGGCCTTAATGGCCGAAAGCTATGATTCAGTGAATCTTTTTATTGTGCGTATCGCGACTCAGCATCTCCGCTATATGGTGAGTAGCAACTTTCCTTCTCTCTCTCTCTCTCTCTCTCTCTCTCTCTCTCTCTCTGAGTGTCATTTTCATCAGTTATAAAAGTTCCATTAAAGAAGTTGAACATACATTACATGACTGCTACTCAATACGACAAGAATGTGAGCTAGTCTCCTCACAGCAATGTCAACAAACATATCTAAAAACACTTTCTGCATATTTAGAGAAATTTCTACTAAGAGGTGAGGGGGTGGGAAGTGGATTGCAGAATTACCTTTGGCAACTAAAAGCATTAGGCCTATTACCCGTTTATTATATGGGGGTGTTGTTAATAGTATCTTCATAAACAGCATAAGGCACACATGGAATTACCTGATCCATCACCTTTCGTCTGAAGAGACAATTGTTTGTCTGCCATTCCTGGACTCCTATTGCTTCCCTTTTCAGACGAAAATATTTTACCCTCAGCCACATCAGCCTGAAGAATAAATAGATGTAATCGCATTTATCAACATAATGGCAACACTTTACATGAAATGTGTATGAGGAAAGACAAAGCTCTTGCTAAGAATATTGATATATTAAAAGCAAATATCGTGGCTTGTTCAAGTTAACATGTTGGGTTAATTACGGCCCAGATTAAAATATTGCAAAAAAGGCATAATTTTTTGTACAGTTGTTGGCAGTGTTAAATTCCAATACGTTGTTGAAAATAATAACAATGATAATAATAATAATAATAATAATAATACACAGAACAGCCTTAAGCAAATTTCTTATTTTAATATTCACATAAGGTAAATGTGAAATGACAGACTGTTTTCAATAAGAAAAACTTTTCTGAAAGCATTATGTTAGTTTTCTTATTTTTTGTTGCTTTACTGATTACAGTTTGGACACACAGTTACATAAATATCAACAAAATCATAAATATGAAACAACAGTTGTCTAGATTGGCAATTATTTTTTAAAACATTAATATTTCCCAGCTTTTGTTCTTATTTAATGCAAATTGGACGCAAGTAGGGGAAGTTTTTTACATTACCCACACAATTTATGTTCGTTTTATAGCCACTGCTACCTAAACAAAACTCGCAATGTGCAGGTTTTCTCCTTGTTGCTGATTCTGACAGGCTTGGCACACATTCGGGGTTTTCAATGCTCCTGATTATTTACAGAGATTCTGTTGTTCTTAGGAAATGTGTCTCGCTACCAGCAACTTTACAAGTTCCTCCAAGAATATTCTCCTCCTAGTCAATTTTCTTGCATTCCAATTAGGGTCAAAAATCTCCACAAATTTTAGGAAGTCAGCGAAAAGAGTAAAATAGCTACTTCCCGACAGTCCAGCTAAGAAATATGCTGTAGTGAAGAAATTATTACAGTGGCAGGGCCTCCTGAAAGAAATTTAATCCCAAAGGCCTGTGATGAACAGCAAACAGTTGAAACTTTTACGAACAGAAAACAACACAAGCTGTCAAACTCCTGCTAGAAGGAATACAAAATCAGTTAAAAGACCCCAACTCTGAGAAGTGTACAATTTTGCAGATACATTACATAGTTATCTCCATGAAGAATGCTTAACAGTACTTTAGGGTGGGGGGGGAATGCTACTTGTTATGTGCTGCAACTAAAACAAATTGCTACTTGTTATGTGCTGCAACTAAAACAAATTGTTGGTTTCTGACATACTGCAGGACACATGTATGTTGATATTATGTTAGCTCTGATTATGTGGTGAATGCACAGAAAAATGACACTGAAAAAGAAATTGGAGACTATGTAGTCTGTAATGTGAAAAGCAAATCCTGCATGTTGAATTCACATACAAAACTGAAAAACGGTAGACCTAGACTTCAATCCAGGTTGCATGATGAAGTTTACTATGATTCAGAAGTTAAATAGAAACAATGGAATGAAGTTGATAAACAACCAGAACTTGACATTAATTGTGCTGTTGCTGATTCAGTGACAGAAATTGAAGAGGAAATTATTAGATATGAATTTCATTGTTTTATTAAAGACAACACCATCTGCTGAGTGAGATGACAAAGCAAAATGGATCAAGAAACTGGATGCTATAGATTGACTTTGCAGAAAATTCCACTTACTATGCAAGATGAAATTCAGAGTGCTCATTGGCTGCATGAGCAAGTGATAGTTTGTGTTGCAAGATAACTCCATTTTCTATTAAAAAATGTAAAACAACAAAAAAAATTTTTAAACCAAGTAACTGAGCATTCAAATTGCATAATTTGTGTATAGATTCAGTTTTGTAGAGTACCGAACTTTCTTTAAAGACAGAATTTGCACGAGTCCTGTGTGGAATGAAGAGCGCCACATTCAGAAATATCAAGTGTTTTTAATTCTTGTCTAGACAAGATTTCACATTTTAGGTTCAATTATTGCAGGCCTAAATGACTTCACTCTTCATGTATTTGTATTTAAAAATGCAAATTAGTAGTTTAAATGCATTCATAGAATTTCTGGGATCTGTACATTCAGATCTGGCATGAGGTACTTTTCATGCCCCCATATGAAACCGTCAATTTTCTGATTTAGATACAATTTTATAGAAGAAAATCTTTTATGAGTTACATTTAATTCTACAGAAGTAACTGTCTGAATGCATTATTTACCATTTAGAAGAAGAAATATTAAGTGTATTGAGTAATGAATCCCATAATAAAGAAGGTTAATTGTCTTGTATGGCATTCTGAATAGATCACTGGTAATACTGCAATAAGTTAATGTCAACTGAATGGTGTGAGGGGAAGATGTATTTTCACATAATTAGATTGTTCCTAAACTACAGAGTTGAAAGCCATTCACCATGTAATGTGTGTTTGAAACATTTTTCTGGACACATTCACAGTAATCATTTGTAGGGAAAAGCCGCTAGTTTCTAGCCAAAAAGGAACACTGGAGACAAATGACTTACCTTTATTACTTTGTCACATTTTCAGCAAGACTTACACTGCACCTGAACACAAGCTTGTACACTCGACAGCAAAAAAAGTGGGTCATGCCTGAATTCCAACGTGTAGGCTGCACCTGAATGTATGCAACCAACATAGCATATCTGTGTTGCACATCGTCGCAACACTCCACAGTACAGTCATTGTAAGATACACAATGGGTACCGCTAGAGACTACTGTAGAACACCGGTCTTTATGACAGCCCGTCCAGATGTAATGTAACACCACGATAGTATAGAAGAGATCAGACAGTCCTTAACATTTGTAAACTAAACTTAATTACAATAAGTGACATTTCAAACATTATGGGACAACTAATTTTGTCACATAAATCGTTCAGTAATCCTTAGGCACAATTAAATATTTGAGACAGTATATGGATTTATAAAGTTGTATGGAAATTGGAAACAAGTTCTTTGCTTTCTAAAAGGTTTACCCAACAAATGCTGAACGTCATTCAACATTGAGTTGTTTCGCATCAACTTTATGTAATACTAAGCAGTTAAAAGAAAACATGATTAACGGCGGTGAACACTCTACAGAAATCCCAACATTAACAGCGAACCACAAGTAATACCATTGTTTACATGACCCATCAACAGATACTTGTACACAAAGTTGTACTTTAAATGACATGACCAATGTCTTCGTTCTGGATCCAGATGCAAACCCAGAACGTAAAGCCAGCGTTAACCAAGCAAAGCTTTATGCCTTATTGAGACTCGATCACTAGGCAGAAAGAGACGTCAAATATTGACGTTTGCACCAGTATCAGTTATCAATTCTCAACTTGAATGTAAATGATGATAATGTTTGTACGAAACCAGGAACCCTAACATGACAATTACCTTCTTGGTGATTAACCTCGAAAGACGTTGTATATTGTTGCATTGTCAAGGAACAAAGTATGCACATGTTTAAAATTGAAATGCCATCACGTAATGCTGGTGACAAGGATGCGAACCCAGCACCTAATCTGATTGTTGAATAAGTACGCAAAATCAGAATGTAGATATCACAGTTTGTCACCAGTAGTGAGGTTGGAACCTTACATGATGACTGAAGTTTTATTGCCTGACCAGGATTCGAACCCAGCGCCTACCGCCATCGTTGTCGTCTAACCAGGAACAGACGAGAAATGTCTAATGTTGGTCCTCCATTAGCCAGATATGTGCATGTTTAACTAGAAATAAGGCGATGAAAACGTCGATGCTGACTGAGATTCGAACGCCGCACACATGGTTATGAAGACACGTTAATAATCAAATTCTTATTTAGTACTAGCTAGGAGTAGCATGTTTAGTTGTAAACCTTAAGGCATTTCTCATCCCTAGTAACGTGTTGCCCAATATCTGCGATATCATGGTGTTAATTTACAAGTGGATTGACTGCCGTAAAGAGCAATGTTCTCTAGTAGTCATGTATCATTGAGATGTAAATGAAGTGCCTCAGCAGAAAGTAATTTCCGTCGTGCAGCACATATTGTTTCAGAGACACTGAGTACATGTTATAGGTGCACAAAACGTGTATTATAAACTACATATATACTATTATTTGGAGAAGCTGCCGCCAAACCTGCATACTTTTACATTCCGCTTAGTTGTCGTGGTTGAATACACGTTTCCTTAAGGATACATCTAATGCAGAGCACTTACAAGAAAGAATAGTTCCCTGCGTCATGCTATTGCTAGCTTGGTGAAATATTTTGTGGTAGCTATGTTTAAAATGAATGTATGTCTGAACGTACTGTTCATCAAATATTTGAATGAACCGTCAACCGTAGGTGTGCCTGCACATGTTATAGCATAATAGCTGTAGCTGTGTTAGTTTATACTACAGACTTGGGTAGGTTAGGTGTAACTTTTGATCCTTCAAGGTGTGATCGTGGCCTTGCAGCCCGGGTCTGTACTAGCCGCGGCTCGCGAGCTAGGGGCCAGCCAGGCTGGCCGAGGTGAGACGGAAGTGAGCGAGCTGGCGGTGGCGTTGGTGGGCCAACAGCCCTGGACAAGCCAGCACGGCTGGGCCGCATGCCTCTGCCTCTGCCTCTGCCACTCCATTTGACGTAAATGTTTACCTCCTCTCCTGGCATCAGTATAAGAGCGGCAAGCAGAAATAAACATCAGGCAGTCTGCCGTAATGGCTCACTGGGAGAGGTCTATTCAAGAGAGTCGTCACTCTCATTGAAGAAGGAGGATGTTCCATCAGAGAAGCTGGCAGACGGTATGGCGTACCACATACCACTGCAATGAGATGGTGGAGGATCTGCCTCGAAAGAGGCACCAGCAACAGGGCTCCTGGCTCAGGCAGAAAGAGAGTGAGCTCACGGCAGGAAGACAGGGACCTAGTGTCTAGGAGCAGAGAAAATTCCTTTCTGAATGCAAAGCAATTGCGGCGGGAGACCAACTTCCCTGGCTCCAGTGACACGATTCGCCGAAGGCTGAGGGACACTGGACTGCATGCACGACGATCTGCCGTAAAACAAGAGCTCAACGAAGACAATGTTTTATACCAGCTAGTATTTGCGGAGCTCCATCTGCGGGCGTAGTGGAACAACGTCATTTTCACTGATGAGAACGGTGTTTTCCACGAGTAGTGGCGGTGCACGAATTGTTTACAGGCCGCAAGGGACTCGCCAACAACACGAATATGTAACCACGATGAGAAGAAGTGGCCGGATATCTGTTACCAGCTGGGGTTGGATTTCTGCGAGAGGGGCGCGAATTCTTCACAGGATAGAAGGAACTCTGGACAGCATGCAGTATGTTCACATATTGGAAAATGTGATGCTTCCGTCAGTGCGAATGCTGTACGCAGAAGGGCACGTCACCTTGCAAGAGGACCATTCTCCCATTCATAATTCTGCATTTGTTCAGCAGCGGCTCTCCACGATTGGCGTCAACGTCATGGACTGGCCGCCACGGGTGGCTGATATGAACCCCATGCAAAAAATGTGGGCTGTCACAAGAATATTAACAGAGAACTGGCCACGAAACCAACCAACTACTGCGGACGCTCTCTGGTACTGCGTCCTGGAAGCCTGGGAGAAAGTTGCTTCTTCAGGCTGTTACGTCCGACAGCTTATACATTCTATGCCAAGATGCATGATAGAAGTACAAAATAATGAACGATTCTGGACAAAATATTAGAGTCCTTAAAATGTTTTGTTATGTCTTCTTTTTCGTCATTTTTCCTCATTGGGAGCTAGTGGAAGATCACGTGGCAACAGAAAAGATACAATATGGGTTAGTTTTCCTTCGAGTTGCCTTTTTAATTCAAGTGGGTTTCTTTGGAATATACAGTTTGTTAAATATTCTATTTTGATTTCATTTATACCCTGTCTAGATACTTACAAACTAATCAGCATAAATGGATCCTGCCACAGTAGTTTTTGTTATT
The DNA here is from genome assembly GCF_023898315.1 of Schistocerca nitens. Classification (NCBI taxonomy): domain Eukaryota; kingdom Metazoa; phylum Arthropoda; class Insecta; order Orthoptera; family Acrididae; genus Schistocerca; species Schistocerca nitens. The sequence goes on along the minus strand of NC_064615.1, from coordinate 578,408,632 downwards.
TCAGATACATCTCTCTCTTCCCCTCCATCCATGAATACATCCTCCGTCCTCCACACAATACACAAACAATTTCATGTTGTTGTTGTGCTCGTCAGTCCTGAGACTGGTTTGATGCACCTCTCCATGCTACTCTATCCTGTGCAAGCTTCTTCATCTCCCAGTACCTACTGCAACCTACATCCTTCTGAATCTGCTTGGTGTATTCATCTCTTGGTCTCCCTCTACGATTTTTACCCTCCACGCTGCCCTCCAATGCTAAATTTGTGATCCCTTGAGGCCTCAAAACATGTCCTACCAACCGATCCCTTCTTCTAGTCAAGTTGTGCCACAAACGTCTCTTCTTCCCAATCCTATTCAATACCTCCTCATTAGTTACGTGATCTACCCACCTCATCTTCAGCATTCTTCTGTAGCACCACATTTCAAAAGCTTCTATTCTCTTCTTGTCTAAACTATTTATCGTCCATGTTTCACTTCCATACATGGCTACACTCCATACAAATACTTTCAGAAACGACTTCCTGACATTTAGATCTATATTCGATGTTAACGAATTTCTCTTCAGAAACGCTTTCCTTGCCATTGCCAGTCTGCATTTTATATCCTCTCTACTTCGACCATCATCAGTTATTTTGCTCCCTAAATAGCAAAACTCCTTTACTACTTTAAGTGTCTCATTTCCTAATCAAATTCCCTCAGCATCACCCGACTTAATTCGACTACATTCCATTATCCTCGTTTTGCTCTTGTTGATGTTCATCTTATACCCTCCTTTCAAGACACTATCCATTCCGTTCAACTGCTCTTCCAAGTCCTTTGCTGTCTCTGACAGAATTACAATGTCATCGGCGAACCTCAGAGTTTTTATTTCTTCTCCATGGATTTTAATACCAACTCCGAATTTTTCTTTTGTTTCCTTCACTGCTTGCTCAATATACAGATTGAATAACATCGGGGAGAGGCTACAACCCTGTCTCACTCCCTTCCCAACCACTGCTTCCCTTTCATGCCCCTCAACGCTTGTAACTGCCATTTGGTCTCTATACAAATTGTAAACAGCCTTTCGCTCCCCGTATTTTACCCCTGCCACCTTCATAATTTGAAAGAGACTATTCCAGTCAACATTGTCAAAAGCTTTCAAAAGCTTTCCCTAAGTCTACAAATGCTAGAAACATAGGTTTGCGTTTCCTTAATCTAGCTTCTAAGGTAAGTCGTAGGGTCAGTATTGCCTCACGTGTTCCAATATTTCTACGGATTCCAAACTGATCTTCCCCTAGGTCGGCTTCTATTAGTTTTTCCATTAGTCTGTAAAGAATTCGCGTTAGTATTCTGCAGCTGTGACTTATTAAACTGATAGTTCGGTAATTTTCGCATCTGTCAACACCTGCTTTCTTTGGGATTGGAATTATTATATTCTTCTTGAAGTCTGAGAGTATTTCGCCCGTTTCATACATCTTGCTCACCAGATGGTAGAGTTTTGTCAGGACCGGCTCTCCCAAGGCCGTCAGTAGTTCTAATGGAATGTTGTCTACTCCCGGGGCCTTGTTTCGACTCAGGTCTTTCAGTGCTCTGTCAAACTGTTCACGCAGTATCATATCTCCCATCTCATCTTCATCTACATCCTCTTCCATTTCCATAATATTGTCCTCAAGTACATCGCCCTTGTATAGACCCTCTATATACTCCTTCCACCTTTCTGCTTTCCCTTCTTTGCTTACAACTGGGTTTCCATCTGAGCTCTTAATATTCATACAAGTGGCTCTCTTTTCTCCAAAGGTCTCTTTAATTTTAATGTAGGCGGTATCTATCTTACCCCTAGTGAGATAAGCCTCTACATCCTTACATTTATCCTCTAGCCATCCCTGCTTAGCCATTTTGCACTTCCTGTCAATCTCATTTTTGAGACGTTTGTATTCCTTTTTGCCTGCTTCATTTACTGCATTTTTATATTTTCTCCTTTCATCAATTACATTAAGTATTTCTTCTGTTACCCAAGGATTTCTACTAGCCCTCGTCTTTTTACCTACTTGATCCTCTGCTGCCTTCACTATTTCATCCCTCAAAGCTACCCATTCCTTTTCTACTGTATTTCTTTCCCCCATTCCTGCCAATTGTTCCCTTATGCTCTCCCTGAAACTCTGTACAACCTCTGGTTTTTTCAGTTTATCCAGGTCCCATCTTCTTAAATTCCCACCTTTTTGCAGTTTCTTCAGTTTTAATCTACAGTTCATAACCAATAGATTGTGGTCAGAGTCCACACCTGCCCCTGGAAAGGTCATACAATTTAAAACCTGGTTCCTAAATCTCTGTCTTACCATTATATACTCTATCTGAAATCTGTTAGTATCTCCAGGCTTCTTCCATGTATACAACCTCCTTTTATGATTCTTGAACAAGTGTTAGCTATGATTAAGTTGTGCTCTGTGCAAAATTCTACCAGGCGGCTTCCTCTTTCATTTCTTAGCCCCAATCCATATTCACCTACTACGTTTCCTTCTCTCCCTTTTCCTACTACTGAATTCCAGTCACCCATGACTATTAAATTTTCGGCTCCCTTCACTATCTGAATAATTTCTTTTATTTCGTCATACATTTCTTCAATTTCTTCGTCATCTGCAGAGATAGTTGGCATATAAACTTGTACTACTGTAGTAGGCGTGGGCTTCGTGTGTATCTTGGCCACAATAATGCGTTCACTATGCTGTTGGTAGTAGCTTACCCGCATTCCTATTTTTTTATTCATTATTAAACCTACTCCTGCATTACCCCTATTTGATTTTGTATTTATAACCCTGTATTCGCCTGACCAAAAGTCTTGTTCCTCCTGCCACCGAACTTCACTAATTCCCACTATATGTAACTTTAACCTATCCATTTCCCTTTTTAAATTATCTAACCTACCTGCTTGATTAAGGGATCTGACATTCCATGCTCCGATCCATAGAACGCCAGTGTTCTTTCTCCTGATAACGACGTCCTCCTGAGTAGTCCTCACCCGGAGATCCGAATGGGGGACTATTTTACCTCCAGAATATTTTACCCAAGAGGACGCCATCATCATTAACCATACAGTAAAGCTGCATGCCCTCGGGAAAAATGATGGCTGTAGTTTACCCTTGCTTTCAACCGTTCACAGTACCAGCACAGCGAGGCTGTTTTGGTTAGTGTTACAAGGCCAGATCAGTCAATCATCCCGACTGTTGCCCCTGCAACTACTGAAAAGGCTGCTGCCCCTCTTCAGGAACCATGCATTTGTCTGGCCTCTCTACAGATACCCCTCCGTTGTGGTTGCACCTACGGTACGGCTATCTGTATCACTGAGGCACGCAAGCCTCCCCACCAATGGCAAAGTCCATGGTTCATGGGGGGGAATTTCATATTATGTTTACTCATTGTTAATATCTTCTCTATTCTCTCTCTCTCTCTCTCTCTCTCTCTCTCTCTCTCTCTCTCTCTCTGACACTATCGCCGCAAGTGCCCTTCTATTCCATTCCCCCAGAACAAATCTAGCGGTTTCCATTGTCGCTGCATTTTCTCTTTTAATTGCTGCTGTCTTTACTCTCTATCATTCCTCTCAACACCTATGAAACCGTATTCTTTGATCTTCCCTTCCCTATAACCCATTCTTCGTTCTGAAAACAGTCCTTCCTCATCTTTCGGTCCCAAGATAAAACGATCTGTGGCACACATGTAAGTAAGCAATACTTTGCATGCATTTCACGCTTATATTTTGCATTTTTGCACTTCTATCCATTCCCAGATCCCGCCCTCCTTCCTGTTGCCTGTCCCTTGACATCTGCATCTACATCTAAATGAATACTCTGCAATTCATAATTATGTGCTTGGCAGTGGGTTCTGTGGTCTGGTGGATTAATCTTGTATTGATGTGTAAAACATGTAGGTTCAGATCTCATGTCAGGCGTAGATTTATAACACACACAAGTAACTCTTCTGCAGCCCTAGTAATGCCAAGTGCAGAACGCCATTAAGCTCCGTAGTTCAATATCCGCAGTGAAGGTAACATCCCTTCGCTGCCGACTGGGGCAGAGCGACATTCGTTTGAGCTGTGACAGATCGAGAAATCCCGGAAGGCAGAGACTGTCACCAGCATGCTGTCGTAAACTAGAAAACGTATTTCATTTGATGAACCAATGGCCATGTAAGTTCACAAGGCACTTACTTTATTTGGAACTGAGACGTTGAAAATTGTGGTGCTGGACTGGGATTAGAATTCGATTTCACTGTGTTCCCCAAGATTGCAAACTCTTCTAGGCCTCCTCGAAAGGCCCCTATCTGGTTTCGACCCCTGATCAGCACAAAATATTCATTATTTCATTTCAAGCCCTAGCATGAGCGCTCTGAACTGCTAGTGAAAAATAGTTGCATTTGCAACATCTCTTCTTGCGTTGTCAGCTGTAACGTGTTCGTTTCAACTCAGCCACATGATGAGCTTTTTATCACACCATTACAAGATCAAACGTTTCCTTACATATTTTCAAGTTCAAACATTCCTCTCCATTCTACTGACGAAAACGGATTTGGGTTTAACGTTGTGATCACCAACGATGGTGTGTTGTGTATTCAACTTCTAGCCAGCGGAGTATTTTCCATCACATCACTGAAAGAACAAACATGCCACTCCTAGCTAGAACTTGATAGTTAAAGTGTCTTATGACCACGTGTGCGGGGTTTGAATTCCATTCAGCACAGAACTTTTCGTCGCCTGATGTATAGCTAAACATGCGCACATCTCGCAACAATGATATTACTGGTGATTCGCTGTTAATGTTGAGATTTCCGTAGAGTGCTTGTTGCCGTTAATCGCATGTTTTACTGGTTTGTCCAATATCCAGTTTCCAGAGCCACTCGCCGTTTAGTGACTTTCAGCACGTGGATGGAAAACCTTTTCGAGAGCGAAAATTTTTTTTTTCAATTGCCGTACAGCTTTGTAACTCCATATATTGTCTCAAGTATTTAATTTTGACTAAGGATTACTGTACGATATATGTAAAATAATCCGTTTTCTCAGAACATTTTTGAATGTCACTTGTTGTAATTAATGTTAGTTTATGTGTGCTATGGGGTGTCTCATCGCGAAGAACGTGTTTTCTAATATGTTTTGTATGATGGTATTAGTTGACAGACTGACTGCCATAAAGACCTTTGGTCTCTAGTAGTCACGTGCAGTACCCATTGTGTGTAGTCAATCGACTGTACCCCACAGGGTTTTGGTGTTTAGAGGACCTGCAACACAACTATGTCATGTTGGTTGTATTCGGCAGTGACCCACTTTTTTTGCTGTCAAGTGTACATAAATTCTCATTTTCATCTATTCTGAACAAATTTCCAACTACTCATGAAAAATGAATCCCAGGTGTTTCAAATAAATGACCGGAAATTTAATTTTCAATTTTGATACAGTATTCACTGCCATTCAATAAAACACACTCCTATCAATATTTTTACACGTCTTTTTCTTGCACAGCAACAGTTATTGGGCAGCATCTACTCCCACCTTGGACATCCATTATTTCTAATCTGGGTAGCATACATGATTTTAGATTCATATAACATGTACACACTCCTTTACTCAAATCATGCAGTCATTGTACATACTTTTATTGTGCAATATGGCAACTAAACTATCATCCTGAGTGTCCTTATTAAACCTCTTTTCTCCCCTTTATGAAGCTAAGTGTACCCTTAATGTAAACCACCATTAATCTGCAGTTGTCTGGTTCTTGTCACTACCACCTCCCTACCAAATCCTTGCACACATCTTGCCACAATACAACAGCAATAAAAATTTACGGGTTGTAAAATAAAGCATTGGTTGTGCAAGTTTTTCATTCAGACATCTTTACAACAACAGTGGAAGATATGCTTCCTACTTCTATTCCAATTATTTTGAAACCAGCAACAGTTAACTGCCAGCAAAGGCTGAGGCACCAGTGAAGCAGCCATGTCACATACCAACTCTGCAGCAAACACTGCACAGCTTTTTGTCAGTGTGGCTATCAACCAGCTGTACATCAGTATGAATGGCCACCGCCAAACTGTTACCAAGAACAAAGCTGATCACCTGGTGGCACAACATGCAGTTGAGCATATTTTGCCACACAGATGAGAGTTCCCCTTGCAACACATACTTCACTAATGTAACCATCCTGGTTTCAATCTGCAGTAACCCACTGTCTCCATACTGTCCACCCCATGGTTTCCCCCGTCCTAATTCATGACCCCACATCACCATCACTGTGCAGCTCTGACAATCATGCGTCACATGCCTAGTCCATGTACCTGCCCACCCTCCCTGCCACATTCCAAACTGGCTGCCTCCCTCCAAGTAGGAAATCAACCAACCCAAATCCCTCACCCTGCTTGCCACCTCTCCCCCCCTCTACCCACCCCACCCCATCCCATCCAACACAATCCTCACCACACCCAATCCACCTGTCGAAACTTAATACAGGAACTGTCTATCCATACAGCACTATTCAGAGGCACAAGAGTGTGTGTGTGCGCACTTTTGTCACTGTAGCTCAAAAAAGGATTACTCCAAAAGCTATCAAGTTTTCTTTCTTTTTGTGTGTGCCAATCAAAGACTCAATGCACATGCTTTCCAGTGGCTTGTCTCCTTTAATCCAGAAGTGTTTTCTAACAGCTTCTGTAATTCAGTGCAACACAGTATAACAATCAAAGACTGCATCATGCTCTAGTCTTACAGTGTTCAGTAAGACCTCATCCACTACAGACAGTAGATGGCAAAGTCTCACTACCTTCAGCAGCAGAGCTTTGCAGCAACATGTTTCTTGCGGCACCACAATTTAAGTCCTACACACGCTAATGGACTCTTGTACAGCAGTGAAAAGATACATCACAGCAACAGTTTCATATACAGGTTGCCACCTGCTATGAAACTACATCTACATCTACTTGGATACAACGCAAATCACTTTTAAATGCCTGGCAGAGAGTTCATCGAACCACCTTAACAATTCTCCATTATTCCAATCTCATACAGCACGCGGAAGGAATGAAGACCTATATCTTTCCGTATGAGCTCTGATTTCCCTCATTTTATCGTGGTGATCATTCATCCGTATGTGGGTTGGTGTCAACAAAATTTTTTTGCAATCTGAGGAGAAAGTTGGCGATTGGAATTTCACCAAAAGATTCCGTCGCAACAAAAAATGCCTTTCTTTTAATGATTCCCGGAACAAATCCTGTATCATTTCAGTGACACTCTCTCCCATATTTCGCAATAATACAAAACATGCTGCCTTTCTTTGAACTTTTTTGATGTACTCCATCAGTCCTATCTGGTAAAGATCCCACTCCGCACAGCAGTATTCTAAAAGAGGACGAACAAGTGTAGTGTAGGCAGTCTCCTTAGTAGGTCTGTTACATTTTCTAAATGTCCTGCAAATAAAACGCAATCCTTTGGTTAGCCTTCCCCACAACATTTTCTATGTGCTCCTTCCAATTTAAATTGTGCGTAATCATAATACCTAGGTATTTAGTTGAATTTACAGCTTTTAGATTAAGCCGATTTATCATGTAACCGAAGTTTAACGAGCTCCTTTTAGCACCCATGTGGTTGACTTTACACTTTTCGTTATTTAGGGTCAACTGCCACTTTTCGCACCATTCCGATATTTCTTCTAAATCGTTTTGCAGTTTGTTTTGACCTTCTGATGAGTTTATTAGTCGATAAACGACAGAGTCATCTGAAACAACCGAAGACGGCTGCTCAGATTGTCTCCCAAATCATTTATATAGATAAGGAACAGCAAAGGGCCTATAACACAACCTTGGGGAACACCAGGAATCACTTCTGTTTTACGCGATGACTTTCCATCAATTATAACAAACTGTGATCTCTCTGACAGGAAATAACAAATCCAGTCACATAACTGAGACGATATTCCGTAAGCACGCAATTTCACTACGAGCCACTTGTGTGGTACAGTGTCAAAAGCCTTGCGGAAATCCAGAAATAAGGAATCGATCCGAAATCCCTTGTCAATAGCACTCAACACTTCATGTGAATAAAGAGCTAGTTTTGTTTAACAGGAACGATGTTTTCTAAACCCATGTTGATTGTGTGTCAATAGACCGTTTTCTTCGAGGTAATTCATAATGTTCGAACACAATATATGTCCTAAAAGCCTGCTGCATATCGACGTTAATGATATGGGCCTGTAATTTAGTGGATTATTCCTAGTATCTTTCTTGAATAATGGTGTGACCTGTGCAACTTTTCAGTCTTAGGGTACGGATCTTCCGTCGAGCGAACGGTTCTATAGGATTGTTAAATACGGAGCTAATGGATCAGCAACCTCCGAAAGCAACCTAATTGGTAAACAGTCTGGACCAGAAGACTTGCTTTTATTAAGTGATTTAAGTTGCTTCACTACTCCGAGTATATTTACTTCTACGTTATTCATGTTGGCAGCTAATCATCCCATTTACTAATCATTTACCTCCTATGGGAGGTAACTGAGATTAAGAAAATTTCTAGGCAACTGGAAAATTGCAGTTGAACTCCCAACTGGAATTTTTCTATTTCACTACATTATGATTCATACAGCACATGTGAAGCATTTGACCACTTGAGAATAAGTCAGATGCTTATTATTTGAGAATTATGCCAGCAGATGCATTCGAGATTGTTATTCAAGTAACATGCTTTCAAGCAGTTAAGAGAGAAATATAGGTATTCTGCAATAACCTGTAAGGGTAAATGGATTGCAGTACCACTTCAAGAAAGCAATGGACATGTAGGCAGACAATTCATCACAAAGCATCAAATTAATTATGAAATTAAGGCAGTTCATATTCATGCCAGAGACTGCAGACAGATACATTCACTCATTCACGTAGGGCAAGGTGAAACCTCAACATTCAAAGAAATGTCGCAGTAAAATGAAATCACATCAAACATGAATCATTAAGTTGCAAGCAACATTCCATGAAAACGAGCTGTCAAATGAGTTAGTGATAAGACTGTGTGTCTTGTGAATTCTGTTAACTGCAGCCTGCATCCAGATATGGAAATCCACAAGCAGGGACCCAGATGTATACTAGTATAAAGTGGGAGACAAACTAGTTCGTGCTGCAGGAGGTCTATGAGAGGGACAAGATGATCACAGGAATGAAGTTATTAGGGTACAAGGCAATTTGGAACCAATTTAAATAACTACTACTGGAAGCATTTACATTCATTGAATATCTGGTAATATGCTTACTGAACAATTTAAAGTGGAACCGTAACATCAAACTAATAGCAGGTAATGTAAATGTCATTAGGATTAATTAGATGAGCCCTCAGGAAGTGTACTCCATCCAACAAAGGAAACGAGCTAACAAAATCCTTGTTTGGCCAATATCTGAATATTGCTTATCATTCTGGAATCCATACCAGATACGACTGAAGAGGAAATAGAGAAGATCCAATGAAGAGCAGCAGTTTCGGGTTCGCTTAGTAAGCACGAATGGGTCTTGGAGATTATCACCCAATACAGTGGTAGATACTACAAGAGAGGCACTCTGCGTTACTGTGTAGTTTACTGTTAAAATTCTGAGAGTACATTCTTATAAGCACCAACCAATAAATTAGTCCATCCTACATGTCTCTCACACAAAAGCCATGAAGATAAGAGAGATTTGAGCTCACATGCAGGCTTACCAATGATCTTCCTTCCCACTGACCTTTCGTAACTAAGGCCGTGTCCTACGTGAGTGACAGAAGCAAGCGACAGCGCGCGACAGCTTCAAGCGACAAAACACAGCCTCTGGTGTAGTTACTGAAGTGTACTATGTGAGCGACATTTGTGTCGCTCCTGTCTCCCACTGCAACTGGCGATGTTTGAATTCAAACGTGTTTGAATCTTGTCGCTGCAGCACACGCGACACAGACCGACAGCTGTGAATTTCTTAACATCCGATTTTAAGAAAACTATTTGGTGAAAAAATTTGATTCTTCCGCAACCTATAGCTTGATATCCTTAAATGATAAAGGTCAGAATTTATTTTCGTTATTCATCACAGCTACTGTGCTGCACGAAATTGAGTACACGGCTACACGAATTTTTAAGAATTTGCAGAGGTAAAAAATCACATTGTGTAGACTTTCCATATGGTTCATTTAAGGCCATACACTATTGCGTATGAAATGTAACCAATATATCTAAATTATATTTAAAGTTGAGACCGGAATGATATCTCTCTTCATTCTCGAGATATTGGTTGTTATACCCGCGGACGGGTCGCTCGCGGCGCGTCCGAACCTTTCCTGCGCTTCGGGAATCAAGTGGTTGTAAAAATCGTCATATCACATAAAAGGTTCAAGATATTCAAACGACTAATTTTGGGAAAGACAGCACGCAGAAAGGACTATTTCATCATATGATTAACACTCGATACGTTCTTGTAAACTTGTGAGCAGAGCGAAAACAAGACTCCCTATAACTTACTCTGCGAGGTTTTGTCCAAATTTTCATATCCAAACAAAGGGAGAAAAACAGGTAAAAGAGGTATCAAAGTGACCAGCATGAGGTCTAGTTTGGCATGAAAATATTTAACTGCTTGAAAGTAAACTGGGTAATGAACGAAAACTATAATAAGCTGAGGAAAAACTGAAATATTTCACGAAAAGCTGCTGTAAGTGAAGTGTCAAAAATGTCATCTGTTCAAGACCTAGCTATTTTGCCCATAAAAAGATACATTGGTACGGTATTTAGATGTCAAAAAGGCTTCCTTCGAATCAAGTATGCTAGGAAGGCAAACAAGAAGTCAATAATATCATGCTTTCTGAATAAAACTTGAAATTAAAAAATGGAAGACTAAAATATTTTATGAAATGATTTGTGTAAAAGAAATAAGTAGATCAGAGAAACGTTCTACGTGCCTTTGAATGATGCTCGAAATCATGAACAGAAAATGAGGTGCATCAAACGTTTCCCTGATATTTTTTGTTTCATACTTTTAGACAAATCATTACAGAAAACACTTGACTTTCTTCTCAAAAATTTTGTAAGCTTTACTTGGCCTTAACACTGCCTGCTGAGGTATTACGTTCGCAACATCAATTATCTGTAAAATTTCATGGTTCATTGTAATTTATTAGGAATTAAATGTGTGTGATATACTGGGATAGGTATGAAGATCAAGTTCTTTGGCAAGACCTTATATGTTTAAGGTCTTGCCGAAGAACTTAGCGATGCAGTGTAGACAGTATACATAACATTTAGTATACAAAATTGTAACTGAGTCAGTAAAAATAAAAGAATAGGCGGGAATTGGATCAAGGACATTTTTTCCACACGTATTTATGAACTGCATACGCTACCCCCACACTACAAGTAACTATTACTCATTGATATCAATCTCAGTCATGTAATAGTCATTCCTCCTCATTTATTGGCTGCTAAAAGTTCTTGATCATGTAAAAAAGTATTTGCATTTAATTTATTGATGAGATAGTCGAATGCTCCTCTGCTCATTCACGTGTATTCGAAGAACTTGTCTGGTGATTTTCGTAATTGGTAATACTATTTCTCAATCGAGATTCCTCCCTTTGTAAGTTTCATGCACAGTATTCCTTTTCGCTTTATTTTCTGAAGTAAACCTAATTCTGCAGCTTTACTCTTCTGCTACAGTATTCTACAGGTTAAGGACACCGTTTTATAACAACAGCTGGTTGGCTCTAAGCAGCCATCTTGTAGTGCAACATGGTCGTTCGCACCCAGGACACCCAAGATTTTCTCCCGGTGTTGCTGCTTGTCGCTGGAGTCTCGCGTATCCAGAAGTCGCTCGCTGTTGCTCTCTTCTGTCACTAACATAGGACACGGCCTAACATGTCGGGGGTAAGTGACAGTGGTACACAACCATCATGAGATGGCTTCTGGAGAATTGTTGTGATTATAGATATAAAGCAACTTCCTGCACAAACAACCTGAAGGTAAGGTGTGTAGTGATACAATACTACACCACTGAAGTTGGAGTGAAAACACATTTGCAGAAGCAATGAGGAAGCAACATTTGGTAAAATGTTGACACCTGTACAGCCAACTTGCACCAATGAAAGACTAAACTGTGAAACATGGTTTCACTTTATTCTGGGAACTGGCAAAAGAGCAGCACACTTGAGGTTGGTAAACAAGCAGAATTTATGGTGTTATGTAACAGATGTTTAAAGGAAGAGGTACTAAAAATATTATCTCATGCAAAGGGAACCCTCATGGCGTTACCCTTTGCTAACATTGCCAAAGGCCATCTAGAGGAATCCTCCGTAACCACCAGAATGCCATACACCTCACCTGGTTCAGACTAATTGATGACATCTTTGTGATATGGACCAAGGATGAGGATACGATTCACATTCCTCCAGAACCTCAGCACCTTTTCCTCCTTCACTTCACCTGGACTTCCTCTTTCCTTGATGTAGATGTCTATCTCTATTTTGGCTACAAAGTTACCTCTGTCCACATCGAACTTACCAACCACCAATGGTTCGGCAGCTGCCACCCATTCCACACCAAGAATCCCTTCCTTACTGCCTAGCCTGTGGTCCTTTAACTACAGTGACAAGAAATCTCTCTCAAAACATCAAAGGGTCTAACTGAGGCATTGGTAGATGAAAATAACCCTCCCCACCTTGTCCAAAAACCTATCTCCTGTGCCTTGTCTTCCTAGTTACCTACAAGCCCCCACGTATGTACTGACCAGACGCAAAGGAGCACAGAGTCTGTTCAGAATATGTATTTATTGTTAGCTTTTTGTCTGTCAAAGCAGAAAATGAAATTATTTCAACTTTTCATATTGTACTTAATGGCTGATCTTTTCTTCCTGGGCGCGACCGCTACGGTCGTGGGTTCGAATCCTGCCTCGGGCATGGATGTGTGTGATGTCCTTAGGTTAGTTAGGTTTAAGTAGTTCTATGTTCTAGGGGACTTATGACCTCAGCAGTTGAGTCCCATAGTGCTCAGAGCCATATTCTTCCTGAGCATAATTTATCAACTTTTTTACATTGTTACAAGCAACATGAAAGTTGTTATATTACTTTAACTCCTTCATTCACATGATAGTTCATTGCTGATGCTGTAAAACAATTATATGTCCCAACAAAAATAATGCTACTTAAAATATTTACCTTCCTGATTATACAGAGGTAGTGATGACTGTTATTACACCTATCATACCAACTTGTGTGACAGCATGGATATTTACCTGGGACTGGTCTATTGCTTTTTTGAATTCTGCTGCTATATCTGGTGTTTTAAAACGAATTGCAAACCGTTCATTCTCTATGTGACCATCTGAAAAATCTGGTGCACTCCACAACCAACTTTTTGCATCCTTTTCAATGAAGTTTATCTCAGGGGTCAGAAAATGATTCAAACAAACTTTAAGCACTTGATCACGACGCATCAGCAACCTGAAAAATATGTTTTTATGAACAATTTTTTACTCTTATCACACTTCACATGATTAACAAGAACAAAAATATCTTTACCTTATCTTTTTTGTGACTCTGTGTCTCAGAATTTTAATGTCACCCAGACCTCGTTCTTTCCACTCACCAGAAACAAATCTATATAACTTTGCATGCTGGCTATATAGGAGGTCTTCCTCCTCTTCCCCTGTATGCACTGGTACTTTGTCTGGAAGTGGTATCACAGGCTGCAAATATTGAACACAAAATGGAAATGTTATAAATGAAGTTACAGATTGGGTGAGGGGAAAAAACAGAGAGAATAAAAAACCTGAAAGTAAATGTTATCTCCATCTTCTTCGTCTTCTTCTTCTTCACTTCCACTTTCTTCTTCTCCAACAGAAACAGAGTGTTTAGTGCCTGGTGATTTGGGCGATTTTACGGGAGATTTTGGTCTGACACCACTGAATGAAAATTCAAATTTTCCTGGGCTGCCAAATGTGAAGCTATGTTCTAAAAATCACAAACACAGTCCACATTAATGCAAATCTATTATGCGGTACATTAAAGATATCATAATATACAGTTTGAAAATTAAAATGCAATAATATATATGATGCATTTATTACCTGGACGAACTTGCACCAGTTTATTTTCTTTTATGGGTGTCTTGTCTGCTCCAAATGTCACAGCAGCTCCTGTAGGTTTAGTAGCAGGCAATGAGTTTCCAAATATAAAGGTTGGTGTGTTCTTAGTTTCAGGCAACTGCTTGACCTGTGGTGTGTCAACAGAGCTTGTTGGGACTTGGAAGCCAAATGAGAGACTTTGTTTTGGTAGTGTGTCACGTTCCACAGCCAAGTCGTATTTCAATGATGTTCCAACAGGATCTAATGTGTTCTGTGACTCGGTTGAACTCCCAAAAGAGAATGATGCTGCACCATCTTTGTTTTGTGTGTTAAGCTTGGGAAATCCAAATGAGAAAACACAGGAAGATGCATTAGTAGTTGTACTCATACCAGTAGTAGTTGTAGTTGTGACAGATGTCATAACGTCACATGTAGGCAAAAAGCGAGACAAATTGAAACCTGATGAACTTTCAGTGTTTGAACTTGGAATTCCAAATTTAAATGCAGTCTTATCTTCTGCTGTGCTTTCATTAATGGGTTTTCCATCACTTCCAAGCCTAAGTTTATCACAAGCAACACATCTGTTATTTCTCTCTTCATTGGTAAGATAACACTCACTGCATGTCCAAGAACCAGGCTTTGGTTTGAAAGCTTCTGAAAGAGGAATGGTATTTTGTGAAATTAGTTTTGAGACCTGGTCAGAAGTGGTGCTGCTTGTAGACACTGCAGTAGTAGGTATCCTCGCTGCTTCACAGGCAACACAAGTGCGGCATGTTCCCTCATTTCTTGTATAACAAGATTTGCACTCCCATGAACCTGCTTTTGGTTTGAATTCAGATAATGACTTCGGAGATGAATCCTCAGCAGATGTTTTTTGTATTTTGTTGCTGTTGCATGAATGACAAGATGATGAATCTGATGGGTTGTTCTTGTGACAAGAAGGACACTCCCAAAGATTTGATGCAGTATTAGTGCCCTCTCCTGTTCTTAATTTTTCTTTCAACTGTTTCTCATCATTACCCTCTGCAGATAGTTCCTCTTTAATGCTACCATCTAAAGGTATTCTGTCGTTCATCATCTTTGCTTGAGTATCTTCCACTGCCTTCTTAAACTTTTCTGCTAAATCTGTTGTCTTAAATTTTATTGCTAACAATTCTCGGCGCATTTCTCCTTCAGAATAATCTTGAGCTGCCCAGTACCAAGCTCTGTCTGAAGTCGACAGTGGCTTAAACTTCATAGCTGTAGTAATGGCATGATTACAGCAGACTTTCAAAACTTGCTCACGCCGCATCAGCAAGCGTACCCTGCCCGATTTTGGATCGTGCAAGAGCTTCATTTTCCCTATGCCTCTTTCTTTCCACTCCTTATTTTCTCCATCAAATCTTAAAAGCTTGCATCTTTCCTCAAAGATAATTTCCTCATCTTCTTCTCCTGTTCTCACTTCAACTAATTCTGGCAAAGGAATCACAGGTTTGAACTCAGCAGTTGGAACAAAATCTTCAGGTGGCCGCTCTGACAGACTGTCTGGTGAACTTTGAGTAATTTGAGGTTTGGACTTCTGAGATGTCTGAGTACTTCCAAACACAACACTACCTGCACCTTCAAATCCTTTGAAATTTGAATCTGCTGCAAATGCAGGTTTTCCTGCAGGTGATTTAGCTGCAAGATCTGCAAATGTTAATGAATTAGATGAAAACATCAGTGGTTCATTTCCAGCTTTTTCAGTTTCCACTGCAGTCATATTTCTCTGAGAACCAAACTGTGTGACTTCTTGTGATGTTCCTATTTGGTGAGACTGTGTTGGATAATTAGAAACTTCAGGTTTTGAAACAGCTATTCTTGAACTTTCTGAAACTGTGGTACCTGGCTTCGAAGCCTGGCTCTGAGTCGCCACTGTAACGCATGTTGAAGTATCTGGTGTGGAAGTTGTCTTAAATGGGTCCATGACCACTGGCACTGGCTTTGAAACTTCAGGGAACGATACAGGTTTTGACGGCATTGCAAAACTGAAGGTAGCAAACGGACTCACTTTTGAAGCATCATCCTGTGTAACCTTTGTTTTTGAGGAATCATTATCAACAGTTTTGCCTTCAGGTGTTGTATTATCCTTGAAAGTCGGAGTACTTGCAAATGTAAAACCACCCACAGTAATTTTGTTGCTTGTAACACATACTGATACAGGAGCTGTAGATGAAGGTGTTACAGATGTTTGACTAGAAATTTCTTTTTTGAGAACTGAGGAGGAACTGTCCTGTGATGAAGCAACTGAGTCAACAGTTTTGGTTGAACTAGCACTTCTTGATGACACTGTAGATTCATCTTCTATTGATGTTTGTGCCAATCTAATAATGCTCTTTGCTTTCTCAAATGCATCCTTAAAATTTGTTGCTTCTTCTGGAGTTTTAAAACGAACACACAATTTCTCTAACTTCACCTGTTCATCAGCAAAGTCATTTGCAACCCATATCCAAGCGATGTCTTTCATTGGGACTAGTTCTGTATCAGCAGTTATGAAATGGTTAGCACAGACTTTCAGGACTTGTTCTCTACGCATAAGTATTCTTATTTTCCCCGTCTTTTGATTATGCAGTAGTTTTATATTTCCAATTCCTCGTTCTTTCCACTCCTTTTCAACAAACCTGGAGAAAAAAAAAAAAAAAAAAAAAAAAAAAAAAAAAAAAAAAAAAAAAAATGTGTGAGAGTGGCTGCAAATGCTTTCCAGAAACCATATTACATTGAAAATCTGTCATTTTGTGTGTGTGTGTGTGTGTGTGTGTGTGTGTGTGTGTGTGTGCGCGCGTTATTTACAGGCGAAATACAGGGGTAGTATTTAATACTACATATCTGCAGAAAAAGTTACATATTTCTTAAGTCTAACTGTGTATGGTCCTAACTTAAAAACTCAATGAGAAATAGTAGCAATACGGTATATAAATGCAATGGAACTTTAACACACGTAAAAACTACAATTAATGTTTCGATAATTTTGAAGTCCTACAGTATGCAATTTTATGTGATCATGGAAAAACCTTTCACATTAGCATCCCTCATAATTACAGCTAATTTAAAATGGAACTGATGTTTCATTTGTTTCCAGCAAAAGTCACTCACACTCCCATCTGTTTCAAAAGATCTCACACTTACTTCGTGATTGTTTTATTAATTTGTAAACAGAATTTTTAAAAATGTTTATTCACTTGGAAAAATCACAATTGTAGTGTATTCCTGGTTTCAACTATCACAGCAACCACCTCCTGATTACTGCTGTATGTTGAAGTACATGCTGTGTCAAAATATTCTGAAACCACTTGTATTTAAACTATAAATAATTGGTTACTATAGTGCCATAGCAACACTGTGATCTGAAAATGGGTGTCACAACATCCCAAGAAAGTAATACACAATTGTAAATATGTCATCAAAGGGAGGGAAGGCAGCTGACTTTTCTGGTACCAATATGTCAACATGAACCTTCTTTAAGGGCAAACACTTCTGGATCACTGGGGTTGGCTTTAGTCACACTATATCTCCTGAAAAATCTGCAGAGACTTCTGATAACCTGCCATTCCACTGTGTTGCAATGTTTTGAACGATATGATGACTTTGGGTGGTGGGGGGAGCAGACTTCAAAGTGGAAGAGAGACTTCAAGTACCATTAACAGCACATTATCTCTCAAAGTGAGTTTCTTCTGACTGAAGACAAGGAATGCTCCAATTTTACAATAATTGTGTCTATGGCCATGTCTTCAAAATCATAACTGTCAGTATAATTTAGAAATACAAAAGAGAATGTACAGTTCTGTTTAGGCCTTTACTACGACAAAAATGAAGGACAGAAAGAGCTGAATGAGGACCGATAGATATATCCTTTACCAAATATGGTCATTTGACAATCAGTAAATTCACCTGTGCAGTGCTGCAAAATATTAGCTACTATTTTGCAGCACTGCACTGAAACTGTAGCACCACAATTAATCTAAAAGCTGAGAACAGTTCAAAACTGCGTCCACAGGATACTGTTGCAATGTGTGAGGAGGCACTGTCAATGTTAAAAATTAGTGGTAGCACCGTTTTGTAACAGATGGGCTGTAAAATGCATGCGGGCTGGGGGAACTGTTCCGACATGATGTACAAATCAAAAGGGGACTATATACAATTAATAATTATAATACTGAACTGTTAGGATGCAGAAAAAACTTTCAAATTCAAATTAGAAAGGAAGAACTATTTTCTGTGGAATTTGAGAATTTATCAGATGGATAATCTAGACAATTTAAGACACACTTATAACTACAAAAATCTTACATTTTGTTGCAACACACCAAAAGAATGAATATTAATTTGGCATTACAAGTCTTTTGGATAGGATATTCACACAATAGAGCATCAATTTTAGTTGCATAGATGCACAAAACTGATTGGTACTGAAATCTGTGCAAACTGCCATGCTTCCCAGAACACTCTTGCTTACCGACACCCAATAACAGATTGAGTAAAAATAGTTCTTAGATAACACGAAAGCAAAAGCATGCTCTCAGTCCCACTGCAGATTGTAAGATGCATTCACTTTATGTCTTCTGTTCAACTTTGGACATTCACTTGACAGTTTCTGGAGCACTGGGAAGGCCTACATTTTTCATGTGTGTGTTTCGTCAAGAATGGATTTCTCATACCAGGTGCACAGCTATCCATTGTTGGTGAGACTCAAGCATTATTTGATGACAAAAGACAACTACAATCAGTCTGTTTACAACGTGAATAGGTATTTAGCAGTACTTTGAATGTTTCTGACCACATGAACTAGCAAACTTAATAATGCACACTTAGTGCTACTTCTAGAAGTCCATCTAGAGTACCATTTTAACAAAACTATTAAAGCAGATGACTGAGTAACTCACACATTAACACCTAAAATTACAATAGTTTCTTACTTGAATTTTTAAATAAACTCTTTGAAATGGAAATTTGTGGCAGACACCACACATTTCATGGTTTGTTTGTGTGGAGCCAGCTGTTACAGCATCAGCTCTCTTACAATTTAAGAATAATCTCTGACATATATCTAATATTCTATTATTTTTGTCCACCTGCTGCCGTAAAACACTTATTAAATGACAAACATAATAAAACTGAAGTACAATTTATAAACTGTCAGAACCTACATTATGTACTTTAATTTTCAGGATGAATCACAGTAACATTTTGTATCGTACAAGAAATTAGTTACTGAAACATGTGTATGAATAATTTGTTTCCAAAAACCAACCACTATTGCCAATTTTCTCATCAACATTATTTTGCCCAGAGAGATGCATCATCAGTTTCAAAAAAAAAAAAAAAAAAATACAATTTGGTAGAAACATCTTATCAGGACTGCAAGAACTGAGAGGCAACGAACCCCTGTGTTCAGCTAACTATGGCATGTATATTGCTCCTCTGTGAGTCAAGTAAGCATGTGCAAAAAGTGAGCTGTAGACATACCTTTACTAATTCATCACACTGTATAAAATAATAATAATAATAATAACAACCTGTGGAGACCCGGGAAAAGAATAGGCCTCCGATATGTTCTGCCAGTCGTAAAAGGCGACGAAAAGAACAAACCACTAATAGGACTAACCCCCATTTTAGTGTGATTAGTTGGTTCAGGACATAATTAATGAAGCCTCGGACAAGCGCTGTCGTGGTCGGGGGCGATGCTTGAACCCTATGCCCGTCCACAATGTTAATGACACTGCTAGCCAACTGGAAAATTATTTAAATCCAAATAGAGGTGATTTGCAGGATATGCTTCCTGCAACCACTCTACAAGGAAAACAAAAGACAGAGGATGAGATGGTCAGATGAAGTTAACCAACACCTCATGTTCTGTTGTTACCAAGCAACAAACTTAGGAACCAACACAACTGGATACAGATCACAAGTATACACAACATTTATTACCAGATACCCAGAATTAAAATTTTTAACAGAACAACGACTAGCTGATCAGATCCGTGTAATAATCAAAAATAACAGGATACCCCAGTCAGAATTAGAAAACATCAAACAACAAGTACAACAAATACTGGAACAAAATAATGTGCAATCAGAAGAAGAAGAAAATACAGTAATGGACTCAAACATCCCAGAGCAAACAAACAAAGAACAACACGCATCAATTAAACAATCAGAGGAAAACGAAATCTTAAGACAGCCACCAGAACAAACACAAATAGAACACGAAGTGACACACATGTTAGATATAGAAGAAAAATTTCAGTTGACATATATAGAATACAAAGACACAAATACAGACATTAGACCATTCTTGCATAGACCACCAAATAACCCACACAGTCTAAACAACAATAACAACTATCAACACAATCATACACAACAAAATAAATGAAAATACAACTATGGAAGAGTTACAACTACTGTTTTACATACGAGCACTCACTACACCAAATATACACACTACGCAGAGATCAGAACCAACCAACACACAGAAGAAACCCACAAAAACCAGCATGGCAACACAGGCTACAGATCAGAATAGAAAAACTGAGAAGAGACATCGGACAGCTAACACAATTTATAAGAAATGAAACATCAGACAAAAAACGAAAAGGGTTAGGTAAAATCTCACAACAAGAAGCGATAGAGCAATCAGATTAAAAGAAGCAGAAATTAGAAGCATTGGCCAAACGACTTAAAGATACAAAAAAAGTGAAAATAGAAGGAAACAAAACCAAACATTCAACACAAACCAAAAGAAATTTTACCAGACAATAGATAACACACACATTAAAACAGACAATCCATCAAACATAACAGACCTGGAACACTTCTGGAGCAACATATGGTCAAACCCGGTACAACATAACAGATATGCACGCTGGATACAAGCAGAAACAGACACATACAAGATGATACCACAAATGCCTGAAGTGATAATTTTGCAACATGAAGTCACCCGAGCAACTAATTCTACACACAATTGGAAAGACCCTGGAACAGATAAAATAGCAAATTTCTGGCTAAAGAAGTTCACCTCAACACATTCACATCTAACTAAATTATTTAACAGTTACATTGCAGACCCATACACAGTCCCTGATACACTTACAGACCGAGCGAGGTGGCGCAGTGGTTAGCACACTGGACTCGCATTCGGGAGGACGACGGTTCAATCCCGTCTCCAGCCATCCTGATTTAGGTTTTCCGTGATTTCCCTAAATCGTTTCAGGCAAATGCCGGGATGGTTCCTTTGAAAGGGCACGGCCGATTTCCTTCCCAATCCTTCCCTAACCCGAGCTTGTGCTCCGTCTCTAATGACCTCGTTGTCGACGGGACGTTAAACACTAACCACCACCACCTTACACTTACACAAGGAATAACTTATCTGAAACCTAAAGATCAAGCAGACACAGCAAAATATCGCCCCATGACATGCCTACCAACAATATACAAAATATTAACTTCAGTCATTACACAGAAATTAATGACACATACAACACAGAACAAAATTATAAATGAATAACAAAACACTGAAAGTAGTAAAGGAGTTTTGCTATTTGGGGAGCAAAATAACTGATGATGGTCGAAGTAGAGGGGATATACACTGCTGGCCACCGTAAAAGCAACACACAGAAAGACAAGAGGTAGCACAACAAAATTTTTTTTGTAGATAACATGTTGACCAAGTATCAACTGATTACGTTTACAGACGTCTGTGACATGTGGTTCCTGCCAGAATCAGTAGTCAGAGTAGCCGCCATTGTTGGAGATCACCGCTGCCACACGTCTCGGCATTGAGTCAAAGAGATTTTGGATTTTTTTTTTGGTTTGGTTTTAGGGCGCAAAACTGCTATGGTCATTAGCGCCCAGCCCGTGACTTAGGAAACAGTAAAAAAACCGAAAGTGAAAACCAGCAGCAATGGGAACAGTCATAAAATTGGAGAAACTAAAGGCAGAAGGAAGGCTTAAAAATCCACTACAGAAAGGGGTTGGTTGTCCCCAAAAAAAGCTTCAAATGACTGACGTCATTTCACTGGCACTAATAAACTGGAGAACGCGGTCGGCTGAGCGCGTGTCATCTGCTAAAATCAACGATAGATCAGGCGATAGCTGTAGACGGGCGCGTAACGGATTAAAATAGGGGCATTCAATTAAAAGGTGTCTTACCGTCCACAGCTGAGAGCAGTGGGGACAGAGTGGGGGAGGATCGCCGCTTAAAAGATGTCGATGGCTAAAAAGACAGTGCCCTATCCGGAGTCTAGTTAAAATTACCTCCTCCCGACGACGCGTTCGGGAGGAAGAAGTCCAAGCACAAGGAAGAGCTTTCACTTCCCGCAATTTATTATTGGGAAGTGTTGACCAATGTGCGTGCCATAAATGAACAACACGACGACATAAAACACTCCGTAGATCGCAGAAAGGAATCGATGGAATAGCTGGCCGAGGAAGAGAGACTGCAGCCTTGGCTGCAATATCGGCCGCCTCATTTCCACAGATACCAACGTGTCCCGGGAGCCAGAGGAACGCCACTGAGACGCCCCCCAGGTGGAGCAAGCGCAGACAGTCCTGAATCCGGTGGACCAGAGGGTGCACAGGATAAAGGGCTTGGAGACTGAGGAGAGAGCTGAGAGAATCTGAGCAGATAACGTACTGTATCTGCCGATGGCGGCGGACGTAGTGGACAGCCTGGAGAACAGCATAAAGCTCCGCAGTATACACCGAACACTGGTCGGGAAGCCGAAATTTATTTGGGGTGTCGCCAACAATATAGGCACCCCCTACACCTAACGATGTTTTCGAGCCGTCGGTGTAAATAAATGTGGCGTCCGTCATTTGTGCACATAGAGCAGCAAATGCCCGACGATAAACAAGTGTAGGGGTACCATCCTTGGGAAATCGACAAAGGTCACGGAGCAGGCAGATCCGGGGACGGAGCCAAGGCAGTGCTGTACCCCAAGTTGTCAAGAAGGTTTTAGGAAAGCGGAAGGAAAGAGAATGGAGCAGCTGACGGAAGCGGACTCCCGGGGGTAGTAGGGAGGAGGAGCGGCCTGCATACCCTACATCAAAGGAGGCGTCGAAAAAAAGGTCATGGGCTGGATTAGCAGGCATGGAAGACAGATGGCTAGCATAACGACTCAGAAGGACTGCTCGCCGATTGGACAGCGGAGGTTCAGCAGTCTCAGCATAAAGGCTTTCCACAGGGCTAGTGTAAAAAGCTCCAGACACTAAACGTAATCCACGGTAGTGGATAGAGTCGAGACGCCGAAGAATAGACGGCCGAGCAGAGGAGTGGACTATGCTTCCATACTCCAATTTCGAGCGCACTAGGGCGCGATAGAGGCGGAGAAGGACCACTCGGTCCGCTCCCCAGGAGGTACCATTCAGGACACGGAGGGTGTTAAGCGACCGCAGACAGCGAGCCGAAAGATAGGAAACGTGGGAGGACCAGCACAGTTTTCTGTCAAACATAAGACCCAAGAATTTAGCGACGTCTGAAAAACGGAAGGTTGACAGGACCTAGATGTAAGGAGGGCGGAAGAAACTCCTTACGTCGCCAAAAATTAACACAAACGGTCTTTACTGGGAGAGAAACGGAAGCTGGTTTCGATGCTCCAAGAGTGGTGGCGATCGAGACATCCTTTAAGACGTCGTTCAAGAAGGCTGATCCGTTGAGAGCTGTAGTAGATCGCAAAATCGTCCACAAAGAGGGAGCCCGAGACATCAGGAAGGAGATAATCCATAATTGGATTTATAGCGATGGCAAACAGTACAACACTCAGCACGGAGCCCTGGGGTACCCCGTTTTCTTGGGAGAAAGTGCGGGAGAGAGTAGTGTTCACCCGCACCCTAAATGTGCGCTCTGCCATAAATTCGCGAAGAAAAAGGGGCAGCCGGCCTCGAAAGCCCCAAGAGAACAGTGTGCGGAGGATGCCTGTCCTCCAACAGGTATTGTATGCTCTCTCCAGATCAAAAAATATTGCTACCGTTTGGCGTTTCCGGAGAAAATTGTTCATGATATAAGTGGAGAGAGCAACAAGATGGTCAACTGCAGAACGATGCTTTCGGAATCCGCATTGGGCAGGTGTTAAAAGACTGCGGGATTCCAGCCACCACGCTAAACGGTAATTCACCATACGCTCCAAAACCTTACAGACACTACTCGTGAGAGAAATGGGGCGATAGCTAGAGGGGAGATGTTTGTCCTTTCCAGGTTTCGGAACAGGAACGACGATAGCTTCCCGCCATCGTCTGGGAAAAGTACTGTCGGTCCAAATTCGATTATAAAGGCGAAGGAGGTAACGCAGACTATGGGTTGATAAATGCAGCAACATTTGGACGTGGATACCATCCGGTCCTGGGGCGGAGGAGCGAGAACAAGAGAGTGCATGTTGGAGTTCCCGCAAGGAGAAAACAGTATTGTAACTTTCGCGATTTTGAGAGGAGAAAGCAAGATGTCGCACTTCCGCTGCACGTTTCTTCGGGAGAAACGCTGGCGGGTAATTTGAAGAGCTCGAAATCTCAGCAAAGTGCTGACCCAATGAGTTAGAAATTGCGACGGGGTCCACTAATGTATCATGCGCGACAGTGAGCCCAGAGACCGGGGAGAAACTAGGCGCGCCTGAGAACCGTCTAAGCCGACTCCAAACTTCCGAGGAGGGAGTGAAGGTGTTAAATGAGCTAATAAAGAATTTCCAGCTTGCCTTCTTGCTATCGCCGATGACGCGACGGCATCGCGCACGGAGCTGCTTATAGCGGATACAGTTGGCCAAAGTAGGATGGTGACGGAAAATGCGAAGAGCACGTCGCCGCTCACGTATTGCGTCACGGCATGCCTCGTTCCGCCAAGGAACTGGGGGCCGCCTGGGCAATTCGGAGGTGCGTGGTATTGAACGTTCCGCAGCTGTAAGAATAACGTCGGTAATATGTGTGACCTCATCGTCGACGCTGGGAAAGCGACGGTCATCGAATGTCGCTAGAGACGAAAAAAGTGTCCAATCAGCTTGGGCAAACTTCCAGCGTCGCGGGCGCATATATGGCTGTTGAGGCTGCAGTCTAAGGACACATGGGAAGTGGTCACTTGAGTGTGTATCATCAAGGGCGAACCATTCGAAGCGCCAAGCGAGCGGAACAGTACTGATCGCAAGGTCCAAATGAGATAAATTTGTCGTGGAGGCAGACAAAAATGTGGGGACCCCAGTGTTAAGGCAAACTAGATCCGCTTGGTGGAAGACGTCTAGCAATAGGGAGCCACGTGGACAAGGATGTGGAGATCCCCAAAGCGGGTGGTGGGCATTGAAGTCCCCAACCAGCAAATAGGGGGGTGAAAGCTGACCAAGAAGATGAAGGAGATCAGCTCGTGCCATTGGTGTGGACAATGGAATGTATACACTACAAAGAGAGAACGTGTATCCGGAAAGGGAAAGATGGACGGCGACAGCTTGGAAGGAACTGTTTAAGGGGATTGGGTGATAATGGAGAGTATCATGGAGAAGAATCATGAGTCCTCCATGGGCTGGAGTGCCTTTAACAGAGGGGAGGTCATATCGGACGGACTGAAAATGAGGGAGAACAAAGCGGTCATGGGGACGCAGCTTTGTTTCCTGAAGACAGAAGATGACCGGCGAGTAGGATCGTAAGAGGATCGACAATTCATCCCGATTGGCTTGAAGGCCGCGGATATTCCAGTGGATAATGGACATAGGGTGAACAGAAAATGGAGGAATGTGACCAAGAGTGCTGTCAACTCAACGACTGCTCAGAGCTTGCGACCGACAGCATGGAATGGCATTCAGCCGAAGGCAGAAGATCCTGATCCATAGGTTGGTCAGGAGCAGCTCCTGCCACCAGCGATCGGCCGGTTGATCGGCCACCAGCAGTGCGCCTCGGCGACACAGAAGACGGCCGAGGGCGATTTCCGCCAGGTGGTGTTGTAGATGTGACACGCCTTGGCGGAGAAGGAGAGGAACTGGGTTTCTTTGTAGCCTTCTTGGAAGTATGATGTTTAGATGAAGGAGAAACCGATGGTTGTGAAATTGCGGTACGTAAAAACTCTTCACGAGTATGCTCTTTTTTCGAAGACTTGGTGTCTGACTTTTGGGCTCGAGATTTAGCAGAACACGACGAAGGGTGAGCCATAGAGTGGGCAGGCGAAAGTGGTGAGGTTGAACGGGCGATCTTTGCGCTGGCCGATCTGACGACTGTGGCACTAAAGGTGAGGTCACAAGGCTGCGTGGCCGCCTCCTTTGTTGGCCGAGGAGAAGCAAGGACAGTGCTGTATTTGCCTGTCTGAGGCACGGTGGGCTGTCGACTGGCGAATAATTTTCGAGCAGCAAAGGTCGACACCTTTTCCTTCACTCTGATTTCCTGGATGAGCTTTTCGTCCTTAAAAACGGGGCAATCTCGAGAGGAAGCAGCGTGGTCACCCATACAGTTGATGCAGCGAGGGGATGGAGGTGGACAAGCACCCTCATGGGCATCCTTGCCACACGTAACACATTTGGCCGGATTGGAACAGGACTGGCTGGTGTGATTAAACCGCTGACATCGATAGCAACGCGTAGGGTTTGGGACGTAAGGGCGAACGGAAATTATCTCATAGCCGGCTTTGATTTTCGATGGGAGTTGAACTTTGTCAAATGTCAAGAAGACAGTGCGGGTTGGAATGATGTTCGTGTCAACCCTTTTTGTAACTCTATGAACAGCCGTTACGCCCTGGTCAGACAGGTAGTGATGAATTTCTTCGTCAGACAATCCATCGAGGGAGCGTGTATAAACGACTCCATGCGAGGAATTTAAGGTACGGTGCGGTTCCACCTGGACAGGGAAGGTGTGGAGCAGAGAAGTACGCAGCAATTTTTGTGCCTGGAGGGCACTGTTTGTTTCTAACAACAGGGTACCATTCTGTAATCTGGAACAAGACTTTACAGGACCTGCAATTGCGTCGACACCTTTCTGAATAATGAAAGGGTTGACCATGGAGAAGTCGTGACCTTCGTCAGACCGAGAAACAACAAGGAACTGTGGCAACGATGGAAGGACTGTCTGTGGCTGAGACTCAGTGAACTTACGTTTGTGAGCAGACATAGTGGAAGGTGAGGAAACCATTGCGGAAGAATACCCCATGATTACCGGCGTCTCCGATGGCGCGCTCCTCCCTTGTGGGGGCCCTCACTGAGGGCACTCCCGCCTTAGGTGATTGTTCACACCTCAGGTCACACCTCCCAACAAACGGACGGAGGGACCAATCGGCACTTTCCGAAGGTATCAGCTCGGGTAAGCACCCCTCCCTGGACCTGGCCGTTACCAGGGGGTACGTACGTGTCCTACCTGTCTACCCGGGGCGGGGAATTACGCGTTACCCCGTCACCGGCTATGCATGGAAGTGCGTGGGTCGGCCTTCAGACACGCACAGGGAGGAAAAAAGAGAAAGGGAAAGGAAAGAAGAGGGGTCTCAAACGCCGCAGCGGAGAAAAGGGCAAAGAGAAGAGGGAAGGAAAAGAGAAGGACAGAGGAAGGACGAAGACTTGTAAGTGTTGAAAGCAAGGAATTTGTAACAGTTTCGAGTGTTCGTCTCCGGACGTAGGCACAAACCATACTCCCAGAGGGGGAGAAAGGGAAGGAAAGAACCAGAGGCGGAGGGGGGGGGGGGGGAGATGAGGGACGGGGAAGGATGCGGAAAGGGAAGGTATGCAGCCCGGAAAGGAAGGAGGGCCACATTAGCTCGGGGTCCCGTGCTCGCTACGCATGTGTCCACAAAAGAGTTGTGGACCCCCTGGGTGGAGACGTTGGATGTGTTCCTGGGGTACAGCAGCCCAAGCAGCTTCCACACATTGCCAAAGATCATCTGGTGTGGCAGCTGGGGATGTAATCTGGGTCACTCGTTGAGCAACCATGGACCACATGTTTTCTATCGGCGAAAGATCCGAGGAGCGAGCCGGCCAGGGAAGCAATTCAATCTGGTTATTGACGAAGAACCTTTGGACAATGCGTGCCACGTGTGGTCGCGCATTATCCTGTTGAAATATGGCTGTGGCCGAGCCCTGAAGGTAAGGAAGGACAACTGGCTCCAGCACCTCGGATATGTAGCGCCGGCTATTTAAAGTACCGGCAATGCGTACTAGAGGCGTGCGAGAGTAATATCCAATACCGCCCCATACCATAATACCCGGTGCAAGACCAGTGTGGCGGTGCATAATGCAGCTGTCCAGCATCCTCTCCCCACAGTGTCTCCACACTCGAATCCGACCATCGTGGTGCTGCAGACAGAAGCGTGCCTCGTCAGTAAAGACAACGTCATTCCATTCTGCCGTCCACATCCGTCTGTCATCACACCATTGGCGACGGAGACGTCTGTGCTTCTGCGTCAATGGTAGACGAAGCAATGGACGTCTTGCGGACAGACCACTCTGCTGTAAACGGCGTTGAATGGTACGCGCAGACACTGGATGATGCGTTACAGACGCAATGTGCTGTGCTATGGTTCGGGATGTCACTGAGCGATCCGTCACTGCCATACGCACAATTTGTGTATCAGCACGTGCAGTGGTGCACCGAGGTGAATGCGATCGACCACGTCGGTCCGTCGTACCCTCCTGCATCCAACGGTCACATATCCGCATTACAATTGTTTGGTTTCGTCCAACACGACTAGCAATTTCTCTGTATGATAATCCACAATCTCGGTAAGCCACTATCCTTCCTCTGTCGAACTCTGATACTTGATCAAAAGATGTTCGCTGTTGTCTACGAGGCATAACTGATCGTCTTGTGAAACAACCACAAGGTAAACACACGTGCCGAACGTACACTCGTCGAAATCGCCAAGCCCCAAATGGCGCTATGAGGTGGCACCACAGGCGCGCGAGATGTGCGTCTGCGCTGAAATTCTAATCCGTTGCATATCTCATCGCTGCAAACCCATGGTGTAAATTTCACTTGATTCGGATGCTTCCTTCAGGGTGTTGCATTTACGGTGGCCAGCAGTATAAAATGTAGACTGGCAATGGCAAGGAAAGCGTTTCTGAAGAAGAGAAATTTGGTAACATCGAGTATAGATTTAAGTGTCAGGAAGTCTGTTCAGAAAGTATTTGTATGGAGTGTAGCCATGTATTGAAGTGAAACATGGACGATAAATAGTTTGGACAAGAAGAGAATAGAAGCTTTCGAAATGTGGTGCTACAGAAGAATGCTGAAGATTAGATGGGTAGATCACATAACTAATGAGGAGGTATTGAATATAATTGGGGAGAAGAGGAGTTTGTGGCACAACTTGACTAGAAGAAGACACCGGTTGGTAGGACATGTTCTGAGGCATCAAGGGATCACCAATTTAGTATTGGAGGGCAGCGTGGAGGGTAAAAATCGTAGAGGGAGACCAAGAGATGAATACACTAAGCAGATTCAGAAGGATGTAGGTTGCAGTAGGTACTGGGAGATGATGAACCTTGCACAGGATAGAGTAGCATGGAGAGCTGCATCAAACCAGTTTCAGGACTGAAGACAACAACAACAACAACAACAACAACAACAACGAAACGGCTGTTGCAAAGGAGCACGAGGATGCAAAGAGCAACTGATAATAGATGCAGAGGTGACATATCAAGCTAAAACTAAACAAAGGTCGCTACACTATGCATACATTCATTACCAAAAAGCTTTTGATAGTGAACTCCACGCATGGTTACTACAAATATTGGAAATATACAAAGTAGATCCTAAATTGATACAGTTCCTAAACATAGTAATGAAAAATTGGAAAACCACACTTAATATCCAAACAAATTCAAATAATATCACATCACAGCCAATGCAGATTAAGCGTGGAATATACCAAGGAGACTCATTAAGCCCTTTCTGGTTCTGCCTTGCTCTGAACCCACTATCCAACATGCTAAATAATACAAATTATGGATACAATATTACTGGAACATACCCACACAAAATCACACATTTGTTATACATGGATGATCTAAAACTACTGGCAGCAACAAATCAACAACTCAACCACTTACTAAAGATTACAGAAGTATTCAGCAATGATATAAATATGGCTTTTGGAACAGACAAATGTAAGAAAAATAGCATAGTCAAGGGAAAACACACTAAACAAGGAGATTACATATTGGATAACCACAGTGACTACATAGAAGCAATGGAAAAAACAGATGCCTATAAATATCTATGACACAAGCAAAAAAAATAGGAATAGATAATACAAATACTAAAGAACTAATAAAAGAAAAATGTAAACAAAGACTAACAAAAATACTGAAAATAGAATTGACAGCAAGAAACAAGACAAAAGCTATAAATACTTATGCTATACCAATATTGACCTACTCATTTGGAATAGTGAAATGGAGTAACACAGACCTAGAAGCACTCAATACACTTACACGATCACAATACCACAAATATAGAATACATCACATACATTCAGCAACAGAAAGATTAACATTAAGCAGAAAGAAAGGAGGAAGGGGATTTATCGACATAAAAAACCTACATTATGGACAGGTAGACAATTTAATAAAATTCTTCTTAGAACGAGCAGAAACTAGCAAAATACACAAAGCAATCACTACATCGACTACACCATTGCAATTTCATAACCACTTCTACAACTCTTTCGATCACATAACATCAACAGATACAAAGAAAGTAAATTGTAAAAAGGAAACACTACATGGCAAGCACCCATATCATCTAACACAGCCACACATCGATCAAGACGCATCCAACACATGGCTAAGAAAAGGCAATATATACAGTGAGAAGGAAGGATTCACATGATTGCAATACAGGATCAAATAATAAACACCAGATATTACAGCAAGCAAATTATTAAAGATCCCGATACCACAACAGATAAATGCAGACTTTGTAAACAACAAATAGAAACAGTAGATCACATCACAAGCGGATGTACAATACTAGCAAATACAGAATACCCCAGAAGACATGACAATGTAGCAAAAATAATACATCAACAGCTTGCCTTACAACACAAACTTATAAAACAACACGTTCTGACATACAAGTATGCACCACAAAATGTACTGGACAATGATGAATACAAATTGTACTGGAACAGAACCATTATAACAGATAAAACACCACCACATAACAAACCTGACCTCATACTCACCAATAACAAGAAGAAATTAACACAACTAATCAAAATATCCATACCCAATACAACAAATATACAGAAGATAACCGACAAAAAATTGAAAAATACATCCAACTGGCTGAGGAAGTCAAGGACATGCGACATCAGGATAAAGTTGACATTATACCAATTATACTATCAACTACAGAAGT
The DNA here is from genome assembly GCF_023898315.1 of Schistocerca nitens. NCBI lineage: Eukaryota > Metazoa > Arthropoda > Insecta > Orthoptera > Acrididae > Schistocerca > Schistocerca nitens. The sequence goes on along the minus strand of NC_064615.1, from coordinate 578,377,243 downwards.
CATACCACACAATATCCACCAGTACATCAACACAACACAGCTACATCCAAACGCATATACAGGGTGTTACAAAAAGGTACAGCCAAACTTTCAGGAAACATTCCTCACACACAAATAAAGAAAAGATGTTATGTGGACATGTGTCCGGAAACGCTTAATTTCCATGTTAGAGCTCATTTTAGTTTCGTCCACCTATGCTCAATGGAGCACGTTATCATGTTTTCATACGGGACACTCTACCTGTGCTGCTAGAAAATGCCTTTACAAGTACGACACAACATGTGGTTCATGCACGATGGAGCTCCTGCACATTTCAGTCGAAGTGTTTGTACGCTTCTCAACAACAGATTCAGTGACCGATGGATTGGTAGAGGCGGACCAATTCCATGGCCTCCGCGCTCTCCTGACCTCAACCCTCTTGACTTTCATTTATGGGGGCATTTGAAAGCTCTTGTCTACGCAACCGCGGTACCAAATGTGCTCTTCGTGCTCGTATTGTGGACGGCTGTGATACAATACGCCACCCGCATCTCGTGGTTGTGCGGTAGCATTCTCGCTTCCCACACCCGGGTTCGATTCCCGGCGGGGTCAGGGATTTTCTCTGCCTCGTGATGGCTGGGTGTTGTGTGATGTCCTTAGGTTAGTTAGGTTTAAGTAGTTCTAAGTTCTAGGGGACTGATGACCATAGCTGTTAAGTCCCATAGTGCTCAGAGCCATTTTTTTGATACAATACGCCATTCTCCAGGGCTGCATCAGCGCATCAGGGATTCCATGCGATGGAGGGTGGATGCATGTATCCTCGCTAATCAGAGGACATTTTGAAAATTTCCTGTAACAAAGTGTTTGAAGTCATGCTGGTACGTTCTGTTGCTGTGTGTTTCCATTCCATGATTAATGGGATTTGAAGAGAAGTAATAAAATGAGCTCTAACATGGAAAGTAAGCGTTTCCGGACACATGTCCACATAACATATTTTCTTTCTTTGTGTGTGAGGAATGTTTCCTGAAAGTTTGGCCTTACCTTTTTGTAACACCCTGTATACAACTACAGAAATCTGTAATTATTGATACATGTTCAATTACCAAAAAGTTCCTAAATCCAATGTAACATATACCGTACAGTTAAAAGGAAGTCACGCTTGATCAAGATCCGCGTCACTTTCCATTTTTAACCAGACATAACGTCTGAGAAAGGAAAGATGATGATGATGATAGATGGGAAAATTCAAAATAGACCATGTAGCAATATCCTACCCAGTCCAGAACGAGATCCACAACATTCAAGTTCTTGGAGGTGTGAATGCCATTTCTGACCACTACTTAACTCTAATCAAATGTACACTGAAAAAAAAAATCATTAGAAAAGATCACACACAGAGGAGTTTGACACAAGATCATAGAATACAATATAAAGCAATAATAGGAAGAATTCCATAGTAAAAAACCACACAAAAAGCAAAAGAACAGATACCACATAGAAAGAACACTAAACAGCCATGAGGGACTCTGAATGTGAACACACACTAGACACAGGCAGTCCTTCCACGAATACAACTGTACAAAAATTCCAAGAACTCTTACATCATTTTAATAATTCCAGAAAACAGGAAGCAAAACCAACTAGGTAAACCAAGGGAAAGTACATCAAGGAATAACTGCACGTTACAGAGGAAAATTTCCACACCAAGGACACGAGATAACTCTACAGGACTTATGTTTCACAAAACATGATGGGAAACTTGCATTAACTGATCAAGAGCACCGTCACAAACTGGCACATTATTTCTCCGATATCCATAATTGCCCTGAACCTAAAACAAGAGTCCTAACACCACAATGCACTTCCACTCGCCCAGGCAAGGCGCACATCCACCAATATCTGAAGAAAGGGAAACATTCCACGTGGGAAAAAAATATATCTAAAAACAAAGATTGTGTAACTTACCAAACAAAAGCGTTGGTAGGTTGATAGAGACAATAACAAACACTAACACACACACAAATTTCAAGCTTTCGCAACCCAAGGTTGCTTCATCAGGAAATAGGGAAGGAGAGGGAAAGACAAAAGGATGTGGGTTTTAAGGGAGAGGGTAAGGAGTCATTCCAATCCCGGGAGCGGAAAGACTTACCTTAGGGGGAAAAAAGGACAGGTACACACACACACACACACACACACACACACACAGAGAGAGAACAAATCTTCAAGCTGAAAACAATTCTAAAATCAAAGCAATCAGGCATAGTCCAACATTTGCACTTTCATAGATTTCAAGAAAGCACACGATTCTGTTGACAGTCCTTGGTCAAGATCTTAGAAGAACAAGGACTCAACATAAAAACACTACGATGTATGAAACAGACAATGGCTGGCACCAGATCGAAAGTTAAATTCATGGTGAAATCTCTGACCCCTTCATGATAAAAACTGGAATACACCAAGGCAACAGACTATCACCAATATAGTTCAACCTAGTCCTGGACAAAGTAATGGAGAATGGGAAAAGGAAAAAACACAACTAGGGCAATCCCATGACATCTCAAACCTAGCTTTCACAGACAACCTGGCTACACTCTCACATAACGAAGCAACAGCAACCAAACAAATAAAAATACTAAAAGAACATGCAGAAAAAGTTGGTCCAAAAACCTCTTTCAGTAGTCTAAATTGTTCTGCTGAAAATTAAACACACAAAAATGAGACAATATATTGCAAGATAAACAAGAGTTACACATTTCAAATGTTTGGATGAAATCCTCAGACTTACAGGAGTAGTAAAGATCTCACGGAAGACTCTACTACAAAAAATGAAGAGAGCCTGCAGCAAAACGCATATCCATTCAGACAAAGATGAGACATTACAACACAGTAATCAAGCCTGAAATACTGTATGCAAGTGGGGCTCTAAACTCCATATGAAAAGGGATATGGAAAGCATACCGAAGGAAGAACGCAAAATATGAGAAAAATTCTTGGCCCAAATCTGACAGAAGAGATAAACGGATTATACTCTAGGAAAATCAAACAGATGTCAAACCCAGCAGCAAATGTCAGAAAAAGAAGATTAAAGTTCTACAGGCAGATCAACAGGCTACCACCTACAAGACTCACCAACAGAATTTTGATAGAGACAATTAATAGGGAAGTACCATGGACCGCACAAGTCAAACTCGATCTAGCAAAAACACAAATCAATTCCATAGAAACTGATGACAGATAAATATAGTGAACAAGAACTATAAGTAGAATGTCAGGTCAAGGAATGAAGTCCCAAAGAAAACAGGGACGAAGTGGACTGAGGATGGAAAGATACTCTATGGAGAAAAGATGAGAGAATTAATAATAAATCAGAGTTGCTGCTTAATTATGCTATGTTGACCACAATGTTTCCTTTGCTTATATGGCACGTTTAGATACTGTGTAGCAAAATTCTCAACTTGTTTGCAGATACACATACTGCAATTTGGAATTTCTCTCTACACCCCCCCCCCCCCCCCCAACCCCCTCTCAAACACTAGACCAGCCAATAGTAATTAACAGCAATGACATCTTTTACAGTACTGCAGGGTAGAAAACTGGAGAAAAAAATATTTTTTTACCTGTATAATTTAGCCCGGCTTTCAAAAAGTACTGTCTCCTCTTCTTCACCAGTCATGACCTGAACTTCAGCAGGCAATGGAATCACAGGTTCAAAGTCAGGACATGGGTCATGATCTGTTTCAGCAACATTCTCTTCTTCAGCATTAGAACCCATTGAAGCTTGACGTGATTTGGGACTTGTCTCCTTTGGCACCAAATTTTTCTCAGTGACAACTGCAGAATACACTGGAGAAGGAACAGATGAAAGTAAAGAGTTGGTTGCTATTGGAAGAACTGGGCTAAGGGATGCAGCACCTTTCTCAAGTGATGATACTTGAGGTAAATGAGCTTGAGGAGGCATTGTTATCTGAAAAGCATGAGGAACAGTATGTCGTCCTATATTTGATACTGCCCCATGGGACGGTGGTAGCTGCTGCTGAAGATGGGATGTTGAACTAAATGAAGTTTGTGTGGTTGTCAGAGGTAAAGGTTTTGAAGCTGAGTATGTAGTGGACACCATTGCCTGAGGCATGGAAGTTCCAAGATCACTCTGAACAAGAGGCATCCCTCCCAATCTATGCTGTGGTGGTATAGTTACACTCAGAATGGGCTGTGTAACAGGAACTGTTGTAGGTAAGGTATCAGAAGATGTAATAACAACATTGACAGGAGCAGATGTAAGGGATACTTTTACTTCAGGTTGAGTGTTTTGTGGATCAGGATGTGTTCCTAAGCGAGAAAATGCAGGAGCCTGATGGCCACGGAAATCTGGCAACTGCTGGCCTTCAGAGAATGGAAGGGCACCTTGGCCGCTATAATAACCAACAGTTCCTGGGGGATATATCAGCGCTGGCTCAACACCACGGAAAAATCCACCCATTGGTTGTGTGGGTGGTATTAACTGAGGATGAGCTTCTCGTGGTGGCGGCGGCGGTGGTGCGTAAGGCACACTTGAAGTGCCCATTATGCCAGACACAGGTCTATAATCTGGGTAACCAGGGAAGGGCTGAAAAGGTGGGTATGTTCCCATATGACTAGCTGCTATTGTCACATCTTCTGCATAGTCTTCTTCATCAAATACATAAAGATCATCTTCAGTATCACACACCTGCAAAATAAAATGTACCTGCATAACCCAAGTACTTTTTCAAAATTATCTCATCATGTGCATTTACATAAACTTTAATATTTTCATATTGTGTTCAATGTGATTAACTTCCAGCATCAGTGCACAGTCACGCAAAGAACACGCCCCAAGTCCACATACATCTGAAGCTTTCTGATAATATGGATGCTACTTGTAATAAAAGAAAAATTTACTTGAGAAAACAATAAAATTAGGGAGATAGAATGCCTGCCTGACCAGTATTTACTCTCAAGAGACAAAATTCAATACTGCCGATAGGAAGTGTATCTCACACACGGAACACAAATGTTATCAGCATTCTTCAAATGTCATACAGTTATGAATGCAGATGTTTTATAGTAGTGCAGTGTAATATAAATCATTTAACTTAAACAGCAAAAATACGTTCACTGCAAACAAACCTGTGAAAGTTCTGAGTTTACATGAGATTGTCCTTTCTTTAGTTTCAGGGTTTCTTTCCTCAGTTCCTGTACTTGAGCCTGAAAAATAAATAAATAAATAAATAAACAGAAAATTTTAATTTTCATGCCGATTTTAAATTATGAAAGAATTAATGATAATTTCATCTTCACTAAGTGGAACTATTACATTATGACTAAAGCTTACAGTTTGTCTATTACAAATTTCAACCTATTTCCACAAATTATATAGTTTCCAATTCTCATGTCCTTGTAAATCAATTCTGATATTCATGTTACATTATTCTGGTATAAAGGGTGTTTAAAAAGTTTTGCACAGTTGTCTCCAATTTTTTTATTTTTTGCAAGAAGAGAATGAAATTTTTTGTGAACATAGGTGGAACATTTAGCTAAAGTTGGTATATGAAAGTATTTTCTTTTATTTACAGGTGAGCCATAATGGACCGTGAAGTAGATGTCAGGTTGTGACAATGTTCGGTGATTGAGTTTCTCTTCCAGACTGGGGATGACTGCCACATCGATTCACAGGAAGTTGCTCCCTGTTTATGTGGAGGACACAGTGGATCACAGCAGTATCCAGTGGTGGTTGCAGAGGGTTACAGAAGGTGATTTCTGAAACTTCCTGGCAGATTAAAACTGTGTGCCGGACCGAGACTAACTCGGTCCGGCACACAGTTTTAATCTGCCAGGAAGTTTCATATCAGCGCACACTCCGCAGCAGGGTGAAAATCTCATTCTGGAAGGTGATTTCTCTCTACTCGACAATCCATGATGTGGTAGACCATCAATGGTAGTGAGTGATGCGAATAACCACTGATCAAATCATCCAAAATGACAGGTGTGTGATGACAATAGCTTGCTGAAATGACTCGTTTGTCATTGGGTAGTGTGGTATTACTAGTACAGTTACTAGGATACAAAAAAATCTGTGCACATTGGGTGCCTAGATTATTGACAAGAGAAATGAAAATGATGATGAAGTACGTGTGCGAGGGTCTCATGAAGACCTTTACTGAAGAGCGGAAACAGTGTTTTGATGGCACCATTACCCAGTATGAAACATGGTTGTTTTTGTCTGAACCTGAGAGCAAAACCAAATTCATGGAGAGGCGTCATCTGGGTTCCCCTCGGAAGAAGAAACCAAGACTTCCATGAACAGCAGGCCGAAAGGTGAAGGCCTCCTCCTTCTGGGATCAGTGTGGTGTCATTTCCATTTACTTTTTTGGAACCTGGCTCTACAATTAACCGAGACCGTTACTGTTTATCATTCGACAAACTTTGACGTGCCCTCAAGGCTCACAGGCCACAGCTTCAGGGTCAGCTCATCAGATTACACCATGACAATGCCAAATTCCATACAGCCTTTATGACGCCGGAAAAAATCAGGAAAATGGGTTGGAAAGTTGTTCCTCATCCTCCCTACAGTCCAGACTTGGCTCGATCTGATTTTTACCTCTTTGGTCGTCTGAAGGCCCACCTGCATGGTAAAACATGTGACAGTGAGAAATACCTTATTTCCTGCATCAAGCGATGTTCTAAAAGTCAATCCCCAGAATTTTACCAAAGTGCATTTACATCATGGAAAGAACGTTGGGCCAGATGCGTCACAGCTGATAGAGGCTACATATTTGTAGGCTCAATGTATAGCCAAATGTTCCAAGTACGTTCACAAAAAATTCCATTTTCCTACTTTAGGTGGGGGGGGGGGGGGGGGCACAACTGTGCAAAACTTTTTGAACGCCCTTTGTTAATAGGAGATCTATATTAACAGGAGCCCAAAGTAAACCAATAGTGCCAGATATATCTTATTGAACCCAAGAACACAACCATTATACCAATAACTGAAGCGCAGTTACTGATTTCAGCAAGAATAATGACGACCAGTTGTTTTCATGTGCAACAGCAAAATGTTTGACATCCATAAGATTTTCCTACCCATATCAAATGCAGCATTCTACTAGTAAATGCCTCATTAATTGTTCACAATATAAATGTACAATTTAATTTATAAAATAAAATATGGCACTGTATTGTTCTTCCTATAGCTGACACCAATAAAATATATGCAACTGTATGAAGTTATCAATATGAATGCAATTTTACCTTTAATTCCTCTATCATTTGTTTGTTGTGCCTTAGTTCCTGGTTGTATCCTCTTAATTCTTCCTTGCTCTCCTTCATCTCTTTCTTGCAGTCCTTTAATTCCTCCATAATAACTTTAACACTTTCCATTACTGCTTTCGAATGTTGTGTTACTGTTTGCAGAACTGAATCTCTGTTGTGGAGCAGCTGCCGAATTTGTGCATCTAAACGCTCTGGGCTCGGACGAGCTTCCTAGAGAGAGAGAGAGAGAGAGAGAGAGAGAGAGAGAGAGAGAGAGAGAGAGAGAGAGAGATATTTACTTCCACACAAAATCACATCTTAACAACAATTGACTATTTGTGACTGATTTAATTTGCTATAGATCAGTATATTACCACTCTCCTAATCTCTTGAGCATCAGATGTATCACATTTGTTATTGCTCCTGTATGGAGTGCTACTAAGACGATTTGCACTCCTGTTACGACTGGAAATGTGTGCAAATGAATTCTGTACTGTCCCATTATAGCCAATGAACATATGTCCATTATCAACTGGTGAGTGTTCTGAAGATGCGGTTTCTAAAGAAAGACCATCCAGCACGTCATTCCGATTTACTGCCAAATGAAATGCCTTGTTAGAGGTTTCAACACTTAAGAACTATTTATTTATACAAGTACAAAACACACATCAAACGAAGACACACATATGAAACTCACCATCACTTCTGGACACATCCGTATCAATGTGATGTAGCTGACTTTCTATCTCCTCTATATGACCACCAAGCTCTGCATTTAAAGGATGTTTGCTATCAACACCTGGACTTTTGAGCCGATCTAATGTAAGGTAAAAGCATTCCCTAGCCTTGGTAAGCAGAATAATATGTTGTGATCTCATTTCACTTGTAATCATTTCCCTGTGCTGACCCTGAAACTGCTCTTCAGCTAATTTCTTGTATATTAATGCACGGTAAAAAGCAGCATAAGGAGATTTTAATTGTTCAAATGCTTCTAATGCTCTTTCGTGTTTGTCTTCCTTCATAAGCTGACATGCAAGGAAGAATTTGCCTTCTTCAATCAAGGTGTTGATTTCAGCACTAGACAGTTCCTTCCTGCACATATGAAAATAAATATATAAATATTAAATTACTGGAATTTACACAACTTCAATAAACTTCTTTAGGTAGCAAACTGAATAATGTTAGAACCATGACTTTTGAACTAGAACTTTAAAATTTAAGTAACCCACAAAATTTTTCGTTATTCATTTCTTTGCAGAGTGCCAAGAGAGGATGAACACTGATAGCGCAAAAATCTATTTTACAAGCTGCAACTTAAAATACTCACCCGTGATACTCAAAAAGTTTGGTATGTGGTGCACGAATAGTCTGATTTCGCTGGAGTCTTTCCAGGAGAGGTAGAGCTGATATCCAATACAATGCAGCTCGTTGTTCTATTGCAGTAACATCTGCTGCACACTCGCCGCGAGCTGCCATACTTGTTGCCTTTAAAAAGATGTAATTTTAATAATAATTAATAATAACAAAAGGAAATTCACACACACACACACACACACACACACACACACACACACACACACACACAATTTGGTATTTAATATTAGTAGCCTATAAGACAGTCCAAGAATCACTAAGTTGTGATGTAGTCACAGTATATAATAAGACTGATGGTGCACAAGACTCGATAATTAATTGACTGAAGAGTCAACAAGTCAAGTATCGTTTTCGTTTTGTAAATAAAAACACTCTTTTCTCACAGCAAGAAAAGGCATTTTTTTTTATTTACAAAACGAATATTTCTATGCTTGCTGTGGATGACGGCCATGTAAACAAACTAGTATTGTTTGTTTACATCCTCAACAACTTGACACCACAAATCACAGTCATCATACAAAGACAGGTATTTATCCAGAGCAAAGTAATGTAGAATAATTATCCAACTCTAATTATGGGGGAAAACAGTTGCAAATACTTATTAGGAGAATAGAAAAGGTATATGGTTCAGCAATGAAGGAAGTCAATTCCAATCTACTTCTCCAAACAGTTCTTAATTATTGTTCATTAGTGTTGTATCCATACCGAGCTTGATTTATGTTGTATTATTTACATAATCTGACCAGAGTTGTATGCTTTATCATGCATTTGTTTAACCAGCACAATAGCATCATATCAAACTGCATTCTTAAAGAGTTTTTCTGACTACTGAACTGCACTTTTTATTTCACTCAACACATGGAAAGGAGGGGGGGAAAAAAAAGAAAAAAAAAAGAAAGAAAGAAAGAAAGAAAGAAGAATCAAAGTCAGTGAGAGTGTTTGCATAAAAAGAACACCGAAAGTGTTCTTACAGTATACATTCTCAGAACAGCAAATAACGTACGTGTTAAAAGAGATAAAATTATCAAAAACTAGGATACAATGACAGAATAATGCAAATTATTGAAAATTAGGACACTGTTGGCAATGTGAGGTACTTGGCAGTATGACGGAAGTGGACTAACTTTGTCTTACTGAATACAATGAACTCTTTCACAGGTTCAAAACGAAGGAACCATGTGACATAGATTTTGTACAACTGGAGTTAGAGGTATCAATATTAGAAACCTCATGTAACACAGAACAAAATATTAACTGGCTTCCAAGCACAAAATTTTGAATTGTATGTGAGGCGGTCGAAAAGTTTCTAGCCCAAGATAGTTACCATAATGTCTCACACAAACGCCACCACCTAGTTTTATACTGATGCTTTGTCAGTATGCAAGTCAAATTTCGCAGCTCCAGCTTCATTAGTTTGCTAGTAGGATGCATTGTATACCATAGTGCAAGCAAAATGGCAATTATTGAGAGAATCAACAACCGTGCTGTGATTGAGTATCTCCATTTGAAAGGAATGAAGCCTGAGGAAATTGCGGAGGACATGTGAAACACAATTAAGGATGGTGCTTCATCTTACGCAACAGTGAAAAACTTGGTGTTCAACTTTAAACAAGGAAAAACGAGTGCGGATGATGCTCCAAGAAGTGGAAGGCCTCTCACCATTGCCACTGAGGAAACAGTGACTGCAATTCACAATATGATTTTGCAGGAACATTGAACAATGTTGCAGCACACTGAAACCACATTTGGAATTTCCCATGGGCGTGCTCGTGACATTGTTGTGGATATTTTGGGAATGTGAAAAGCTTCAGCTCGGTGGGTCCCGAAAGACTTCAATACAGATCAGATAAGAGTGTGTTAAGAGCTGTGAAGAAATCGTCCGCCAATTTTAAGCGGATGAAGATGGATTTCTTGCAAGGTATGTGGCAATGGACAAAACGTAGGTTCACCACTTTGATCCTGAGACAAAACAACAGTCACAAAAATGGAAACATCCTTCATCCCCTCCACAAAAAAAATGCCAGGTGCAAAAATCAGCCAGTAAGGTGATGGCATCTGTCTTCTGGGATGCAGAAGGGGTAATTATGGTGGATTACTTGCAAAAGGGCGAAACTATCAATGTGTTTTACTATTGCACGCTCCTGCACCATCTGAGAGAAGACATAAAGAAAAACCGGTGTGGAAAATTGGCACACAGAGTTCTTTTGCACGAGGACAGCGCACTGGCGCACAAAGACCTCACAACACTGGAAACTCTGCACGATTGCAAGTTTGAATTGTTACGTCATCTGCCATATTCTCCAGATTTGGCTCCATCAGACTTTTTTCTTTTTGCAAACCTGAAAAAAGAACTCAAAGGTTGACAACGATGATGCAGTGAACGCTTGGCTAAACTCTAAATCAAAGACCTTTTGTTTGAAAGGTTTGCAGAAGTTCTCAGTATGCCCAGAAGTGTACACAGGTATTATATTGAAAAATTAATTGGTATTACGGAATTTCTGTCATTATTTGTCAGGCTAGAAAATTTTCGACTCTCCCTCATATGGTAGTTGTAAGTATAGTAGAATCCTCTTGTTACACCTATCAGAAGACTGACCCTAGAAAGTCAGAAATATAGGCAGGCGTAAGAAACACAAGAAGCTATCGATTTCGTGCCTCTCTTTCTCTGTTTACGAAAACTGCCAACTTTAGTGTTTTAAGCAGCATTGTGTCACATTTTATTTACCATAATTTCATTATGGTTGTCTCTCATTAGAACAAGGATAACTTTTTAATGTGGTTTCATTAAAGACATTTGCTTCCACGTTTTATTTACACCATTGGACATGATCGGAATGAAGAAGCAAACGTGCATTTCATTTGTGCACGTTAGCACTCAGCCACTGCCTTCATGATACACACACACACACACACACACACACAGGTTTTCCTCTTTGTTCCAATAATGTCCAATGGTGTAAATAAAACATGGAAGCAAAACCTTTGATGAAACCACACAAAAAAGATATCCTTGTTCTAATGTGAGACTTATTGATAATCCATTCAGTTCAGAGGCGAGAAAGAGTGGAATTTACTGCCATGTTACTAAGTATCTTTAAGCAGGACTGTTTACATCTGACATCAGGTCTTACACACGCAAGACTGTGCACCTAGTACGGATTACTGTATTTCATGCTGAAGTAACAACAATTTGTGTAAGCCTGTTCTAGAGATGCCCATCTTCAAAAGCCGTGCTTATTTGTATACATGCCTGTGAAATTAAGTTAAAGCTTTTGTAATATAACACGATCAGCAAGTTGCTACTGGAGACACTATTGTCAGATTGTGATCATTATTAATGCAGTGACTCAGTATATTTTCCCACCATCCCAAACACTGCGAATCTATAACGTAGGCGGCCATGACCCGACAAGCCGGCAATGAAAATGTTGTTTACCATGCTAATGCTACGTTACATAATCGATAACTTTGTGTATAGTCTGCATTTTCTGCTTTGTACCAAGGCCAACTTAGAACAGGAATTCAATGCACTTTTTGTATGAATCAGTAAGGATACCACCAAAGAAAACTTGAAATATGGGAAATGTTGTAACACACAATCATTAATGGCGGGTAATCATTGTATTGAGAGAATACGACCTGCTGGGACCAACAAGAATGAAAGTAAAAAGCAGAAAAAGGTAAAATGCCAGAACGTAAAAACAGGGTTTTACCACAGTTTCAAATCCTGTAATCAGGGAACATTTGTAACCACTGCAATATTAAGTATCATTCTACAAAAATTGAGAAGGCCAGTACAAAATTAACAAATAAGAAAAGTGTCTAAAGTGGACTACCTAGTATCCCCCTACTCCAGTGATGCTGAGATAATACAATGTGGTGACAATACTGTTGCAAGCAGTGCTGCATGCACTGTGGCAGAGCAATGACTTTACTGGACGGCAAGCTGTCGGTTGCCAGTTCAGAACTGATCACTCACAGTTATTATTTAGTATTTAACATCTTTGAAAGGTTCGTGAGATTTCTTATGTTCGTATATTCTGCAATATTCAATGTTTGTTTATTCAGGTGTGTGTGTGTCCTTTGAAACACCTGCATCATCACGGCTTCAATTAGGCATTGTAACAGCTGTCACCTACATGGGCAGGAACAGGAATACTAGCAATACATTGTTCGCACGGTCCATACCTTCAGGAGACAAGTGGATTCTACTGTACATTGGGCGTTCGCCCCCTACGTTACATTTCCAGCACAATGACTTTGCCCTGAGGGTTTGCCTATCCTTGGTCTGCACACTTTTCTCCTCCAGAGACTATTTACAAATATGACAAGGGCATCACATGGTGTGGACACTGTAATGATTACAAACAATCTGTTGACACACTGGTCACTCAGGTGTCACCTGCAGGTACCACTCACACACAAGTAACATGCGCTTACAGCAATGGTGGTGCTGCTATCTGAGGACAAGTTTTCATCTGGAGATCAAGTGCCCATCAAACTCAACCGACATCCTTGTGCCTGCTGGTTATTTCAGTTGCGGCTCATACTTCAGCACGGAGCACTCCATAACGTGCTCAGCTCCATTCAGGCATTAGCTGCATCTCACAGTTCATCAATCAGTGTTTCGCCAAGGCCAGCCTGAACACTCAGCTGTACACTGTCACACCACACCATACTGTGCCACATCTATGACGCGACGTCTTAACACATTGCACTTCTTCTCAAAGAACCACACTGCACTGCACTACAGATGTTGCTCCAACAGCCACCCAGGATAAGACTCCAGTATTACCACTGCATACTATGTTTCAGTTATTCTTATGTGATCATGGACTGTCCTTTCCAGCTGTTACAGAGAACCATACTTTATGAGAACTCCATTTGTATTTATGGTGCTGTTAATGAAATGTACCAATTGCAGCCTGGGAATCATCACACTAATCAGCTATCAAATGCAGTCTTACCATGCAAGGAACTAAAAATTAGAGAACAGTGTTAATTTAGCTGCACATTAGTCATCCATCAATGTTTTCTGGAGATGGTCAAAATCCGAGAAAACTGTTGAAATGATTTGACCAAGTTGCCAATTACAACAGATGGAATGAAATTATGTGTGCAGCAAATGTGTACTTTTACTTGGATGGCACAGCCCAGCAGTGGTTCGAGGACAATAAAGATATGCCCAATAGCCGGAATAAATGCCAGGCCGACCTGAGAAAAACCTTTGGTGGCAATCAGCAAGCCTGTGTCGAGGAAGAAGAGTTCAAAAACAGGGCCCAAAATCATGGGGAAAATGATAATCTTACAAACAGAATATTTTGGCCCTATGCCACATTGTGAATCCAAATATGACATGAGCTGACAAAATCTCACTCTTGATCATAGGATTTGCAGAAGACATGTACCAATCACTTCTCATAAAGGATGTCACTACAAAAGAGGAATTCATGAAGTGGTGCCAGTGTACTGACGAAATGTAACAGACAAATGTCTTGTGGAAGAAGTATGACTCTCTCAAACATTATCCCTATGGCAGTTGTGGGACCCCAGTATGACCTCACCTCTCATACATCGGGTTGTGTGAGAAGAGATACAGCATTTTATTGCAGCCCGACTGGCAGACTGAGTAAGCAAGAGACAGTGACCACAAATGTTGATACCACACATCACAAGGTAATAGAGGATGTTTAAGAAGCAGCAGCTGCCAAGTGACAACACCCAACCAATGGAATTACAACGAAGTCTTTTGCAAAGCACATCATCTTGCAGAACACACATTTGAAGGACACACACCATGCTAGTACGTTTCCATGGCGACACACTGTACACTCCTGCAGAGAAAGATGAGTTTTTGAATACTACTATTTTGCCTGTCATCATCAAACCATCACTACAGTTTTCTTTCATGACAGTTAACTGCGGACTATTATGTCTACCAATGAGATGAATCCCATCATTTCATCCTGGATGAGGTTGCTCCCAAACACACTGTAGCCATTTCCCATTGCTTTACAGAAGTACCATCCATTCACGTTGGTGTCAAATTCAGAAAAACTAAGTGAAATGACTATCTATGAAGATTAGGTTGCCGCAGATAAAAATCCTCCATGGACAACAGTTAGGAATGTGTCAGGAAATCTAACTGACACCGTTGGCAGCTAACCTACGCAGGCACTAGTCAACTCAGGGGCTTGTTTGTCGAATACTCATCGTCTTCAGCTAAAGAAGCCACCCGAGAAATAACCTGGGGGCACCTTTTTAATGTTCTTGAAGTCAGTCCCGCCCCAGAAAATGTAAGAGCAGTCCCAGATTTTCTGATTTCTTGGCACATTCTTGACATTATAAGTTCACAGAATGTGGTTGTACTGCCAACATTTCATAAAGAACTTTCCTATCAAGTCACACCAGCGGGCATATGGCGTTCAACATGTTCAGTACTATCATCCAGCGGCTGATATCCTTTGTTGCATTGCAACATATGGGTTTAACCGTCTCTGGTATGACAAGCTGTAAATTTTGTCTACCCACAATTCTAACATTTTTTTAATCCTGAATCACAACCTTTAAATACAAATTTTCAATAAAGCTACTATATTTATTTGAACAATGCTTCACTAAGAGTGGTCATATTACCTTGAATTACACAATTCCCTTTAATAACTCATATTCAAAGTTATGAATACCACTGTGGAAGTTTAGTAATTCAACAGGCCCTTCAAACCCACATTTTACCAGCAGTGCTATGGAATTTTATCACAAGAAAGCCTCAGGGATATATGAAGAGTCAAACTATAGGCCTATGTACTCGAAGATGCAGTTACAGGGTGTATACGTGGACAAGAAAAAAAAATTCCCAGATTTTTCCCGGATTTCCCGGTTAAAAATACACTTTCTCCCAGATGAAAATATACTTTTTCCGTGTTAAGTGACAGTGTACTTTTCCTCGGTACTGTTAAACTTATCAATCCTTTGAATGGTTATGGTTTTATGCACTGGCGTAGAATTTCCCGGCCCTTAAAACTAAACTCAATAAAAATAATGGAAACACGTTTTGGAAACATCTTTGATGAGCAGCAACATGTACACTGCATATTTTCGTGATGTAGTCAGCCAATAGCAATATCGCTGTTAAGTAGCATGTACACACAAATAGGGAAAGTTAATCGTTTAATTTAATATACATAGTTTTGCTACAAGAAAAACAAAGCTTTCACATATAACATTGGTCTCTAAGATTAATAAGCTGCAAGAGAAGCTAAGCTTTCACATATAATGTTAATCTTTTATGATACATCACACAAATGCGCCAGTAAAATTTTTAAAAACGACATAAATGTCTGATCTTCTGAACTCTAAAATTTTCAAAATGGTCGTCCTCAAAGAGTTGATTTTTAAATGACAGTCAAACGCTCTGTGATTTAAGAAATTCATCGTACATTCTCACACACAGTTCATCTTGCGTTAAAGGAAATTTACTTTGAAACTAACGCTTTTCAAACAACCATTCGCAATATTTTCCCGTGACCTGTTAGAAATACGTTCGTTTCAGAAGCTGCCAGAGAGCGCCAGATATCAGGATTCACCGCACTTGCGCAGTTACAATGACGCAGGAAGCCCGCATGTTCGTACGTGTAAAACATTAAAAGATCTCACATTGAGTCATAAAAGAAACAAGACATACCGTAAGTGGATACTCCAAAAGCATCGGAATTTCGTGAACCATACTAAAAAGCATAATTTGGCTTAAAGTGCAGATTCGTATGTTCAGATTCGGATGCAAATTTTCTTGGAGGAGCAGTATTGTTTTCTCATGTTTGGTTCTTTATAATGGTATAATGCCATACGTGCTACAAGATGAAAACATGCACTTTTGAAATGCAGCGAACAGTTGAAATTAGCCAGTAGTGTGGAATTAAAAACATCAGTTCAAATAAATTGACTGCCTCAATGTAAAAAATTAATAAAAGCCAAATTTCTTTAGAAAACCAACAAAAAGAGCTTCATTGTTCTGCAAGGCGCTTAATGCTTCACTGTCAGAAAAGTGGAAATAAAATTAAATCTGAACCTAATAACACATTTCAGCCTACCGGAATTATGTGAATGTATTTTATTTCACTTGATAGCTCGCGGCAGAGAAATCCATTTTGTTTTCATTTGACGTGAGAGCAAACGAAGAGGAAACAACAAAATCACTAAACGTAAACACAGGGCACGTGGAGGTTGTTCACCTCCCCACTAGAACTCAGGCTGTGCATCACCCCTGGATCAACGATATTCCCAAATTGCGACAATACTAGATAGTATTCCACGAGCGTTTGAGGTAGGACACCAAAAATTTAAAAACAAATCGATTTTTCAAAAATATGTTCATTTTGTAGCGCACATCTTCTAAAGAGTCAGATACATGAAACACATATGTCGAGGAAATGTAAGACATGTTGTTTGGTCTTACAGGTGCGAAAGTGCAGTGCCATGCCTCTTCACGCAGCATTCTTCTATCACACGTCACTGTATTTCGCTCTGAGAAAGTCAAATGTGCATATTTTGTAATCGATGCCATTAAACTATATTCAGGACAGTAGAAATTGAAATGTCTTGTTGTGCCTCTCTTGCTTCCAGTCGGCCAATTTGACATCCAGCCCGTCTTTTTTTTTATTTTTTAAAAAAGGCACTTAAAAAACCACACACAATTAATAATGGGTGGGATTATTTATGACCGGGAGAATAAGAATTCTTCAGAAAATTTCACTTTTTATTGCCTATTAGCCAATAACTTGCTTTTTTGTATGACATAAAATTAAATATAGGATACATAAAACCAGTAAAGACAAGTGACTAGCAAGACAGTACACATTTCTTCAATCCTCAAGTCCTAGCATTTTTCCTCTCTAACCTTGCTACAGCTTCATATGGCGTTTGTCAAATGTTTTGCTACAAGAAAAAACAAAATGTCATTGTCTAATACTGAAAAGCTGTTAACACAAATAGTATCTAAGACTGATGTGGTTTCTCATTCTGATTACATGTATTTTGTCACTGCCAGCTAGATAAAACGAAATGGTCTGTCTAATGTTGCAGCAATTGTTACACACACCAAATAAACGAGACTGTTTTGGCCAAATGGTCATTTTTATAACACGACAGAATACAATTCACAAAGTACCAATATTAAATGCTTATTAGGCCTACTACAAGCAAAAAGCTTTAGATTCGGAAATAGTTTTACGTTTCATTCATACGCTCCAGCTTCTCAAGCATGGATCGAAAAGTAGTAGTACAAAATCGTAATTTGGAATCATCATATTCTTCCATAATTTGTTCTAACAAACAATCTTGTCATCACTAATTCCCTAACTATTCCTGCAAGCGTCAAAATTTTTCTCTGGTAAACTTCACTTCACTAACCCTGCCACAATCAAAGGTTTAGTTACCTGGTGTTTCTTTTCCTGTTAGGCGTTATTACGTGATCATACAACGCGTTTTCCGCGCTACTCCCAGAATAGAATTTAGGCTGCTACCAGGGACTGTACAACTGGCCCTAACTAGTGTAGCGATCTGGCCAAAAAGTTTGTCAAAATTTCATTTTCTTGGATTCACCGAGAAGATAACAATCTTTCTTACCTGCTATTCCTGTCAGTCTTATTTCCATTCTGGTAGTCTGAATCTATGGATTTCGCTGGCAGTTATAACAACGCTGATCATTCGCAAACCCAGTCAACCACATAATCAGACAGCAATTGGCATTCACCCATTTGGCTTTATTCCGCTCAGCTTGTATAGCCTCGTCCCTTTTTTCTGCAGAGAAGTTCATTTCTAAATGCAATGGTGATTCCCCTGCAGATACATCACATACACGATGCACACATTCAAAAATCAGCTTATGATTCATTCAGATATCAACTTAGAATACGTTCAAAAACCAACAGGGATGCGTTTCAAAATCATATGAGTAATCGACAGACCAACGTGCGCTGGATACTAGGTGCTTTATGAAACAAGGCTTTTTTCCTCAAGAATATGAATTTGCTGCTACTGCTTATACAGCTAACAGCCACACTTCTGTAACCAGAAGCGGTAGAAGGTACTGCTCAAACGCATCTAATGTAAACAGCTGTGATTCACACTGATCGGAGGCAATTTGTTGTTATGAAGCATTGCATAGATATCCTAATTATTTGGCACATTTTGCTGTTGGCACACGTTTGTATGAGCATTGTGCTTTGTTATTGTACATGGTGCATTTCCTTTGCAACTTAAGTTCTACTTTCACTTTTTTGCTCTCGTTCATGTTTTATTGCTGCAGTACTATTATGCAGTGAGGGGATACAGTAATATCTTTTATTACAGTATTGTTTCTTACCAGCCAAATTTAACTGAAAACTAAAACAAAAAAATTCCCGGAATTCTAAAAAAGTCCCAGGTTTCTCCCGGTTTTCTCCCGGATGAAAAAATTCCGGGGTTTTTCCCGGATCTCCCGGGGTAAGTATAAAAAATCATCAGTGGATATTCTGTGAAACAGAGTTGCCAAAACTGCTTTTCTCTTATCACTGACATTTTTGCACTTTCTCCTGATGTCTAGACCATAATATTCTGCAAGGTTTTTCTGGATTTAGGAGTGTCTCTTGTGCACCAGTTGAATGCCATCAGAGTGTTCTTTTCCTGTCATGTCCTCACAGTGTTTTGTAAGACCTGTCCCATTCTCTTCTGCCCATGTCCTAAACAACAATTTTTTAATTTGAATTTCACCACATAGCTTAACAGCCACGACACTACTGAAGCATTTAGGCTCACCATCACCAATTTAGTGAGTGTATCACACACCACATTAAGAAAGTGACCAGCTAAAAATAGAGACTGGCCCTTTGCTTTCCATACCACCACTGAAACCTTCAAAGTTTTGGTTACATTTCTACGTCTACAGCCATACTCTGTCAACCACCATGAAGTGCATGGCAGACAGTACGTCCCATTCCATTCACGTATGGAGCACGAGAAGAATGACTGACTGCCTTTGTGCATGCAGTATTAACTCTAATTTTATCCTCACAATCCCTATATGAGCAATAATTTAGTGATTGTAATATCTTCCAAGAGTCGTCATTTAGAATCTGCTAGTTCAGTTTCTTCAGTATTTCTTTGACACTTTCCCATGGATTACACACACCTGTGACCACCCGTGCTGCCCTTTGCTGAATACATTCAACATCCCCTGTTAGTCCTACTTGGTACAGGTCCACACATATGAGCAACATTCCAGAATAGGTCACTTGAGTGATTTCTAAACAACCTTCTTTACAGACTGATTGCACTTCCCCAGATTGCACTATCACCTTCTTTACACACTACTGAACCTACGTGATCATTCCATTTCATATACCCACGAAGTGTTAAACCCAGGTATTTGTATGAGTTCGGCAATTCCAATTGTGCCACTGATATATTATAGTCATAGGAAATTATATTGTTTTTCATTTTGTGGAGTACACAATTTTACATTTCTGATCATTTAAAGCAAGGTGTCAATCTTTGCACCACTTGGAAATCTCATCAAGATCTGACAATATTTATGCAGCTTCCTTCAGACAGTACTTCATTATAGATCATTGCATCATCTGCAAAAAGCCTGATTTAACTATTTAACTATTAATACTGTCTCCAAGGTCACTAATATACATTGTGAACATCAAGAGTGCCTGGCGATGACTCTCCAGCCAAGAAAACATGCTGCCCACCAAAAAGTCTTCAATCTAGTCACAAATTTCACTTGATACCCCACATGGCCTGACTTTTCTTAATAAGCATAGGTGTGGTACCGAGTCAAACGCTTTCCAGAAATCAAGAAATACAGCATCTACCTGACTACCTTGATCCAAAGCTTTCAGTACGCCATCTGGGTAAAGTGCGAGTTGTGTTTCACATGATCAACACTTTCGGAATCCATGCTAATTGGCCTGTAGGATGTCATTCTGTTCGAGACACTCCATTATGTTTGAGCTCAGAATATGTACTATGTTTCCACAACAAATTGACGACAAGGATATTAAAAGTAGTTTTGTAGATCACTTTTACTACCCTTATTGTAGACAGGTGTGACCCGTGAATTTTTCCAATAAGTGGGCATGTTTTTTGTTTGCGGGATCTACGACAGATTATACTTCTAAGAGGGGCCAACTCAGCTGCAAATTCAGTATAGAAAATGAGAGATTCCATTGGGTCCTGGATATTTGTTCAATTGTAACAATTCCAGCTGTTTCTAGATCACAATGACACTAATACTTATTTCATACATCTTTTCAGTATTATGAAGACTAAATTGGGACAATTCTCTTAGGTTTTTCCCATTGTAAAGGAACATTTGAAAACTGAGTTAAGCATTTTAGCTTTTGCTCTGCTACCCTCAATCTCAGTTCCTGTGTCATTCACTAACAACCTTTGCATACAACCAGAATTTCTTTGGGTTTTGTGAAAGAACATTTCACAACATTCTGCTACAGCAGTCACTGAAGGCATCACACATTGTTCTCGACAGCCGAACACGTTTCATTCAGCATCTTTCTATTTACAGCCCTATGTTTTGTTTTACCCCTATTATGCAGTACTCTGTTCCTTTAGAAGTATTTTTACAGTGACTGTATACCATGGAGTGTCCCTCCCATTATGAACTGTTCTCCTGCATACATATCTATGTCAAAAAACCTGCACCACTTTTAATACAATGATCCACTAGCCAATTTACCTCAGGTCTTCAATAGAATAAGTCTGTATTTTCTTTACTAGAAAACAGTAACCATTCCCCTATAGCACACTGAGGTATGAAACACAGAAACACGTAGCAGGAAACGTATTCACACTAGCTTTCCAGCTCTTGCTCTTGCTATATGTACGTATTGAGCTAGCAAAAATTTTTTAATCTAAAGCTCAATCCCTCAACACAGAACTCAACCCAAAATTAATGATTTGATTTTCTAATGGTGCCTCACAATCCAGAAAGAAAGCAAGATTCTCCCACCTCTTGACATAAAACGCTGCATTTTCATATCTTATACGGCAGTCTGGTATGAGTTAGTTCTACTGTGTTAATAAAACTGGTGACACACTGTTCCAGCTTTGGGTGAGAAAGTTTGGGGGGTGGGGGGTGTAACAGTGAAAGAGGATGACATGTAACAATACCTAAGGCATTTGGCATGATCTCATTTTATTGTTAAGTAAGAATGTGGAATAACAAAATGGGCAACTAATCATCCCCTGGGAGAAACTATATGAATGTAAAGGGAGTAAGAAAGTTACTTGGTTTGATTACTGAAGCGGAATTTAGCAATCTTACTGGTATGAAGTCCACTGCTATGTGTAAAATGTGTGTGTATTAACAAATGGTGAGAAATTTCAAACAAGAAGAAAAAAAATAGTTCCTGTTATAGCACATTTTGTAATTACTGACAGCTAACAAAAAAAAAAAAAAGTCTGCAATGTATGCTTACCCTTTCAGCAAATGCACGAGCAAGCTGTACTATCAGTCTGACATCAAGTCCATGGTTACCCAAAATTCTTACTACTTCAATTCCATGTTGCAAAACTTGGCGCAATTCTCCTAAATTCCCTTCAACTTGTTTCTGAATGACAGTATATGCAGCTATCCACCTGGATCATAAAAAGAATGTAATGAAACAATCTGTGAATGATAAATACAAAATCATTAAATGCAAAATTACAATATACAGATTTAAATTCTAACTTAGATTATCTTAAACGTGAAAAGATAACAGGCAGAGACCAATGAAAAAATAAAATACCTGGCCTATTTCTATGCCACATCTATTCGTGAACCTACATCTCATGCTTTTGGGTGGGAGAGAGGGGGGTGGGGGGGAGAGGGGGGGAGAGAGAGAGAGAGAGAGAGAGAGAGGGAGAGGGAGAGAGAGAGAGAGAGGGAGGGAGGGAGAGGGGGAGGGAGGGAGAGGGGGAGGGAGGGAGAGGGAGAGGGAGGGAGAGGGGGGGCTGGGGAGGGGTGGCAAAGAAAGGAGGCAAAGGCTGAGAGGGGCAAAGTAGGGATGGCAGGCGAGCGCAGGGAGAAGGGAGGGGGAGCGGGTGGGAGAGTGAGTGAGGAAGAGCGAGCGCAGGGAGAAGGGAGGGGGAGCGGGTGGGAGAGTGAGTGAGGAAGAGCGAGCGCAGGGAGAAGGGAGTGAGAGGGGAAGAGTGAGTGAGTGAGAGAGAGGAAGAGTGAGTGAGAGAGAGGGAGGAAGAGTGAGTGAGAGAGAGGGCGGAAGAGTGAGTGAGAGAGAGAGGGAGGAAGAGTGAGTGAGAGAGAGAGGGAGGAAGAGTGAGTGAGAGAGAGAGGGAGGAAGAGTGAGTGAGAGAGAGAGAGAGAGAGGAAGAGTGAGTGAGAGAGAGAGGGAGGAAGAGTGAGTGAGAGAGAGAGAGAGAGAGGAAGAGTGAGTGAGAGAGAGAGAGAGAGAGGAAGAGTGAGTGAGAGAGAGAGAGAGAGAGGAAGAGTGAGTGAGAGAGAGAGAGAGAGGAAGAGTGAGTGAGAGAGAAAGGAAGAGTGAGTGAGAGAGAGAGGAAGAGTGAGTGAGAGAGAGAGAGAGGAAGAGTGAGTGAGAGAGAGAGAGAGGAAGAGTGAGTGAGAGAGAGAGAGGAAGAGTGAGTGAGAGAGAGAGAGAGGAAGAGTGAGTGAGAGAGAGAGAGAGGAAGAGTGAGTGAGAGAGAGAGGAAGAGTGAGTGAGAGAGAGAGGAAGAGTGAGTGAGAGAGAGAGGAAGAGTGAGTGAGAGAGAGGAAGAGTGAGTGAGAGAGAGGAAGAGTGAGTGAGAGGAAGAGTGAGTGAGAGGAAGAGCGAGCGCAGGGAGGGGAGGGGAGGGGGAGAGCGCGAGTGCGAGCGAGCGCAGGGAGGGGAGGGGAGGGGAGGGGAGGGGAGGGGGAGAGCGCGAGTGCGAGCGAGCGCAGGGAGGTGAGGGGAGGGGAGGGGAGGGGGAGAGCGCGAGTGCGAGCGAGCGCAGGGAGGTGAGGGGAGGGGAGGGGAGGGGGAGAGCGCGAGTGCGAGCGAGCGCAGGGAGGTGAGGGGAGGGGAGGGGAGGGGGAGAGCGCGGGGAGGGGAGGTGAGGGGAGGGGGAGAGCGCGAGTGCGAGCGAGCGCGGGGAGGGGAGGGGAGGGGAGGGGAGGGGGAGAGCGCGAGTGCGAGCGAGCGCGGGGAGGGGAGGGGAGGGGAGGGGAGGGGGAGAGCGCGAGTGCGAGCGAGCGCGGGGAGGGGAGGGGAGGGGAGGGGGAGAGCGCGAGTGCGAGCGAGCGCGGGGAGGGGAGGGGAGGGGAGGGGGAGAGCGCGAGTGCGAGCGAGCGCGGGGAGGGGAGGGGAGGGGAGGGGGAGAGCGCGAGTGCGAGCGAGCGCGGGGAGGGGAGGGGAGGGGAGGGGGAGAGCGCGAGTGCGAGCGAGCGCGGGGAGGGGAGGGGGAGAGCGAGCGAGCGAGCGCGGGGAGGGGAGGGGGAGAGCGCGCGAGCGAGCGAGCGAGCGCGGGGAGGGGAGGGGGAGAGCGCGCGAGCGAGCGAGCGAGCGCGGGGAGGGGAGGGGGAGAGCGCGCGAGCGAGCGAGCGAGCGCGGGGAGGGGAGGGGGAGAGCGCGCGAGCGAGCGAGCGCGGGGAGGGGAGGGGGAGAGCGTGCGAGCGAGCGAGCGCGGGGAGGGGAGGGGGAGAGCGTGCGAGCGAGCGAGCGCGGGGAGGGGAGGGGGAGAGCGTGCGAGCGAGCGAGCGCGGGGAGGGGAGGGGGAGAGCGAGCGAGCGAGCGAGCGAGCGCGGGGAGGGGAGGGGGAGAGCGAGCGAGCGAGCGCGGGGAGGGGAGGGGGACAGCGAGCGAGCGAGCGCGGGGAGGGGAGGGGGACAGCGAGCGAGCGAGCGCGGGGAGGGGAGGGGGACAGCGAGCGAGCGAGCGCGGGGAGGGGAAGGGGAGAGCGTGCGAGCGAGCGAGCGAGCGCGGGGAGGGGAAGGGGAGAGCGTGCGAGCGAGCGAGCGCGGGGTGGGGAAGGGGAGAGCGTGCGAGCGAGCGAGCGCGGGGTGGGGAAGGGGAGAGCGTGCGAGCGAGCGAGCGCGGGGTGGGGAAGGGGAGAGCGTGCGAGCGAGCGAGCGCGGGGTGGGGAAGGGGAGAGCGTGCGAGCGAGCGCGGGGTGGGGAAGGGGAGAGCGTGCGAGCGAGCGCGGGGAGGGGAAGGGGAGAGCGTGCGAGCGAGCGCGGGGAGGGGAAGGGGAGAGCGTGCGAGCGAGCGCGGGGAGGGGAAGGGGAGAGCGTGCGAGCGAGCGCGGGGAGGGGAAGGGGAGAGCGTGCGAGCGAGCGCGGGGAGGGGAAGGGGAGAGCGTGCGAGCGAGCGCGGGGAGGGGAAGGGGAGAGCGTGCGAGCGAGCGCGGGGAGGGGAAGGGGAGAGCGTGCGAGCGAGCGCGGGGAGGGGAAGGGGAGAGCGTGCGAGCGTGCGAGCGAGCGAGCGCGGGGAGGGGAAGGGGAGGGTGTGAGAGCGAGCGAGCGCGTGGAGGGGAGGGTGTGAGAGCGAGCGAGCGCGTGGAGGGGAGGGTGTGAGAGCGAGCGAGCGCGTGGAGGGGAGGGTGTGAGAGCGAGCGAGCGCGTGGAGGGGAGGGTGTGAGAGCGAGCGAGCGCGTGGAGGGGAGGGTGTGAGAGCGAGCGAGCGCGTGGAGGGGAGGGGGTGTGAGCGAGCGAGCGCGTGGAGGGGAGGGGGTGAGAGCGAGCGAGCAGAATACCGCAGAAGACATGAAAATGTAGCAAAAATAATACATCAACAGCTTGCCTTACAACACAAACTTATAAAACAACACGTTCCGACATACAAGTATGCACCACAAAATGTACTGGACAATGATGAATACAAATTGTACTGGAACAGAACCATTATAACAGATAAAACACCACCACATAACAAACCTGTCCTCATACTCACCAATAACAAGAAGAAATTAACACAACTAATCGAAATATTCATACCCAATACAACAAATATACAGAAGATAACCGACAAAAAACTTTAAAAATACATCCAACTGGCTGAGGAAGTCAAGGACTTGTGGCATCAGGATAAAGTTGACATTATACCAATTATACTATCAACTACAGGAGTCATACCACACAATATCCACCAGTACATCAATGCAATACAGCTACATCCAAACTTATATATACAACTACAGAAATCCGTAATTATTGATACATGTTCAATTACCCGAAAGTTCCTAAATGCAATAGAACATACCGTGCAGTTAGAAGGAAGTCACGCTTGATCAAGGTCCACGCCACTTTCCATTTTTAACCAGACATAACGTCTGAGAAAAGAAAGAAGTAATAATAATAATAATAATAATAATAATAATAATAATATCACGATACGTGCGGCCCAAGGTACCACTGCACAATGTCAGTCTCATTATCCCCTTGATTCTTGCACATATTATACAGGCTGGACAAAATAAAACTAGCCTGAAAAATATTTGTAACATGGAACTGACCTTTGTTAATGTACAGGAGAAATGCACAACACAGAAAATGGCTCAAAACTGATTGCAATGCACCAATTGGCTGCTGTCACTTGTCTGTGCATGTGCATCTCCCATGTGCTCTGTCCCAAGTACATCACTGTGTCATTACATTTGACTGAGAGGAGCAGACGTGTTTAGTGACAAGTTGAATGCTCACAATAAAACAGTGCATGTTCATTACTGAGTGTGTGAAGCACAATTTGTGAAAAATTGTGTGTGGAACTGTTTGCAGAAGTGTTTAACACTGAAAATACTTTGGCAAAACCTGCAGCAAAGTCTGAAATGCAAAACTTGGGGGTAAAATGATGCAGAAAAAGATCTGTAGTGAATAAAAACTGCAATTATTCGATTAGACTTTGAACGCCAGAAAACAGGTCAGATGCAGAAGCATGCCAAATTTAAAAGAATGCAAAACCCTCAAGATTGGAGAAGTTTTACAGAAGCTCAAAATGTAGTGCAAACTTCAATGCGAGATGCTTTTTATACTTACCAAGATGAGACTGTGTCTTGAAATTGGCAGAAAAAAACCAAAGAGATTCTAGACATATGGAAATTACTCCCCCAGAAAGACATAATCAATACCTTCACTATGTGTAACAAATGTGATGTTACTGATGACAATGCCACTAAAGGAGAATTACTAAATACCGTTTTCCAGAACTACTTCACACAAGATGGTGAAGTAAATATTCAAACAAAGAACAGCTGCCAACATGAGTAACTTAGAAGTACATATCCTCGGTGTAACAAAGCAGCGTATTTCACTTAATAAAGGTAAGGGCTCTGGTCCAGATTGTATACAAGTCAGGTTCCTCTCAGAGTATGTCTGTACAATAGCTCTATATTTAGCAATCATATACAACTGATTGCTCGCTGAAAAGATTTGACCAAAAGGCAGAACAGTTGCACACGTCACATCAATACCCCAATATCCAAGAAAGGAAATAAGAGTAATCCGCTGAATTGTGTCAATTTGCAGCAGGATTTTAGAACATGTGCTGCATACCAACATTACGAGTTACCTCGAAGAAACTGCTTTCTTGACAAACAAACACATAGATTCAGAAAATATCATTCTTGTGAAACACAACTAGCTCTTTATTCTCACCAAGTAATGAGTGCTATTGACAGGGATGCCAAATTGATTTCATATTTTTATATTTCCAGAAGTCTTTTCACACTTTACCGCCCAAGCGACTTCTAATCAAAGTGCATGCCTACAGGTTATTGTCTCAGTTAGTGATTATCTGTAAGAAAGGTCTCAGTTAGCAGTAACTGACAGAACGTCATAAATTAAAACTAAAGTAATATCTAGCATTCCTAAGGAACTGTTATAAAGCCTTCTACTGTTCCTGATCTGCATGAATGACTTAGGAGACAATCTCGGCAGCACTTTTATATTGTTAGCAAAAACGCTGTCATTTACAATCTTATAAAGTCATCAAAACAAACTGAATACCGATTTAGACAAGATATCTGTACAGTGCAAAAAGTGATAGTTGA
The DNA here is from genome assembly GCF_023898315.1 of Schistocerca nitens. Taxonomy (NCBI): domain Eukaryota; kingdom Metazoa; phylum Arthropoda; class Insecta; order Orthoptera; family Acrididae; genus Schistocerca; species Schistocerca nitens. The sequence goes on along the minus strand of NC_064615.1, from coordinate 578,349,601 downwards.
CTCCAAACGAAAAATGTGAAGTCACCCACCTGAAGACCAAAAGCAATCCGCTACCTTTTGGTTGAACATCAAATCACCAACATCAAATCACCAACATCAAATCACCAACATCAAATCACCAACATCAAATCACCAACATCAAATCACCAACATCAAATCACCAACATCAAATCACCAACATCAAATCAGCAACATCAAATCACCAACAACCAACTGACTACACTACAGTTTTATGTTCTCTGAGTATTACTGTGCGGTGTGTGTGTGTGTGTGTGTGTGTGTGTGTGTGTGTGTGTTCTGCACCAGAAAGGATTACTGGTGGACAAAGAAAAATTTCAAAGAACGGCAACTCATTTTGTACTGTCGTGGAAAAGGGGGGAGAGCACCACAGATACGATATGGGAATTGGGGCGGCAATAATCCTAACCAGTATGTCTAGAAACTGTTCATCCCTATATGGATCAACTCACAGCAGATGAACAACTATATGCATATTTTCCACAGGAGAGCGCAACAATAAGGCATCACACTGACAACCTTGTCATGGCTGCTTTAAGTGTTTGGTGAGGAGACAATTATCAGCAGGGGGAGTGCAATCTCCTGGCTACCTGAATTACCTGATCTCTCTTCCTGTGATTTTTACTTATGGGGCAAACTGGAGAGTCAGATGTACTCAAACATGCTTGAAGAACTACAACAGAATGTTGAAAATGTTATTGCTCCTATCCCTTAGGCAGAGCTACTATTCGTGTGTCACAGTGCTGCACTGACATCAAGAGTGTCCATTTTCATCATCTTTTGACATTTTTATTAACAAGGGTCCATCCCACAATGGTCTTCCTGTAACATTTTCTGGGCCAGTTTTATTTTGTCCACCCTATATGTTAGCTATTGTTTCACATGGCTTAACCGTATCTGCATGAGAATTTCCCCAATATCTTTCATCATTTTACACTGTCTAATCTTTTTTCTATGCCAAAAAATTCTAAGACAAATCTTACTTCCATTATCAAACACAACATCAGAATTGCCTCCCTGGTTCCTTTACCTTTCCTAAAGATAAACTTATCAGCCTCTAACAGATTCTCAGTCTTTTTTTTTCCGATTCTTTGTGTATTATTCTTGTTAAAACAGCTTGGATGCATGAACTGTTAAACTGATTGTACGACAGTTCTCACACTTCTCTGCCCTTGCTATTTTTGGAATTGTATGGATTACATTATTCCAAAGTCTGATGGTCTGTCTCAAGTCGCAGATTCTACACATTAAATTTAATTATCATTTGGTTGTCATTTACTGAATTATTGCAGAAATTTATTGAAATGTTGCCTATGTGTTGTGCCTTATTTGGTTTCATGTCATGCAAAGCCCTGACTAATACTGGATCTACTATTTCGTCAATACTGAATCCTGTTCTTCTTCTGTCACAGACAGACAGTTCCTCTCTCTTGTACAAGCCTTGAAAGTACATTTTCCACCTATCTGTTCTTTCCTCCGTGTTTAAAAGTGGAATTCCTCTTGCATCCTTGCACCACTGCTATTAATTTCACTGAAGGTTGCTTTGACTTTCCTATATGCTGGATCAGTCCTTCCAATGACTGTTTCTGTTTCAAAATCTTTTCATTTTCCCTGCATCCATTTCATCTTGCCTTCCCTGGATTTTTTTTTTATTATTATTTATTTCATTTCCAATTAGCCTACATTACTGTATTCCCGTCTTTCCAGAAACAGTTTTATACTTCCTTCTTTTGTCTTGATCAAATGCTCTTCACTGTTGCCTTGCTGGTGTTCCTACTTTTGTCCATACAATTTTTGCAACTATCCTTTTCAGAGCTGTCCATTTCTCTTCAACGGGAGTGCCTACTGTGGATTTCATTATCGTAATGTCTACAACCTTACAGAACTTCGAAAACCATCTTGTGATTCTGGAGTACTTCAGCAGTCCACTTCAGGAATTGCTACCTTATGACAACGTAATCCAGCTGGAGCCTTCCCCTGTCTATAGGCTTTTTCAAAGCCTATCTTCTCCTCCAGCAACAAATTTTCCCTGACGGTTAACTTTCTAGAATTTTACATCTAAGTATATCTAAATAATTATTTCACTAATTTATACCATTTTTACTGTCTGCTATAAAATTAACAGTTAAAATTTGTAAAAATTTGATTTTATTTAAAGATTTTGAGAGTTAATTCTGAAAAAGATTATATTGGGATATTCACATCCAAAGCTCTTGTGAACAGGCAATTTCCTCTTAGAAAAGAAAGCTAACTATCTGTAGGGAGCATGTTACAAAACATGCTCCCCCTGCATTACTCCTTTCCATTGCGGCACTTGCTTTACCAGCACATTGCAGCCCCACTTAAAATCAAACAAGTTCTGATGTGTGCACTATACCTACTGTTCATACATCACTTCATTGCTCTACTGCTTACTTCTGAATTGCCAGAAATTTGATGACTTCAGGCCTTAATGCTTTGTGTCTAATCACTCTACTCATACAGTAATAAAAACTGTGTCAGTGCAACGGTAGCCCTTACACAGTTACTGCTGAATCATACTGTCAATTCATTTATCTGTTTCAAAGTGAGTAATGAAGCAATTTCTGGATTACTGCAGGAACTATCTACAACTGGGAGAAGACATTCTCATTATATATTTCGCATTTGTTAAGTATATGTCTCAGTTTTATAATCAGCAATGTTGGGAGCAAAGCACAACATATATGTGTGTATTGGGTAGACTATGTGTGTAACTTTTAACCTCCACCGCATTAAGCTACTAATTGACAAAAGGAAGTATTGATAACTTATATAATTAATATTAGTCTTACAAAATTGTGATGATAGTAATAATCTTTTGAAAATAATAATAATTGTTACATTCCATTCTGAATTTTCCATTGTCTGTCTTTTGAAAATAATTTAGTTATGTGACTAAAACATTTTACTGCCCAGAAAATTTCATTTTACCCCTCAGGGGTAATTACTTCCAGGTTGGGAACCAATGAACTACATGGTGCAGATTTTCTTCCAAGCAAAGGTTTTAATCTACCCCAAGCCAGTTTTGTTGCTTACGAGAACGGGTTTTGCCTACTTGTGTCAACACGCAGAAATAATTTTTTACAACTTCTCATACTTGTTACTATTCCAGGTTCAGCTAGGATTGAAAACAAGATAAACGTGAAACTGCTGTTTTAATTGTTCAAGAAATTTGTTTTATTGTTCCCCTGAAAAACTCATGACCTACAGTCTGCATTATTTTATTTTTTACTCTACAGTAAGCTTTGGAAAACGTTAACAGAAGTATATAGAATGACACAGTTTTATAAAAAGGAATATGAAGATGATATAATAAATCAAGATAATTTTGAAACAAATCACAAGGTCATTAATTATCTTTGCCATCCAATACAGTTTGACCATAAAAGCATTTCTGCACCATCCTGACATGATTAATCAAGCTTCTTTCACAATTAACGCAGTCTAGCTGAAGCTGTGACCAATGCACTCACTCATAATCAGTGGTGGTGTACATGTACTAATTATGATTTAGGTCTGGTGACCTACATACGCTCCTTCACATTCATTTAGACATTTCAGCTATGATACCATGATGCATTAACTTGGTAGAGGAATAGATTGTTTGCATGGTGATGCAAGTAGCTGAGCAGTTTGGTCCTGAACAGTTCATTAGTGATAACAGCAGACATACCAACGTTCCCATTTCATATTATGTAAGCATCCTTGTCCAGTATTACACTATCATATTTCTTTGACAAAAAAAATATGATCAAATACTTGTGAAATTTCTTCGACTTTGGCGTGGCAATAAAGAGGTATTATACTGTAGTCATATTTTTTGTCAAATTTCAAGATGCACAACAACTACTTGTTATGTGCTGCATTTGCATATACCACAATTGCATTGTGTTCTCATCTGGAAGAAATGCAGTAGCAAAAAAGGAAACATACTTTAGTGATGCCATGGGTATTACATTGTGATGATAAAAGCATTCAACAAAATTTGTTATGAGAGCTGCACGTGGAGGACGTCAAGTCTTGTATAAATTTCTTATGAATGGATGAGAGTGTCTTTCAGTATTTGCTCAGTAAAATGGCTTCTCATTTTACAAGACGGAAGACTCACTTGAGAAATGCTATATGGGCAGAAGACAGGTTCACTGAGACATGATTTCTTGATAAAGGAGAGAGCTACTCTAGAAACACTAACACCACATTGCAAATTAACCAAAATAATTCCAGAAACATATGAAGCAATTTATAAAGCACTCAAGGGGGAATCTCTGACGCTAAATAAATGTTACACTATATGGGCAATAAGACTGTTTTTATTTTTGAATAACTTAATATAATTAGTATTCCAACAACTACAAAATTAATAACAGGTACGAAACAGATGAAGCACTTTTTAACTTGTGGCATCCAGGGTTCAAAAATAGAGAAAGTAAAATGGAGAGCTAAGAATTTTTAATGACTATCTCGTCTATTCCAGCTTGCTGGAAAGCTGCCTGGATGTTTCCAGATGTAGGGGTGGATGACTGTAGCTGTGGTGGTGGTTGTGGATGTGAAGTTGCCTGCAGCATATTCCACATTACCATAAGCACCCATTAACAGCATGGACTGTGTCCCTTGCTCAACCCCTCCACTCAAGTCAAAGCAAGGTTATTAAAGAGTCCAAACCACCACTGGTCCCAACTCCTAAGCCTTGTTTACACACTCACTCACTCACTCACTCACTCACTCTACAGTGATGTCAAACAGCACTGCAGTGAACAGAAGACGAATGGCATGATCAAATATACTGTGAGACTCTAGATTTGATCATATTTCTTTGATGAAAGGTAAGATTTGAGAAAGTTCCCTATTACATTGTCAAATTTTTTTGACATAAATATTTGACACAAACTTTGACAAAGAAATACAATAGTGTAATACCGGCCTAACATGAGAATACCTACACCACCTGCATAAACAGTGGACTGTTGGTAAGCAACCTTTCCCCATTTTTTGGCTGTGTTATTGTTCCTCTACTAATATTCTCTGTGAATGTGTTGAGCAAAAGCACACATGTGGTGCTTTGGCTTCTCTACCGCACAGAAAGAACGTGCTACCGGAAGGTATGGCAGCTCACCAGTATTTGTCCAGCACTAAATTGCTGGTGACTTATTCGGTATACATGGGCTCATCTATCTGCTGTTACAACCCACACCAGTCAATGGCAATCACTATCAACAACTAATATTAACATCACAAGGAGGCAGCATGGAAAGTGCAGGGGGGAGGAACAAGTAACATGTTATAACAGAATAAATATTTCACTCTGGAGAAGCGAATTGTGCACTGTTTAGGAACTTCCAGGCACTGTAAAACTGTGTTCCTGATCAGGGTTCAAACCTGAGACACTGAATTTCACGGGCAATGCTCTTACTGACTAAGCTAAACAGGCAAGACTCCTTATCCACCCTCAAAGCTTGAATTCTGTCGTTATCTCTGTCCAACTCTTATAAACTTCAAGCAATTTGTCCAGTAATTAGGCAGGAGAGCTTCTGCACCCTTTGTAAATCAAATGAAAGGTACTGGCAGAATTGAAGTTATTACCAACAATCAATTTGTGTAACAAACTGATAATGAGAACACAAGGGAAAGCCCTTTTAATGATTAGTATTTAATACTTTTTATGGTTTTTCATACTTAGATAAAATAATACAGCACATTTAAGTGATTTACGAAGAAGCCTGATCATGGTCAAAGTTACATGATGTGGAGCAATAGTAAGAAATTAAAAAGTAACTATCAGAGATCACCTAGCCATCAGAACAGTTACACTTTCTATGGTATAACGACTAGAGTTCGCAATAAGATATTACAGATTTTTCCTGTGAAGTATTCGCAGAATGTTGTGGAAATATTTTGAAGACACCGCAGCTGTAGCAAATATATTTTAGCTGCATTCTTAACCAAAATAATTAAGGATGCAAATGCTGCCATGATTTACATCCACATCATGTAACCCACTAACGAGAAATTTTCAAATATGGACTATCCACTTTACGCAGATATTGAAGGATGATGACCAGAAAGAAGGCTAGACTGAGGTAGGGACTGATCCGGGGTGATACTATATACAGAAAATTTATCTCAATATGATTTCCCCATAGTACAAATGTTCACCAATAACTGTCATGTGCTTGGAAACAATTTTAAGAGATATAGCAACAATACATGAACTATAGTAAGTATCTGCAGAATAGGGACGTTGAAATATGGTGCACTGAACTATGCTATTCACTGTGGCAACAGAACTGTTTCCTCACTAACGCACCAGCCCTTTTTAATTAATATGCTCAGTAAGTGTACGTCAGACTTTACTATCGTCTTCAGGATAGTTCCAGTATTTGTACACTATACAAAACTCATGGTGTGTGTATACAAAATAAAATCCTCAAAACACACATGGAGAGAGAGAGAGAGAGAGAGAGAGAGAGAGAGAGAGAGAGAGAGAGAGAGAGAGGTAGTATCTTCACAGGGAAGTCAAGAAAGGGTATCTGCTTTTGCAACTCTATTATTGGATATTTCAAAATAGAAGTTTTGCTAACCATTTGTCTTGGGCAACTGTGCATAACTGGTCTGTAATACACGCAGGAAGTGTTGCAGGACGATCACTGTTTGAATAGCCAACTGCCAACAGTTCCTCTTGAGCTGCTGCCACACACAGTACTGAAATTGTAAAAGATTTTTTGATTACAAAAAATTAATTTCCTATGACAAAACACCTTTATCAAAATTTTAAATTTAATTACGAGTTGGCTGCCTTTTGAGCCAATTTGTATTTTAAACTCTTAGTGTATAACAGCAGAAAATCTAGATAAAATCTTGTCATTATTACGAGAAAGCAACCTGCAGTTAAACTATAGTTTAAAAAATCTTTCAATTCATCCAAATGATAGACTGAATAAGAGCCACAACAAAAACTGACATGACAAGTTACATAAGAAGGAATGATGGCCACAAGAGCTAATACGTCAACAAAAATAATCATTTTACAATATCTGAAAATATGATCTAAATGGTTAGATAAAACAATCTTCTCACCAAAAGAACACACACATATGAAGGTTAAGGAAATCTGCAAGCTTTCGGCTTCTTCTGGCAGAAAGGTTGAAGGGGAAGGAAGGGGCATAAAGAGAAATGACTAGCGAGGTTTAGCAAATGAGGAGAGTTAAGAAAAATTGCCCAGAACTCTAGTGTTAGGGGAAACTTACCAAAGGAGATGAGAAAGAAAGATTACAGGCTAGTTTTATTGGAAGAATGGAAGAGAAATTAAAGTCAACAAAAAAAGAAAAGGCTTAGAAAATCTTTGATAAATTCTTAAATATTAATCCTCAGTTTCAACATGATAACAAAGAACTCACCTGTAGCATACAAGAAAGCATCAATATCAAGCCTGCACAGTGTTTCGATGCCTGCAGAATTTAAATTTTTTGTAGTTAACTGCAGACCATCAAATACAAGACAGTAAAAATCCTTGCACAATTTTGACGAAGTGCTACTTTTACTTGCACTCATCTTCTGTAGACCCAACCATACCAAGTGATGTAGAGAGTTTGGATATAGCTGCTGTGATACTGCAATATGATAGAAAAAAATATATATCTTTAGCAGTGGCAACAGATTGCTGCTATAAATGTTGTGTAACTAATAACGTAACAACACACTGGCAAGAAAGACGGCATAGCAATCATATTCCATAGTATCCCCTACTTTACCTGGAAGAAATGAAAGAGGCACATTTATACTTACATTCATCATGAGGGCTTAGCTCACTCGCTGTTGGAATTTCCAAAGGTGGATCTGCAAATGCACTGAAGTTCACGAAGTGGGAAGTTCCTATTTGCTGATGGTGGTCTCTAGTATTGAAGATCCTCTGTAATTTAAGAAATAAAAATAAGTATCACTACAAATGGTAGATTCATACAGTAAGTGAAACTTACCATTCCTTTAAACAACTGGCCTAAAACAAAAGAGCTCAAGGAGGCAGTATTATTTGTTTGGCTCACTGCTAAACAAAACATGGATGTGTCAGACATTCTACAACATAGTACCATCTCTAACCTATAACTTTAGGTTGGCACCTGGATAGGATGTGGGCAAATGCCCAGTGGGTAGGACATTTATAAATAGGTATTTGCCCGGGAATATGTCTAAAGCAATTTTAAATGCATAAAATCTGGAAACGTATAAAAAAGAACTTTTTAATTTTTTATTGCTACAATATGTAATTTACCAATTAACATAAGGGTTGGAATGGTACTCCTGATATTAGAAGTTAGTATATGTTCACATTTAAACATATGTTGCCTTAATTACTAAGAACAAAATGAACGAAGATAGAAGCAAGGGGCCCCCCTCCCCCCCACTCTAGCATTCCAATTTGCTGCACCAAGGAAGTACGCATGTTACTGGCACCTGCTTGTCATTTACAAGCTCGCACCCCCCCCCCCCCCTCTCTCTCTCTCTCTCTCTCTCTCTCTCTCTCTCTCTCTCTCTCTCTCTCTCTGTGTGTGTGTGTGTGTGTGTGTGTGTGTGTGTGTGTGTCCTACACTCGTACTCTCTGCTGGAAATATCACTTTGCCACGAAGAAAAATGATCCTAATCCTACTCCTAATGATCCAACTCCCCAAGACACTATCCAAATTGAACCCTGCCTGGAACAGTTCCGTCCTCCGTCACAGCGGGACCCACCACCTCTTCCTCAAAATCACCCTCTCCAAACCTTCCAGGAATTTCTGACTTCCAGCCTTGCTTCTCAATCCTCCTTAAAAAACCTTAATCCTACTCCCAACATTACCACTGCTGAAGCCCAACCTATCCGTGATCTGAAGGCTGACCGATCCATTGTCATTCTTCCGGCGGACAAGGGTTCCACGACCGTGGTACTTGATCGTCAGGAGTATGTGGCTGAGGGACTGCGTCAGCTTTCAGACAACACCACATACAAAGTTTGCCAAGGTAATCCCATTCTTGATGTCCAGGCGGAGCTTCAAGGAATCCTCAGAACCTTAGGCCCCCTACAAAACCTTTCACCTGACTCCATCAACCTCCTCATCCCACCGACACCCCGCACCCCTACCTTCTACTTTCTTCCTAAAATTCACAAACCCAATCATCCCGGCCACCCCATTGTAGCTGGTTACCAAGCCCCCACAGAACGTATCTCTGCCTACGTAGATCAACACCTTCAACCCATTACATGCAGTCTCCCATCCTTCATCAAAGACACCAACCACTTTCTCGAACGCCTGAAATCCTTACCCTTCATCAAAGACACCAACCACTTTCTCGAACGCCTGGAATCCTTACCCAATCTGTTACCCCCGGAAACCTTCCTTGTAACCATTGATGCCACTTCCTTGTACACAAATATTCCGCACGTCCAGGGCCTCGCTGCGATGGAGCACTTCCTTTCACGCCTATCACCTGCCACCCTACCTAAAACCTCTTTCCACATTACTTTAGCCAGCTTCATCCTGACCCACAACTTCTTCACTTTTGAAGGCCAGACATACCAAAAATTACAGGGAACAGCCATGGGTACCAGGATGGCCCCCTACGCCAACCTATTCATGGGTCGCTTAGAGGAAGCCTTCTTGGTTACCCAGGCCTGCCAACCCAAAGTTTGGTACAGTTTTATTGATGACATCTTCATGATCTGGACTCACAGTGAAGAAGAACTCCAAAATTTCCTCTCCAACCTCAACTCCTTCAGTTCCATCAGATTCACCTAGTCCTACTCCAAATCCCATGCCACTTTCCTTGATGTTGACCTCCACCTGTCCAATGGCCAGCTTCACACGTCCGTCCACGTCAAACCCACCAACAAGCAACAGTACCTCCATTATGACAGCTGCCACCCATTCCACATCAAACGGTCCCTTCCCTACAACCTAGGTCTTCGTGGCAAACGAATCTGCTCCAGTCCGGAATCCCTGAACCATTACACCAACAACCTGAAAACAACTTTCGCATCCCGCAACTACCCTCCCGACCTGGTACAGAAGCAAATAACCCAGAACCTCCCACAGAAGAACCACAAAAGTGCCCCACTTGTGACAGGATACTTTCCGGGACTGGACCAGACTGAATGTGGCTCTCTAGCAGGGATACGACTTCCTCAATTCCTGCCCTGAAATGAGATCCATCCTTCATGAAATCCTCCCCACTCCACCAAGAGTGTCTTCCCGCCATCCACCTAACCTTCGTAACCTCTTAGTTCATCCCTATGAAATCCCCAAACCACCTTCCCTACCCTCTGGCTCCTACCCTTGTCACCGCCCCCGGTGTAAAACCTGTCCAATGCACCCTACCACCACTGCCTACTCCAGTCCTGTAACCCGGAAGGTGTACACGATCAAAGGCAGAGCCACGTGTGAAAGCACCCCCGTGTTTACCAATTGACCTGCCGACACTGTGAAGCTTTCTATGTGGGAATGACCAGCAACAAACTGTCCATTTGCATGAATGGACACAGGCAGACAGTGTTTGTTGGTAATGAGGATCACCCTGTGGCTAAACATGCCTTGGTGCACGGCCAGCACATCTTGGCACAGTGTTACACCGTCGGGGTTATCTGGACACTTCCCACTAACACCAACCTGTCAGAACTCCGGAGATGGGAACTTGCCTTTCAGTATATCCTCTCTTCCAGTTATCCGCCAGGCCTCAACCTCCGCTAATTTCAAGTTGCCACCGCTCATACCTCACCTGTCTTTCAACAACATCTTTGCCTCTGTACTTCTGCCTCGACTGACATCTCTGCCCAAACTCTTTGCCTTTACAAATGTCTGCTTGTGTCTGTGTATGTGTGGTTGGGTATGGGTGTATGTGCGAGTGTATACCTGTCCTTTTTTCCCCCTAAGGTAAGTCTTTCCGCTCCCGGGATTGGAATGACTCCTTACCCTCTCCCTTAAAACCCACATCCTTTCGTCTTTCCCTCTCCTTCCCTCTTTCCTGATGAAGCAACCTTTGGTTGCGAACGCTTGAATTTTGTGTGTATGTTTGTGTTTGTTTGTGTGTCTATCGACCTGCCAGCACTTTCGTATGGAAAGTCACATCATCTTTGTTTTTAGATATATTTTTCCCGCGTGGAATGTTTCCCTATGACTTACCTTAGTAGAAAGATTAAGGAAAGGCAAACCTACGTTTCTAGCATTTGTAGACTTACAGATTGCTTTTGACAATGTTGACTGGAATACTCTCTTTCAAACTCTGAAGGTGGCAGGGGTAAAATACAAGGAGCGAAAGGCTATTTACAATTTGTACAGAAAGTAGATGGCAGTTATAAGAGTCGAGGAACATGAAAGGGAAGCATTGGTTGAGAAGGGAGTGAGACAGGCTTGTAGCCTCTCCCTGTTGCTATTCGATCTGTATACTGAGCAATCAGTAAAGGAAACGAAAGAAAAGTTCGGAGTAGGTATTAAAATCCATGGAGGAGAAATAAAAACTTTGAGGTTCGCCGATGACATTGTAATTCTATCTGAGACAGCAAAGGACTTGGAAGAGCAGTTGAACGGAATGGACAGTGTCTTGAAAGGAGGGTATAAGGTGAACGTCAACAAAAGCAAAACGTGGATAATGGAATTTAGTCGAATTAAGTCGGGTGATGCTGAGGGAATTAGATTAGGAAATGAGACACAAAGTAGTAAAGGAGTTTTGCTATTTGGCGAGGCTCGAACAGGATAGAGTAGCACGGAGAGCTGCATCAAACCAGTCTCAGGACTGAAGACCACAACAACTACTATATATACAGGGTGTTACAAAAAGGTATGGCCAAACTTTCAGGTAACATTCCTCACACACAAAGAAAGAAATTATGCTATATGGACATGTGTCCGGAAATGCTTACTTTCCATGTTAGAGCTCATTTTATTACTTCTCTTCAAATCACATTAATCATGGAATGGAAACACACAGCAACAGAACGCACCAGCATGACTTCAAACACTTTGTTACAGGAAATGTTCAAAATGTCCTCTGATTAGCGAGGATACATGCATCCACCCTCCGTCGCATGGAATCCCTGATGTGCTGATGCAGCCCTGGAGAATGGCGTATTGTATCACAGCCGTCCACAATACAAGCATGAAGAGTCTCTCTACATTTGGTACCGGGGTTGCGTAGACAAGAACTTTCAAATGCCCCCATAAATGAAAGTCAAGAGGGTTGAGGTCAGGAGAGTGTGGAGGCCATGGAATTGGTCCGCCTCTACCAATCCATCGGTCACCGAATCTGTTGTTGAGAAGCGTACAAACGCTTCGACTGAAATGTGCAGGAGCTCCATCGTGCATGAACCACATGTTGTGTCTTACTTGTAAAGGCACATGTTCTAGCAGCACAGGTAGAGTATCCCGTATGAAATCATGATAACGTGCTCCATTGAGCGTAGGTGGAAGAACATGGGGCCCAATCAAGACATCACCAACAATGCCTGGCCAAACGTTCACAAAAAATCTGTGTTGATGACGTGATTGCACAATTGCGTGCAGATTCTCGTCAGCCCACACATGTTGATTGTGAAAATTTACAATTTGATCACGTTGGAATGAAGCCTCATCTGTAAAGAGAACATTTGCACTGAAATGAGGATTGACACATTGTTGGATGAACCATTCGCAGAAGTGTACCCGTGGAGGCCAATCAGCTGCTGATAGTGCCTGCACACACTGTACATGGTACGGAAACAACTGGTTCTCCCATAGCACTCTCCATACAGTGACGTCGTCAACGTTACCTTGTACAGCAGCAACTTCTCTGACGCTGACATTAGGGTTATCGTGAACTGCACGAAGAATTGCCTCGTCCATTGCAGGTGTCCTCGTCATTCTAGGTCTTCCCCAGTCGCGAGTCATAGGCTAGAATGTTCTGTGCTCCCTAAGACGCCGATCAATTGCTTCAAACGTCTTCCTGTCCGGACACCTTCGTTCCGGAAATCTGTCTCGATACAAACATACCGCGCCACGGCTATTGCCCGTGCTAATCCATACATCAAATGGGCATCTGCCAACGCCGCATTTGTAAACATTGCACTGACTGCAAAACCACGTTCGTGATGAACACTACCATATTTACTGGAATCTAAGCCACACTTTTTTTCCGGTTTTTGTAATCCAAAAAACCTCCTGCGGCTTAGAATCGAGTGCAAAGCAAGTGGGAGTTCTGAAAAATGTTGGTAGGTGCCGCTACAACGAACTTCTGCTGTCGAATATATGTAGCGCTACACAGGTATGGTTTGTAGGCACAAAGATAAATACTGGCACCAAAATCTCTGCGTCAGTAAATAAATTAAAAAAAAAAAGTTGAAGACGAGCTTTCTTTCTCCGCCCCGAGTTTCAACCACTGCATTTTCATACATTATCCAACGAAGTAAATACGAACTCCGTATTGTTCATCTTCGGATGTAGCAGAATTTAAATGTACTACAAAAATCCGAATGGCAAGACTGTTTGGGATGTTTGTCAATATGGCCAACTCTACGTTCTGAAATTTTTCCTATCTGTGACAAGAGATGGTTGCTAATAGGAACTTTTAAGAATTGTGAATCACATGCAGTATTCTCTTCACCATAAGAATAATACGAATATAAACATTTCGCCATGTTTTCTTTTGTGTTTGCTGCTATCTCATTTAAATCTTGCCTGCCTAATAAACTACGAAACTAGAGTGAGACAACAGCAAACGCGGAAGAATATATGTATCGTGTCATGTTTATATTCGTATTAAGCACGGCAACTGACTAGATTTTTAAATCTAAGATGACTCTAATTTCTGTGCAGAATTTGATGTACTAAAGAAGCGGCCGCAAAGATTTTCAAACGGAGAAAAATTTTCGCTAAACTCTCGTTCAGAACATGTCCTATCATACGCAGTCTATTATTTGGTTCTTGTTGATCATTATCAAAGAAACAGCAGTGTAAGTAACAACAAATAGCAGTCCCTTGCCATTGTTTCGCTAATGAGACGATTCCTCTCTCCTTTTTTTATTTTTTTTTTATTGTTAGCGGCAGTAGCGCGCACAAAAGCAAGCCATGCCGCAAGCGGCGACAGGTCGTAAACACGCACTATCAGAATGCTAGAAACAATGCATGACACAATACAGTAATGCATTTTCAGCTTAGAGTGACGTAAACACCTATAACAACGAAAATGGCACTTATCAGATCGAAGCAAAATAAGCAATAGATTCAAACCAGACGAAGCACGTGAAAAAGGAAGGGTACCCGTATAAATGCGGACGGAGCGCCTGACGCATAGCAATGGCTACCTGGCAAAGCTTAACTGCTAAGCTTACGACTCGAACCAAACTACTGTAGCTGTATCGTCATTCATTCGACCTAAATTGTGTCTCATATTACAATGGACCAACTTTGTTTCGATTTGGAGGTGCGGCCTAAACCTCTTCTCTCCCCTTGAATTTCGAGTCTCTAATTTCAGGTGCGGCTTAGATTCGGGAATTTTTTTTTCCCTGATTTCGAGTCTCATTTTTCAGGTGCGGCTTAGATTCGAGTGCGGCTTATATTCGAGTAAATACGGTAACCTGTTGATGCTACGTACTGATGTGCTTGATGCTAGTACTGTAGAGCAATGAGACGCATGTCAACACAAGCACCGAAGTCAACATTACCTTCCTTCAATTGGGCCAACTGGCAGTGAATCGAGGAAGTACAGTACATACTGACAAAACTAAAATGAGCTCTAACATGGAAATTAAGCATTTCCGGACACATGTCCACATAACATCTTTTCTATATATATGTGTGTGTGTGTGTGTACCTGTCTTTTTTCTCCCTAAGGTAAGTCTTTCCACTCCTGGGATTGGAATGACTCCTTACCCTCTCCCTTAAAACCCACATCCTTTTGTGTTTCCCTCTCCTACCCTCTTTCCTGACGAAGCAACCGTTGGTTGCGAAAGCTTGAATTTTGTGTGTCTATCAACATTTCGTCTGGTAAGTTACATCACTTTCTTTTTAGATACATTTTTCCGACGTGGAATGTTTCCCTCTATTGCAGCAGGAAGTGTGTCTTACACTCTCAATGCACAATAAGCATACGTCGCCTAATAGTAAGTGTTTGTTCCCCAGCCTCAGCAAAAATGCTGGGAACAGGGCTGGTTCTAAATGTAACCGTAGCCAGCCTGACTCCTTGATGGTTAACCAAGTCAAGGATCTTCATCTCATGTGCTGACCAAGCAGATACATAAACTGTATAGCCATAATTTGGCACTATCATGCTGAAACTAAATTAGACCAGATGTGTCCAGTCCACAGCTCATGTGGTTTATACATTTTAAGATACCTAGTGCTTGAGAAACTGGTTGCAAATCTCTCACCTGTGCCAACCAACTAAAGTTCGTCCATAAATTTTGGGCTCAGGAATCTCATCACATATTTAAAAGTTAAAATTGTGAGCCTAATTTTATTTTCTAGAAGAACAAAACACACTTCTGGATTGGTTACAACTTTTACAACAGAACATTTGAAATCAGTATTGTTCAACCACTTCTCTAACCTCGTAACAATGAATCTTAACTACTGTGTGGTTGCTGGAAGGCCAGAAAAAGAGCAAAAAATTAAACTCGTTTATGAATATCAAGCACATTACAGGGTTCGTTGTTATGAACACAATACTATTAATAGCAATTAAAAAGGGGCCACAGTTAAAAGACTATACTATTCTCTTGCATAAAATAATGAGGAAAGACATTACCAAAGCTGTATGTAAACTGAAGTGGAGACTAGAAAAACCGTAATAACACTGAAACATGTCTCCGAACGCTCCATACGTGGAGCTGAGTACATAGCATCTGCGCAGGAAAGCATGCTGCACATCCACCTTCAGCATAGTCATGTTATCAATGGTGGTAATAATTATGTGAGTGATCTTTTCCGCCATAGTACAACCAGTGTCTCCTTCGCAGGTCTGGAGAATACCATTCTTCACTGCAGCAACATTTATGCACTTTGCACCTTCATCTGAAATCCTCCTGATGGTCAAGCCCTTTCACGGCTATGGGCGTACTTGTATGCCTGGTAGGTTGAGAGCCCAGGCGGCTGCGAGAGTACATGTGCGCCTGGCAGGTAGAACTTCCAGATGACTAAAGGCATTTGTTTATGCCTTGCAGGCAGGAAGGTCTGATGGCTGTCCGCAGGAGCAAGTAAATGTCCACAATAGAATGGTGACATTCTGTTGTCCAAATTCGAAATTCCTGCCAATACCATCGTTAACTGCTTTTCTTTGTAATGCCAAAAAGCGCTACGGCTTCCATTTTGCTCCTGTTGCCTTTCTGCTTATGAGTTGATTGAATAGGTGCAATTTGATTTCCTAATGTACAGAAGATAAATCACACACACACACACACACACACACACACACACACACACTCACTATCTTAAGGGCCTGAATTATCCTACAACTTACATACCAGATGTTTCGAAAGACTAACAATGTAGCAAATTATGTGCAGTTTCTCAGCAACCCATGCTGCTGCTGCTGCTGCGCGGAAGAGAAGACTGTCCAAGTTTTGAGTCACTTTAGAACCTTAAATCTTGAAACACACTGGTCCAATATTAATTAGGTTTTTTTTATAGGTACAGGCAAGCATATCACTTACGTAAATCTCACATTACAGAATTCTCCAATCACAAGTAAAAAGTTTTTATGTTTCTATACTAACTTCTCAGTAGCCCAGTATAAACTTAAACAGAAAGCTTGGATTAAATTTGTAGTTCTCTTTAGAGTTTATCGAAAACTGCAACCACTGTAACCATACAGTATTATACTGATTTTATAAATATTAATACTGAAGAGTGGTTATATGCACGCTGGAACGTGTGATTCACTGACAGTGACTACAGCCTGCAGCAATCATAGGGCTGTCAGCCATCTGCCGGTGAGGTGCCCAATACCTTTGCCCCTTTAGCCGGTAGGGCAGGCTGGTCACTCAGCCCTAGCAGGTGCGGAAGGGTTAAGCTGAATAATTTAAAGAGGGTTAGGAACGCTTGCCATGATCTTTTCTTACTATCTTTTCTAATATGGTGGCATTTCACTCCGAAGGGCTATGAGGTTTCCAACAGACTGCAAACTGACCACTCAATTATGTTCCATAATAATGATCGAATTCACGTCAGGCAATCTGGATGGCCAAATCATTTGCTCGAACGGTCCAGAAGGTTTATCAAAACAATCGCAAACAATTGTGGTCCAGTGACATGCACTGTGAGCAGTAAAAATTCCATTATTGTTTGGGAAAATGAAGTCCATGATTGGCTGCAATTTGTCTCCGAAGTAGCCAAACGTAAACATATCTACTCAATGATCAGTTCACTGGACCCAAGTACCCAGTCCATTCCATGTAAACACAGCCCATATCACTAACAGGATGCACAGCCCCTACTCAACTTGAGTCCATGGCTTTGTGGGGTCTTCACCCACACTAATCCCACTATCAGATCTTACCAACTGACATCTGGAGTTATCTTATGAGGCCATCGTTTTCCAGTCGTCTGGATTCAAAATGATATGATGCCCAGGAGAGGCACTGCAGGTGATACCATGCTTTTAGCCAACGCACTTGCATTGGTCATCTGCTGCCATAGCCCACACTGTCCTAATAGATAGGTTCTTCGTGCATCCAGCATTGGAAATTGAAATGTCGTGTGGCTAGGGCCTCCTGTCGGGTAGACCTGTCATCCTGCCACAAGTCTTGAGTTGACGCTGCTTCGGTGACTTGCGTGTTGATGATAATGATGATAGAGACAACACAAACCCAGTCCCTGAGTGGATATAATCTCTGACCGAGCCAGGAATTAAACCTGGGCCCCTTGGCATGACAGTCCATTGCGCTGACCACTCAGCTATCGGAGTGGACATCCCACATTGATTTCTGGAGTTCTCGGGCAGTTTCGCTTACCTGTTAGCACTGACAACCCTCCAGAAATGCTGCAGCTCTCTGTCAGTAAGTGAAGGTGGTTTTGTTGTTTGTGGTGAGGGGTAATGCCTGAAATCTGGTATTCTCGGCACACTCTTGACACTATGGACCTCTGAATACAGAAGTCCCTAACTATTTCTGAAATGGAATGTCCCACGCATCAATTACCACTACGCGTTCAAAGTTTTAATTCCCATTGTGTGGCCATAACCACATCAAAAATCTTTTGATCTGAATCACACTGACTATGAATGATAGCTCCACCAATACCTTGTGTACAAGGTATTACTGCCATCTGTATATGTGCATATCACTATCCCACAACTTATCATCGAACAAGAAAACATCAACTCAGCATCATGTATTGAGGAGGAAAAGTACACCTGCAAAATATCAGCCCCAGCAATCAATATAAAAAAATTTGGGCCATAATTCTGATAGAACACAGTTATGAACTTCTGAAAGTACAGCTTTTAAAATTAGTGTACACCAGTTATTTTCACTCTCTCCACCCCACTACAGTCCCCTAATGCCTGAGCATGAGGTACTGTACAACAGAGTAACAACCAGAGCCCTACTATTCATTTGATGTTGAAGGTGAGGACACATCTGCCAAACATGTTATGAAATCTTGTTTGAGAACACACTTTTCTACGTGGAAAATAGGTAAGTGATGTGTGTTTGGTACATAAAATGTCAATTTCACAAAAATATACATTTGATATTATTCAACCATATTTCTGTATTGATATTCTGCAGCTATATATAAGCCTTAAAAGCAAAATGAGTAAACTTAAGCAACTGAAGAGTTATGAAGTAAAGTTAATTACTTTCTATTTACAATTTAATGATGCCAATAACAGTGAAGGAGAGTGCATATCCTCCTTATGTACCACTACTCTTTAACAGTCAAGTTTACAATCCAGAGGAAATAACGTTCAACAGTGGTTTTAATAATGAAATGACACACTCATTTGTTTCATTCAGTTACACTGCATTTGTGAACTGCAACATAAAATGTTCAGAGCAAAAAGATCTCTGGCATAAGCTACAGGTAAGAAACTGTGCACTTTAACATAATTAACAACGCATGTTGTCAATGTCACAGCAGTATTTCAAAAACCTCTTACTCCCTCTACTGTACAGTACTTCGTGATCTCACATTACATGGCTGCAGTGGGGTGGAGCATATGACAAACAACCACTGCACGTGAAATTTAAAAGGTACATTTCAGAAGGTTATAAATGCATTCTATCAGAATATAGCCCAAATTTTCACATGGAATAAAGTGCTGTGGCAGATACCTTGCAAGTGCACTTTTTCCCCTTAAAATAAAAGGTTGAGTTGGCAATATTTCCTGTAAGATCTGTAGAAGATGATACTATGATGATAGAAACTTTTAGGAATGCTGGAGGAGTATAAATACATCAACTTCAAATAAGGCACCCTGGTCCAGAAATGAACGAGTCTAAAGTTGTTAGCGAAAATCATTCCAATACCTCTGACAGTGGAATACATGTACTAGTACTATTGGTGCTAATATTGTAGGTTACACAACTTTCAGAGGTGGTAGTATGGACCAAAACAAGAACAAGAGTCCAGTAAATATTGGCTCTAAAAATCATACCTTACAAGCTATGAGCACATTTTTATCTTCGTTAAGGTGAAACATCTTTTCTAATGAACAAGTGCTCATAGATCTAAAGGGATGCATTTTAGAGTTCACATTTACTGGACATTTATTTCTTGTTTTGTACATATGAGACCTCTGGAAGTTGCCTGCCTTGCAATCTTAGCAACAACAGTACATGTATTGCACTATCATGGTGTCACTTTTAACTTCTGATTCTGTCATTTCCGAACCAGGCTCCCTTACCTGAAATCGATACGTTTACCCTCTGACATATCTCCAAGTTTGTATCATCATGGAATCTCCCTGTATACAACATGACATGTAGATTGGAGAAGGATTCACTATGGCACGAGATTACCTGTTGAAGAAAGTACTGTCAGTAGCATGTTTACTGTGTTCATATCAGCAGATGAAGATGACATGCATTATATGCTATGCAAATCAAAAGAAGTGTAGGAATTGGAGTAATAAATGTACAAAAGGTAGAATATGTCTTAGTAGGAGACAATATGACTGGCTTATGGGTCAAGATATAATTTGAAAAGCAGTAAATTATACAAATACCTGAAGAGTATCATTGACAAAGGAGACAGAGAGCAGGAACTGTGAACAGAGCTGGTTGAACTAGAGCAGCAACAAATTAAAAAAAGGAATGAGTAAAGAGATGACTAACAAGGTGAGGCCACGACGTTGGGGTTATGAATTTACTTAGAACACCTTTTGCAGACCATTGAAACATAGTAATGTTTAAGCAGTAATGTGCACTACTCTGCCAATTCCAAGAAAATTGCAAGGGAAGTTTTATACTTGTATTGTGTACCTGGAGTATCCGTGGGTAAGTGCCAAATGTTAGAGCTCACGGTGGTCAACTGAGTGGTGTTTGAGCTTTGTAAGATGTATGTGTACAAGATGACAGTTCGCCTTCTGCTCAAACTTTCATTTTTGTAGTACAAGTGTAAATTCTGTGATATTCAAAACATTTGCACCTACACTCTTCATTCTTGCTACATTATCAATGTCTGACCACTAAGCAGGTTAACTGCCAAATGGTGCCTGCAGCTCGAAGTGTCGAGGTGCAAAGTAGTTCAGACTACTTTAACAGATTGCATGTACAGTAAAACTTGCTCAAATCAGCATGTATACAATTTGGAAATCTGCCCAACCCATATAAGTACTTCAGTCCTGAAGCATTCAGAGCACTTTTATATATGTGACTTTTGTTGTATAAAGCGGAACATGCCTAACATGGAAACTGAACACAAATTTATTTTAGAAAATACTTAATAATTCATTGTGTAATGCGGGAAAGTGCCTATACAGTACTACTATATTACAGTTCATTAGTTATCACAAGGACATTACTTTTAATGCCTGGTTAAGTGGAGCAAAACATTGAAGAGACATCCAGCACAGTGCAGTGTGGCTGGTGTGGACCTAAAAATGCGCCGCTCTGTGCAGCAACAATTAAGTTATGCTCAGTGTCGGTACAGTACATCAAAGGAAACGGTTCATTTGTCAGCGCTCTGTCTGTCGGGTTTCTTGTTTTCCTCATTGACACATGCCAGTACATACAAGAACATTGTTGCGCATCTACCAACACACTGCTGCAATGCGCACAGTGAAAGCAGTGGGTATTGTTCTGTTAAACAATGCTTTTACCTAGAGAGGTCATTATTTATTGCCAATTTCAGTTGACTAGTAGCACTTTCATAGATACGATAACATGATATTCAACAAACGGTATGTGTCGTTAACACTTAATGAAAAGATTTATGTAATCAAGGCGAGTGAGAAAGAAAAACTTGTGCACGAAATCATGCTGCGTTTCAAATGCTGTAAAACACAAATTTATGAGACTTGAAGAAACAAGGATAAGAACAGGCAGATGAAAAGAAAGGCGAAGAAGATTGGAAATGAAAAAAATTAATGAAATAGTGAGGGAATGGTTTGTAAGTGCGCAGGCAAAAAGCTTACCTCTATGTGAGGCTCTGAAAGTCGCTAAAGAGTTTGAATTACAGAGTTTAAGACATCCACAGTATGGCTGGAGGGCTTCAAAGCTAAGCACAAAATCGTGTGGAATGAAGTGTGTGGGGAAGCTAAGGATGGGTAGGAAAGTAGCAACAGAATGGAAGACAATACTGTCAAACTTCTTTCTCAGGCGTCGCCTTCAAAAACACTAGTAACTTAGGGGTGAAAAGTGCACCGGCGGAAAAATGTCCAAGGAAAGATTCATTGTACTGCTGTATGGAAACATGTTAGGTGAAATGGAGAAGCCACTGGTGATTGGAAAGGCTGGCGGGGTGGGGGGGGGGGGGGGGACAGTAAGCTTCCAGTCACATGTTGAAGCAATAGAAAGGTGTGGATGGTGAGTGGTCTTATGGAAGAATGGCTGGGCTTTTTCAATGCCAAAACGAAGAAAGGAAATCAGCTAGGTTGTTCTTTTCCTAGACAATGCAACCTACCATCCGAAAGTAAGGTTATCAAATGTGAAATTGGCTGGGTTCCCACCAGGTTCAACCAGCCTCACACAACCCATGAACCAGGGGGTTATTTACACATTCAAGTGTCATTTTAGGTGATTACTGATGCACACTCTAATTAGCAAGTGTTGAAGCCAAAAGTGCATTTGCTCTTGCACAGTCCGTTTCTGTCCTGGATGCAGTAAATTGGACTGGCTTGGCCATAAAGGAAATAAAACCTGAAACTGTAACCAAGTGCTTCAACAAAGCGGGGTTTGGGGGGGGGGGGGGGGGTCAAGAACAAGATGCTCCTATGGTCATTGAAGTTCAAGAAAATGCAGTAGCAATTGCTGAATTGATGAAAAATCTAAACATTTCAGGTAGTGCAGATTATTACATTTGAAGTGATAACTTTCTTCAACTCATTGCACTTTCACTTCAGCAACAGATTTAATAGATATCCACAACACAGAGAAAGAAGAAGAAGAAGAAGAAGAAGAAGAAGAAGAAGAAACAAAGGAAGAAGAAGAGGAGCAAAATGAGATCCCTAGAAAAATGATTATGCCTGATAAAGCATTTGCAGGCATGAACAATGTTATGCAATTTGCAGCACACACAAATTGTCCCAACTTGTTGGAACTATTGTATGGTGCAAAAAATTGCCTAGACCAAGTAATTTTGAATAGGAAACTAAAACAAGTTTCCCTCCTCGAAATGTGGCAAAAAAGTTAAATGTAAAGCAAATAAACATGGGAATAATATGTATGTACACACAATAATAAACAACTTTGAAGTTCGAGTAAAAATATAGAAATGCCATGTTATTTATCAATTAGTGTAATAGTCCAGTGTTCTATTGTCCAATATACAGTAAATGAACATCTACTGTGCTGAAGTGAAGGTACGTAAACACAGTATACGCATAAGTAAAAAAAATTTACTGTGCTTTTGTGCATGTTATCTGACAAATTTTACATAGTCCAGTGGCTTTTGTGTAATCCGGAAACTTGTCGAATTTGGGAAACTATTGTAAGTCCCAAGCAGTTCTGTTTTGAGCAAGTATTACTGTATAAGGGATTTTGCAAATCACAACAGGCATACATTTTCAGGAAAACTCTGTGCGTTTCTTCATTTACTTGTCAATAGTTATAAATATGTTTGTTCTAATAATTAAATTTAATTAAAACTATAGTCAAATGACATCAAATTCACTATAACTTCATGCAAATGCACATGGTTTTTTAAAACATTTATTTTCTCTTAAATGTCATACAAATTAAATAATATGATCTGTGACGAAAAAAATATAGATTAAAAATTAAGTTTGAGCATGAGTAGAACAGTCACCTCACCTCATGCACATTTGTCTTACGTAGTTCGAACAATAATCACATCACCACCATGAACTCTTGCATCTGGTTCCTACACACACATAAATCAGTTACATAATAGATGCGTAAAACTTCTCTTGCAATTTTCTCAGAATTGCCCGAGTATTGCACCTTACTACTTCCACACTATGTTGTTTTAATGGCCTACTATAGTTGAAGTCACCGATGACGGTGGCCAAGTTTGGGCACACCCCTTGTATATACGTCACACATTCTCCGACAGCCAATGAGCATTCTGTAGTGGTTCCGTGCTCTCCTGTGAATGTCTTAGCCAGTGCGAAGTTTAATGTGATAGTAGTGAGTTATTTAGTGAATTTTTATTCAATTTGCTGCGAGTTGTTACAGCTGATTGTGGTGGTGACAAATTCTGCAAAATCAAATGAGACATAATATGCGGTATACACGCTTTCTTGAAGCACAGAGCATGTGTATGCACTTACCGCAGTTGTCGCTTTGAACTAGCAACAATGCAATTTCCATATGTATCTCGAGCTGTGCTAACTGTCATCATTCGTGGATTAAACTATAAAGGAGTACAAAGTCTGAAGTAAATCTGTGATCTCAACATCGCAGCCTCCCCTTGTAAGAATACCAAGAGAGTAATATATGAACCAACATATATGGTATTTGAAGTGCAAGAATATGGCGAATTACAAGTAAGAATAAAAAAGGAAAAGAAATGCTGAAAATGCTGTTGTGAGTTAACAAGAGGAATGGACAAGGAATCATGAAGTAATTGAGACAATGGGAAGTGAAACAGATAGCCCATGTGGTTTGGTAATGTGAGAGAGCAAGATGGACCCATTCTACTTGTTCTTTTTTTTTTCATGATGATCAACATCACAGTTGAACAGGCATGCTGTTTTGCTTACTATTATTTTCTCTCTTCTGATTCTGCTCCCTTTCACAATAGTTACTTTCATAATTGATTTTGTTTTAATAATAGCATGCATACAACAAGAACAAAAAAACAGCTACATTACTATTTGAGCAGAAATTAATAAATTCATGATGTAATTTCCCAATTACTGATGACAATAGTCTAAATAGTTTACCTGGAAATAATTTTTATATACTCATAACTGGAGAGCTGCATCAAACCAGTCTCAGGACTGAAGACCACAACAACAACAACTACTACTACTACTACTACTACTACTACTCATAACTGAAGTCAGGTAAGGGCACATGGGAGTTTAAATTCTTAATGAGCAATTGCTGCTTATAAATTTATACAGTTCATCTGAAACCCTTCACTCTTTTCTGTAAACATTTAACTTTTCTGAAAAATGTTCTATTTCAAAAATCATCTATAATCAATGTTCTTGTGCTTCAAAACATTCCAATCTTAAATAACAGTTTCTAAAATCTAATAACACAGTTTTGTAGCTCGAATTTTTCAGATTCCACGTATGTCTGATTTCAGTGGACAACCTTGTTACTTCGCCAATTGTTTGAACTGTAAAATTTCTTTTTTGCATGTCTATTCAGCAGTACACGTCACTAAAGCCATCATTCACCTCTGTCATCTATGGTTCATGGTGCACCGCAGTTGCCTCGCACAGGTTTCGGGTAGCGCCACTTTGCCACTGTATATTTTAACCACAGTAGTGCACAAACAAATTACAAACTTAACCATTTAAGAAATACTTCCACCCTTGGCCCAAAATACAAGGATCATGACCTTCTGGACAACAGATAAATCGCGCCGTTTCTGCATTATGACAATGGCTGCACTATTTTCCTTGTAACTATTCCAGTGGCTGCGGTAAGGTTCCGAGCAAGGCTAACTGCAGTACTCCGTGGCCATCTGCGGGCACTCATGGTGAGATATCAGTGTTCTTGTGGTGTTTTACACTGCAGATGTCTCGTATTGCAGTGCCTGGACATGTTTCCTGTCTGCTGGAATTGTTATCATAATCCTGAGATTACACTTTGTGGCACACGCAGGGCCCATGCTATGACCTGCTGCGTTTGACCAGCCTCCAGTCGCCCTAGTATTCTATCCCTCGTAATGTCATCAATGTGTGTTCTTTGAGCCATTTTCAACACACAGTACCATTAGCACATCTGGAAATGTCTGCACACTTACTCCTTGCACCGTACTCTGACATGCACCAACACACCTCTGCGTATGTGGACTGCTCACCTCTGCGTATGTGGACTGCTGCCAGCGCCACTGTGCGATGACCGCATAGTCATACCCCGAGGTGATTTAAACCCGCAAACCGCACACCAGAGTGTTGTTTCACCATGTATCAGCATTATCCTTAATTTATGAGTGTGAGTGTATATGATTGTTAAGTATAGAGCTATTGCATCAGCATCCTCTGAAAGGAACCTAATTGGTATACAGTCTGGACCAGAAGACTTGCATTTATTAAGTGATTTAAGTTGTTTCACTACTCCGAGGATATCTACCCCTATGTTACTAATGTTGTCAGATGTCCTTGATTCAAATTCTGGAATATTTACTTTGTCTTCTTCTGTGAAGGCATTTCAGAAGGGTGTGTTAAGTAACTCTGCTTTGGCAACACTGTCTTCAATAGTATCTCAATTGCCATCTCGCAGAGAAGGCTTTGATTGTGTCTTGCTGCCAGCATACCTCACATACAACCAGAATCTCTCTGGATTTTCTGCCAGGTTTCGAGATAAAGTTTCATTGTGGAAACTATTAAAGCATCTCGCATGAAGTTGGCACTAAATTTCGAACTTCTGTAAAAGATCGCCAATCTTGGAGATTTTGCATCTGTTTAAATTTGATAAGGTTTCTGGTGACAATATTCGTAACAATATTTCAAGTTAACTATTACAGTGTCGTGTTTATCATTTAAGAAAATTGTCACAAAACCAAATGATTGCAGGAAAAGTGAAGCCAAGAAAAGCAGTTACAAAACTGAAAAAACAGGTCAGTAACAGTACACACGAGTTCACATGCTTTTAAGTCCACTTCAAAAAACCAAATCTTTTGTTTTTGTTCTTAAATCGAAGCTTGAAGTGTTCAAAAAAAATTAATAGTTAAAAGAACTGGACACTGGGCAGTTGTTTGGAAACCTACTTTAGGATCCCTCAATGTGTGGCTACTCCCATTTTTCGGCTACTTTCACACGTTCAATGTCTTCCTTAGAGTCTCATTGGAGACATATGGAGTACAACTGTTTTTTGAGTTGGCAGCTCTGCTCGAAGATACGCTTGTCAGTGCTCATAAGTATTCCCTTGTATATCTTTAGCTTTCAATTATTATTTGCTTAGAAACTTTTCTATTTGCTGCAGCATTATGATTTAGACATAAGAAGGAATCGAGGTGATATAAAGACGATGAGAAACAGTTTGGGCTACCCTCTTCTGTAGAGCTTCTACAGATGACACTCCATAGCATGGGTTTTGTGATGGTTATGTAAACTCAGTCTGGATACAGGAAAGCACATGAAACTGATGCAGTTTGTGTTCATGATCAATCCCTGGGATTTGCAGTTTCAGAAGCAATTAGGCCCATCTCCAGGGACTTAAATAACAGTAAACTATTATCATGGTGCTTACATATGATGACTTAAAATAAGATTGAATGTTTTGAACATTCGATATGGGAAAATCTACCAAAAATAGTTCTTATTGGATTCAAAACAATGATATTACGTGTGTTGCATGGTGCAATTTGTTTTAATAGTGGGGCAGTTAGCAGGTATGAAGTTCTAGAGTGACTTGCAATTTAGTCAGATTTCAATATGAGACTCTCTGATGGCAACTGATTTCTTGACAGTGGCCTAAGTCAGTCCTTGTGAGAACTAGAGAGACCAGAATAACAAGTAAAAAAATGAAAAGGGAGAGTGAAAATTAAGCACGAATAAACCAAAAAGATTATATAACTGGAATTAGGAACAACAAAGATGAGGCACAGATCAAATATAAATTGAATTTCCAAATAATTAAATTTTCTGACATGTTTAAGCACAAAATATATCCGAGCCAGAGTTAAGTCTTTTGGGATGTTTCAGGAAACTATTTGGAGGAAACTAAGACATACTGATTAAGTATTAAAAATGAGCCTGAATTTTGATTATCAGTTGTAAATATTTCTACAATAAAAACTTGTGACAAAAGACATGACTACAGCCTACTTTTTAGACAAACATGTTGTTAATATGTACATAAAGTTTCAAACATCTGATTAAGGAAGTCAGTGCATGGATTCCAAGTAAAGACTGGCAAATAAAACATAATTTCCTGATAGTTACTAGGTGAACTAATGTAATTAACTACATTACAAAATGCTGGATGAGAAACACTCCTATTGTCCTATAATTTTTATTCTGCTAAGACTTCAAATTTTTTAGTTTGAGGCGTGTGAACTTTATGAAAATTGCAAGCATTTTTCCTATCTGATTAATATTTGTCTAACAATTAAAATTGAGATTTCTGTTTACTGGATGAATATTTTGAAATAAGCCATTAGTGCTAAAAAGAAACATTTCAGTAACTGACCTGAAAAACCCTTTCCCGCCAATTTCCAGAGCAATACTGTGTTATTCTGTCCAAGAACTGAGAACGACGTTCATGAAGCATAGCCAGGAGAACATGTCCTGAAATAAAATTAACAGGATCAGATAAATGCTTTACTCAAAATTGTAAAATCAGTTACTATATTGATGGAACAGACAGAAAATTATTCATCATTTAACCCCTTAACAATGATTTTTTACCGAACTATGTTCCAAAATACACTATCTTTGCTGAATGAGGATCATCATTTAATGACTGACATTACATATGAACATACAAAGATAGCTCTTAAACCTCAAAATAAGGAGTTACAAATTTTTGAAGATAGCAACAAATAACATCCAAAGTTTACCTGTGCACTGGGCTGTGACTGAAGTATCTTGAAACTTTTTTTTAATTTTCTATGTAGATATGTCGTCGAAATATTAATTTCGCAATGGCTATAAATGTCTGTAGCTATGTGTAACCACAAAAGTAAGGAACAATGTGCAGGGTGGCATCAGTCTTCACAACAGTATCTTGATTCCCTTCTCACCTATTTCCCATCTGCATCCCATACTCGACTGCACACTGCACATGTCCTCATTGGATGTTGGTTCTTCACAGTGGGTGAAATTATTGATGGAAAATACTGATCAATCAGATGCCTGCGACTGGTGCTTGAACATGGATGACCTGCTACTTTTGAAGACAGAACCCTAAAGGATTTGTTTTTACCACCACGTTTTTTTTAACAGGGCGTATACAATCCACAAAGTAAATCCTGCGAGATGGAAAAACCTCCTCCCTCTTTCACGAGTCACTGGGTTGTTAGCCACATGCTGATCTACCTTGCCTACTCCGCCCTTTGTGTCATTGTATGCCACAGCAGCCACTGGTTTCAATACTTCTTTGTGTCATTTCTCTACAGCTTTCATTTCAGCATTGTGAACTGTTGTCAAAATAGAAACATCTCTTTTGTCCTTCCAGTGAATGCTGTCACTCTTCCCCTCTGAAAAGCAATGATTTCCCCTTCTTTAGTTTTTATGAGGAAATGATGGAGGCATGTTTCTTCCTGATGGCTGCACAGCTCCGTACATATCAGTTCTCTGAGCAGCAAGTAAATCATCAAGTTGAGGAGATATGCAAGGATTATCAATGGTAAGGCAACAGCCTTTATTCAGAAATGGTTCTATCAGCATCCTCACAATTTAAGGTGACTGTAGCATATCATAACATAGTTCGTCGAATTTAGTTCTTTTTCCTGTATAGATAATGAGAGACCCCACACACCCAGTTTGGGACTTCCATAACATGAATGTCTTTATGCCAAACCTTGCCCTTTTCATTGGTAGATATACTAACCACCCAAGTCTCCCTGCATATAATACTGAACTCTCACTGATTATTACATCTCTACCTGGTGTGCACAAACTTTTGAATACGTTGTTGAGATGTTGATGTACAAATGAAATTTTATTTGGCTTTGAAGGTGGGTGTTTCACAGTATTGTACGCCGAATTGTCCAAAAAATGGAGGCCCTTTTTGAGAATCATAAATCAAGAAACCCAACACCTGTTGAAATATCAGTGTAATGAGCATTGATGTTTTGTCCATTACATTTGATAGTTTGGTTTCATCACAAGACTTTGTAGCAGATAACAGTGAAACACATTTCGTCACTGGTAGTCTCTTTCCAATGGGAAATATGTTGACTTTAAATATACTTGTTTGCCTCTGTGACAACGATGTTTACTGGGTAATCATCAGTGACCTGATCCACGTAACACAATATTATCAGCACAGTTGTTCACTTGATGAATTACACTCTTTCTGTGAATGGAAATAGTGGTGGCACTTGCTGGAGCACAATAGACAGATTTGTCTTATACAACTGGCGAGCACATGTCAAATGGTCATCTGATGAACTTTCTCCTATGAAGTAATACCACACTCTTCTTCACTTTCTGACTCACTAAATTAAATGACAAATTCAGTATCATTACAGTCATCCTTTTTCAGACGCACTACCTATACAATAAAGGACAGAGGCTGAAAACAAGCATTTTGTTCTGAAGTATCTAAAGCTGCAGAGCTGCAGACAGTGAAGACAGTATCTAGTGTCAACCATCTCAAGCAAAATACAACAGCCAGACTACAAATGTAAGACTGGATGCTCTCTAGTGGCCGAACCATTAACTGCCAGTACTGAAACTGATATAAATGAGGTTTTATTTTTTCAAAGTTTTGTTGTCATGTTGTTCAGGTAAAGGCGGGATTTTAGTTTCCGAAAAAGAAAAAAAAAAAGAGAGAGAGAGAGAATGAACTCTGGACTTTTTGTTAAGTGGTCAAACCCCAGTATGTCCAAACTTTTCTTGAGAGGTACACACTGACTGTCGTCATGTTTTCAGTTCACAATAGTTTATAGCACACACAAAATGCCATGGCCGCTAGAGGCGCAGTTGACTGGGAAAGCATGGGGAGAGCAACAGTGGTGGGGGACCGCTCAAAGCGCTATAAGGGAAATGCAGGGTGCTGGAGGGGAAGTCTATGTTCATATTTTTTTAAAACTATAAAGCGGGATTCCTTCATGCCCACATGCATGGTGACCATTCAAAATAATCTACTGTCACCTCTTCTTTCATTAGCATTTAAAAAGTATTCTGTTGAAAATACAGTGATTTATTTTCGCCTGGCTTGTTAACCATTTGCAACTTCCACAGAAATGTAGTTAACCATTTGCAACTTTCACAGAAGCATCATGAATGTCGAATTTTGAGTAAAACCTACACATTTCTCTGGTTGTCATGTCAAAATTTGCTTCTTTGCCAAAACACAGTGAGTTTACACTGCCTCACCTCACTAACATGTTGTGCAGACTAAATTACTATGTGAGGAACTGAGGAAAAGTAAAGTCAGTAGCTTATGAAAACGCACATTCTCGGTTTCCAAGAAAGTTTAATGTCTTCACATATTTTGCTCCAAAATCCATAGCATTTCTCATTTCACCAGCTATCCGTGGCCCTCCAAAATTACATTCTTTCAGCGAAAAGGTCTGTAGCTATTGGAATAACACAGTAGACAATGAAGTTTTACATAATAATGATATGGTAAAATACTCTCCTTTTTGTGTGCTATCATTTTCAAAAATCTCATTTCAATATCTGAAACTGTTTATGAAATATGAGGAATGTTGTGGATATTTTACTCTGGTTTTATTGCTGGCGGGGCGTGATCACAAATGAGTGCACTACACAAGATCAATTTTTTCAAGATTGGTGACAAATAGAGACCTCCACCCAAGCCTAAAGAAAAATTCACTATGTCAGCTAAATTTCATATGCAACAATACATTATGTAAATATAATAGAGGGAAACATTCCACGCGGGAAAAATATATCTAAAAACAAAGATGATGTGACTTACCATACGAAAGCGCTGGCAGGTCGATAGACACACAAACAAACACAATCATACACACAAAATTCTAGCTTTCGCAACCAACGGTTGCTTCGTCAGGAAAGAGGGTAGGAGAGGGAAACACAAAAGGATGTGGGTTTTAAGGGAGAGGGTAAGGAGTCATTCCAATCCCGGGAGCGGAAAGACTTACCTTAGGGGGGAAAAAAGGACAGGTATACACTGTGCATGTGTGGTTGGATATGGGTGTGTGCGTGCGAGTGTATACCTGTCCTTTTTTCCCCCTAAGGTAAGTCTTTCCGCTCCCGGGATTGGAATGACTCCTTACCCTCTCCCTTAAAACCCACATCCTTTCGTGTTTCCCTCCCCTTCCCTCTTTCCTGATGAAGCAACCGTTGGTTGCGAAAGCTAGAATTTTGTGTGTATGTGTGTCTATCAACCTGCCAGCGCTTTCGTATGGTAAGTCACATCATCTTTGTTTTTAAATACACTATGTAATATGCACCAAATGCAAAATCACAGCGACCTCTAGTTTTCATTGCACATTTTTCCGAATCTCGCACAGTATCATACTTTCACGTAAGTATGACAATAACTATGACGCTTAACGAGATGATGAGCACATCATGAAGTTGACATAGAGAGCTATAAGTGTAGCAAAAATTAAACTTTTTTACTGAAGAATTTCTTTAGAGTCATTTGAGAAAGACTGCAGAGTGCGTGCCTCAAACTCTGTAATCACTGACCAACCCAAAGGTGAGAAACACTTATCAGCCTCTCCTTCCAAACAAACGAACTAGTCCAGTGCTTTGGATGAAAACTGGTCACTGCCCATCTGGCATTGTATCCTGTGCAAGCTGTAACTGAAAGTCTTACTTTTCTATCTTGTTGCTACAAAAAGAATATGTTGTTTATAAACAAAATTAGAGCAAAAATTTAGCAGCAACCTTACTTTTCACACAGTATATCCATGTACATAATGAATTTATACATTTTGCTTTCTAAACACACACATCTTTGTGTCAAAAAGGTTGTACAATTGTTGAACATCACTTTACAACGTAACTTAACAATAAGATCAGTTCAACGTAACTTAACAACAAGCTCAGTTCATTCATTTTGAAAAAATAACTTCAAATAATTATGAGTAACAACAAAAATGTAGCTATGAGGTTTCACTTATGGAGAGTTATTTTTTTTACACCTTTCTGTTTGTAGTTATCTGTATTTATTCAACTTGTCTCCGTAAAGGAGGAAAATCTTCACATGTTAATCGCCCACATGGGATGGGAGCGGTAATCTGGAGAGTGTGGGGAAGGGGAAGGTTGCTTGAATTGGGAGAGGGGACCCAACAGTGGGGTCAGCAGTCCCATTGGATTAGGGAAGGAAGTTGGCCATGCTTTCTCAAAGGAACCCTCCCGGCATTTGCCTGAAGCTATTTAGGGAAATCAAGAAAAGCCTAAATCATGATGGCCGGATGCGGGTTTGAACAGTCATCCTCCTGAATATGAGTCCAGTGTGCTAACCACACCTTGCTCGGTGAAGGGGAAGGGACAATAGTTTACGGCTGGGGGGGATTGGAGGAACACCGCCTGGCGGATTGTGTAGTGACTAGAATGCCGACAGGTGAAGCGTCAGGAGGTTGGGTGGGCAGGGAGGTGGGGGAAAAGGATCGAAAAGGAGAGGAGTGGGGAAAAATTGGCAGGTATGTTGGCCAAGGGCAGCAAACAAAGTGGCTGGGAGACAAGATTATGGAGTGGATGACAGGAAAGAGGGGGTGGAAACTTGGGTGTAGGTGTGGGAACAATGTTACTGTAGGCTCAGGCCAGGATAATTAACAGAAACAGAGAACACATTTTAAGGATAACTCCCATCTGTACAATTCAGAAAAGCTGGTGGTGGAAGGGAGAATCCAGATGGCTCGGGCAGTGAAGTAGCCACCGAAATCAAGCATTTTAGGCTCAGCTGTATATTGTGCCATCTGGTGGTCAAGTTTGCCCTTGGCCACAGTTCGGCAGTGGCAATTCCTCATGGCGGACAGCTGTTTGGTAGTCATAACAATACAAAAAGCTGTGGAATTGTTGCAGCAGAGCTGGTAAATGATACGGCTGCTTTCACAGGTGGCCCAGACCCTGATAAACCGATGGAATAGGAAGTGCTAGCTGGGTGGATCGAGCAGGTCTTGCACATCAGTCGTACACAGGGATATGATCCTTGTGGCAAGGGGTTGGTATTGGGAGTGGCACAGGCCTGGACTAGGATGTGTGGATGTTGGGCAGGCAACGGAACACCACTTGAAGAGGGGTCTCAAGGATCTCTGATAGTATGTCCCTTATTTCAGAGCATGATGATATAGGTAATTGAAGCACTGGCAAAGAATGTAGTTTGGTTGTTTCAATTCAGGGCGGTATTGGCTGATGAGGGGGCACCCTTTTGTGGCCAGTTCTTTGAGTTGATGGGAGGATTTGGGGTGTGAGGAGAAATGGCATGGGAGATCAGTCTGCGGACTAGGTCTGGGGGATAATGCCTACCTTTTGATCCTTATCAACAGTAACAAGAACTCCCTTGTTCAGTATGCACTGTTCACATTGACAAATAGTTCCAAAATAAGCAATAAGTGGCAGAAAAAACCAGGAGGGACCACGGATTGTGGTCTGTCAGTTACCCACTGAATGTGAACCACACTACTTGCCTTTACATGAACATAATATGTTTTCACAATTACAAACAATAGCATTGTCAGAGAAAATACTGTTGCACCTGACATGTAAAGTGTACTACAACACAAGAGTTTAAGTTCATTCACACTCTTGATCAAATGAGCACAATCTCTTCAAGCTCCCCCCTCCCTCCCCTCCTTTTTTTTAAAGCTAGTGATATCCATTTTGAGTGCACTAGCTAGAACGCTTGCATCTGCTGGCCATTCCTGTTCCAGTCAAATGACCAGTGGCTCCATTTGCTCCAGGTGGCCTACTACAGGAGGTCTAGTACCAGAGAGATCTTGAGGGAGCACAATAACTCTCACCAGTCACCCTGCTCAGCTGAGCAGCTCTACTACAGAGTCATTCTTTTCTGCAACAATGCCATTCATCCAGTTTATTCTGTAAGAATGATTCTATGATAACTGCTCTAGCATTTCCCACTCTACGATCTCAAATTTTGTTCAAATTTGGTGTGCCAGTTTGCTGAACGGGCAAAAGATGTGCCGGACCGAGACTAACTCGGGACCTTTGCCTTTCGCGGGCAAGTGCTCTACCAACTGAGCTACCCAAGCACGACTCGCTCCCCGCCCTCACAGCTTTACTTCTGCCAGCACCTCACCTCCTACCTTCCAAACTTTACAGAAGCTCTCCTGCGAACCTTGCAGAACTAGCACTCCTGAAAGAAAGGATATTGCGCGGACATGGCTTAGCCACAACCTGGGGGATGTTTCCAGAATTCTGGAAAGAAAGGATATTGCGCAGACATGGCTTAGCCACAGCCTGGGGGATGTTTCCAGATTTCTGGAAACGTCCCCAGGCTGTGGCTAAGGCATGTCTGCGCAATATCCTTTCTTTCAGGAGTGCTAGTTCTGCAAGGTTCGCAGGAGAGCTTCTGTAAAGTAATCTATAAAACTAAACCACTTGAGACAATCACCCATCATGTAAAAAGTACCTGCAGACACACTGAGGTTTTATTACACCAGAGACTTCTCTTGTCCAACATTTAGAGGATTTTAGTATAAAATGGGGACAACTTGTCAAAGGATCATTCTCTTCTATTGATAAAACCACTTTCTTGTTAATCACACACTAGGTTTTTACCAGTACAAGCAACCACACATGTGTATGTCACATATGATGAATCTCTGCTGTTTTAAACCATATGACTCCAGAGAGGATGCTAAATTTATCTGTGATATTCAGTCATGGGGCTTGATCTGTCGTCCCAAACCGCACTGACAAAGTTACTGGCTCGCTGCAGTGCTCAATTCTTACAACCCAGTTGACTCACTAAACAGAACAATTAACAGACAAATTGCACTTAATACTTTAAAAGTGTTCCATCTTGGTTAAACCCATGGTGGTAGATGTTAGCTGTGGTTTCACCAAAACACTCTTGAAAAATTTAAATCTCTTCCCTGATGTGCCTTTCCCCCTCTGCTTCTCCTCCTCCTCTATCTTCCACCTGCTCCCCACACCCCTTCCACTTACACTTGCCTCGCCGCACCCTCTTCACCTGCATTGTACACCTCCCTCTCCCTCCAACCCCTGCAATTCCATCTCCCTCTCTGTCAATCTCTTCATCCGTCTTCTCTTTCTGTGCATCTCTTCATACCCACTTTTCTCTATACATCTCCCTCTCCCCTGTCTCAGTCCAACCCCGACATGTTGGCAGCTGTAATCAATTTGAACTCTAGAATATTTATTGCATCTTCAGCAAAAGAATTTCAGAAATTAGTGTTTTGTAACTCTGCTTCAGTGTTGCTGTCATCACTAACATTACCAATGCAGTCACATGCCAAACCTACCACTCCAATGTGGTGTAGGTGGTTCTTACCTCCACAGTATTCGTTTCAGACAATAAGTGATGCAAGTTTGGTTGACATTGATCCAGTTGTTAGGAGGGCGTGTGATACATAATTTTTAATAAGTCTACAAACTGAACTATTTTATATGAACTGTGATCAACGATTATCCTTTTTAGTTTGTTTTTGAATAACTTTTGTTTATTGGTGTTCTGCCTTATTTAAGCTTATCAACATATTCAATGATGTGACTGCATTGGTAATGTTAGTGATGACAGCAACACTGAAGCAGAGTTACAAAACACTAATTTCTGAAATTCTTTTGCTGAAGATGCAATAAATATTCTAGAGTTCAAATTGATTACAGCTGCCAACATGTTTAACTTAAGAAGTAGATACCCTCTGCATAGCGTAGCAAATTAAGTCACCCAAAGGGAATTCTTGTAATCCAGATTGTATATCAAGTATGTTCCTTTCAGAACATGCTAATGAAATATCTCCATTTTTGGCCATCCTTTACAACTACTCGCTCGACGAAAAACCCCTACTTAAATATTGGAAAGTGCAAATGTTCCATCACTACAAAAGAAAGGAAATAGAAACAATCTGCTGACTTATAGAACCATATCACTGACACCAATTTTCAGCAGGATTTTGGAACGTATACTGTGTTCAAACATTATGAAATACCTCTAACAATACAATCTGGTGATACATAGCCAGCAATGAGTCAAGACAATATCCTTCTAGTGAAATGCAACTGGTTCTTTATTCACATGAAGTAATGTGTGCTATCAACAGGGAATCTCAAGTTAATACCATCACTACCCAAGTTCTATTGGTTGGTTGTTACTGTTGATCAGTGGAGCACCTGTGTTACTGGCAGGTTTTTAATAATGCCATTTTGGGCCCAAAAAGAGCCAATAAAAAGACAGTTAGCCCAAGAACTGCATTCATGCCTTAGCAATATTAAAGAATGAGTATACAAGGCACCACAGTTTCCCTATTGTTTTGCTTGAACACCTTTTCCTCAGTGTGTTGCTGATCTTCACACTGATTATTTTCTTAGCATCAACATGACACATTCAGTTAACCTAATCTAGCAATTCTCACACACAAATTAAATTGTTACAGTTAACAATGGTTACACAAAACTCACAGGTTGCCAAATCTGAGTACAACCAAGAATAAAGCTCGTGTTTAGCTATGTGTCAGTATGAACTATGATTCCTGCTAAATTTTTGAAGATACAACATTACAAACACCTTTAACAACAAAATCATTATGTCAGGAAATACTTAACATCAAAATACTAAGCATCGATACTTGCAACTTAGGTATATCATTTATTTAATTCACTACAATGTGGATTACAGATCTTAATAACATTTTAAATGGATAATGCTCACCTGCCTGACTGATGCGGAATGCAGCTTCCTTGCTCCACTGATTAACGATCTTTCGACGAGATTCAGATGCCTTAACTGTGCCAATATTAGAAACATCAGGAGGTGGGCCCAAAGCGTGCAGCAGAAGAGGAATTGCCATGCGGCACATTTCACGCCAATTAGTTTGATCCTGCTAGATATGAGACAATCAAGTTACATTGCTGCTCTTCCTTGAACTAATTATCAAACAATGTTTACCAGCGAATACATCATAAATTAAAAAGTGCAACCTTTAGAGAGCAAGTTAACATACTCAACAATTCATCTATGTTTAAATGTGGGTGAAATTGACAACATAAAGACATATTAAGTAATGGGCAAGCTCCTCAGAATGCAATCATATTGGACTGTGCACAGCACTACTCTCAAAAATAATTATATTAAATTTGAAGTTGTCACACATTATTCACACAAACCATAAAAGAGGCACAATATCTGCACTGTTTCTTCCTAATATTATCAGTGTGGGACAAATAGCATTATGTGGTGAAGTACAATGAAAAGGCAGAACAACGGGAAGTAACAACAACTGTAGCAGTCATCACAATTTCTATGGATTTCAACTGTGCTTGTCAACATACTGAGACATGCTAAGTCATAGCAATTTATTTCATCCATGAGTAACACAGAATTCTTATAAGACTGGGCCCAAAACATGGTACACAATGTGTCTCATCCACTTTTCCATCATCAGTCTTCAGACAGGTTTGATGTAGATCACCACAACTTCCTCTCCTGTGCCAATTTCTTCATCTGAATAGCAAATACACCCAAAATCCTCAATTATTGGTTGGATGTAATCCAATCTCTGTCTTCACCTACAATTTTTACCATCTAGTACATAGAAGTTATTTCTTAATGCCTTTACATGTCCTGTCATCCTCTTTCTTCTTTTTGTCACTGTTTTCCACATATTCCTTTCCTTATCAATTATGCACAGTACCACTTCATTTCTTTTCAGTCCACCCAGTTTCCAAAGTCCTATCACAAACATCACAAATACCTCTATTCTCTTGATTTTCCCAACATGTCAGAATTCATGTTATTACATTCCTGTGCTTCACATCCACATTAACTTCCTCTTCAAATTAAAGCTGAACTGAAAGCAGTTACTGCCATAAAATATCTAGGAGTATGCGTATAGAGTGATCTAAAGTGGAACAACCACTTAAAACTATTGCAGGAAAGGCAGATGCCAGACAGATTCATTGGACGACTCCTAAGGAATTTAGTCCATCAACAAAGGAAGTGCTCACAAAACCCACATTCAAGCAATACTTAAATGCCGTTCATCAGTATGGGGCCCATACCAGATAGAATCGATAGAGAAAATAGAGAAGATCAGCAAGTTTTGTTACTGGCTCATTTAGTAAGCATAAAAGCAACAAGGATATTATCAATAAACTTCAGTAGCAGATGCCACAAGAGGCATTCTGCATCATGGTGTGGTTTACTGTTAGTGTTCCGAGAACGTACAATCCTACAAGAGTTAACAAAAATATATTGCTTCCTCCTATGTGTATCTCGTGAAAAATATTGACAATGAAATTAGACTGATTCAGACCCACACAAAGGCTTACCAGCAATTGTTCTTCCCACAAAGTATCCTCTGTCACACACACCACAAGGTGGTTTGCCTAGTATCAACATAGGTGCAGATATTTGATATTAGCATATCTTTTGGCCAGGAATACACTGTTTACTTGTGTTATTCTGCCTTTAATGTTCTTTTTTACATCATTTGTTATTTTGCTTCCAAGGTAACAATTATTCTATTTTGTCTGCTTCATGCTACCAAATTCTGATGATGATTTTATCACTAATCTCACTTCTGCGACTTCCCATTGCTCTCATTTACTCTCAATCCATATTCTAGATTGTTCATTCCATTCAACAGGTACTTGAATTCATCATTAACTGATGATCGCATATTATCAGGTAATCTTATCACTGACACTTTCAACCAGAATTTTAATTCCTTTCTTCCATCATTGCTTCTTTGATGGACAGATTGAACAGCCGCAAGAATGACTGCATCCCTGTCTTAGCCCTTTGTAATACAATTAATTCTTTCTTGATCTTCCATTCTCATAGTCCCCTCTTGATTCTTGTACATATTGTATATTGCCTGCCTTCCCCCATAGCTCACACATTTTTTCTTAGGATTCTGAGCATCTCTCATCATTTTGTATTGTCAAATTCTTTTCATCGGTTGACAAATA
This sequence comes from Schistocerca nitens, assembly GCF_023898315.1. Taxonomy (NCBI): domain Eukaryota; kingdom Metazoa; phylum Arthropoda; class Insecta; order Orthoptera; family Acrididae; genus Schistocerca; species Schistocerca nitens. The sequence goes on along the minus strand of NC_064615.1, from coordinate 578,310,043 downwards.
TTATGAACCTTTCTTGCTTCCATTCTCAAAATGTCAGAACTGCCTCTTATTATCCTTCTTAAAGTCAAACTGATCATCATCCAACAAATCAATTTTCTTTTCCTTTGCCCTGTATATTATTCTCATCGGCAACTTGATTTCATAAGCTCTACGCAGGCTGTATGATAGTTCTTGCGCATATCTGCCCTTGCTTCCTCAGCCATTGTGTGAGTGATATTTTTACAAGCCTAACGGAATGATATTAGTCTCTTAGATTTTACATGTCATATTTAACAGATATTTGGTTACAATTTTCCGTAAAACTCTTCAAAATTCTGAAGAAATATTTTCCATCCCTTCTGCCTCATTTGATCGAAAGTCTTCCAAAGCTCAGTTACACTGACTGTAATACTGAATCCATTATGCCTTCAACCCTTACTTTTTGAATGTGGTTGGGATCACCCACCACCACCACCACCACCACCACCACCACCACCACCACCACCACTGTGGTCAACAATCCAAACCTTATATTATGCAAATATTTTGCATTCCTTCGATATTCTGTCTTCTGACTAAGAATCTTTTCAAAGTCTTTGTAAAATTTCCCTACATTTTATCATGGCAAACCGTACCATAAACAATGTGTTTTTGTAGTTAAACTATAGCACAAAAATCACAAAATATGCTTTGCAAGTTTTATTCCAGTTTGGTGCCTGCTTCGCTTAGCTTGTAATGTAAAAAGCAATCTTGCATTTTATTGTTTACACTGCTGAAATTCCAGAAGATACTGGGGTCACTAGGAAGCGATTCTGCTGCTGCTGTCCAAGTGTGGTTTGATTCAGCTTCCTATGCTGGCCTATTCTGTGCATACCTCCCCACCTCTGAGTAACAACTGCAACCTATGTTCATTTGAAGCTGCTTGCTGTATTAAAGCCTTTGTCACCTTTTACAATTTTTAGTCCTCACACTTATTTCCAATATCAAATGGAGAAATCCTTGATGTCTCGGGATATCGTATCAACTGGTTCCATCTTTTAGTCATGTTGTTCCATAAATTTCTGTTTTCCCCAATTCAATTCAGTACCTTCTCATTTTTTATTGCTCTACATACCACTTCAGCATTCTTCTGTAGTACGACACTTCAAAAGCATTTATTCTCTTCTTACTGGCTTATTTCACTCTAGCCAAATACCTCCAGAAAAGACTTCCTAACACATAAATAGATATTACATGTTGACAAACTATTCTTTCTCAGAAATAGTTTTCTTGCTATTGTCTGTCTTTATTTTAGATTCTCTCTAAGTCGGCCATCCTCATTTATTTCCCTGCCCCAACAGCAAAACTCTATTACTTTCAGTTTCCCGATTTTATAATTAATTCACTCGGCATCACCTAATTCAATTCAGTTCAGTTACATTTCATAATGCTTGCTTCACTTTTTGTGTTTAACTTATAATCTCTTTTCAAAACATTATCCATTCTGTTCAACTGTTGTTGTAGTCCTCTCGGCATTTCCGACAATTATAATGCCATCAGCAAACTTTGAAGTTTTTATTTTGTTCATGAACATCCTTTTCAAACGTTTGCTCAAGGTACAGACTGAACAACATTGTGGACAGGCAACAACACTCTATGTCCCTTCTCATCTATAACTTCCCTTGCACATCATTTTACTCTTGACAAGAGGCTATTTTCTGTGGAAATTTTACATATGTTTCTCCATTTTTCTTTATCCAGTTTTGCCTTTCTAATAGGCAAGCTCACAACATTTTAATGTGTTTATTTGCTGTGTTTTATGTACAAGTACGGACTAAACGTCATGTAAAAAAATTTCTAAGAGTTGATAAATGTACAACAAAGCCAACTAACATTAAATGTGTATGTGTTGTCTTCCTGTACAGATGCTCTCATACAGAAATGAATTTCCACAACTCCTTCCAATGAATCTGTGCTTTCCAAAATTTAAATCCTTCAGTGTCATCTGTAAAGTGACAGCAGCTCAGCCTCAGGCCTACAAACTTCAGAACATTTTTAAGGACACAAGTCACCCATTTTTATAAGGGGTGTCAAGACTTGCTGCTGTGCAATATCAATTTTCATTTCTTTCACTTTCAGTACAAATCCGTTTCAGCAATGACATCAGATGTTTACGTGGCATTGTAGCTCCAAAACTGTCAAATTACTGTCATAACAAAGTAACTACAGAACTTAATCCAACAAATATAGAAAAATAAGTCAAAATACTGTTGCCAACAAGACAATATGTACATCAATTAATGTAAACAATATAAATGTCGCTCAATAATTGCTATGTTAGCTGAAACAGATCTGTATTTTGTGTTTTGTTTTGTTTTAGGGCACAAAAACAACTAAAGTAACATATGCCCATGTCAGAACCATTCAACACTAATACGAAAATGGAGTTAAAAGCTACTACGTGTTAAGCCCAATCAACGGAAGGAAAGAGAGCTAAGAACAAAGACCTCCTTTTTTTGAGGACAATCATGGACTAAAGATTAAATGTTCTTCACCATATTGCTACAATGGATAAAAAGTAAAATGCAGTAGACAGCATGCGCATCGTTTTCAAAAATGGCCAATATCTCAGACAGCAAACATACATCACAATGTAAGTGGTTAAAAAAGCGTATTCAGTCAGGAATTGTGAACTATCAAATGTTGATGACAATGAGCTCAAAGTGGTGGTGGATCATCATCGAAGAAATGATGGCTGACAGTGCCCAATATGCAACCTAGCTAAAAGGATCTCCTCGCAGCAAGAAGGCCGGGATGGGGTCGGCCAATCAGCTGGGAGAGTTTTAATTTTCCGGAGCTTGTTCCCATGAAGAGAAGACTGGTGGTGATGCCAAAGTGACACCAACTGCTGACAGGCGGCAACATGGAGATTGTCAAAAGGAATAGAAGAACTAGTGGGAAGAGGCAGGAGGACTGCAACCTTAATAGCAGCATTAGCAGCCTCATTTCCTGTCAGACTGACATCAAGGACCCCACATAAAATTCACATTGGCTCCCTGAATAGTGAGCAAGTGGAAGCTTTCTTGGACCCGTAGCACTAAGGGATGGACTTTGTACAGCACACAGAGGCTCTGAAGGGCACTGAGAGAATTGGAGCAGATGACAATTGAAAAGCTTGTGTTGCTGGATGTACTGTGTGGCCTAAAACAGGGCGAAGAGCTCTGCTGGAAATACTGAGCAATGTTCCGTAAGCTGATACTAAAAATGGTTGTGCCAATGACAATGGCACATCTGACCAAGACCCATCAGTGTACAAAGATACTACAGCTAAGTTCCGTGCGAATAGAGAAACTTAAAGCGATAGATCGAATCTGGTCAACATGGGCATGAAGCCGAAGTGGTGAAGCACTTACACCTACAAGGGAAGTGGAATGTAGTGTGAAGTTAAGCTGCCAGAGCAATAGCTGAAAGCTAACTCCAGGAGAAGGGACACACCCTATACTAGGGGTCAAAGGAGTCATCAAAGAACTAGGCCTAGGATGAGTGTCCAGGCATGGCAGACAAATGGCACGTGTATCCGCTGAGGAGAACATCATGTTGGTATGAAGCCGGTAGTTTGGCAACTTCTGCACAGACACTGAACCAAGCTAGTGTAAAAGGCGCCAGTGGCCAAACTGATTCCACTATGGTTGACTGTATTTAGACAGCATTAAAATGGATGGATGTGTAGATGCATAAACAAAACCTCCATAGTCGAGTTTCAAACGGACAAGGGACCAATACAAATGGATGATGGTGGTCCAATCTGCTCTCCAGGAAGTACCACTGATGACACACAGGACATTGAGGGATTGGGTACAGCAGGGAACCAGGTGAGATACATGGGAGGACCATGAAAGTTTCCTATCAAGCATGGTCCCTAGGAATATCAGTTTCAGCGAAGTGGAGACAGTGGAAGAAACCCACTGCGGCACCAGAAACTAGTACAAATTTTTTCAGTGGAGAAACAAAAGCCATTGTCAATACACCACAAGTAAAGATGAAAGAGACGTCACTGAAGACACCACTCAAGGGGACAAGCCCATGGAGGACTACGATAGATACCGAAATCATCGATGAAATGGGAGCCAAAGGTGCCCAGAGGGAGACAGGCCATAACAGGGTTAATGGGGATAGCAAAGACAACAATGCTCAAAACAGTGGCCTGAGGCACTCCGTTTTCCTAGATAAAGGTGTTCGGCAAGGTAGAACCCACATGTACCTTGAAAACGCAAGTCTTTTTAAAAATTCCTGAAGGAAACTGGACAGGCAGCCTCTGAAGCATCATGTGTAGAGTGTGTGGACAATACCAGTCCTCCAGCAGGAGTCTTAGGCATTCTCCAAATCAAAAAACATGGCAACTGCCTGGTATTTTCACAGAAAACTGTTCCTGACATGGGTTGACAAACTGACAAGATAGTCAACTGCAGAACAGAATGCTCAAAACCCACATTGTGCAGTGGATAGTAGATTGCAAGACTTGTGCCACCATACCAGCTAGGCACAAATCATATGTTCCATCACCTTCCAAACACAGCTGGTGAGAGAAATGGGGCAGTAGTTAGAAGGAAAGTGTTTGTCCTTATCACACTTAGGTAAGGGTATGATGGTGGCTTCATGCTAATGTCTGGGAAACATGCCATCCACCCAGATGTCACTGTATGTATGACAGACAAAGTGCTTACCCACGAGAGAAAGCTGCTGCAACATCTGAATGTTAACATTGTCTGGCCCTGGAGCAGAAGACTGGAATGAAATGAGAGCAAAGTCTAGCACCCACACAATAAAGTCGGTGGCGTAGCATTCACAATTCTGAGAGGAGAAGGACCTGAGTATACTCTACTCGTTTCTAATGGTGTAAAGCAGGGTGATAGTGAGCAGAGCTCGAAATCTCCACAAAATAGTGGCCCAAGGTGTTTTGAGATAGCAATGGGGTCTACAATGACATCATTTGCTACAGTCAGGCTAGAAATTGGGAGGTGGACCTCGGTTCCAGAGAGAGGTTGGAGGTTGGCCCAAATGACAGAAGAGGGAGTGGAACTGTTAAAAAGTAAATGAAATCCAGCTGGCTTTCTTTTTGCTATCCCAAAGAATGCAACAACACTTTACATGAAACTGTTCACAACGAATACAGGTTCACCATCGTAGGATGATGGTTAAAAATCGGAGAGCATGTCTCCGCATGCAAATTGTGCTGCAGCATACCTCAGTCCTCCAAGCGACAGGGAAGCAGCACGGTGAAGAGGAAATGCGAAGAATGGAACATTCTGCAGCAGTAAGGATAAGTCTGTAAGGTATTCTACCTGGTCAACATAAATGGGGAAATGGTGTTCGTCGAAGGTTGTCAGGAAGGAGTAAAGCCTCCAGTCGGCCTTACAAAACTGCCGACTAGGTCTACGTATAGGAATAGGGAGGGGGGAAGGAAAATGAGCACTCCAACAGCTTGCAGCCAGGTGTTCAGTGAGATTGCCTAACTGTGAACATCATCCCGAATGAGCAGCACGACTCCACCATGAGATGGAATGCTGTCCTCGAGGAAGAAGGTCAAGATGGGTCAGAAAGAAACACAAGAGGTCAAAGCAGTTGCACGGACGCAATTTTGTTTCCTGGAGGAGACACTGTGATTCCAACAGCAGTCATAATTCCTCTTTATTGGATCAAATGCTGCAAAGAGTCCATTAGGGGAATGTCATGACGGAAAGGAAAGAATGAGGAGTTGTCACCTCAGCATCTGTTGAGTGCCAGCCTTTGAAGACACTCTGCTACAGGGCACAGAGGCTGGAGAATTCTGCTCCATGAGATCTACAGAGGCGTCGGCAATCTCACTGCGTCGGCGTGTGGATTCCAGAGCAGAAAAATGGATGGCGGTGTGCACCAGCGAAACAAAGGTCGGCCGGATGAGGGTGTCATATGGTGACACTGTTGAAGAGGATCTCCAAGTTGGGGAAGGAAAAGACCATTTGCCTTCTTTTGATTTCTTGGAGACTTTGCAATTGGCAGATGAAGACTTAGACATTTTTTGGCTGGAGAGACGTAAGAAGTCTTTGTGGGAGTATTCCTTCTGTCCTTTCTCACCTGCTGGTTGTGTAGCAGGTCAATTTGCTGCCAGAGGCAAAAATGGTGGGGCTTTGCAAAGCTGGAGGAGATGGGGATGCTGTCTCGACACAGGGTGATTTTACAACTGCAGTGCTGAATTTGAGGTCACAAGTCTGGGCTGTGTCCTTTGTGGAGCGAGGTAAAGCAAGAACGGTACTAAAAGTGCCAGATGGTAAACCACATGGCTTTCAACCAGCCAACAACTTGTGAGTGACTTCAAATGGATCTCCTGGACGGCCCGCTCATCGAGATACAATTGACGTTCTCAGGATGAGGCTGCACGGTTGTCATTGCAATTGACACAGCAGGGAGGAGGAGGAGGAGGAGGAGGAGGAGGAGGTGGGCAATCACCCACATGAACATACCTACCAAAAGTAACACATCTGGACATGTTTTGACAGGACATTCGACTGTGGTTGTAATGATGACAATGGTGGCAGTGCATCAGGCTGGAGTGTATGGTAGGACTGTCATGACTTCATAACCTGCTTTGATCTTTGATGGATGTATTACTATATCAAATATGAGAAAGAGTGTTTGTGTAGGCACTAAGGACGCCCTGATCAGAGAGGTAAGTTTGGATTTCCCCATCAGTCACACCATCGAGCAGCATATTGTAAATAACACCATGCAAAGAATTCAGCATTTGACGGGCCCTGACAGGAACAGGATAGCCGTGGAGGAGCAAAGTTGCGAGCAGTTGTGGTTGAGAATCATAATTATTCTTCAAAAGCAAAGTTCCAGTACATACATGACAGCAGGATATCAAAGGCTAGCAGTTGCATCAACACCTTCCTGAATAATAAACGGATTATCGGTAGCAAAGGATTGACCCTCAGTATGGGATACCATCAGGAACCAAGGTGCAACTGGGAGAGTCTTAGAATATTTAGCCTCATTCCGTTTAGCAGACAAGACGGAGATGGTGATTGGCTCATTGTGAGGAAATCCCCCCCGTGACTGCCTGCATCTCCGATAGTGTGCTCCTTCCAACTGCCCGACTCTCCTACCCCTAAGATGGGGGCTCACCCACCTTAAGTGATTGTTCACACCTCAGGCCACACCTCTCACACTCTTAACAGAGGAGTCAATTGGCAATTTGGGAACGTAACAGCTCAGGCAGTCACCCTGTCTGCTTGTGTCTGTGTGTGTGCGCGGAAAGGTGTGTGTGTGTGTGTGTGTGTGTGTGTGTGTGTGTGTGTGTGTGTGTGTGTGTCCTTTTTTTCCCACGAGGTAAGTCTTTCCGCTCCCGGGATTGGAATGACTCCTTACCCTCTCCCTTAAAACCCACATCCTTTCGTCTTTCCCTCTCCTTCCCTCTTTCCTGATGAGGCAACAGTTTGTTGTGAAAGTTTGAATTTTGTGTGTATGTTCGTGTTTGTTTGTGTGTCTGTCGACCTGCCAGCACTTTCATTTGGTAAGTCACATCATCTTTGTTTTTATATATATATATATCCACAGCAATAACAGTTATTCACCGCTGAAGTCATAAACTGACAAATGCAACCAACACGTAAATTTTGTTCTTTGCGTAACTCAAACAATGCTGTACAAGTCGTGATAATTTCAGCAGGATGTTAACAACCTGCCCAGAAGGCTATTCTCACTTCAAAGAAAGTTCTATTGTAACAGTATACCAAGGCAGATGGCTTATTGGCCAAGATTTGTGTACAAAGAAAACTTTGATATGAACAGCAGGCAGTCACTTGAAGCAATACTCCCAATCTATTGCATAATTACAATTTTCCACACAACATTTCTGAAAAAGAAACCACCCCTCTTAGCATGGAAACAGAAAGAAAGCTGGTAATCACTGTGCTGACGTGCCACATTGTCCAGTGCACTTTTAAGTGTGCGCAGGTGTGCACAGAGAACATGAGGTAGCCTGGTAGTCAAGATGCAGCAGTGCTACTATAAGCAGAACACACAGCAACATGAAAATAGTTCACAATGAAAAGTAAAACATCTTTTTGTTCCCATCCACATTCTAAGTGAATTCCTGAACTCTCATCTTAAATATCTTTCAGTATGTTAAAGATACAATCAATTTTCTGGAGTAATTGCAAATGGTTCATGAAAGGAATTAACTGTGTTTTAGCGACTAAAACTGTTCTCCTTTTTGGCTCCAGTATCTACTTGTTGAGACAATATACTTCATGGCTCTAAAGCTGTGATCACCGACACCTTGTAGAGTCCAATCAACTACTTGTCAAGGGGGCAATAGATTACAAAGAAATTTTAGTTGGTGAATCACTCACAGGACTGAAGAGATTGTACGCTACTTGGTGTGAATTTTTTTTCATGTTTCTTGGATCATTGAGGTGTAGAAAGAAAGAAACTGGTTAAGTTTCAGTACAAGCTTGCTCTCTCTCTCTCTCTCTCTCTCTCTCTCTCTCTCTCTCTCTGTGTGTGTGTGTGTGTGTGTGTGTGTGTGTGTGTGTGTGTGTGTGTGTGTGTGTGTGAGAGAGCACTTCTGATCCCTGACATTTGGAAGCTGCTTTATCCATTTCGATAATTCCATCCTAAGATCCAACCATGTGAATTAGTTACTATGTAGGTTCTTTTATAGTTAAGAACACAGGAAATTTAAGATTATTTGTCAAAACTATCACACACTGTTTAGAATATGAAAATCTTTACTGAGTTTGAAAGCACTTCGTGAAATGGTCCTCCACTGCTATTCAAATGACACCTTACATTTACCCCTGCCATTCACAGAGTAATTTTAAAATTCTCACAAGAAATAATTTTTTATTTTTTAGTTTTTATATTAAAAAGTATACCTTCTTTGCTCTTTTCAGAAGCAGAGTGGCAAGATGGAGGCAGAGTTGACCACGCATGTGCCTTAAGAATTCATGATAGTAGTCCCGTTCACTGGGTGGAGGGGACTGCTGTGATGCCTTTGTTAGTAACTGGTCAAAACTGAAAACAAACAATTCAAACAATGGAATATCACTCTTCACAGTTCTATGTTGTTATAACAACATAGGAAACTCTTGGACAGAATAATACACACACTCATACACACACACTATGCCCATGGCGAGACTGGCTTTATTATCAATTACTGAGAGCAGTTGCCTGTATAGATGGAGATGGAGTGAACAGAGACAGACGCATGAGGTAAGGAGAGGGTAGTGGGATCATGTGAGACGTATCTTTTGACAGATGACTCAGCTGCATATGATGAAAGAAGTTCGCAGGTTAAAAACGACAGGAGGGGGGGGGGGGGGGGGGGTGCAGGGAAGGAGGGAGGAAAAGGTGTAAATGAAGGAATGAAGGGGAAAGACAGGGAGGTAAAAGAGAATGTGCGCGCGCACACCCGCACACGTTTGAGTAGTGTGAAGCAGCTGTTGTCATTTGTGTTGTCGTGCGCAGCACTTTCTGCAACTGGATGGTCAAGTTTTCTGTTTGTCACAGTTTGGCAGTGGATATTTATGTGATTACAAAAATGGTTATGCTCTACCTTCTGAACTCCTTTTGTCTCCTCGTACAGTCACTGAGTGGTCTGTTGAAAGACCTACCTCACACTATCCCACTACTACTACTACTACTACTACTACTACTACTACTACTACTACTCACCTTGTGCATCCCTCCCTAACCCCATCCCACCTCATCCACCCAGGCAACTGCTCTGACAAGGGAACCTCCCCATCGCACCCCCCTCAGATTTAGTTATAAGTTGGCACAGTGGATAGGCATTGAAAAACTGAACACCGATCAATCGAGAAAACAGGAAGTAGTTGTGTGGAACTATCAAAAAAATAAAATATACAAACTGAGTAGTCCATTTCCAATATATGCAACATCAAGGAGAGTGTGGACTCAGGAGCGCCGTGGTCTCGTGGTTAGCGTGAGCAGCTGCGGAACGAGAGGTCCTTGGTTCAAGTCTTCCTTCGAGTGAAAAGTTTTCTTTCTTTATTTTCGCAAAGTTATGATCTGTCCATTCGTTCATTGACGTCTTTGTTCACTGTAATAAGTTTAGTGACTGTGTTTTGCGACCGCACCGCAAAACCGTGCGATTAGTATAAGAAAGGACGTGCCTCTCCAATGGGAACTGAAAACATATTCCCCACAAAATACATCTCATGTATTTAATGCACTCTCGTCCAAAGTAGCGAACAGTCAACTGCCAGCCAGGGAGCCTCGTTAGCAGGAATACTCTCTCTTCCGTGGGCTGTAGTCGACTGACGTCGCGTGTTTCGATGTTTGTTTAGGTGTAGCGTCCCCATACTACGGCGCAGTTACCTCGCATCGGACGGACGGACGGACGGACGGACAGATAATAATTGTCTGAAAATAAAAAATTAAAATTTTTCACTCGAGAGAGGACTTGAACTAAGGACCTTTCGTTCCGCAGCTGCTCACGTTAACCACGGGACCACGGCGCTCCTGAATTCACATTATCCTTGTTGTTGCTTATCTTTCACATGGACTACTCAGTTTGTATACGAGGGCAGTTCAATAAGTAATGCAACACATTTTTTTTTCTGAAACAGGGGTTGTTTTATTCAGCATTGAAATACACCAGGTTATTCCCCAATCTTTTAGCTACACAACACTATTTTTCAACGTAATCTCCATTCAATGCTATGGCCTTACGCCACCTTGAAATGAGGGCCTGTATGCCTGCACGGTACCATTCCACTGGTCGATGTCGGAGTCAACGTTGTACTGCATCAATAACTTCTTCATCATCCGCTTAGTGCGTCCCACGGATTGCGTCCTTCATTGGGCCAAACATATGGAAATCCGACGGTGCGAGATCGGGGCTGTAGGGTGCATGAGGAAGAACAGTCCACTGAAGTTTTGTGAGCTTCTCTCGGGTGCGAAGACTTGTGTGAGGTCTTGCATTGTCATGAAGGAGAAGTTCGTTCTGATTTTTGTGCCTACGAACACGCTGAAGTCATTTCTTCAATTTCTGAAGAGTAGCACAATACACTTCAGAGTTGATCGTTTGACCATGGGGAAGGACATCGAACAGAATAACCCCTTCAGCGTGCCACAAGACTGTAACCATGACTTTACCGGCTGAGGGTATGGCTTTAAACTTTTTCTTGGTAGGGGAGTGGGTGTGGCACCACTCCATTGATTGCCGTTTTGTTTCAGGTTCGAAGTGATGAACCCATGTTTCATCACCTGTAACAATCTTTGACAAGAAATTGTCACCCTCAGCCACATGACGAGCAAGCAATTCCGCACAGATGGTTCTCCTTTGCTCTTTATGGTGTTCGGTCAGACAGCGCGGGACCCAGCGGGAACAAACCTTTGAATATCCCAACTGGTGAACAATTGTGACAGCACTACCAACAGAGATGTCAAGTTGAGCACTGAGTTGTTTGATGGTGATCCGTCAATCATCTCGAACGAGTGTGTTCGCACGCTCCGCCATTGCAGGAGTCACAGCTGTGCACGGCCGGCCCGCACGTGGGAGATCAGACAGTCTTGCTTGACCTTGCGGCGATGATGACACACGCTTTGCCCAACGACTCACCGTGCTTTTGTCCACTGCCAGATCACCGTAGACATTCTGCAAGCGCCTATGAATATCTGAGATGCCCTGGTTTTCCGCCAAAAGAAACTCGATCACTGCCCGTTGTTTGCAACGCACATCCGTTACAGACGCCATTTTAACAGCTCCGTACAGCGCTGCCACCTGTCGGAAGTCAATGAAACTATACGAGACGAAGCGGGAATGTTTGAAAATATTCCACAAGAAATTTCCGGTTTTTTCAACCAAAATTGTCCGAGAAAAAAAATGTGTTGCATTACTTATTGAACTGCCCTCGTATTTTGCTTATTTATTTCATAGTTCCACACAACTACTTCCTGTTTTCTCGATTGATCTGTGTTCAGTTTTTCAAGGCCTATCCACTGTGCCAACTTATAACTAAATCTGAGGGGGGTGCGATGGGGAGGTTCCCTTGTGAGTATTCAGTATACATCATATGTAGTATTCTGGCACATTTAACATTTTAAAAATAAAATTTTCCATTGATTGAACATTATTAGCATTTTGTTTTATTTTGATTTAAATTAAAATATGTAATAATGTTTTTCTTTCAATTCTTCTTAGAGTCTATTTCAACTGCTGGTAAAACATGTGCCTGTAACACTGTAACACAATAGATGTAAGTACACATCAGATTAATCTTTGGAAGTTTCATTGAAACAACTTTTCATAAACACAATAGTTAACTTTAAATAAGGGAAAGGCAGCTGCTCACCTAAAGCAGATTGTGGAGAAAATAGCAGACACATTATCTTGAGTGCTAGCTCTTTTCCAGCAATAGTACACACATTCACAAACACAATCACTCACACAAACTTGTCGCGGCCACAGAAGTGTACGTATGGAGTTGAATGTGTGAACTATTGTTGGAAAAAATGCTGGTGGTGTTAGTTGTTAGTTACTATGCTCCACACATCAATCCACTGTAGGTGATTGGTTGCCTTTTGTGTATTTTACACAATTCTCCATTAAGGAATTTGCATTATTGTTATACATCAATTAGCTTAGGATATAGCTTCTTTAAATTGAACTTTTACCAAATTTAGGGTGTTAGTGACCTGAATCACAACACCAAGTACAGACATCAGGAAGTAAGCAAGAGTTAGTATTTCAGAACTTTTGCTATTGTATGGTCTGTTAACATACACCATAAACAAGATTGTATTCCCATAGGTACAGCACACTCCTAACTGCAGCCTAATATTAAGAAATTTAATTACCTGAAGAGAACTTGCACACAATCTGCAACAGTTTTGTGGAGCATAGCATGATTTTCACCTAAGCTTAAATATGCCTTTTTTTCTTGAACAGATGTATAATACAGGTAAAATTCCCATCCACAAATATCAGAGTATTTCTCTGCATATGCCTGTAAAGCAAAAATGAAACTTCTGTTAACTGAAGTAATGCAAAATTAATAAAATAAAATAATATAATACAAAAATAAAAAATAAATTTTAGTATATACAGCTATATCAGAAATTTTCATGATAACTTTTACTTCACTCTGCTCCAAACTGCAAGCTGAAAAACAATATTAATGTAGCAAAAAAAACTTACACATACATACTTCTCATGAGGTGTGAATATCTTTGTTCCTTTGTTTACCGAAGCAGATTAGTCATGTCTTAATGATGTATTTCACAAGTTCGACTCAAATGTAAGTGGTTGTGGGTGGATAATGGGTGGAGTGAAGATTGGCACTCAGCAACGGTGGGAAAAGTGTAAATCCAGTAAAACACACAATAGAGGGTGGAGGCCAAAACAGCATAGCGTGAGAAGTTTATGAGTGTGGCAAGCACCTGGGAAGAATGGAAAAATGGACAAAGAAATCTGTTTACTGGATTACAACAGATAGGAAAAGATTGAGGAAATGCCATGATGAAAGGTAAGTGAATAACAGAAAATGTACAGAATAAAACGTAGATGCATGGAACTTGAGTCTGTGAAACACAGCAAAATCTCTAGAGAACCTTCACTGAGCACATGGTGTCATTTTCTTGACCATCCCTTGCTAACTCTGGACCACTGCACCTACAATATTACTCTGCAAACCACAATTATGTGCCTGTTAGAGGATTCATCCAACGACATTCAAGATATTTCTTTATCACTCCACTCCTGGATATCATGTGGGAAAAATGAACATATAAATCTTTCCATGCTAGCCCTGATTTATTTAATTATGATGCTCATTCCTCACTATGCAGGTGGGCGGCAACAAAATATTTTTGCGCACTCCGAGAAGAAAGTTGCTGATTAAATTTAATGAGATAATCCTATTGCAACAAAATATGCCTGTTTTAACGAGTGCCATCCCAACTTGTGAATCATGTCCGTGACACCCTCTCCCCTATTTCGCAATTATACAAAACGAGCTGCACTTTGAGCTTTTTCGTCTTCCATTAATCCTATCTGATGCATATCCCACACTGTACAACAATACTCCAGAAAAGGGTGAAAATTCATAGTGTAAGTTGTCTCTTTAGTAGACCTGTTGGATTTTTTAAAGTGTTCTGTCAATAGAACACATTCCTTGGTTTGCTTTCCCCACAATGTTATCTACGAGATCATTCAAATGTATTTGTATTTCTAACTGATAAGTTTTAGTTGAATTTATAGCCTTTAGAATTGTGTGAATTATTGTGTAATAGAACTTTAGCGGATTCCTTGTAATACTCATGTGGATGAGTTCACACTTTTCATTATTTAGTGTCAACTGCCACTTTTCACACCACACAGATATCTTCCTAAATCATTTTGCAATTTGTTTTGATCATCTGATGACTTTATAAGATGATAAAGTGTCAGCATGCTCCGCCATAAAAGCTAACAGGGCTGCCCAGATCGTCTCCTTAACTGTTTATATTTATCAGGAACAGCAAAGTGCCTATAACACTTCGTTGGTGAACACCAGGCATTACTTCTGTTTTTCTCTATGACTTTCTGTCAATTATTATGAACTGTTATCTTGCCAACAGGAAATCAGAAATCCAGTCACAGAACTGAGATGATAGTCCATAAGCACGCAATTTGACTAGAAGTAACTTGGAAGGAATGGCATCAAAGGCTGTCTGGAAACCAAACTATGAAATCAACTTCACATCCCCCTTCAATATCACTAATTACTGTGTGAGAATAAAGAGCTAGATGTGTTTCACAAGAAAATATTTTCTAAATCCGTGTTGGCTATTTGTCAATAAATCTGTTTCTTCAAGGTAATTCATAATGCTTGAACACAGTAAATGTTCCAAAATCATACTGTATATAAACATTAGCACTATGGGCCTGTAATTCAGCACATTACTTTTTTTTCCATACTTATGTATTGGTATGACTGTGCAACTTTACAGTTTTTGGGTATGGATCTTTCTACAAGCGAGCTGTTGTACATGACTGCTAAGTGTGGAGCTACTGTTATCAGCAACTCTGAAAGGAACCTGACTGGTATAAAATCTGAACCAGAGGTTTTGCTTATATTAAAGTAATTTAAGCTGCTCTGCTACACCAAGGATACCTACTTAAGTTGCTCATGTTAGCAGTTTTTCTTGATTCGAATTCTGGAATATTTATTTTGTCTTCTCCTGTAGAGGAATTTCGGAAAACCATGTTTAATAACAATGCCTTAATGGCAACGTCATCAGTAACATCATCATTTTTACTGTGCAGTGAAGGTATTGTGTTTTGCCACTGGTGTACTTTATATACAATGAGCAAAACATTGTGTTTTCTGCCAGATTGAGAGAGAGAATTTCACTGTGGAAACTATTAAAAGCATCTCACATTGAAGTTTGCTTTCAAGCTTATGTTAAGCTTTGCCAATCTGGGAGGGGGGGGGGGGGAGGGGGGTTGTGTGCTTTTAAATTTAGCATGCTCTTTTTGTTGCTTCTGCAATATTGTTCTGAACTGTTTTGTGCACCATGGGCAGGGGGAGAGGAGGAGGGCCATCAGTATGCCCTTTCATTAATTTATTTGGTATAAATCTCTCAATTTTCACTGATACTATTTCTGCAAGTTCAAACCACATCAGGTCCACGATTACATCCCAGATTGGAAGGAGTGAAGATCGTCTCTTAGGAAAGCGCAAAGCAGGATGTTACAATATTTAGTCTTGCTACAACTACCTTGTGGTCACTAATCCCTCGAATGTTATCTATCTGCTTAGGATTATTTGTCACAAAGAGGTCCAGTCTTTTTCTGTAGCCATTTACGCTCTGAGTGAGCTCCTCAACTAAATGCACAAAACAATTTTCTGAGAAAGCATTCAGTAAGATTATAGGCGAAATTTTATGCCTACCACTGATTGTAAACACGTCTTTTCGGCACCATATCAAGTGTATACTGTAGTCCCCACCAACTATAATCGTACGAGTGGGGTCACCTACATATCCCCAATCACTACTGGAGTCTATACCACTTAAGGTGAGCCGGAGGTGCCTATGCTGCCCATGTTAAAATCACTAAGTTTGAGGAACATTTATGAATACACTACCAAATAGAAAAATTTGAATTTTTTTTACATATAGAGTGGTTTAGTATTGCAGTTATGAAAGAGGGATTTTGGAGTATCGTTTCTAGTTTCCTTCCAATTATTTTTTTTTTATTAATGACCCATTTTTTTTTACAAATAGGCCGTAATTGCTTTATAATTAAACTGAAATGAAACTACTGAACATATTGCCAAATGGCTGTGTTACAATGTGAGTTTGACCACTAGGAGTGCTGTATAAAAATTTCATCTCTCTAGCTTGAGTGGATTTTGAGAAAATGTTCCTTATATTCGAAAAATTCTAATTTACGGGAAATGGCTATCAAAGTTTCTCAATACATTCCTGCACTATAGGATGGATTATCAGGGTCTTCTTCTTCATCCTCCAAAAGCTTCCTCTTCTGTCTTCTTTTCTGGCCTGTTGTTCCATCATACTTCATATGCCTTTCTCTTCTTTCTGCTCCTCTTATCCTTTCTCTGTCAATATTTCTTAGTGCTCGTACAGTTTTCACCCCAGCTGTAAATCCTAATGCCTTCAGAACTTCACACTTCACACTGTTCCCTTGGTTGTAGGTTGCTATTGCATCATAAATGCCAAAGTGCAGTGTTTTTATGCTTAAAAACACCCTTTTAGGAATCACTTTCCAAATCAAATTGTTTACGCTCTCATTAGGATTCTGCGTCTTTCCGTGTAGACATTTGTGTAATAATTCTGGCTGTGCTAAGTCATGAAAAATTGGTTTTATTGCATTTATCACAGCTGCTGGCAAACAATGTTTGTGATCATAGTCCTTTTTTGCATTATATTTGCACCAGGAATCTTTTGGGCAGAGGCTGTGTTGGGGTATTCATTGGAAGAGGCAGTATGAAGGAACAATGCCCACACTGCTTTTCGCATGTCACTAACATTACTAGTATTTTGCCTTATAGCATATCCATAGTATCTCTGTAGACGTTCTATCACCTCATCAGTAAGCCTGCCTCTCCCTCCTATTGTCTTTCCATCACTGAGCTTACTTGAACCCAAAGTTTGTTTGAGCCTTCGAAGCCGTGCACCCATACGCTTTTGCACATGCCCAATGCATTCCAACTTTTCAACTACAAATTCATTTCCATATGGTTTCAGTTCCTCTATAGTCTTGAAAACTTTGGAGTCACCATCCCCAAGGTAGTATTTGTACCTAACGTTGTATCTGGGAACTGAATGTTCAAAAATTTGTTTCACTCCATCCACTTCCATTGCTCCACTTGATCGACTAAAATTTGCCTCACAGGTTCCACTGTGCTCTCCTTTGATTTTATTTTTGCACCTACAATGTTTTGATAATATTGCAACATCTATCACTTGTGCAGTATCACCACAAGTAGCAGTTACAACCCCATTCAGGGATTTATGACCCCTCTTTTGCCAGGAACCATCTAATGCCACTACCAAATCCCTAGAACCACCGTTCATTTCCACAGATTCCTCCACTGCTTCCTTCATGGTTTTCAAAGCCACATCTTCAACAGAAGATCCTACCAGTTCACAGTAGTACCCAAATTTGCTTGGAGGCGATGGCAAGTTCCTAATACCACAAAACAGTTTACCAGCAGCAGACCCTTTTCAAATGGATCGAAGACCATACACATGTCGAACATTCACATCAAACACTCTAGATCGTCCATTTTCACCAAAGAGACTGGCATGTGAATTGTAGAAAGTCACTTGATACCTGCAACATGCACAGATTATCTTCATCGCACAAGCTAAACCAAAGTGCTTTGTTATCTCTAGTCCCACTCCTACACTAACACATTTTGCACAGAACACTTTCTTTCAGCACAGAAGATAATAATCCAATATTCAGTACTTCGTTAATATCATCACTGTCACTAACATTTTCACGAAATCTGTCACTTCCACCAGTCAGCTTCTTGCTAGAAGATGTCACAGGGCTATAGCCGGCCATGTGTTGCTTAGCAGAAGAACGCACTGTTTCAGTAATTTTAGTATCATAACTTGGTATTAGAGTTAATTTTCTTTTCCCTACGTTCTTCCTCTTCTTATATACATGGTTATGAAAACGTGGCATCGTAACCAGAACAATGCTTTACACAAAAAGTATAATACTACCAACAACAGGCGCAACACTGAACTAACTCGAAACGGTAAACAGCAAAGCGACTATGTTCCGCGCTCTTAGTGCTTCATTTGTCACAGAAAACAATGTAGCCAACCCTTGCACACTCGCTGTATGCGTAACATAAGGCGCTGTATGTGTAACAGGCCGAGAAAATCCCAAGCAGTTCGCCAGGAAGTCACGAGATGGTGTTGCATTCAGCGGCCGCCCATTTCCTCTGCAGGCGTGGGGGAAAATGGTAATAACTCCACTTCTAGGGCGAGTAGAACAATAATTCAAAGTTTACATTAAAGAGGAATGTTCCAATTAATTTTCGGTAGCAAAAAAAAAAATCTTAATTTTTTGGATTTGACCACCTCCGGCTCCCCTTAAGCTACCCTCCCAAAACCAGTGAAAATCTCTTTAGGTCCAAAGAGAGACAAATCATTAATACTGACATAAGCCACCGTCTGCAGTTGGCTGCATCCCGTGCTCTTCACAACACCCAGAAGCACCAGTTCCACGTCTGGAATAACTCCTCCCAGTGTGCACACTGAGTGCACACTTGATTCCTTGGCCTTCATGGCAGTCATATCCCTAATGGTCCCCATTACATGCCCAACATTGTAACTCCCAAGTAATTCTGGAAAAAAGAAGTGGATGTGATAGTGTAGGCATTTGTGATACTAAGTGCTCAGGTGACGTCAGCAGCTGGTTCATAGTGGCACTACGATTTACATCTACTATTTTACATATTTGTGCTGGCCAGACTATCAAAAACACAATATTGAGGAAAATGCAGAAATGAGGAAAATGTTAAAACCCTCAAAAACGCAAGCAAAAACACATGTAATTGGCATATATTATTAAAAATTGCAATTCTCTCCAATAGTTTGTATCAGATCTGTTGACATAAAGGAAATGAAATGTACACTACAATGTTTATACAACCATTTGTGGTAGTGAATTTCATCAGTTCTTCAAAAATCACACTTGTAAAAACTCGGCAAAAAACTTGAATTGGTATCTGGGTACAATGAATTTGGACTATTTTGCAACAAGCTACAACCACAAATTATACGTTCAAAACACACGTTTTTGAGAGATTATCCTTTGTGCTCACCAAGAGAAAAGCAAAAATTGATGAACATGTTGAATTAAACCAAAATCATCAAAGCAGCTAAGTGGTTAAACCGTAAGCATAAATGCAGACATCCACAGAACAACAAACTGTCACCAATGCTGTTTTTGTTTAAGCTTTCCTTACGAGCTTCACTTCATATGCCCACCACCATTAAAGTGTTATTTTAGACTTAGTGAGAGAAAGAGTCACGAAAAAAATGAGTTTACCTCCCCAACTGATGTTACAAGCTTATTAAAAGTTGGCTCAGTGAATTTCTGTACACTGCGTGACACGAAAATTGGAAGGACAGCTTGGGTGCTGTAGTTCCGCTTTGTGCCCTCTATCACTGCTATCAGTCTTTACGATCTACAGTGTGTGGTATGAGTATGAACAAAGAATATACGTGAGTAGTGTATGTAGTTGATGCAACTGTATCGTATCAGATTTGAACAAGAAGGTCTTTAAAATGTGCTATCACATAACCCTTGTTCTATTTCCGTGTGACATCTCTGTTCATAGCAGATCATCTGCATGAAAGTTATATTTCAAGCACTTCACAAAAAGCTTTCACCCATACCTGTGCACTCCCACCATTGAAGGGCCACTCACCCTCCCCACGCACCCAGTAGGTGAGCTCATTTTACACATGTTAGTGTAGTGTGGTGGCTGTGCAGGCTATTTAAGTGACTTAACAAGTCGCCAGTCAATAACAATTTACTACATCTACATCCATACTCTGCAACCCACCTGACGGTGTGTGGCGGAGGGTACCTTGAGTACCTCTATCGGTTCTCCCATCTATTCCAGTCTCTTATTGTTCATGGAAAGAAGGATTGTCCGTATGCCTCTATGTAGGCTCTAACCTCTCTGATTTTACCCTCATGGTCTCTTTGCGAGATACACGTAGGAGGGAGTAATATACTGCTTGACTCCTCGGTGAAGCTATGTTCTCGAAACTTCAACAAAAGCCCGTACCGAGCTA
This sequence comes from Schistocerca nitens, assembly GCF_023898315.1. Taxonomy (NCBI): domain Eukaryota; kingdom Metazoa; phylum Arthropoda; class Insecta; order Orthoptera; family Acrididae; genus Schistocerca; species Schistocerca nitens. The sequence goes on along the minus strand of NC_064615.1, from coordinate 578,289,739 downwards.
CTGAGCATCTCTCCTGCAGAGTCTTCCACTGGTGTTTATCTATCATCTCGGTAACGCTTTCACGATTACTAAATGATCCTGTAACGAAGCATGCTGCTCTCCGTTGGATCTTCTCTATCTCTTCTATCAACCCTATCTGGTATGGATCCCACACTGCTGAGCAGTATTCAAACAGTGGGCAAACAAGTGTACTGTAACCTACTTCCTTTGTTTTCGGATTGCACTTCCTTAGGATTCTTCTGATGAATCTCAGTCTGGCAACTGCTTTACCGACGATCAACTTTATATGATCATTCTATTTTAAATCACTCCTAATGTGTACTCCCAGATAATTTATGGAATTAACTGAATACTGTAGCTAAATGATATGGGATCTTTCTTTCTATGTATTCGCAGCACATTACACTTTTCTACATTGAGATTCAATTGCCATTCCCTGCACCATGCGTCAATTCACTGCAGATCCTCCTGCTTTTCAGTACAACTTTCCATTGTTACAACCTCTCGATATACCACAGGATCATCCGCAAAAAGCCTCAGTGAACTTCCGATGTCATCCACAAGGTCATTTATGTATATTGTGAATAGCAACGGTCCTACGACACTCCCCTGCGGCACACCTGAAATCACTCTTACTTCGGAAGACTTCTCACCATTGAAAATGACATGCTGCGTTCTGTTATCTGGGAACTCTTCAATCCAATCACACAATTGGTTTGATAGTCCATATGCTCTTACTGTGTTCATTAAATGACTGGGAGGAACTGTATCAAACGCCTTGCGGAAGTCAAGAAACACGGCATCTAACTGGGAACCCGTGTCTATGGCCCTCTTGAGTCTCGTGGACGAATAGTGCGAGCTGGGTTTCACACGATCGTCTTTTTCGAAACCCATGCTGATTCCTACAGAGGAGATTTCTAGTCTCCAGAAAAGTCATTATACTCAAACATAATACGCGTTCCAAAATTCTACAACTGATAGACATTAGAGATATAGGTCTATAGTTCTGCACATCTGTTCGACGTCCCTTCTTGAAAACGGGGATGACCTGTGCCCTTTTCCAATCCTTTGGAACGCTACGCTCTTCTAGAGACCTACGATACACCACTGCAAGAAGGGGGGCAAGTTCCTTCATGTGCTTTGTGTAAAATCGAACCGGTATCGCATCAGATCCAGCGGCCCTTTCCTCTTTTGAGCGATTTTAATTGTTTCTCTATCCCTCTGTCGTCTATTTCGATATCTACCATCTTGTCATCTGTGCGACAATCTAGAGAAGGAACTACAGTGCAGTCTTCCTCTGTGAAACAGCTTCAGAAAAAGACGTTTAGTATTTCGGCCTTTAGTCTGTCATCCTCTGTTTCAGTACCATTTTGGTCACAGAGTGTCTGGACATTTTGTTTTGATCCACCTACCGCTTTGACATAAGACCAAAATTTCTTAGGATTTTCTGCCAAGTCAGTACATAGAACTTCACTTTCGAATTCATTGAACGCCTCTCGCATAGCCCTCCTCACACTACATTTCACTTCGGGTAATTTTTGTTTGTCTGCAAGGCTTTGGCTATGTTTATGTTTGCTGTGAAGTTCCCTTTGCTTCCGCAGCAGTTTTCTAACTCGGTTGTTGTACCACGGTGGCTCTTTTCCATCTCTTAAGATGTTGCTTGGCACATACTCATCTAACGCATATTGTACGATGGTTTTGAACTTTGTCCACTGATCCTCAACGCTATCTGTACTTTAGAAACAACATTTGTGTTGAGCCATCAGATACTCTGAAATATGCTTTTTGTCACTTTTGCTTAACAGAAAAACCTTCCTACCTTTTTTAATATTTCTATTTACGGCTGAAATCATCGATGCAGTAACCACTTTATGATCACTGATTCCCTGTTCTGCGTTAACTGTTTCAAATAGTTCGGGTCTGTTTGTCACCAGAATGTCTAATATGTTATAGCCACGAGTCGGTTCTCTGTTTAACTGCTCAAGGTAGTTTTCAGATAAAGCACTTAAAACAATTCCACTAGATTCTTTGTCCCTCCCGCCTGTTATGAACGTTGAGTCTCCCAGTCTATATCCAGCAAATTAAAATCTCCACCCACAACTATAACATGGTGGGGAAATCTACTCAAAATATTTTCCAAATTATCCTTCAGGTGCTCAGCCACAACAGCTGCTGAGCCAGGGGGCCAACAGACATCCAATTACCATGTCTGAGCCTGCTTTAACCGTGACCTTCACCCAAATTATTTCACATTTCGGATCTCCGTCAATTTCCTTCGATACTATTGCACTTATCGCTATAAACACGCCTCCCCCTTCACTGTCCAGCCTGTCTCTGCGGTATACATTCCAATCTGAGTTTAGAATTTCATTACTGTTTACATCTGGTTTCAGCCAACTTTCTGTCCCCAGTACTATGTGGGCATTGTGACCGTTTATTAATGAGTGCAGTTATGGGACCTTTCTATAGACCCTCCTGCAGTTTACTATTAGCACATTAATATTGTTATTCCCTGTTGCATTTTGCCTACTCCTACCTTGCGTCTCAGGAGGCGTCTTGTCGGGCCTAGGGAGGGTATTCTCTAACCTTAAAAACCCACCCTTTTAGCTGCTTCCTGCGTGTAGTGCCTATTCAGGGGGACCCTACATTTCTCCACCCAACAGTGGAGGTCGAGAAATAGGCGATGTTTCCTCGATTATGACCGAGCATGTTCTTCGAGACTCAGTGCTTGAACTTAAGAAGGTTGTTGATAGATATTGTGGCTGAATACAGAACATCGAAAATACATGCAAAGAGATGAGGCTGAGTTATAAGTGGCACAAGAAAAAATGTTGGTTGGGCACCTTCGTCACAGATGGAATGAGAATGAAATGAAGGCGCCACTCGCCATGGAAATCAACTTAACGGACCATAATCCACCACCTTAGAACTGACCCCAACATTATAATCCTAACTGCCAACAAACTCTCCACCTCTGTGTCTTTAACAATACAGATCACAGGGTGGAGAGCCTCCATCAGCTATCACATTCATCCATCTATAAACCATGCCACAGCGACCCCATTCCAAAAAGCCAGCAAGATTTCCAGTGCCTCCACAGATCCTTGGGTCCATCCCAGAACCTCTCCCCTCATCCCTGCACTCCTATCGTCTACATGCTTCCTCATGTCCATAAACCGAAGTCACAATGACCAACTATAGCCTCTCCCAGAATTTCTTCTCCTTTGAAGGCAACATCTACAAAGAAATTCAATGTACAGCAATGGACACTCACATGGCCCCATTTACACTGATCTATTCATGCACCCTCTACAAGAATCCTCCCTTACCACCCACAATCCCAAACCACTGACCTGTTTCACATCTTCACGACCTGGGCTGAGGGTGAGTGCACCCTATCCACATTCCTCCAGAACCTCCACACTATCTCCCTATTTGCTGCACCTGGTCCTCCTCAACCCACCTTCCTTGATGTGGAGCTCCACTGCAAGTATGGATACACCAGTACCTCCATTCATATTATACCTACCGCCCACCAGCAGTACCTCCACTTCAACAGCTACTGTCATCTTATACCATGAAGTCCCACACAGCCCAGCCACCTGTGGTCATTGCGTATGCAGTGACAAGCAGTCCTCTGCCGAATAGAACCAGGGTCTCACTGACGCCTTTACCGACCAAAATTATCAACCCAACCTTATACAGAAACAGATCTCCCATTCTTTGTCTCCGCAGTCAGTCTCTCTCTCTCTCTCTCTCTCTCTCTCTCTCTCTCTCTCTCTCTCTCTCTCTCTCTCTCTCTCTCCCCCCCCCCCTCCCTCCATGAAGCATATTCTAGCTGCTATCCTTCCCACCCCTCTCACAGTATTCCACCACCTCACCAATCTATACAATACTGTCATTCTTCCTTTCTCTATCCCTGCCTCCAACCCCTTGCCTCGTGGCTCAGGCTCATATCCTTGAAATAAAGGAAGATGCAAGACCTATCCCATACACTGTCCCAACACCATCTACTTCAGTCTCCTCACAGGCATCTCTCATCCCACCAAAGGCAAAGCTGCTTGTGGAAGCAGTCCTGTAATCAACAAATCAAGCTGCAAACCCTGTGCTGCTCTCTGTGTGGCCACGGTGATTAAGAAGCTGTATGTTTGCATGAATGGTCACCAATAAATTGTGGACAAGAGGTAGCTGGATATCCAGTGGCTGAACATGCCGTGCAACACAATGGGTTTCACTCCAACAGCTGATTCACAGCCTGCACCATTAGGATCCCACATACAAACACCAGTTTTTCTGAAATACAAAGGAGGGAATTCTCCCTGCAATATATCCCACATTCCCGTAAGCCCCCTTGGTCTCAGCGTTTGCTAGTACCGGTCCTCCACTTACCTATCCCATTCTCTGCTTCCACTCCAGCACAACACAGACTTCCATTCCACCAATGCACCCACTAGACCTTTTCCCCTTCAATATATTTTTCTTCCTGCCCCCCCCCCCTCTTTCCCCCAAACTGCATCTCCAGCCCTATCTCATCTCCACCCCCACACCGCCTCTTCACCAACCCACCAGCTCACTGCTCCCACCACGTGCAGCTATAATTCAGTCTGGCTGCAGCGGCCAGAGACAGTGGTCATGTGTGTGCAAGTTACGCTTATGTCAACTTGTGTGCTTTTTACTTCGGAAGGCCTTTTGGCAAAAAGCTAAAGCATATAATAGTTTTTTTTATTGTGCCTGTCTGTGATTCTACGTTTCTTCTACATTTACTTAACAAACTGTGACTTGCACTATTTATTACTGTATTTGGAAGTAATACTAACAGATGTTTACAACTGACATACCACCACCACCACCACCACCACCACCACCACCACACCTATTACAGTAGCAACATAACAGTGCCATATATAGAATATGTGTAAAAACTATAACTATCTTGTCACTACATAATTCAGAATTTGAAGTTATGAACACTGAAGGAACAGATATTTTGTTATGTTTTGAGCAGATTCATAAGTGGATTAAATGGGGTATTGTAAACAATGTAAAGTTCTGTTCGTAATCTAATTCTGCAGCTGTATTCAGAACAACTGTCATTAAGTATTGCACTGTAATTATTCTGCTTCATTCTCAAGTCAGATCGAAATCAGGAGAAGCGTTCCATGTTCAGGACAGATTCCATCCATAACTTGATGACAATATGAATTTCAACAGTATTGTTTAATTTTTTGGTCACTTTAATGGAAACCAAATTCCTAAGATACCTTAAAACACATCGTACAGTAATGTTTGAATTATTTACTACGTAGTTTACAACATATGAGGTACGTTCAAAAAATTCCAGAACTTTGTACACAATATTTTTCTGTGCTTACCTTTTACTTATTGTGCGTGGTCTCCTTTGAAATACTCTCCTCCACAATTGATACACTGCTTCCAATGCAGTTTCCACTGCCGGAAGGAGTCTTGGTACGTCTCTTGCTGGATCGCGCTAAGTGTCATCTGCGTATTTGATCTTGTCTATCGTTGCAAATTTTCATCCTTTCAATGGTTTTCAACTTCGGAAATAAAGGTCTGCAAGGTCCAGATCTGGAGGATGAGGCAGCACAGTGATTTGGCTTCCTGTGTAATAGTCATGCACCAATGGGATAAATGTGCAGGTGAATTATCGCATTATCGTGATGCAAGAGCAATGAATTGTCTCACATTTCAGGCCATTTCCTGCTCACATTTTCTCCCAGGCATCATGACAAGCGCCGATAATATTGATTAACAGCTTGTTTCTGTGGTACAAATTCATCATGAACTTATCCTTCAGAGCCAAAGAAAACTATCAGCATGGCTTTCACATTTGACCTGACCTGATGAGCTTTTTGGCCATGGAGAACTTTTCCTGAATCACTGTGAGAACTGAACCTTGGTCTCGGCATCTTCATGACTGACCCACGTCTCGTCACCAGTTACGATTCTCTTAAGGAACATCTAATTCTCATTTGGGCGATCCAAAAGCTCTTCACAGATTGCGAGAGGAAGGTCTTTCTGGTGTTGACTCATGAGCCGTGGGGCGAAATTTGCATCCACACGATGCATTTCAAGATGCTGTGTCAGGATTTCATGACATGATCGAACTGAAAGTTTACGTTCTTTTGCCATCTCTCTGACAGTCAGTCTTCAGTTGACATTACTGACAGAGCATCATCAGTAGAGATTGAAGGGTGTCCTGAATGAGGGTCACCTCTACTTCCATCCTGCCATTTTTAAACCGTGTTAACCATTCATAACATGGAGTACAGCTTAAGCACTCATCACTGTAGACTTCCTGCACCATCTGGTCTCTCTCTGTATTGGTTTTCTTGAGTTGCACGCAAAATTTAATGCTGACACATTCCTCCTCTAACTGTGCCATCTGAAAATTCCCAAACTGTGCAACACAATGTTCTCCTTAATACAGCACTGAATAATGCCTAACAGACTTACAGCAATGAAACTTCCAACAGTTACACATTAAACACAGGCGTGTGCACGGATGACAAATGGATTTCCCTCTAAACACACGTTGGCACAAAATTACAAATGTTCCGGAATTTTTTGAACAGACCATGTATTTATGTCAACTGAGTTATTTGTAAAAAATGTCATGCTGCTGCACAAAGTATGTAATAGGTATATTAACAATAACAATAGCCTCTAATTTTTCGAAAGTACTGCAATGCCATATATTCTTTTGCTCTTTCCAACTGGTGATGCATTATGTATACAGGTGCGAACATTAATTTATGACTTATTTATTAGTCATTTTCTCAATGGGCTTTGTTTTAATAAATTTGAAACTGTTCTAATTATGAAATAAAATCAATGTTGGTAAGGCTTTACAGTGAGGTGAAAAGTCATACGGTACCTCATAATATCGTGCCACACCTTTTGCCAGGCACAGTGCAGAAACTTTATGTGGAATGCACACACCATCAAAAGTTCCCTGCAGAAAGACTGGGTTGTGCTGCCTCTATAGCGGTCCATAATTGTGAATGTGTTGCCAATGTACAATTTTGAGCATGCACTAACCTCTCAATTATGTCTCATAAATATTTGATGTGATTCATGTTTGCCAATCCGGGAGGCCAAATCATTTGCCTGAATTGTCCAGAATGTTCTTCAAACCAATTGTGAACAATTCTGGCCTGCTGACATGGCTCATTCTCAGCCATAAAAATTCTGTCTCAGTTTAGGAACATGAAGTCCACGAAAGGCTTCAAATGGTCTCTGCAAATGGTTTACAAGTAGCCAAACATAACCATTTCCATTCAATGATCAGTTCAGTTGGACCAGAGGACTTTGTCGATTCCATGTAAACACAACAAACATTACGGAGCCACCACCAGCTTGCAACGTACCTTTTTCTTAACTTAGGTCTATGCCTTCATGTGGTCTGTGCCACATTGATGCTACCATGAGCTATTACCAACTGAAATCAGGATCTGTCTGATTGCCAGTGGTGAGAGGTAATGCCTGAAATTTTTGGTACCCTCCACACGATGTCGACACTGTAGATGTCTAAACATTGAATTCCCCACAATTTCTGAAACTGAACGTCCCATGCATCTAGCTCCAACTGCCATTCAGCATTCAAAGTCTGTTAATTACCAATGTGCAGCCATAATTACTTCAGTAACTTCTTAATATTAATCACCGAGTACAAGTGAGAGCTCCAACAACCAACAATCCACTATCCTTTTAAAACTTGTGCAGGCTATACTACATCATCTGTACATGTGCGTATCACCATCCCATACCATCCCATGGCTCATCACCTCCGTGTGTATCTATGATGTTCAATTCCAAAATTTAGAATCTGACAAGAACTGACCTTAAGAAAAGTAACACTAATACACAAATACAGAAAAATCACTGAAAAAAAAAAAAAAAAAAAATTGTATACGTGGCAGACTTTCATAATCTTATTATAAGCAAACACACTATCACTACTAGAGAGAATTATATTTTATACAGTATCAAGGAGTTTGCTTCAAAATAGGTTTTATATATCACTACACCTTGCCCTAACATTTAAATTAGGAAAATAAAATACTTTCTCACCTTCAAAACAACACTGATGCATTCATACCATTCCAAGTTCTCTCTAAACAATGATCTTCGCTCAACTTCAACAATATGATCATAAGCATCCTTAAGTCTGTCTGCTTCTCGATACAGCTTGATAAGACGGATTCTCAGAGAAACATCTGATGGTCTTGCTGACATTTCCGCTGCAAATAATTTTAGTGAGATGTTATTAAGAAAAAAATTGCTTATCAGATTGTGCAGACAAAACTGCTGTCATAAGAGACCAAAAAACAAATACAAATCACACATCCTTTGCCACTGTTAATGTTTACTAGCTTCTCTATCTGTCAGGAAAAATTAATATATTTATTCAAAGTGAAAGTATAAGGTGACCACGAAGAACACCTATGAGAGCAATGAATGTCTACTTACTAAATCCTACTAGATAATGAAACAGAAATAAAAGACTTTAAAAATACCACTGAAACTAGTATTGGTTAATCAAAACCTTTGCATCACGGCAATGAGGGGAATATCGAAAGTTGTTAAGTCGAGTGTTTAAGGAAGGTGTTGCAGCAAACCCGGGAGACAGATGTGTTACAAGGAATAAATAGAAAGTAATAATGGATGGCTTGCATTATGTGCCACTGGAGATCCAGTACTGGAAGTCTTTTTTCATTCTCTTTGTAACCTCCATGTGTTCTTATTCTGTTCCACACATTTGTCCCAATGAGTCAAACTGAAGGCTTAACCATATTTTTCAACTGTGTTTCTCTGAACCACATCCTCGTTATTCCATTCCTCCTAACTGGTAAAAGGGCTCTCGGTATCTGTAGCACATTAAAGATCATTTGAAACTTACATGATATCAGTGCTTCTAACTCGTGAAGACTCTCCTCTCCTTTTGTAGACAGAAGTCGTTCCTTCAGCCTAAATACAGCAGGATGATGAGGATACAGCTGTGAAGCACGTTCACACCAGTATCGGACACGGCCCAAGTCAATGGAAAGATCACTCTCTCCCAGAAGATCACAAACTACACAGACAACATTAATTTCAACAAAACTTAAGTCAATCAAATATAGGTACATACAGGTACATACAAAAACAAAAAGCTGAAAAGAACTGTCATTTTAATCATTTAAGCATCTGAAGTAAAATCAGACTACAATTAATATTCTCACAGTAAGAGTTTTGGTTGGGTAGAGTAACTCTGAACACTGTATCAAGTTGATTGTTGCAAATTGTGACATCTATGACAAGTGCTTAAAAATTAATGCTGACGCTGTTTTGGAGATACAAATTAGAAATAGCTTATTTTGCTAACAATTGTCTGTTGGGATAACAATACACAATCACAGTTAATTTCTATCTGTATATCTACAGGCACTTTTTAGGTAAACTACACACAAGGCAGCAATAGTAATGTGACTGATCTGGATCTGAAGAAACAAAAGATTTATGATTGGCCTGCTCAGAGGAAGTAGAATCATCTCTCTCACATTGTAGTGATAACATTTAGAGGCCAGCAGTTGCTCACAATCTTTTCAGTGTCTTGATGCCGGATACCATCAAGATGGCTAATTATAGCAGTTTTTTTCTCTGTCTATCACTGGTATGATGACTTGCCTAATTGGTAAATTTGCTTAAATGAGTACACTGGTGCATCCTCTAAGCAGAAATGGAAACTGTGCATCAAAGATCAATAAAATCTGGGTAACGATGAAAAGTAATAAGCAGAACAAATTGTAAAAAAAAACCTCTTTCAACGACAGTTTTGAATAAAGAGTGACGATGACTTAGTGTGACATCACCAGCCGTTTGTGCCCACCGGGGCAATATTCAACAAAATGACCTCTTTCATTGTCGACAGTGGCATATGAACAATGTCTTTAGGACATACTGCAGCCTGGTTTTGCACTCTTTCTGCTATCGTCTTGGTGAAGCTAGTGATTACCCGATTTTATAGACTTGTGTTCACACTTTTTTGTGTGCAAACATTAATAACATTTGTAGAAATGTCCCCAAAGATAAAACTGTGAGAGGACGACCATTAAGAGAATGAGAATGACCTTAGAAACGAAACATACAATCACTGAAAAACGCACACGTGATGTGACTGTTGCTGAATTAGCATGCAGATACTATTGGTCTACACCAACTATTGGTCTACACCAACTATTTGCACTATCCTCAAGAACAAGGACAAGATTAAGGAGATAGATGCTTCAAAGGGAATGACAAGAGTATCCAAACAACGGTTTTGTAGTCTGGACGATTTCAAATGATTGCTCCTTATATGGATTAATGAGAAACAATTGCAAGGCGACATTATTAGTGAGAAAATCATTTGTGAAAAGGTGAGAATGATTTTCACCGGCATCGTTAAGACAACTCTAGGATCATATGTGGCCGAAGAAGTGTTTAAGGGGAGTCATGAGTGGTTCAAGGAGTTTAAGAAAAGAACTGGCATCCACAGCATTGTGAGGTATGGCGAAGCAGCCAGCTCCGATACAAAGGCATCAGAGAACTTCATCAGTAACTTCAAGATGCTCTGCATAAGAGGTTTTTAATTGTGATGAGACAGGTCTATACTGGAAAAAGATACTGAAGTGTAACTTTATAACAGCAGAGGAGAATGTACTGCCCGGTCACAAGCCAATGAAGACCATCTCACACTGCTATTCTGTGCCAATACAAGCTGCAATTTGAAAATTAAACCGATGCTTTTTATCATTAAAGAAGAGTAAAGTCCAGAGGAGAACTGGGGCAATTGTCCTCTGCTTTCCTCTATAAAGAAGCATTTGAAAAATCAGTTAAGCATTTCAGCACCCTCAGATGCAGTTCCTGTCATTTTCTAGGAACTGGACACTAACTTTGGAGCTACTAACAGCCTTTACATATGACCAGAATTTCTTTGGGTTTGTGAAATATCATTTGACAATAACTGCTATGGTAGTCACTGAAGTCTTGTGTTGCTCTCTTGACAGCAGAACACATTTAATTCAGAATCTCTATCTATAGCCCTATGCTTTGTTTTAAACCTGTTGTTGTTGTTGTTGTGGTCTTCAGTCCTGAGACTGGTTTGATGCAGCTCTCCATGCTACTCTATCCTGTGCAAGCTTCTTCATCTCCCAGTACCTACTGCAACCTACATCCTTCTGAATCTGCTTAGTGTATGCATCTCTTGGTCTCCCCCTACGATTTTTACCCTCCACGCTGCCCTCCAATACTAAATTGGTGATCCCTTGATGCCTCAGAACATGTCCTACCAACCGATCCCTTCTTCTGGTCAAGTTGTGCCACAAACCTATTAAGCAGTAATCTCTGTATCTTTAGAAGTTTCTTTACAGTGACTCTATACTATGGGGGTTCCCTCCCATTACTGACTGTTCTACTGGGTACATACCTATCCAGCGCACGTTCAACTATTGTTTTAGACTTGAGCCAGAGCTGCTCTACATGCTCCTGCCCTGTGCTGGAAATTCAAGTTCCTATTGAGATACAACACTACTGATCTCTTGTCTAGTTTACTGAACATATATATCTTTTTGCTTGTTTTTGTTGTCCTTTGTACTTCAATAATCATTGTTGCACAATCACATCGTGGTCACCGACACCAATTTTAATGAGGACATCCTCAAAGAGGTCAGGTCTATCTGTTGCCATTAGATCCAACATACTTCGATCATGAATGGGGTCCCTAACTATCTGTTCTACGCAGTTTTCAGATAAGGCATTTAGTAATGTTTCACAGTGTGTTTTATAATGCCCAACATAAAAAAAGCTGAGATTTGTTCAATTAATTGATGGATGATTTAAGTCTCCACCGATGAAGTTTTCGGATACATCACGAGATGAGTCTGGTGGGCGATAGAAAGATTCAATCATCATTTTATGCCCAACCCCGATAATGAGTCTTGCCCAAACAATCTCACATGCAGCTTCAATTTCTACCTCAGCAGATTGGAGTTTCTTGTCTACTGCACAAATACACCACCTCCATTTTCCATTTGCCTATTGTTTCGATATACACTTAAATTTTCCCAAAAATCTTACTTATCAATTTCAGGTTTCAACCAGCTTTCTGTACCTGGTATTATGTGATCTACATTCCTTTTCATGAGCACTTCAAACTCTTGTTGCAGATGCTTTGGCAGTTTACCCTTAGAAACTTAATACTCTCACCTGTGGGAGCCATTTCTTTCGCTCTTACACTGATACAGGGAGTATATGTGGACAAGGAAAAAAAATTCCCGGATTTTTCCCTGATCGCCCGGTTAAAAATACATTTTTCTCCCGGGTGGGAAACACTTTCTCCCGGGTAAAAATACACTTTTTCCGTGTTAAGTGAAACTATACGTTCCCTCGGAACTGTAAAATTTATCAGTCATTTGCATGGTTATGGTTTTATATAGTGGCTTAGAATTTCCCGGCACTTTAGAAAACGAAACTCAGGGGGAAAAAACCACATTTTGGAAAGTTCTCTGATGTGCAGCAACTTATATGCTGCATATTTTTGTATTACGAAAGTATAAATTCGAATTGCACCAAAAACCGCATGTTACTTTCCGAAGCATTGAAATCGAGATTGCAATACGCTTTTATACGCCAGTCATAGCTCATATCACGAGATCTCACCAGCCGATGACAGCGGATATTCATAGCATAGGACACGTGATGTAGTCAGCCAATAGCAGCAACACTTACGTAGCGCAAACATACAAACAGGAAAAGTTAATGGTTTAAATTAATATACGTAGTGTTGATACAGGAAAAGCAAACTTTTCATATATAATATTTGTCGCGAAGATTAATAAGTTACAAGTAAAAATAAGCTTTCACGTATAATGTTGATCTTTTTTGCGCGTTTTACACTTTAAGACACATCACACAAATGTGCCAGTGAAATGTTATCTTCTGGGCTCAAAATTCTTCTAAGATGGCTTGTCATCAAGGAGTTGATTTTTAAATGAGAGTCAAATGCTCTGTGATTTAAGAAATTCATCGTACATCCTCGCACATAGTTCATCTTGCACAAAAGGAAATTTACTTTGAAAATAGCACTTTTCAAACCACAATTCGTAATATTTTCCTGAGATCTGTTGCAAATAGATTTGTTCCAGCATTTGCCAGAGTGTGCCACATAAGAGGCGTCCCCGCGCTTGCACAGCTACGATTATGTAGAAAGCCCGTATGTTCGTATGTGTAAAACATTTAAAGGTCTTACATTATGTCAGAAAGGAAACAAGACATCTGAGGATACTCCAAGAGAGTTGGAATTTCTTGAACAATACTGAAATGAATAATTCGCGTTAAAGTGCACATTCATATGTCCAGATTCCCAGCGAAGTAGGCTTCGATCTAATAATAAGCTTTTCAGTGTGATTTTCGGGATGTAAATTTTCTTGGAGTACCAGTACTGTATTATCTCATGTTTGCTTCTTTATTATGGCATAATGCCATATGTGCTAGAAGACGAAAACTGCACTTGAAATGCAGTGAATAGTTGAAACTAGCCAATAGTGTGGAATTAAACACTTCATTTGAAACAAACTGGCTGCCTTAGCGGAAAAGATAAATAAAAAGCGAATTTCTTTAGCAAAGCGACAAAAATAACTTCATTGTTCTACAAGGCAATTAATGCTTGACAGTCAGAAATGTGGAAATAAAATAAGATCTGGAACTAACAACATATTGTAGCCTTCCATAATCATGTGAATGTATTTTAATTCACTTGATAGCTCCCAGCCACAGAAATCTCTTTTTTTTCATTTGATGTGAGAGCAGTAAACGAAGAGGCAACAGCAAAATCACTAAATGTAAACCTCCCACTATAACTTGGACTGCTCTGCGCATCAGCCTCGGATCCACGATATTTCGAACCGGGGCAATACTAGATGATGCCCCCCCCCCCCCCCTCTCTCTCTCTCTCTCTCTCTCTCTCTCTCTCTCTCTCTCTCTCTCTCTCGAGCATTTGAGATAGGACATAAAAAATTTAAAAAACGACTTTTCAAAAACATGTTCATTTTGTAGCGCACATCTTTCTAAAGAGTCTAATGCATAAAACTTCGAGGAAATGTAAGACGTGTTATTTGGTCTTAAGTGTGCCAAAGTGCAGTGCCACTCTTCTTCACACAGCATTCTTCTACCACATGTCACTGTACTTCGCATTGTGGAACTCAAAAGTGTATATTTTGTAATGGATGCCATCAAACTATATTCAGGACAGCGGAAATTAAAATTTCCTGAGGTGCTTCTCCTGCTCCCAGTCGGCCGGTTTGACATAATGCCCCTCTTTTTTTTTATTAAAAAAATCTCACAATTAATACTGGATGGGATTATTTGTAACCGGAAGAACAAGAACTCTTCAGAAAATTTGGACTCTTTATTGCCTATTAGCTAATAACTTTCTGTTCTGTGTGGCATAAAATGAAATACAGGGTTGGGTTGTTTTGGGGGAGGAGACCAAACTGCGAGGTCATCGGTCTCATCGGATTAGGGAAGGATGGGTAAGGAAGTCGACCGTACCCTTTTAAAAGGAAACATCCCGGAATTTGCCTGAAGAGATTTAGGGAAATAACGGAAAACCTAAATCAGGATGGCCAGACACAGGATTGAACTGTCGTCCTCCCAAATGAGAGTCCAGTGTGCGTACCACTGCGCCACCTCACTCGGTGAAATACAGGATACATAAAACCAGGTACGACAAGAGACAAGCAAGACAGTACACATTTCTTCAATCCTTAAGTCTTAGAGTTATTATTATTCCATAATATGTGTGATGTCCCCGTTTCTTCTCCTTCCTCATTCTAACAAACTATCTTCTCATCACTAATTCTGTAACTCATTCATTCTCCGGTTAACTCTACTAACCCTACCAGAATCACCGGTTAAGTTATCCAGCGATTATTCTCCGGTTAGGCGTTATTACGTGTTCGTACAACACGTTTTCCGCGCTTCTCCCAGAATAGAACTTAAGCGGCTGCTAGCCAGGAATTGTACAACTTGCCCTTTCTACTATAGCGATCTGGTCAAAAATTTTCAGTCAAAATTTCATTTTCTTGGATACACCGAGAAGATAACGTAATCTTTCTTGCCTGTTATTCCTGTCAGTCGTTTATTTGCACTCTGGTAGTCTGAATCTATGGACTTCGCTAGTAATTATTATAACGCTAATCATTCGCATACCCAATCAATCACAAATGAACGGCTTTCACCCGTTCTGCTTTATTCCGCTCAGCTCTTGTAGCCCAATCCCCTTTTGTCTGCAGTGAAGTTTATTTCTATATGCGACGAGGATTCCCCTGGCATGGACATCACGCACACTATGCACGCATTCAAAAATCAACTTATAATCCATTTAGAAATCAACTTAGAATGTGTTCAAAAAGCAACAGGGATGCGTTTCAAAATCATTTGAATAATCGATAGACTAACGTGCGCTAGCTGCTTGGCGCTTTGTGAAACAAGTTTTTTTTTTCCCCTCAACAATACAAATTTGCCCCCCCTCACCACCGAAATTGCCGCCCGGTTCAGATACCCCGGTTTACTGCGTACACAATCAACAGAAACATTTCTGTAGCCAGAAGCAGGAGGAGGAACTACTCATATGCGACTCAACTACGCATGCGCATGATCCCGCTCGTAACTGCTTACATGAATCTAATGTAAACAGTTGTGACGTCACGCTCATCGGAGGTAATTCGTTGTCACGAAGCATTGCATAGTCTTCCAAAACCTTTTGACACATTTTACTGTTGGCAAATTCTTGTATGAGTACTGGTTTTTTTATGGCTTTTTTCCTATGTAATTTAAGTTTTATTCTCTCGTTCATATTTTGTTGCTGCAGTATTATTCTGCAGTAGCGGGGTACAGTAATATCCTTTGTTAGAGTATCGTTTCTTACCAGTCAAAATTACAAAAAATTAACTGACAACAATGAAAAATTCCCGGAATTCTAAAAAATTCCCGGGTTTTTCCCGGTTTTCTCCCGGATGAAAAAATTCCCGGGTATTTCCCGGATCGTATACACCTTGTGATACTTGCATGTTTCCTACAGCTCTCATTAACTGGATTGGCTAGAGACTCAACTAATTTTAAAACAACCCTTGTGTATTTCCCACACACAGTCGGCTAACTGAGTAGCAGCCTCTTGATATGTATTTCACACCTGACCCATTTAGGAGACCCAACAGTTCTCAACCCTATGGTGCAAGTACAGGAAGTCTCAGCCTAGCTTGACACAGAAGCTTCAAAGTCTCTAGTCCAATCCTTCCACTTGACTGGGAAGTAATATCCTTTGTTAGAGTATCGTTTCTTACCAGTCAAAATTACTTGGACTTGCACAAAGCCAGCTGAACATCTCAGAAGTGGTCTCCCAGTCATGCCTACATCATGATCAGTTCTGGAAACAATGTTGCAAACTGTGAGATTCATTAAAACTCAATGCACAAGGCTGGTCTTCTCAACTGGCTCTGTCAGTTGCTGGAATGACCCAAGTATGACCTCAGGGACCAAATGAGGGACATCATTTTTTCGTGCACCCCAATCTGGAGTTTCTTGCACCATGTTCCCTAAATGGTTGCTGGAATAGCCTCTTCAATATGTTGGGTAAGGCCCTCAGGCAATAACACTGAGTGCACCTTGTGTCCTGTCCTGACCTGTCCTGACCTGCCCTGCCCTGCCCCGCCCCTTGCTGCCATTTCCCTAAGGGGTGCCATCATTAGCTGTATGTTTGAACTGCCAACGATTAATAGACCTCTACCCTTGCATGTTTCTCTCTTATTGACACCGGACAAAACAGGCGAAATGAGCCCCATTGGCTCAGTTTCAATTTCAGTGAAAGACAGAACCCCAAACTTGCTGGTTAGGGAGATCACTATAACACCTCGAGTCCTCCCTGGTCCCTGACACCCTGTGCAGGACGCAGAGCTCTATCACTGACATACCACTCACTGTCAAGTTGAAGAGTAATGACAGATCCTGTACTTTCTGCAGAGAAGACAAGATCCACTGGAGAGTGTAGTACTTGAGGTACCTCTCATACAGATATCACAAGTACACATCTCTTGGGAGCTCTTCCAACACACTGATTCACAGCAACTGCCAATCATTTGACAGTAGTCGAGGCGATTTCCAGTTGCTTATGAATGTCGACCAACTCATCCCATGCAAACTGCAAGTGAAGTGAAGATGTTTACACTGCCACTGCCAGCTGACTTCTGCTGTGATGAAGGCCAAGCGAGGCGCATGTCATAACAGTAGCACCAACTGCAAGCACGCATTTGCAGAACACACCACTACTACTACTACTACTGCTGCTGCTGCTGCTGCTGCTGCTGCTGATGATGATGATGATGATGATGATGATGCTGCAAGAGTAGTTTAAGGAAGTTCAGATAATTTTTGACCTACCCTCATAATTTAAAATGTATTCTGACTCTCCTGGGTGAGCAAGGTGATTAGTTCTACAAATAAAGCAAGTGACCCTTAGTAACTAATATGTGGTTATTGATTATGAGCCATTTCGCCTCTATCCATAACAGTTTTGCAACTTATTAACAGTTCAGCAGGTGTTTTTTTTTGTGTTGGACTTGCACTAAGCCAGCTGAACATCTCAGAAGTGGTCTCCCAGTCATACCTACATTTAATTTCATTTGCTATACAGTAAGTAATGATGGTGGGCACCAAAATTATTTTCCCGACTACAACGACCAAGCCTGAGCATAGCTCAGGATGCAACATTAATGGAAAAAGGAGGGTGGGGGGAAATCACACCGGAGTATAGGTCAGGCTACAATTTTTTCGACACATGAGCCATCTATCAACTGAAAACTGAACTCATTTCATTTGAGAACAATGTGCAGATGCCAACAAGGAATTTCTTATTGTAGCAGCCATACATCTACAGCAGTTCACCATCTGATGGAATAGTCTTTCATAGGCAGCCTGCAAGCAACATTATTTTAACTTCTTTGAGAGGTATTATGCCTCCCTGGGTTTAGGACAGGTAGGCCTCCTCCATATAATCTGGCTGTAGTGTCTAACCATTTGCTGTCAAGAAACTAAATGAGCATTTCTGTCTATTCTCTATGCAACTGACATATCATGTTGCTCATAATACGAGGGTGTGTTGAAAAGAAATGCTTTTAAGTTTTATTATGGGTACAACTTTTTAAATAAAACCATTATTATTAACATTCTATATCTGTATTGTTCATATCTACATATTTAATTCTCAATATTGTCACCCTGGCAACAAACACATTTCTCAGAACGAGTGACCAGTTTGTTTATAGCGTCAATATAGTAGGATTTTGTTGAAGGACCTAAACCTCACCTCTGCTTGCTCCGCTTCGTCACTATTAAAGTGAAGTCAACAGAGTTGTTCTTTACGTTTTGGAAACAGAAGAAAATCGGATGGAACCAAGCCAGGGCTGTACAGAGGATGAGAAATTATGTCTAATTGTTGCAGATGTCTCAGCACTCTTGTGTGGTCTGACATTGTTATGTTGAAGGAGATGGTGCTCCATGTGAGGACGCAATTTTCTGCAGCTAAAAATTCGATTACAGCACACTGTTTCCCATCCACTGACATAGTTGTGTTACACACTGCCACATTAGAAGTTAACAATTTGGATCCTTACAACAGCGATTGGTACCAACTTCCTCACGGGTGAAGCAGGAAATTTTACTAAGTAATATGCATGACAAGTAATACCTCAACTGATATTGGTAACAGAATTAATAATTTGGAGGCCTTACTTTTCAGCATGCCCTCATAGCATCCAGTCCTTGGGCTGCATCCATAGCAACAGGCAAGGCAGTTTTTAATTACAAGAGTAAATATGTCAGTTACATTTTTCTTGGTTCCTTTAAATGGACCCAACTACTTCCCACCCTCAGCTTTTTTCATCCTGGTGATGATATTGGATATGAGGCACTGAACATCATGGTCATCAGCACCCCCGGCAAAAAGTCGGCATGCCAGTGTGTGTGTGCGTGTGTGTGTGCGTGTGCGCGCGTGCGCGTGTGTGTGCGTGTGTCCACATGCTGAGTAGTCTATAATGCACTGAAGTCCAACATCCCTCCCTATCACTTTTTGGATATGGCCTGAGAGTTCACAAAATTTGAGAACCTATGTAACACTGGTGTCAGTATTGGTGAGGATGTTGGCATGTCTCCAGCCAACCCAAGGGCTGTCCCGATATCAGCATATAAGACACACATATCCGAAATATGCTGAACAAAGTGGCACAACACAAACGCCTCAGAGTGATGAAAACATTTTGGTGGAGGAGCAAACCATGTGTTAAAGTGGTATGTGCTATGCGCAGTCTGATAAGCAGCACTTCCTTCCCTTGGTGCAGTGGGCATGGAGACTGCTCATGCCTGTGTGGTCAATTTTAGCAACTGCAGTTTCTTCTCCACCACCTCCAACCATTCAGTTTCCCACTGACACAATTTGACTGTCAGATAATAAGATGACAGCATCTAAGGGGATGGCACATCCAACATACAAATCATCCTGACATGCTGCTTTATTGGGTGTATCATTTCCCTGTATCTTTATGAGCAGAGGTACCCAGCAAAAGATCAACCCCTTGCCACGGTATTGAAGCCACTGTTAAGGAGTCATGGATCAGCTGAATCAATTAGTCTACCAGAAAGAAAGTCAAAACAGATGATGCCTGTGAATCCACTGCAGTGTCATCATAATGCTATACAAATTCCATATCATAATTTGTAAGTTTTTTCAGAAGGTGCACTTTGTTGTTCCATCCATAGCTGTGTATTCATTACATATCCACATTCTTTAGACAGTCAGTGGCATGTATCTCAGATGGCTTTATCACATGGGGCCAATTCCTGAACAGCTGCTCGAAGTCAGGGTCAACCACCGCACTAAATGTCAGCAACTGAAGCAATGCTGCGATTTTCAGGTCATATGAAACCAGAAGATGATGATGCTGAATTGAGAGTGGTGGTTCACCAGCCTCTGCACACTGACTGAACTGGGCTGGTCGAAGAGGCTCCGAAGGATACCCGAGTGCCACTGTGGTGGACAGTGCCTAACATCTTAAGGTAAGAAATACGGGCTAATCCAAAAACCACACCATCATAATCTAGCCGTGACCTGACAAATGCCCTATGAAACAGCAGAAGGCGTGACCTGTCAGCTCCCAATGTCTTTCTGCTGAGACATTTCAAAATATTCTATGATTTGAAGTCCTGTGCTTACAGGTCTTTCCAGTGTGGGAGCCAGGTTAATTTCAAGTCAAATAGTAGGCTCAAAAAATGCACACTGTCCTTGAAATGTGAAATAAAATCCCCCATTGTGAGATCTAACTGGTTAAAACTTCAATGAGCATGGTTAAACTAATGCATGTAGTCTTCTCTGGCCAGAACCTAAAACCAGTTTTATTGGCACCTGATGGTCAGCTGTCGTCTTGTGGTTGTAAGATCAGAGGGAGAGTAAAGATTGCAAAGGATATGCCATTCACAGTGATTGCAAACAATGTGACACTGAGTACACGGCCTTGTGGTGATGGGGTTTGACCCATTCTTCTGAACTTAGCAATCAGACATGGCATTATCAACGTGATATCAAAAGGCAGCAGTTGTTGTTGTTGTTGAGGGATTAGACAAGAAGTGGTAGACATTCATGAAGTTCCTAGTCATGAAATTGGTGAAGGATGTTGCACCTCCCAAGCAGTGTCTTACACTTATTTGAGGTCACCACCAACCAATCGGCTTAAGAAGTAATTTTAAATAGCTGTTCCAGTAGAATTCAACTGTCAAGGACAGAATAGTAAAACAGAGTGGCATAGGTGACCTTGGGATTCAAGGAGCCACACAAGGTGGCAGTTGTGCATGCATTTGAGTGTCTTCCCAATACAACTGGTAAGGGCTATACCCCAGTAACCGTTAGGGTTAGTACAATCCTTGCCTGGTTTCCACAATGGAATTAATATTGCCTCCTTCCCAATCTTGGGGTAACGTCCATCAAATCAAATCTGACAAACATGACAGGAGCTTGCCTTGGGTTTCGTAGCATAGAGTATGATGCATTGCAAAATAAATCTTATCAGGTTCTGGAGCAGTGTCTCTGGTTTCAGACAGAGTTCCAAGTTATAAATTCCTTCCAGTAATTCCTCTTCCATTCTTTTATCAGTCAGATCGTTTGTGCTCTCATTGATCTGAAGGCATGAAGGTTTTCTGTAGCTGAATGGTGTTTGACTTTGCACAAAGCTGGACGCCTGGCTCCGATTGCCAAACATTAGTCATTCCACCACGGAACAGGCCATCTGAAGTGGTTGCTAGAGTGGGAATGGAATCTGCGGCAACTCGCAGGGTCCCTCCGGTAGTACAGTCCACCTTCTCCTGGGCACAATCCTGTTGTTCGAACAGCAATCAATTTGTCCTTTGAACCATTCATCTTTGCAGTCTCCTCTTGACCTTCTACTGAGTCGCCAGATGAATCCATACCAGATAGTAGTAATCTGGACTGTAAGTTGGTGGAACTGAGTCCACAATAGCTTGGGAGCAGAAACAAAGGTCAATGGCTGATGATGACCCTGCGACTGTGGAAAAGTGTGTGATCTGACCAGGGTTAAAAAGGCCGATATTCTCCGAATGGATGAGGCATTTGATATTTCGACCTCTGGAGCAAGTGGTAGCCGAACCCCATAGCACACTTTGTACGCTGAAGTCTACCACGAGGAAGAACGGGTGAGAAGTAACCAGGAGAGTTCTGCAAGTGTATCTGCATCCAACAGACCAAGATGTGGAAGATATAAAGAACACACTGCAATTTTAACAGGTGCCAGAACTCCTGGTGTCATCACTAGTATGCCTGTGGTATTATGAATGGGAGAGGAATGGCATATGTCATCACCAAAAATAGCTGCTCTCCACTCTTAGCCTCGTCTATTAAGATTATCCTTCCTTTAGGAGTGGTTGTTCCTTAACACTTTGGAGCCTAAAGTTGCACAAACCTCTACTGATCCTAAAGGCCACAGGTACAGCTTTCAATGTTAGAAAAAACTTTGTGAGAAGACTCTCAGATCTAGTCCTGTTGAATGATTACAATGTCAATCTCTACTTGAGAAACAATACAAGCAAGCTACAGTAAATAGCACATAATCAATTCCCTTCACCAAGGTTTAGTAATGTACTGATAAATGCACAGTACAAGTCAGGATATTTGAGAAGATCAAACGTGACAATTTGAAAAACCGTTAAATTTTGTTTCACTTTTGCTTCTGCATTGTGCATATTACATGAAGAAATTTCGCCTATTTTATGTGCATGGTGTAAAAAATGTTAGGTTTTAAGCAATTTGTTACAGATTATCATTATTGTAATTCTTTTCTATCATAATAATGGCTTCCTTGTTTTTTCAATTAACAAAATACACATATGTGAACCAGTAAAAAGGTCATGAAAGTAAAACTTGGAACAACAATTTAAAACATAAAACAAATGTAAGTTAAATAAATAATTAAAACAGTAATGAATGTTCAGATATTTTAATACAGTATGTTGAAAATCTTCTGAGTACACTGTGTATAGTTTATTTTCCAAAATTTATATTTCAGAAACAAGCTTTATTACACAGGGATGTATGCGACTTGAAAGCTTCTTTAATTTATGTTATAATAAAAGTTTCCTTTTTCAAAATTAATTAATGGTGGTAGGGTATTTTCAAAAATTTCAAATTATTACAAAATATGATCATACAGAACATTGATTACATATCAACTGTTATATGGAACACTTTTTTACATTTCATGGTTTCGCACCTATTCCCTCTAAACCTAAAATGCAAAATTACCTTTCCAAGTGTGTTAAAAGTGAAACTGGACACAAAAAACAAACCATTTATTGTACTATTCTGTCACTCTACCTACCTATCATGTTACATCAAGATCGTTTACTGACACTTTGGAATGTTCCTTTGTTAGTAGCCTTCTGATGGTGTGCAGCAGTATGCAGCTGGGGTTCCAAGCTTGCCATTGATGGCTTCCGAACAAGTTTGGGTTTAAATGTCTGTGGCTCCCACTCCTCCCCCTTTACAGGTATACTGACAAGTGCATGTACTCTTACTAGAATCTGTGGTCCGAGTTTGTGTGGCAGCTCTCACTTTGTAACTGGCTTCTTAAGGGCCAATGCAAAAGAAGTAGCAAACAGCAGATGTTGCACAGCTTTGGGAGCTTCTTTAGCTTCACCATATATAGTATGCATCTTTTAACTATCAACTCCTAAATTCTCCTTTCCTCATTATAAACCCCCACACTCACTGCTCCATAGTGGGTAATCCCTGGCGAAGTCTGTACATTTCGGAGGAAGTCTACATGAATCACCTTATTTGTGAGCTGATCCTTCACAACTTTGAGATGGAGCCCTCCCATTACATGCCATGGTGGTATGACCAAAACTTTGACATTTTAAGCATCGCATTGGGTTTGGGAACAAACAGTCGGACCTTAAGATGGATAGAGCCTGCAATAATTATGTTCAGGGAATTCCTGACCATTGAACAATAGAATAAACATTGCAAATATTTTCCAGTGTGCCACTGACACTCCTCACATAGCTCCGAACTTCCACGACACCCATATTTTCCCACTCATCACATAACACCTCAGAGTCCATCTCCATTATGTTGGAGCATGTAACCACGCTTTACAGAAGTAAAAGGTGTTATGAACTCTACCACAACAGGCTAACCATCTAATGCCTTGCATCCCAGAAGTTAAGATACTTTGACAGGCCACTTTCAGCTAGAAGTGTTCAATTACCAAGTCATTTAACACTTTTTAAGAATCCTGCAAATACTCTCCAACCAACTTTTTTTTTGGGGCGCAAAAAAATTGGACTTATACGCACCCAAGTCAAAACCATAGAACATGGAGACAGAGATTAGTTAAAAAACGATTATATGTCAATCCCACCTGACATAAGGGGAGACAGCTAATAACAGGGACATGGAGAAACGGCTACAAAAGACATCAAACAGGAACAGAGATCCAAAACTAAAAGTTAAATTGCCTTCGCCATATTACTTTGAAGGATAAAAAATAAAATTGGCTCAGACGGCAAACCCTGGCGGGAACATAAATGATTAAAAAA
Source organism: Schistocerca nitens (assembly GCF_023898315.1). Lineage (NCBI taxonomy): Eukaryota > Metazoa > Arthropoda > Insecta > Orthoptera > Acrididae > Schistocerca > Schistocerca nitens. The sequence goes on along the minus strand of NC_064615.1, from coordinate 578,265,544 downwards.
TTTTCATTCCATTAGGAAGTGGTGGACAGTTACAACTTGGGTGCAACATGTACAAGGTGGTGCGGGAGCGCTAGTTATCAAATGAAGATAGCTAAAAAGGCAGTGGGCCAATATGCAGCCCAATTAAAATGACCTCCTCCCGGCGGGAGAGCCGAGAGGAGGTCATTCAAGCCACTGGGAGAGGCTTAATAATCCGGAGCTTATTCTCATGAAGGGAAGACCAATGGCAATGCCAAAGGGATACCATCTCCTGACAGATGAGTGGCCATGCATGGCAGACAAATGGCATGTATACCTGCTGAGGAGACAGTCACACTGACAGGGCAGTGGTAGTTCATCAGCTTCAGCATACGGACTCTCAAACTACCTATTGTAAAAAGCACCAGTGGCCAAAGACATGCTACAATGGTGGACAATGTTGAGACAGCATAAGAGGGACGGACGAGCAGACACATAAACAAAGCACCCATAGTCTAGTTTCGAATAGACAAGGGACCAGTACAAACGGAGGAGGGTGGTTCAATTTACACCCCAGGAAGTACTATTGATGACATGTCAGACACTGAGGGACCGCGTACAGCAGGCTGTCAGGTAAGACACATAGGAGCACCAAGAGTGTTTCCCATCGAGCATGAGCCCCAGGAATTTTGTAGTTTTAACGAATGGAAGAGCAGCAGGCCCAAGATGTAAAGATGGTGGGAGCAACCAACTGCACTGCCAGAAATTCATACAGATGGTTTTGTCAGAGGAAAAACCAAAAGCCATTGTTGATGCTCAAGGAGTAAGGCGATCAAGACATCTCCGTCCAGGAGTAGACTATCAAGACATCGCTGAAAAAGCCGCTAAGTGAGACAAGTCTGTGGAGAGCTGCAATAGATGGCAAAATCGTCAACAAATAGGGAGTCGAAGATGCCTGGTGGCAGACAGGCCATTATAGGACTAACGACTATAGCAAAGAGGACGACGCTCAGGACAGAACTCTGAGGTAGCCCGGTTTCCTGGGTAAAATTGTCTGACAAGGCAGAATCCACATGCACCTTGAAAACACAGCCTTTTAAAAATTCCTGAAGAAAACAGGGCAGACGACCACGGAAGACCCACGTGCAAAGATTATGAAGGATACCAGTTCTCCAACAGGTGTCATAGGCCTTCTTCAAATCGTAAAACACGGCCACAGTCTGGGATTTCCGCAGAAAACCATTCATGACCTGGGTGGACAAAGAGATGGTCAACTGCAGAACGGCGCACTCTAAATCCACATTGTGCAGTTGTTAGTAAATTGTGAGACTCGAGCCACCATACCAGCGAGGCACGAATCATACATTTCATCACCTTGCAAACACTGCTGGTGAGAGATATGTGGCAATAGCTAGAAGGAAGGTTTTCGTCCTTACCAGGCTTAGGTATGGGTATGACACTGGCTTCATACCAACGTCCGGGAAATGTTCCTGCTGCCCACATGCGGTTGTATGTATTAAGCGGAAGGTGCTTGCTTGCAAGGGAGAGGTGCTGCAACATCTGAATGTTGACAGCGTCTGGCCCTGGTGCGGAGGATCGGGAAGAATGGAGAGCATGCTCTAGCTCCTTTATAGTAAAGGCAGCATTGCAGCACTCACAATTCTAAGAAGAGAAGGGTATCACTCTAGTCTCCTCTGCTTGTTTCCGATGGAGGAAGGCAGGGTGATAGTGGGAAAAGCCCGAAATTTCCGCAAAATGGCGGCCCAAGGCGTTGGAGATAGCAATAGGGCCCACAATGACATTTGCTACTGTCAGGCCAGAAATTGGCAAATGGATCTTGGTCGCAGAGAGCTGCCGGAGTTTGGCCCACACAACACAGGAAGAGGTGGAACTTTCGAAAGAACTAGTGAATGTGATCCATCTAGCTTTTTTGCTATCCTGAAAAGCACGACGACACTTTGCACTCACCTGTTTATAATGAATGAAGTTTGCCATTGTAGGATGGCAGTTAAAAATGTGGAGAGCATGTCTCCACATGCAAATTGTGTTGTAGCGTGCCTCAGTCCAACAAGGGACTGGGACATGGTGTCATAAAAAGGAAGTGCAAGGAATGGAACGTTTGGCAGCAGTAAGGATAACATTTATGAGATACTCCACCTGGTCATCACAACTGGGGAGATCTTGTTTTTCGAACGTCACCAGGGAGGAGTAAAACAGCCTTGGTAAGCTGCCATTTTGATGTGCATGCAGTTGGGGTAGGAGTCAGCAAACAGTTAGCACACTGAAAATGTTCAGTCAAGTAAATGTCCAAACGAACCACTCAAGATTGTGGACAAGCTGGGCAGTGCAGAGGGATAGGTCCAAATGGGAAAAGTTGTGCAAGGAGTCAGAAGTTAATGTGGGTGCTCCAGCGTCAACACAGAAGAGGTTACGTTGATTAAGAAGGTCCGCCAAGAGGGCACCTCTCTAACATCCCAAGGGGATGATGCGCATTACGAGGTGTGGCTAGAAAAAAACCGGACTAGTACTGGTGAAACAATAAAACGAATGCAATAAGGCTGAAAGTCGCGTGGCCTGTCACGTGACTCTCGCTCCGCCTACTGCTCGAGTTTCATCTGCCTCCTGCACTCAGTCTGCCCGTGGCGTCTGTTTTAAGTAGTTGACATTTTGTCTGTGCGTCGGAAAATGTTGAGTGTACAGAAAGAACAGCGTGTTAACATCAAATTTTGTTTCAAACTAGGAAAATTTGCAAGTGAAACGTTCGTAATGTTACAACAAGTGTACGGCGATGATTGTTTATCGCGAACACAAGTGTTTGAGTGGTTTAAACGATTTAAAGATGGCCGCGAAGACACCAGTGATGACACTCGCACTGGCAGACCATTGTCAGCAAAAACTGATGCAAACATTGAAAAAATCGGTAAACTTGTTCGACAAGATCGCCGTTTAACAATCAGAGCAGTGTCTGAGTTAACAGGAGTTGACAAGGAAAGTGTCGAACAAGTTTACCGATTTTTTTCAATGTTTGCATCAGTTTTTGCTGACAATGGTCTGCCAGTGCGAGTGTCATCACTGGTGTCTTCGCGGCCATCTTTAAATCGTTTAAACCACTCAAACACTTGTGTTCGCGATAAACAATCATCGCCGTACACTTGTTGTAACATTACGAACGTTTCACTTGCAGATTTTCCTAGTTTGAAACAAAATTTGATGTTAACACGCTGTTCTTTCTGTACACTCAACATTTTCCGACACACAGACAAAATGTCAACTACTTAAAACAGACGCCACGGGCAGACTGAGTGCAGGAGGCAGATGAAACTCGAGCAGTAGGCGGAGCGAGAGTCACATGACAGGCCACGCGACTTTCAGCCTTATTGCATTTGTTTTATTGTTTCACCAGTACTAGTCCGGTTTTTTTCTAGCCACACCTCGTAAAGTCACCGAGTAGCAGAAATCATCACAGACAAAATGTCAACTACTTAAAACAGACGCCATGGGCAGACTGAGTGCAGGAGGCAGATGAAACTCGAGCAGTAGGCGGAGCGAGAGTCACATGACAGGCCACGCGACTTTCAGCCTTATTGCATTCGTTTTATTGTTTCACCAGTACTAGTCCAGTTTTTTTCTAGCCACACCTCGTAAAGTCACCGAGTAGCAGAAATGGGGGAGGTAGCTGCCCAATAACCTGAAGGAGGTCTGCCCTGGTGACATCGAAAGATAGAGGGATATAAATGGTACAGAGGGAAAAAGTCAGGTGAGGAAGGAAAAGGCAAACTGCAACAGCTTGAAGATGGGTAGTCAGGGAGATGGGTTAACTATGAATGTCATCCCGTATGAGCAGCGTGACGCCCTCAGGAGATGGAATGCCGACCTCAGGCGAAAGGTCAAATTGAACAGGAAGAAATGTGAAAGCTTGATGTGGTCGTGAGTGGGCAATTTTGTTTCCTGAAGGCAGGGTATAAGGGGATGCTGCAATGCCAAAAGCAGCCATAAATCCTCTTTGTGGCCGTAAACTTTCCATTGGAGGAGAGTCATGATGAAGAGATGAAGGGGCTCTCACTTCGGGACCTGTCGAGTGACAGCCTGCGGAGACTTGCTGCTACCCAGCACAAAAGCAGGATGATCCTGCTCAATGAGATCCACAGAAGCATCAGCTTGCTTGTGCTGTCAATTTACTGAGTCCAACACAGAAAAATAGTTGGTGGTGCGCACCAGCGACATAGAGGTGGGCCGGGCTAAGGTGTCACGTGGTAACAATGTAGAAGAGGACCTTCGAGTCAGCGAAGGAGAAGACCATCAGCCTTTGTTGGACTACTTCGAGCCTTTCCAGTTAGTAGAGGAAGACTCGCATGTTGTTTGCCTGGAGGGACTTAGGAAGTCTTCACGGGAGTACTACTCCTGTCTTTTACGGCTGTGTAGCTGGAGGCTTCACCCCTTGAGACGAGAGTGTGATGGCTTGTTGCACAGCTGGACAGGGGGATGGCAATGGTACCTTGACACTGGGTGATTTCACAACCTCAGAGTTGAGTTTGAGGTCACATGTATGCGTGGCCATGCCCTTCATGGAGCGAGGGGTAACAAAAACAGAACTGTAAGTGCCAGACAGGAGAACACAGGGTTTGCAACCAGCCAACAGCTTGCGAGCGACTGGGTAAGGCATCCTCCATTTGGACTTATCAGTCAAAGTTCTTTTACTACAGTGTTCTGAACTTTTTTTTTTATAATTTATGAATTTTTTTCCAAAATGCCAATCCATAAAATTTTGATTTATTTTCTGTTGATTAGCACCATGTAGTTCTACATTCCCTGAAAAAAAAGGGGAGCTTCCAATTTTAGGTTGATCAGGTTTTATAAACAATTGAAATTTTTGCCATACATAAAACCTGTTTTATTACCACATTATCACATAACAGGCTCATAAAAATCAAAACCTAGCCTTATTTAACATAATTTTAGCTTTGAAAGATGAGTAAGAGACTCATTTTTCAAGCATTTTAAATGGTTCCAAAATGTTTGCGAAAGGTCCAAAGACTTCAGTGCACTCTGTTTTGTACTGAAATTAGCCAGTTGGTTGGTTGGTTGGTTTAAAGGAGGGGGGGGACAGGCAAACTGCGAGGTCATCGGTCCCTTGTTTCCAGTAGAACAACTACCCAAGGGAAAGAAGAAAACAAAGAAGACATACAGCACAATAACAGGAGAAAGGAAGAACCAGAAGGACAACAAACACTACAATGGACAAAACATGACAAGAAAACCACAGGGATACGCAAAAAACAGGGAGATGAGATTAAAAAGAAGGTAGCAGATTACTATGGCTGGCTGACCATGAGAATAAAAAAAGGAGAAGCCAGCCACTCTGCAACACATTAAAACCTCCACCCTAAAACTCCTAGGATGGAGAACACACAGGGACAATGGACATGCACTAAAACTTAGAACACATGATAAAACCCACCCTCACGAATAAAACGTAAAACTAAAGCTGGTAGGGTAATGGGAAAGTTGAAAGACCACCCCAAAGTGGCTTAAAGTAGTCAGTCCACTAAGAGGTGGACGACTGTCATTTGGGAGCCTCGGTGACACTGAGGTGGGTCCTCGCAACGGAGGATGTAATCATGTGTGAGCCACGTATGGCCAATGCGGAACCGACAAAGGACAAATGATTCCCTGCAAGAAGCCCGTAGGGAAGACTTCCACACATTTTCAGTCTCCTTAATGACCTGCAGTTTGTTGTGCACACTGTTATGGCGATCTGTCTCCCAAAGCCGAAAAACCTCGCGGTGTAAGACAGAACGCCAAGTCAGTTTCAGAGATGCCCATCTCCAGGGGCGGTTTCCATATAGCCTGTTTGGCCAGAATGTTGACAAGTTCATTGCCTGGGATTCTAAAGTTTCCTGGGATCCACACGAACACCACTGAGCGACTGGGCCGTTCCAGGGCAGAGATGGACTCCTGGATGTTCGCTACCAAAGGATGGCGAGTGTAGCGTTGGTGGATAGCTTGTATGCTGCTCAGGGAGTCAGAACAGAGAAGATACAACTCACCAGAACAAGAACAGATTTACTGAAGTGCACGAGATATGGCCACAAGCTCTGCAATAAATACACTACAGCCAGCGGGCAAGGAATGCTGTTCAATATAATCTCTGTGGACACAGGTGAAGCCAACATTACCATCAGCCATTGAGCCATCAGTGTAAACAACTTCAGAGCCTCGAACACATCAAGAATCTAGAGGAAGTAACAGAGAGCGGCGAGGTTATCGGAGTCCTTAGGGCCATGCAAAAAGTCCAGACGAAGCTTCGGCCGAGATGTACACCATCCGTGAATGGATCTCAAGTGGAGGTGGTAAAGGCAAGGACTCCAGCTCGGAGGGAAGGGATCGCAAGCAAACCGCAATCTTGAGAGCCCTGACCTGGGCTGCCGATGCAGGAGATGAACTGCCATTGGCGGGAAAAGGAGATGGTGATTCAGATGCGCAGGAGAACTATGAACGTGTGGAATGTAACTGCCGAGCAGTTGTGCACGTCAGATCCGCAATGGAGGGACTCCGGCCTCCACCAAGACACTGGTCACTGGACTAGTTCTAAAAGCTCACATCGCTAGGTGACCACCACAATGGTGCACTGGGTCAAGTAAACACAACGACGAGGGCGCCGCCAAACCGTAAACCAGACTCCCATAGTCAAGGCGGGATTGAACAAGGGCTCTGTAGAGCTGCAGCAGCGAAGAGCGATCTGCACCCCAGTTGGTGTTGCTCAGGCAGTGGAGGACATTGAGGTGCTGCCAGAACTTCTGCTTAAGCTAACAAAGGTGATGTAGCCAAGTAGATCGGGCATCGAAAACCAGTCCTAAAAATCAATATGTCTCCACTACCGTGAGTGTATCGTCATGAAGTTCTCATTCTGGATGAATGGTACAATGCCAACAGAAGTGCATGACACACAACTTCGTGACTGAAACTGGAAGCCACGGGCTAGAGCCCATGACTGCGCCTTGTGAATGGTTCAGCAACACCAGTACTGGAGAGCAATACAAAATGCAGAAGTTATCCGCATACAGAGAAGGAGACCGACGGCGCTACAGGTGCTTCTAGGCCATTAATGGCTACAAAAAATAGAGATACACTCAATACGGAGCCCTGCGGAACACCATTCTCCTGAATACGTGGGGAACTATGGGAGGCACCAACTAGGTCATGGAAAGTATGGAGCGACAGGAAGTTCTGGATAAAAATCAGGAGCAGGCCCCAGATAACCCATCCATACAATGTGGCAAGGGTATGATGTCGCCAGGACATGTCGTATGCTTTACATAAATCAAAAAGACGGCAACAAGGTGCTAGCATCTGGTAAAGGCTGTTCGGACGGTAGACTCGAGGGACACAAGAGTATCAGTTGTAGAGCGACCCTGGCGGAAGCCACCCTGACATGGAGCTAGTAGGTTGGTCGATTGGGGTTTAAGGTTCAAACAGCAAGGTAGTCCATTCAGATGAATTTACATCTCACAAAAGTCATAACAATAAAAGGTAAAAGGTTAAAAAACGTGAAAGTGCAGTTGTGGTGTCAATGGTGAAAACAAAAGGAGGGAAGACAGCAAGTGGGCAACCCCAAGGCTATGCTAGGGGCAAGAAATATCCCTCCTCTGATGCAGTACAGGCACGACCACCTGCTATTCAAAAGCGTTCAACCGGTAGAATGTACAAGTGTATGTTGTAAAAGGAGAATAACCAAATCCAAAACGCGATAAAAAACAGAGCAAAAGGGAGAGAAAAGAGGATCTTAGACAGGGAAGGGAGTCGTCAGAAATCTCCAAACACAGCTTACAGTGGGAGACACCCCAAACCTAACCGCCCTGCCACTACTCCAGAGGGAGATTAGAACCCTTAGAAGTAAAAATAAAAACCACTTTCACGAAGGAAACTGAGAACCAGTTCAACCATCCGGGAATCGTCTGTCAATATTAAAGGTAAAGTGCGGGGAAGTCTGTACTTAGTACGCAGAGCCAAAAGAAGGGGGCATTCCACCAAAATGTGGGCTACTGACTGGAAGGCTCCACAACCACAAAGTGGGGGTGGCTCATTACGTAAAAGAAAACCATGAGTCAGCCTGGTATGGCGGATGTGGAGACGACGACAGGGTGGTTGAGTCCTTTTGGGAAAGGGAGAAGGAAGAACGCCATGGGCAGGTGTCACCTTAATCGCACGAACTTTGACAGGGAGGTAGCCTCCCAAGAGTTGGTCAATGATTGCGCGAAGTGGGATTTGATATGAAGCCGTCAATCCACTGCAGGAGGGGTGAAAGAAGAGGGGGGGGGGGGGGGGGGGAGTGATTGCTCCCCCAGCCAAACGATCAGCAAGCTCATTGCCCGGGATACCCACATGGCCAGGGACCCAAAGGAAGTCAAGAGAACAAGCAGTATGATGAAGATCAGCGAGACAGTCATGGATTGCTGAGACCATGGGATGGCGGGAGAAACACTGGTCAATAGCCTGAAGGCCACTCATTGAGTCTGTACATAACAAAACGCGGTTGAGTGGGGACTGTTTACTGCGGAATTGATGCGAATTTCCCAGGCCCTTACCTTTATTAAACACCCCACATGCAGCTGGCAGGAGATAATTTTCTATGACAACAGAGGACGTGAAGGCATATCCCACACGACCAGCAGGTTTAGAGCCATCCGTGTAAAGAACAGCAGCATCCCGAAACTCCCATAAAATTTGCCGGAAAAAACAATGGAACATCATTGGGGGAACGGAATGGAACGGAATCTTTCAGACCTCAGCAGAGATCCATTCCAATCCAGGGCCGAAGAACTAACCAAAGGGAGGCAGGGGCAGGGGTCGGGGGGAGGGGGGGGACAAAGAAGGAAGCTGAAAATCACAGTGAAGAGAAGCAAGGTGGAGCCCAACCGGTAAACCCGCCCGAGGGCGGGAATCAAGAGGGCGTCGTCCTTGGTCTGGGAACAGGATAGAATAGGAAAGATGAGTGGGAGAGGAACAGACGGCGGCTGTATAAGAAACCAGAAGCTGGGACCAATGAACAGAATGGGGGGAGGGGGATCCCAGCTTCAACCAGGAGGGAGCCAGTAGGCCACATGACTCCAGGACACAACCCAACCGCCGACACCATAATTTCCAGCAGCTTACAGAGAATGTTGGCGAGGCAGATGGACCAATAGCTATCCACATCAAGAGGATTTTTACCGGCTTTTAGCATCGGAATGATGGTGCTCTTCCGACACTGCAATGGAAAGACGCTATCGCACCAGATCCGGTTGAGATGATGAGAAGATGTCACTTGTAGCCAGACGAGAGATGTTTAATCCTCTTACTGGTAGACAACATGCCATTGATGTTAATGCCAGAGACACCTGTTGGGGTCTGATACCCAAAAAGAGATGTCCAATTCTCATCCAGACTTGGGAAGGTGACATGTGGAACCAAATGGTAGACACGTACCTTTCCCAACACTCCTGTTTCCGTCATTTTATAAGCAGGTGAACGTGAGCACGGAGCCACTTAAAGGCTGTTAGGTACTCTAGGGAAGGGTGCCGCTTATGTTGCTGTAGAGCTCGCCGATGCTCTAATTGCCTCAGCAACTTCCAGCGACCACCAAGGGTCTGTCTTTCGCCAGGGGGCACCCTAGAAAACGAGGGATCGAATTTTCTGCCGCTGAACCGATCATTGTAGTGACCTGCTCAATCACAACATTGATGGCACCATGTGGCAGAGAGGTGACAGCAGAGGTGAAGGCTACCCAGTCTGCCTTGTTTAAGTCCCATCTGGGTAGACGTCTGTGGGCATGGCACCAGGGAAGTAACAGGAAGATGTAGAAGTGGTCACTACCACACAGGTCATCATGTGCTCTCTCGTGGACAGGTGAGAGAAGCCCTGCACTGCAAATTGAAAATCAATGGCCGAGTAACTACTATGACCCTCACTGAAATATGTGGCAGCCCCAGTATTTAAGAGGCAGAGGTCGAGTTGGGACAGTAAATTTTTAACATCTCTGCCATAGCCAGTAAGCATGGTGCAACCCCAGTAGGCGTTATGGGCATTAAAAGCTCCCAAAAGTAGGGGAGGTTTAGAGAATTGATCAATCAGTGCCACCAATACGTTCAGGGGTACCACACCATCTACAGGGAGATATATGTTGCAGATGCTTATTTCCTCTGTTGCCCGTATCCTGACAGCCACAGCTTCAAGAGAAGTTTGAAGGGGCACAGGTTCACTACATAGTGAGTTCAGGACATAAATGCAAACTCCACCAGACAATCTATTACATTCGCTACGGTTCTTGTAATATCCCCTGTAGCCACAAAGGGCAGGGGTCGGCATTGTGGGGAACCAGGTTTCCTGGAGGGCAATGCAGAAAGCAGATGTAAAGCTTAATAGTGGCCATAGCCCAGTGAGGTGGTGGAAAAAACCACCGCAATTCCACTGGAGGATGACATTACTGTGAGGCTGGGAAGGCATAAAGAGTGCAAGGAAGTAGGTTATGTCACAGGGTCACCTATTACCACCGACTTATTTCCTGAACAGGCTATATCCATTCTATCTGAGGGTCTGACGAGATCTAGGTCCTCAGTGGACACCAGAATCTTCACATCATCAGACTCGGAGTTGGGTTGATTTTGGGGGAAGACCAAACTGCGAGGTCATCAGTCTCATCAGATTAGGGAAGAAAGTCGGCCATGCTCTTTCAAAGGAACCATCCCGGCATTTGCCGGAAGCGATTTAGCAAAAACACGGAAAACCTTAATCAGGATGGCCGCACGCGGGATTGAACCGTCGTCCTCCCGAATGCGAGTCCAGTGTGCTAACCACTGCACCACCTTGCTCGGTCCAGACTCAAGAGTTTGTAGGCATCAGTGGTGTGGGTGGCACTGCAATTCCCTTGGTCTTGGGGATCTTCTTTCTGGATTTCTCTCACTGATCCTTGGGTTTCTCTGACTGGGAGGGCTTCACTGATTCAGTCCCGGGGACTAAGGATGATCTTTAAGCCCTACAACCAGCTGCTTTTGGGCACTTCAGCCACTGGCAGGTGTCATCTTTTCCATTAGCAGAAACCTGGGAAGGTAGTGACCCAAGGGCCCCCTTCCTAGCGAGAGGAGCTGAAGAAGACCCATTCTTCTCCAGCTAAGTAGTGGGGACTGGTAGCCCCGGTGGTTTGGGGACAGTGCTCCAGAGGTAGTGAGAGAAGTGCCCCCCCCCCCCCCCACCATCATGGGAGCAGGTGTAGTGTTCCGGCTCTGGGAGCCTATAGGAACTTGCAGAACTGTTCTCATAGTAGCGGCATAAGAGGAGTTCATAGCCACAGTATGTAGGCACTCAAATTTCCTCTTAGCCTCAGTGTAGGACAGTCGGTCCAGGGTCTTTTATTTCATAATTTTCCTTTCTCGCTGTAAAATACTGCAGTCTGGTGAGCAAGGGGAATGATGCACTCCACAGTTGACACAGATGGGAGGCAGGGCACATGAAGTATTGGGATGGGATTGGCGTCCACAATCTCAACATGCGATGCTGGAAGTACAGCGGGAAGACATATGGCCAAACTTCCAGCATTTAATGCACCGCATTGGGGGAGGGATATATGGCTTGACATCACAGTGATAGACCATCGCCTTGACCTTCTTGGGTAATGTATCGCCCTCAAAGGCCAAGATGAAGGCACCGGTGGCAACCTGATTATCCCTCAGACCCCAATGGTTGCACAGCTCCTCGTCGGACTGCAAAACGAGGTCCCTGTGGAATATAATACCCTGGACCATATTTAAGTGCTTATGAGGGGTGATTGTAACGGGGAAACATCCCCCAGCTTGTCACAACAGAGTAATGCCCGTGACCGGGCAGAGGATGCCATTTTTATCAAGACTGACTCTGACCGCATTTTGGGCAAGCCCTCCACCTCGCCCAAACTTGTCATCTAAATGATCTACAAAAAAACTGAGGCTTCATTGAGGCAAAGGAGTCCCCATCAGCTCTCATACATGAGGTACCGGAGCGAATAAGGTCTGCTGCCATACTTCCTTGCATTGTACTGAAACTTGGAATGCTTAGAGACTGCTGGCATTCGAGCACCAGCAAGTGATGATGTGGTACACTTCACTGTGCGTCATCTGCCCTGATGCCACCCACTCCAACCAGGTTCCCTCCCCACAAGTGACAACCATTCGCAGCAAAGGCCACCTGGCAGGATGGCCATTGCCTGGAGTCCCGATGCCCCAGGGTCACAGGCATCTACTCCTTGGCATATGTGGGGAACTAAAGGCGCAGGCATCAGCAGAGCGATCCCTGTGTAGTCAGAGGGCTACAACCAACAGGGTACATGGCAGCCCCACCAAAACGGACTGGCTACCGTGCTGGATATGAGGTGGAAAGACTTCCATGGTCATCGTCGACGCAGAAAATGACACTGCATAGTGGGTGGAGGAAAATGCACCCAGGAAGGTGTCCTCGACCAAGAGATGGAGTATGAGCGGGACTGCAATGCCTCGACGAGAAAGTGGGCTAGAGATCTTAATGCACAATGGACACAATGCACCATGTAAGGTGCCATTCCCGAATTGGCTCGCTCTTCAGGAAAATGTTGAAAAATGGCGCTCAAGCCCTACAGGGGATCATACAAGAAGGATGAAAGGCAAGACACTCCTTTTAGCCACCTCTTACGACAGGCAGGAATAACTTGTGCCTATTCTAACCCCGGGCCCGCAGGGGGGAAATTAGTCAGTCGACGAACTAAAAATGTGTTCCACAGCTTCAGTATCGTCCTTTGATATAGAGTGATGCCTTCCTGTTGAACTAATAGGAAATGGAGCACTTACAATCTTCAAAACATTGTGAACATGAAGTGAGCACTGATGGCGTTGTTGCTATCCTTCAGCTGGTAAGCTTTATCCAGCAGCTGGTCTATGTGATAGCATGAAGTTCACTACAATTCAGTTTCACTCTTAACTGATGTCTATAATCCACCAGTCACAGTCATACACACACATGCCTCTAACATTCCCCTTCACAGACTGTGAATCTGAATATTATCCTGCTGTTTCTGAGGTGTTGGCCAATCGAATTAAATTTCTTCTTTCTTGCTCTTTAAAGTGCATGCAATATGAGTTTGCCCATCAATTTAGACTCAAAAATTGTGTCTTCTGAATTCCTTTCAGGAATAGTTTGTTTAGACCATTCTCCTTTATCCTGTTCATGGAATTCTTCAGTTTCCTCTTTGGACGCGAGAATGAGGGCTGTGGATGTGTAAGATTTCATGACTGTCGTAAAATCCTGAGCATTCTGAAACGCAGCTGTATTTCGTGTGGAAAGATTATGTTTTGTAGCATGATGCTTCAGCAGGCCGCCTACACCATCACAAGGCCCATTCCCGTGACCAATAGCATTGTATACCCAGTCAGTTGGCACAAGAAACTTACTCAATTGAAACAGCAGGCAATGATTTTTAAAATGACTTTGGAAACCATCAGAAATAATGATGATCTTCGATACCCCTGTTTGCAGTTGAATTTTGAGCATTGCTGTGTCATCACTAATAACTCCTAACACTTGTGGTCTTGTTTTGAAAATATGTCACTCCTGCAAAAATTGCAACCTGGTCATTACTCTGATGAGAGCCTTGTACTTCTTGTGAGAGAGTTACAGACCAGTTCTCAGTAAAATCACAGTGAAGTACTAAAGCCTGTACACACTCACTTCTGCAGTGTGTTGTTGCAATTTCTTCAGATGCTGGTGTGTTACTGTTTTCACTGACCATTTGCCCAGTGCATCAATGAAACTCTGACAAAGGCAACAGTTTTCGTAATTAGTTTAGTCATCACACAAAGTTGAAAATTTGCACAATACACATATAAACAGACATCTCTAGGTGGGTGTTGAACTACCCACTTAGGTCGTAGTGCATAAAATGTTGATCTTCCATCATATGAAGTTGTATAGTTACTTTTGTAATTTCAAAAGTTTCTTTAATACTGCGCATTATGTACCTCTTCACTTTCCCAACTTTTTTACCTGTAACTGTTACCAGTTATAGTGTGCTTTTTGTTGGCACTCAGGCGAGAAGCCTCATTTATCTTCCAGATAAAATGACTTGACTATTTGAACTTTAGCTGCTTCTACAGGATGACCATAATAGTGATCTGGTCTTCCAAAGACTCCTTTTACAGACCTCACATTTCTTGATTTGTGTACCACGTACTTTGATACTGATGGAACATGGTTCAAAATTGTATTCTTTGAAAATGTCTCTGGAATAAAAGTTCAAACTTGTACTTTTTCACTGTAGGATGCACAATATTCAACAACTGAATTGATATTTGTGAAAAATTCCTGGCATGAGGTGCAAGTGTTTTGGTTTATTTTTTTCTTAAGATGGAATTTCTACTTTGAAGAGTGTGGTCAGTTTTTCTGTGTTGTATTCATCCATAGCTTTAGTAATTTCTCTGCGCTTTCTTTATGCATAGAGATTATGACTCAACTTCACTGACCACAGTTCCTTAACAGGACTAACACCTACCTCTGCTGTTGACTGATTCCGGGTATTTAATTCTTCCTCTACTGATGCAAAATCTACATCACCTGCACCATGGGAGGCTTCACCTATTTCAGATATCATCATTGTTGTTATTCTGTCAAGACATTTAGAACACAAAAAGTCGTCACTGGAAACATCTTCACTTTGAAACATTTTTCAAATGAGAACCCTTATTTCCAACCTGAACAAAGTATGTTTATTTGTCTGATATATCACTCTTTTATGGATATGCAAATAGTCAGCACACTTCCCTCTCCTGCGGCCCCAGTCAGAACACATTTCAAACAGTCCTTTTCACAAAACACGCTGCAACTGTGTCAACTGGTAAATTTCTCACAAAAACACAGAACTCACTGGATGGTCTCAAATTTCTTAGAAGCCTCCTTCAGTGAACAAATTAGCACTGAACAACTACAATACAGAAACCTGCAATGAACAACCACAACAAAGAAACTGACAAGAAACTACAACAAAGCCTAAGAAATATCTGCAACAATGAAAATGAAAAATAACTGCAACAAAGAAAGTGATGATAAATAACTTCAACAAAGACAATACAAATAAACATTATAACAAAGAAATTAGTAAGAAACAACTTCAGTAAAGACATACATTACCCTTGAAAATAAAAAAAAAATGATTTTTTAAAATAAAACCTATCCAACTTAAAAAGTGGAAGCTCTCCTTTACAAAGAACCTAGTACTACTTGGTACTAATCAACAGGAAAAAATTAACTTTTCTAGATTGGGCATTTTTGAAAAAAAAAATGTTTTTCTGTACATTATAAAAAAAAATTCAAAAGGTGACAGTAAAAGAACAACAGATATGTCCAAACAGAAGATACCACTGTAGTCACAAGGCAATTATCTTTCAAATAAAAAAACTAACAACATATCCAAAACTGTTACAAAGATATAGCATTTTAAAAAAATTTCTGAAATTCGCATCTTCAAAAAGGTGTTTGCAGTGTCACCTTTGGAGGCCTGTATTTTTTTTCTTTGAGAAAACAAAAAATTGTGTTTCTTTCTTAATTCTAATTTTAACATATGCTAAATTCAGAAACATCCAAGACTATGAAGGCAACCCCCCTGTCTGAAGTGATACGGATTATGCCACTAATATGTCTAATCAACATTTTAGAAAGGTGTTTTTTGAATTCTAAATAATTATAGGACAAAAGATTCACTAATATACTAACAAATAACACTTTGGAATCCAAATCTTAATGTACAATTAATATTAGCAATACAGCAGAAGCTTTATTTCAAGCTACCAACCTTTGAGGATTATATCAGGCTGAGAATGTTCCAGTTCTAATGAGCATTTGTACTCTGTTATTGCTTTCTCCTTCTGGCCAAGAGCTTCCAGTATTTGGGCAAAAAGTTTATGACCTGAGGCTGAATCTTCACGCACAGTCAGGTAACTGGAAATGTAACGCCTTGCAGATTCATAGTCTCCAACCTGATAATAGAGCTTGGCAATATTGTAGCACCTCAAGTTCCTCTGCAACAACAAATGGGAAAAAAAAGTTACTGGCTGAATATCTACAAAAGCAATGTAAGGGCCTAAAACATAGGACATGGGTTACAGCTTTTCTATCCCTTTGCATATTTACGACTTTGCATAAACTTGCTTCTGATAAACACACATTTCTGGTTACTAGACATGGTAAGTTTATTTACTTATTCTGTTTTGTATGGTCAACACTTATGGACTTACATGCTAAGCTGTAGCTGTTGTAAGCCAGCTAAAGTATTCCAAGACAGGAAACCAGAAACACAATGCAGGTGGCTCCCACAGACAGTAGTGTTTAGGTTACAGGCATGAACAGTAAAATAATAAGAAACTTCCTGGCAGATTAAAACTGTGTGCCGGACCGAGACTCGAACTTGGCACCTTTGCCTTTCACGGGCAAGTGCTCTACCAACTGAGCTACCTAACCACAACTCACGTACAATCCTCACAGCTTTACTTCTGCCAGTACCTCATCTCCTACTTTCTTCCAGGAGTGCTAGTTCTGCAAGGTTTGCAAGAGAGCTTCTGTGAAGTTTGGAAAGTAGGAGATGACGTTTAGCTTTCAGTTGAGAGCTGTTGCTACCAAGCATGGAGTTAGTTTGTGTAAAGGCCGGGGATATCCCTGCCAACAGATTAGGAGAAGGGGAAGGTCCTGAACACTGTTTGTCACAGGCATCAACATGGTTGGTCAGAGGGACAGGGAGGTGCAGAGCCACATATCAATTGGCCAGTTCTTAAAATGTGCCTGTGTACTGGTGCACCAACTATAGATAGGGATGAACCAAGTGGCACCAGAATCCTTTAAAAATCCCGAATTTTCATATTCAAAAGAGTTCTCAGTCAGAAAATTTAGACGCCGACTTCATGTCCCTCGACGCCATCCTTGGGTAACTTCCGATTTAAGTATGTTTTCTCACTTTGAGTGGTGCTCTCAAATATCTGTCTTTAGTGATTGCTATCTCGTTTAGTTCTCACCCCACAGAGAAACACAGGCTTTTGTTGTGCCAACAAATTAATGCTTTGTTTTTACTACTGCATAGAAGTAGCCCTCTTTGTAGTAGTTAGTCCGAATGCAATAAACAAGTGTTATTCAGACCCAGAGTTCCTTGAGCCTCCTACAAGTATCCTTATTGACTCCTAATCTCTGCACTTCTCATAGGTGCCACGTGACAGTGTTTGGCACTGAACCGAGCAATCACCTGCCATCACTGGAAGTTTCTCTTTTTTGCATATGCTGCTAACTGCTCAGAAATTATGTACTGACCTGGACCACCCTTTAAATTCCCATATGCTTCCTCTACACCAACTTCTATGCCAGGACACAATTAATTTGTATTTTCTTTGCAGGGTGCCATCACAATTGCGGCTTTTGCAAATGTTAGCGTTCCAAAAACAAGCAGTCAAACTTCAACATTTTACACACAATGAAAATAATGAAACATGTTCATGATATCTACATACCACTTAATGTGCACTGCGAGAGCAGAGTTAGTTATTATCTGAAATGTACTGGGAGCATATGGCTAGCTTATTGTATGCTATGAATGTGGTTGTGAGTAGGTACGACAATGTCACTACTTAGTCATCTGCAGGAGGTCAAAATGTTTTGTTACTGGCAAAGGGCCAATTAACAATGAATGTATCTGTCCACATGGATAACATTTCCTGCCATAGCTTTTCTGTCTGCACCACAGTTATTTTATACCAGTCAATATTTTGAGACATTTCCTGTACTGGGGAAAAAAAGGAAGCAGAAAGAAAGCTACTATTGTCCACTGTGAGTGTACAGCAATAATATTGCCATTTCAAAAATTAATAGATACTACAATTTATAATTATTAGGTGATATCATATGGCTCTAATTACACTATAAATGGAAATTAACATGATCTTACAATCACCTTACAAGGAAAGGTACACAGGGGTACGATTGTCTTCTTGTGATCACCTACATGGCTGTGCAGGTTACGGTCCCTGGTACTATACTCAGCAGTCATTCATGCTGGTGACAAAATCTCTGAATTTCTTACGATTTACTAGAGACTTGATAATAGCATTTGTTTCAAAACAGCACCACAGCCTATTAGTTACGTTATTTGGCTGGTATGCTGAAGTCTGAGGGTTTGAATTCCATTGGATGCAATATTTTCATCATCCTTAGAGCAATGATGTAACTTTATTCACGGAATTGGTCTAAATGTAATTTTTTTTTCAATTTCTAATCCTTTGCCACATGATTTTAACTATCATATTACATTTCTTACTTGCTCCCATATTTTTACTTATCTTTTGTACATGTTTCATATGGAATTTTTGCCATACAATTTTTTGGAGCAAACGTATTCCATAAAGCCAAAGAAGATTCTCAGGAGTTATGGTGGACTTCATATAGCTGCTTTGCGTGCATACAATGACCAATCATGTATTGTTATTTTGTTTGTCTCATGTCAATATCTCCACATTGCTGCAGTTCAAGGTAACTGTGCATTTACCGTCAGTGCCAATGGCACAATTTGTGGTTTAAAGCTGGCAACAGCATTATCAGAGATTTACAATGTTTTCTGAAGATCATGAAAACATTATCAGCTTATTGCAAGAAGGGTTCTTGGCACAGAACTTTGCTTTCTAAATCTGCATACACTACAGCAACATTATCTGAACATTCAACTGCAATATTGAGAGACAACACATTGAAGTTTTGCCTCACAGTGGTCAACTGCAGTCAGTATCACAGTATGATGACAGCTACCAGCAGAATGCAACAGGATTTCACACTGCCGTTTTGAAAGCAAATTGAGAGTTTTATTGGCCTAGACAGTTGAAACTGTGTCCAAAAAATCTTTTGCCTTTAGAAATTCATTATGAATAACAATATAAACCCACAAAAACTGCGAAGCACTACATTAGATCAATACATCACCTTCTCTTTGCTGAAGAGTGAAAGATTTGACTAACACCTGATGATCATTACAGAAAATGTAGGCAGCAGCTAAATACCAATGGATGTCCCAGGCATGCAGTCCCAGAGGTTCAGCATTGCAGATGTGACATTCATGTATAGGGTCAGTAATACCTATATGCTTCATTATTTGTGATATGGAAGCAAAAGGGACCTCTTGCTGAAAATTTTGGGTTTTGAGTTATTGTAACTTTTACATCCAACATTAAATTCTGAACAACTTGTAAAAAATCTATCTCTAAATTTTGGTGAGTTATGTCATGATGAATGTGTGTGATGGAAAAGGGCTGTTTTAAGATAATGTGTTTTAAAGTTTCATTTTATTACAACTATTTAACTGGACATATTTAAGAAACAAATTCTGTATAAATATTACGCTAAAAATGTCCAATGTGAAAGAGTACAGAGTTTTTTTAAAGTTAACATTAAACATGTGATTACTCCCTTCAGACTTATAGGACATTACAATGCACATAAATTTAACCCTTTAATGCATACTGTAGCTGATAAGCTACAGACCTCATTTCTTCGATTTATTCCATATGGAGAAACATTTTCGATCAAATTCGTTATGTAGCTAAGTGTATACACTCCGCTGCAGTTTCTAGTAGTTCTTCATAGCGATCATAGATGGCAGGACGAGCTGAAGCAGTTCGACAGTGAGCTGTGTGGACATACTGCCAAGTGTGTGTTTTGGCGGAAAGTTGAGGTGTGTTTTTGGTGTCTGTGCACTGATTTCTGGGTTTGAAAATTACTTTTTCATTTTGAAAACGTAAGTAGATATGGTGTAAACAGTTAATTCAAGTGTCTTTGCGATAGATTTGAAATGAGGCCTGTTTTTGTGTATGTAGCTTATCAGCTACATTTTTCATTTACTACATTTCAGGTGCTGACGTAAAAATGTCTCGAAGGAGTCAAGAAGAAATGCTTATGGAATGGTTAGAGATTCCACTAAGCAGTGATGACGATCTTGAGTGTTTCTCTGACGATTCCATTCAAGATGAGACATATGTTGCTCCAGAATCTGTTGATTGTGATAGTGACAGTAGTGACGAAGAAAGTCAAGTACCAGTAATTAGGACTGAAGATGTTTCTGGAACAAGACAATCTGATGTTATAATGAAGGAATCGACGTCACAGTTGTCTGATAATGCTCTGAAACTGCCATGCAGCAGCAAAAATGTTACCAAAAACAGCAGGAGTGTGGTTTGGAAAGATAAACAGTTGATTATTCCCGAACTGCAGTCAAAATTTCATGGCAATACTTCGTTACCAGAAGAAGTAATAAACTTAAATACTCCATACCAATTCTTCAAACATATATTTCCATCTAAATTGTGTGATCTAATTGTCGAAGAGTCTCATAGATACAGTGTGCAGTGTAATCCTGATAGACCAATAGATTTATCCTGTGATGACATAAAAAAATTTATAGGCATCTGTCTCGTAATGTCAATAGTTCATGTACCTAATACGAGGGATTACTGGGGAGAAGTTACTGGTACTCATCTGATCAAGACAACAATGACAGTGAATCAGTATGAGCAAATACGTAAGTTTCTTCACTTCAATGACAACAGTGCAATGATACCCAGGGGTGAAAAAGGTCATGATAGACTCTTCAAGATAAGACCCATAATAGAATTGATGAGATCTCGGTTTCAAACAATACCTGTTGAGGAGTGTGTTTCTGTTGATGAACAGATATGTTCAACAAAGGCTAGAAGTTATTTGAAACAATACATGCCAAACAAGCCTCATAAATATGGATACAAATTATTTGTTATTAGTGGCATATCTGGTTATGCCTACGATTTTGAGATTTTCACTGGAGATGAAAATGAACCAGAAAAAAGAGTGACTGGGGAGGAAGACTTGGGAGCAAGTGCAAATGTTGTAGTTCAACTCAGTAGGATACTACCAAGAAATATGAACCACAAACTGTACTGTGACAATTATTACACAAGTCTGCCACTGCTTGTATGGTTACATAAACAAGGAATTTACTCACTTGGGACAGTCAGAAGAAACAGAGTGCCAGACTGCAAGCTCCCTTCAGAAGCTGAGCTGAAGAAAATGGCACGAGGTGCATCAGTAGAGCGCGTCGCAACAGTGGATGGTGTCGACATATCAAATGTAGTGTGGAAAGATAACAAGAGTGTGATGTTGCTTTCTACACTTGCTGGACAGCAGCCTATTCATGAAGCAGGGAGGTATGACAAAAAAACAAAGTCAAGAATAACAATACCTTGTCCACAAATAATTAAGCTCTACAATAAACATATGGGAGGTGTTGACCTTCTTGACAGCATAATGGGTCGACATAAAATTCTTGTGAAAAGTCGAAAATGGTATATAAGATTGTTTTACCATCTCCTGGACATGGGAGTAGTCAATTCCTGGCTGTTGTATAGGAGAGTAGCAGAAACCAAAGGGATTAGGAGAACTATGAAACTCTCCGAATTTCGAATGGAAATTGCTCACTGTTTGTGTCGCTCAGGTCAAACTTCAGCAAAACATGGAAGGCCAAGTAATGAACTCGAAAACCAAATACAAGCTAAGAAGACAAAGGGGCCCACAGCACATGTACCTCCACAAGATGTAAGGCTGGATCAAGTAGGTCACCTGCCTTCGTACTTGCAAGTGAGACAGAGGTGCAAAATGCCAGGATGCAAGGGATTTTCCTGGGTTCAGTGTAATAAATGTGCAGTTGCATTGTGTTTGCACAAACAAAAGAACTGTTTTCAAACTTTTCATGTAAAGTGATTATCACATGCTTGGGTACAAACCTGTTGGAACTAGATACCTTATTGTTCATATATAAAAGTGTATAAAATATACAATAAATGCTCAATATTTACAACATTAATGTCCTATTTATTATTTTAGGATTTTTCCCTTCCTATACAAAGTATTTAATCATAATCAACAATTAAATTACAAGAGATTTGGTCAAAATTGAGGGAGCAAAATAAGCACATTTATTGTGGCTCGTAAGGTGTTAACTCAAAATGTAGCTGATCAGCTACAAAGCAATTTTCAACAATAGTGCTTTGTTAATTTAATTTAAAAAATTTTTCAATATTTTTTTCGAAATGTAGGCACTATAAACTAAACATGGTAATTTTTACAGCTTGAAATAAAAAATAATGCATTTAAGGGTTAAAACTAAGTAAATTGGCCCCAAATTGAGAGAATTAGTGGACCCTATGGTACATTTTTGGCAGAATATTGATATTTTCGTTCTACACTATGGTCAACTGCAAATTGACAACCTCTGTAGACATTTATGTATCTCATATAAAAAGGAACCACTTGTCTCGCATTTTTGTGATCACAAATTGTTCTTTTATGCAAATCTACTGAATGTTCCTTAAAATGCTTCTAAAACTTAGAAGATGCTATTACATATGTCGCAACAAAATTTTGGAAAGGGCCTCTCGTCGGGTCAATGTTATTTCTGCATAACAAGAGGTATGTTTTCAGAAGACTGACACTGATTGCTTTTGATGCCATTATTGACTCCCGTTGGATTGAAACAACTCCCAAATCGATACGAGCATGTACAAAATGAAATAATTATTACAATATACACAAGAAAAAGGAACTGGATATATCAGACATTATCAAAAGTTTTTGCTTGTACTGAAAATTTTACTTTTCCGACAAGAGGTACCTTTTTGCTTTTTGTCTCACATTTTGAGTAGTTTGAGGTCCATGTAGCATCAGGACAAGACCTTCTTACATTTCATCCAGCCCTACAGTCATATTTTAAGTGACTGTTTTGTTTCAAAGACAATAATGCACAAGTACCCCATTCCCGAATTGTAGACACTTTTCTCCAGAAGGCAGTAATCAACCAAATGTTATAGACTGCAGTGTCTGCTGATATTTATTAAGCCAACCAAGCATGCTGGGCCGAAGTTGATACTTCCCAGTTCATTGTTGGAAGAGCACTTCACACACTGGATGGTCTTATCCTGTGAACAACATGCCCAAGGAGGATTCAAAAAAGTTAAAAAGCATGGGGCAGAGCACTGAATATTACTCGGCATCAGATTGTGACTTCAACATTGTACTTTAGAAGAGAATTCCTTTATTTTGCTAAGAATTTTGTTTTTATTTCATAGCAAGTTGTTTTTCCTGTTAGTCTCATTCTTTCAGTTCCTGCTCCCCATGAAGCTAAGCTCATGCAGATATGCAAGTGATACAAAGTTAAGTTCAATAATGTAGAATATCTAAGCTCTAATTCGGCAATATTATCTGCAACAAATAGAAAATTTGTTGAGCAAATAATTATGTTAAACTACATAATTCAGCTCTCAAAATTCCACATCACCACCCACACACTACATCAGCTATTCTAATACAAAGAATGGAAATTATTCAATCTTTTGTCTTTTCCATTTCAGGGAACATCAGACATAAAAAATTGTCTCGAAAGTTTATTTACTTTCCTTCCACACAATGAGTTAAAACTAACCCACAAAAGCATTTTGATAGTCATTGCTCTGTGTCATTTAAAGACAATTCCTAAAAGTTGCCAAATTATAGGCCTAATTCTCATACAAAAAATATTGCTCTTTATCAAACTTTCAAAAATGTCTAACCTGGCAGTTGTTTAATTTTGCGTGGATATGGTAACGAGACTACTCAACCTTTAATCCTGCAATTTGTACACTGGTTACAACAACTAGCAGAGAGCTGATGGAGTGCACTTTACTGTAAAGCACACTGTATTTTGTTCACCTTCATTTTCATGGTTACAATGTATCAGGTGTTGCTCATTAGCAGTTAAAAATTTGTGGAATTCTGTTTGGTAAGTATTGGAATCGACCAAAACAGCTTCAACAAAATCTGAGATGCTGCAGTGGGGAGGCTGGACCAGTTGGCATGGAGTAACCCACAAAACTTCTGAAAGTTTCTCTGTACATCACTACACCAAGTCATTCAACACCCAAGTATTTGGGCTCCTTCACAAAGGTCACTAAGCACAAAAGGCAATATCATAAAATATATTTCAAGTCATCCAACCACATCCATGAAATGTCCTGATCACCTTCACAGAATATGTCTTACGACTGTCCCCAACTTGTAAGTTATATGTTCTATGGGCAATATGCACAATTTCTACTGAAATGGCATGCTACGAGTTAGTTCAATGGGTATGTACGAGGTGCATTCAAGTTCTAAGGCCTCCGATTTTTTTTTCTCTGGACTGGAAAGAGATAGAAACAGGCGCACTGTTTTAAAATGAGGCCGCCTTCATTGTCAATACGTCCCAGAGATGGCAGCACCGTACGGCAGATGGAATTTTACCGCCAGCGGCGAGAATGAGAACTGTTTTAAATACTTAAAATGGCGACGTTTTCCTTACTTGAACAGCGTGCAATCATTCGTTTTCTGAATTTGCGTGGTGTGAAACCAATTGAAATTCATCGACAGTTGAAGGAGACATGTGGTGATGGAGTTATGGATGTGTCGAAAGTGCGTTCGTGGGTGCGACAGTTTAATGAAGGCAGAACATCGTGTGACAACAAACCGAAACAACCTCGGGCTCGCACAAGCCGGTCTGACGACATGATCTAGAAAGTGGAGAGAATTGTTTTGGGGGATCGTCGAATGACTGTTGAACAGATCGCCTCCAGAGTTGGCATTTCTGTGGGTTCTGTGCACACAATCCTGCATGACGACCTGAAAATGCGAAAAGTGTCATCCAGGTGGGTGCCACGAATGCTGACGGACGACCACATGGCTGCCCCTGTGGCATGTTGCCAAGCAATGTTGATGCGCAACGACAGCATGAATGGGACTTTCTTTTCATCGGTTGTGACAATGGATGAGACGTGGATGCCATTTTTCAATCCAGAAACAAAGCGCCAGTCAGCTCAATGGAAGAACACAGATTCACCGCCACCAAAAAAATTTCGGGTAACTGCCAGTGCTGAAAAAATGATGGTGTCCATGTTCTAGGACAGCGAGGGCGTAATCCTTATCCATTGCATTCCAAAGGGCACTACGGTAACAGGTGCATCCTACGAAAATGTTTTGAAGAACAAATTCGTTCCTGCACTGCAACAAAAACGTCCGGGAAGGGCTGCGCGTGTGCTGTTTCACGAAGACAACGCACCCTCACATCGAGCTAACGTTACGCAACAGTTTCTTCGTGATAACAACTTTGAAGTGATTCCTCATGCTCCCTACTCACCTGACCTGGCTCCTAGTGACTTTTGGCTTTTTCCAACAATGAAAGACACTCTCCGTGGCCGCACATCCACCAGCCATGCTGCTATTGCCTCAGCGATTTTCCAGTGGTCAAAACAGACTCCTAAAGAAGCTTTCGCCGCTGCCATGGAATCATGGCATCAGCGTTGTGAAAAATGTGTACGTCTGCAGGGCGATTACGTCGAGAAGTTAACGCCAGTTTCATCGATTTCGGGTGAGTAGTTAATTAGGAAAAAAATCGGAGGCCTTAGAACTTGAATGCACCTCGTATAAGCGATTGGTTTGTTTTATGGCTATATGCTGTTAACTTTCAGAGTGCTACATAACTTAATGGCTTAAATCAGTCCACATTACGAGTGAAAAACACACTGACCAACATATGTATCTACTATAGGAATAGTGGTTTTTCCAGAAGAAACTACCTGACATTAGATTTAATATTTGCTTATCACATGTTAGAAACCTTATGCTATTTGGGAATGAGATTTGTGTGCTGCATACTGAAGTCCTTTCTGCACAGCTGATAGCTTTAGTGACAGTTTTTTAGTTCCTTGTGTTGTAGCTGTGAACAATGGTATTATTTTTAATTTCAATAGGTTATATGTTTCAGTTCTGCACAAGAAATACAAAATTCCAGCATTAATGTAGAACATAATGCTCCGAAACTCTGGGTGTAAAGAAAAAAATAAATGAAAATTTTTAGAAGTTTTAATTGGTGTCACAAAGGTAATGTATTGTAACTTCTTGTATTACCATCTGGGTTAGTTCACAGAGGCAAGTTGGAGAAATTGAAAGTATAGTAGTATAAGCTTTTCTTGTAAATTATTTTTTTTTATCCCCCCCCCATGAATCATGGACCTTGCCGTTGGTGGGTAGGCTTGCATGCCTCAGCAATACAGATAGCCGTACCGCAAGTGCAACCACAATGGAGGGGTATCTGTCGAGAGGCCAGACAAACGTGTGGTTCCCGAAGAGGGTCAGCAGCCATTTCAGTAGCTGCAGGGGCAACAGTCTGGATGATTGACTGATCAGGCCTTGTAACACTAACGAAAACAGCCTTGCTGTGCTGATACTGTGAACGGCTGAAAGCAAGGGGAAACTACAGCCATATTTTTTCCCGAGGGCATGCAGCTTTACTGTATGGTTAAATGATGATGGCATCCTCTTGGGTAAAATATTCTGGAGGTAAAATAGTCCCCCATTCACATCTCCGGGCGGGGACTACTCAGGAAGACGACGTTATCAGGAAAAAGAAAACTGGCGATCTACACATCGGAGCATAGAATGTCAGATCCCTTAATCGGGCAGGTAGGTTAGAAAATTTAAAAAGGGAAATGGATAGGTTAAAGTTAGATATAGTGGGAATTAGTGAAGTTCGGTGGCAGGAGGAACAAGACTTTTGGTCAGGTGATTACAGGGTTATAAATACAAAATCAAATAGGGGTAATGCAGGAGTAGGTTTAATCATGAATAGGAAAATAGGAATGCGGGTAAGCTAATACAAACAGCATAGTGAACGCATTATTGTGGCCAAGATAGACACGAAGGCCATGCCTACCACAGTAGTACAAGTTTATATGCTAACTAGCTCCACGGATGACGAAGAGATTGATGAAGTGTATGATGAGATAAAAGAAATTATTCAGATAGGGAAGGGAGATGAAAATTTAATAGTCATGGTGACTGGAATTTAATAGTAGGAAAAGGAAGAGAAGGAAACGTAGTAGGTGAATATGGAATGGGGGCAAGAAATGAGAGAGGAAGCCGCCTGGTAGAATTTTGCACAGAGCATAACTTAATCATAGCTAACACTTGGTTCAAGAATCATGAAAGAAGGTTGTATACATGGAAGAACCCTGGAGATACTGAAAGATCTCAATTTATATAATGGTAAGACAGATTTAGGAACCAGATTTTAAATTGTAAGACATTTCCAGGGGCAGATGTGGACTCTGACCACAATCTATTGGTTATGAACTGTAGATTAAAACTGAAGAAACTGCAAAAAGGTGGGAATTTAAGGAGATTGGACCTGGATAAACTGAAAGAAGCAGATGTTGTACAGAGTTTCAGGGAGAGCATAAGAGAACCACTGACAGGAATGGGGGAAAGAAATACAGTAGAAGAAGAATGGGTAGCTTTGAGGGATGAAGTAGTGAAGGCAGCAGAGGATCAAGTAGGTAAAAAGATAATGGCTAATAGAAATCCTTGGGTAACAGAAGAGATATTGAATTTAATTGATGAAAGGAAAAAATACAAAAATGCAGTAAATGAAGCAGGAAAAAAGGAATACAAACGTCTCAAAAATTAGATCGACAGGAAGTGCAAAGTGGCTAAACAGGGATGGCTAGAGGACAAATGTAAGGATGTAGAAGTGCATATCACTAGTGGGTAAGATAGATACTGCCTACAGAAAAATTAAAGAGACCTTTGGAGAACAGAGAACCACTTGCATGAATATCAAGAGCTCAGATGGAAACCCAGTTTCAAGCAAAGAAGAGAAAGCAGAAAGGTGGAAGGAGTATACAGACGGTTTATACAAGGGCAATGCTCTTGAGGACAATATTATAGAAATGGAAGAGGATGTAGATGAAGATGAAATGGGAGATACGATACTGTGTGAAGAGTTTGACAGAGCACTGAAAGACCTACGTCGAAACAAGGCCCCGGCGGTAGACAACATTCCATTAGAACTACTGATGGCCTTGGGAGAGCCAGGCCTAAAAAAACTACCATCTAGTGAGCAAGATGTATGACACAGGCAAAATACCCTCAGACTTCAAGAAGAATATAATAATTCCAATCCCAAAGAAAGCAGATGTTGACAGATGTGAAAATTACCGAACTATCAGTTTAACAAGCCACGGCTGCAAAATACTGACACGAATTCTTTACAGACGAATGGAAAAACTGGTTCAAGCCGACCTCGGGGAAGATCAGTTTGGATTCCGTAGAAATGTTGGAACACTTGAGGCAATACTGACCCTACGACTTATCTTAGAAAATAGATTAAGGAAAGGCAAACCTACATTTCTAGCATTTGTAGACTTAGAGAAAGCTTTTGACAATGTTGACTGGTATACTATCTTTCAAATTCTGAAGGTGGCAGGGGTAAAATACAGGGAGCGAAAGGTTATTTACAATTTGTACAGAAACCAGATGGCAGTTATAAGAGTCGAGGGGCATGAAAGGGAAGCAGTGGTTGGGAAAGGAGTGAGACAGGGTTGTAGCCTCTCCCCGATGTTATTCAATCTGTATATTGAGCAAGCAGTAAAGGAAACAAAAGAAAAATTCGGAGTAGGTATTAAAATTCATGGAGAAGAAGTAAAAACTTTGAGGTTCGCCGATGACATTGTAATTCTGTCAGAGACAGCAAAGGACTTGGAAGAGCAGTTGAACGGAATGGACAGTGTCTTGAAAGGAGGATATAAGATGAACATCAACAAAAGCAAAACGAGGATAATGGAATGTAGTCAAATTAAATCGGGTGATGGTGAGGGGATTAGATTAGGAAATGAGACACTTAAAGTAGTAAAGGAGTTTTGCTATTTAGGGAGTAAAATAACTGATGATGGTCGAAGTAGAGAGGATATAAAATGTAGACTGGCAATGGCAAGGAAAGCGTTTCTGAAGAAACGAATTTGTTAACATCGAGTACAGATTTAAGTGTCAGGAAGTCATTTCTGAAAGTATTTGTATGGAGTGTAGCCATGTATGGAAGTGAAACGTGGACGATAAATAGCTTAGACAAGAAGAGAATAGAAGCTTTCGAAATATGGTGCTACAGAAGAATGCTGAAGATTAGATGGGTAGATCAAATAACTAATTAGGAGGTATTGAATAGAATTGGAGAGAAGAAAAATTTGTGGCACAACTTGACTAGAAGAAGACACCGGTTGGTAGGGCATATTCTGAGGCATCAAGGGATCACCAATTTAGTATTGGAAGGCAGCATGGAGGGTAAAAATCATAGAGGGAGACCAAGAGATGAATACACTAAACAGATTCAGAAGGATGTAGGTTGCAGTAGGTACTGGGAGAAGAAGAAGCTTGCACAGGAGAGGGTAGCGTGGAGAGCTGCATCAAACCAGTCTCTGGACTGAAGATAACAACAACAACAATCTGGGTGCTGCGGGATTTGCCACCAGTATTAATAGATCTAGTGGCCAAGGAGAGTGTGAGTTATGCTCATTGCCAGCAGTAGCAGTTTGCAGCAGAGATTACATCCAACAGCAGTTGGCTACAGAAATAAGAGCCGCCAGCTACAAAATATAACGAACTATCTGCTTAAAGGAACAGTAGCGTTGCATGTTTGTTTGTTAAATGGTTCTTATATGGTTTTAACAAGGAGCTAATGGTCAGTGGAGTACTGGACCTTGAGCTACTCAGTTTAATATCAATCTTTGTAGAGGTAATTGGAGTGACAGTAGAGAAGACTACACGGTGAGCTGTCGTACTGATGGTCACATTTTTAGCTGCTCAATTGGTCTATACAGAGGAATAGTTTCTGAATAACAGTAAGGTGGTATTTGGAGGCTTTTGTATGTCTAAGGTTAATACCGACTTCCAATGGTTGTTATACTGTTCACTGAATTCTCATCATTGTTATTACATCACAATCAATGGAAAATCTCTGGAAGTGATTTTAGGTTCCACAGGCTTTAAGAATTGCTTGATAGTTTACTACCATGTGTAGTAAATGCTGTACCTTGATCAGATATCGATAATTGGTGCTTACGAGGAGAACACAAGTGCCACAACCGATTTCCCAAAGGCTGTACCCCGTGGAAGGGTGGTCAAATAAGTAAACCTGTGTCTTTGTTTATACACAGATACTCTACCATTTATGTCAAAATGACACTTGAAGTTTCAAATGTGATTTAGACACGTTTTAGGGCATCATCAGCTCAAGTGAAGGGTGGGCACTGTAACTGGCTCTCACAGCTTCACAATTTTGAGCCCCGTGTTTTAAACTTTATTATTTCTTTCATTTTATTTATTCATTTATCTGCCCGTATCAGTACAAGGATGGTACAAAAATG
This sequence comes from Schistocerca nitens, assembly GCF_023898315.1. Taxonomy (NCBI): domain Eukaryota; kingdom Metazoa; phylum Arthropoda; class Insecta; order Orthoptera; family Acrididae; genus Schistocerca; species Schistocerca nitens. The sequence continues at coordinate 578,235,299 of NC_064615.1, read as the reverse complement.
TTTCTTATAAAGTTAGGGGATACAAGAGTGTTACATTAACTGTAAAATTACAATTTCATTTCTGAGTAAGTGTTATACATTTATTATGTAAGTGTGTGTGTGTGTGTGTGTGTGTGTGTGTGTGTGTGTGTGTGTGTGTGTGAGAGAGAGAGAGAGAGAGAGAGAGAGAGAGAGAGAGAGAGAGAGAAACACACACAGAAGAAGGCATAAAAGGTTAAAAATCTAAAAACTGGAAGAAAAGAGTGATCTTTCCATGGGGGAGTGGTAATGGGGTCCCCAAGTGAGAAAACGTCAAGAGAGGCCCCAACCACAACCACCCTGCCTCTGCTCCAGGAGTAAAGCAAAACCTTATATCTCTAAGTAATCACTTTCACCGAGGAAACTGAGGACCATTTCAATCGTCCATGAATTGTCTGCTAATATTAAAATTAAGGACGACTATACTTAGCACGAAGAGACACACTAACAATATGTGGGATATCGTCAGTCTGGCTCCACAACCATATTGTGGCAGTGGTTTGTTACACAGGAGGACACAATGGGTGAGCCTGGTATGACCAGTGTGTAGACGGCATAAAGCAGTGGGCTCCTTCCAAGATGAGCGGAAGGAAGAGCACCTAAGCGCTGCAGTCTCCTTGGTTGTGGAGAGTTTATTACTGATAGCAGTAGCGCCCCACATGTCATTCCACTTTCAGGTAGAGAAAGATTTGACATAAATCTCCATATCCGCAGCTGGAGTTATGAAAGGGAATGGAGCACGAGTATCAGCTTATCTAGCTGAACAGTCAGTCTGCTCATTCGCTGGGATACACATGTGACTCGAGACTCAGAAAGACAACTGAGCAGGTGGCACAGGAAAGCAAGGAGAAAAGGTCATGGACAGAGAGATCAAAGGAAGACTAGAGTAGTAGGCTGCTCAATGAGTCTGTACATATTAAAACACTGCGGAGGGAGACCTGAGTAACAAAATGAGGGCTCTTGTAAAGACTAGCGCCTCCGTTTTGAACACACACTATGATTCCTGCAATAAATGGTGTTTTAAGACAGTAGGAGGTTCTGGATTCAAAACAAATATTTTTGAGTAACAATTTGGGAACAGGGAATTTCCAGGAATCACATTACATTTCACTTGGGAAGCTGTTTCACTCTCACATAACAAGGTCAAATGTTCAAGTTTTATTTCCCTCAAATCCTTACTAATAGACTTTTTATGAACTTTAAGGGATCACAGCACTTTCTTCCAAAAAATGTGGGTGTACTTCAGAATATATTTCTTCTCATCATCATACTCTTACACTGATGTTACAGAACAACTTACTTTAAATTTAAACAAAGTTTGTCTAACTTCAAAGTCATTGGCATTTTTCAAGTTTTTTGAAACTGAACCATAACCTGTTTAGTGACACCTCACTTGCATTTTGTCCAACAGAGCACTGTTCATCCATGTTATTGCATTCCAGTTAATCTCTCAAAACTAATTACAAATTACACACAGAACAAAGCACATAATACATGCTACACTCTTGATGAAGTATGTACATCCACTCTAACAGAGGTTTCAGAACAGACTGACTACAACACTGCCACACCCCGCAATAATGTACTTCTTTATTGACAATAAATGTAAATGGGCATTTTTATTACCGTAGAACAAAAACAAAAGATCCTATTGTTTTATATTGCATTATTAAAAATAAACTAAATGAATATTGGGTGAGAGTTAACTAAAAATATGTCGCAATTAAATTTTATTACAATGAAACAATAAACCATTTAAATAGGCAACAGCCATAAGATAAGTTGTAGAGTAATGTGAATCATTTCCTCATTTTTAAAAATTCATATCTTTGTTCAATCAGATACCAATGTTGAAATTTTTACACTACGTTGCTATCATATAGGTGTACAAACTGCACAAAAATCATTTTTATATTCAGTCCCACCTGAGATAACGAACCCCAAACTTGAAAAAAATAAAAATTTTCAAAATTCATTAAAAAAATTAAGGAAACATTTGTAAGTGTTCTTGCTCTATATGAAGGTAGTCGTGTATGATATCTAACTATAGGAAAAAATACACACACATAAATCACTCCTTGTTATTTTTGGGCCTACAAAGTGGATTTTTGAAAATTTGGATACCAAGCTTTGGAGGTCATTTTCACAGGTTATTTATGAATTTAGGCTATTTTGTGTAATAGACAATGTTGTAGAGAAGACTTTTCTAAAAATAATCATGTCAATTGCAATGTTGTAAGTTAACCCAGTGCAGAGGTATTTGAATTTTTGCTACTGTCTTCAGACAGAAAACTCATCGCAATCCTACAAATGAAAATGGCCTCCATCCAGTACAGGTGCAAGATAAATTATTTTAAAAAATGGTTTTGAACTTCTCAAATATAGGGCAACCACATATAAAAAAAATTCAAATATTTAAAAATGGTAAAGCAACCAACCATCACTGGACCATTTCATATGGAGTGACCCAGGCAAGTTTTATTATCAACAAAATTTAATTTTTTCTGATATTGTCTTTCTGCCATTATCGCATCTCTCTAAACACTAAATAAAAGGTGCAAACGCAAAGTTCTGAATCCAAATATAATGAAAACTGGCTAAAGTATCATTCCATGTCAAGTGACATCCCTCTACAATTTTGATGAAATTTTTTACAGGGTGTACATATTAGTCTTATATGAAACCAGGTCAAATTACAGCTAGATAAGTTGTATGGTGGACCCACTAGCCATGCTTTTGGAAATGCTAGTTTTTCCATGTCGCAACAAATATGAATAAATCACACAGTTTGCTTCACTGTTATTCTTGATCTGCAGGGGCTCTCATCCTAAAACTGTGCAATTCTACTGAATATTCCTGGTACAACAGTCTAGATGCTGAACTTATGCTCTGTGTAAAGCAGAGCTATCATAATTTGCTGTCAATGTACCTCATAAATCTTGTGACAAATTTGGATCATTTTTTGGCAGCTTCTATCTTATGATAGAATGGCTTCCTGATGCTGATTTTCTTTTCCTCATTTGCAGCCAACCAACATGTCGTTAGCAGTGGAAGTGGCTTTTTGATTTCTCAAATAATTATTGAATTATATAATACCAAAGAAGACCTAAAAATTTTAGTCATCAATTTTGCACGATGTTCAGAAGGCTGTATCTCAAAAGGCCGTTTTGGATTTGATTTTTCTTCATACCATCGACAAGATCTAATTTTGTTTGGCCAGGAAATGTTTGTTTCATTTTTGGGAGAAACCAGCTCTAAGACAAGAAAGAATTTCAAGAATATGCTTTGTCTACTATTATGGGAAAATACATCATTTTCAAATATGTACATTTGAAAATGACATAAAATCTGTAAAAAGTGTTATAAGTTATCTTTTTTTTAATTAAAATTACTTTCCTCAACCTTTGTCTTTAAAGAAATGTTTCTCTGATCATTTAGGTTGTTTCTGTGCCATTTTGAGAACGACAACACTTTTCTCCATTTATGGATGTGCAATTTTTTCATGTGAAAAAGTCTTTAGATTCAAAATCTCATACTGTTTTAGCAATTGGACTTTTGTAACCTTCTTTAATTGGCCTGATTGCAAGCTTCAGTTTTACAGTTTGGTGAATAGTACAGACAAAGACTGAATGTGTTTCCACACCATTCTGGTCTAAATTCACAGTGTGGAAAAGCAAATTTCCTATCCATTCTTAAGTCCATAAACAACAAAAATTTCCTTTGAACTGTTTATCACTAAACACATTTGTATTTAAAATTTCTTCCCACCTTCTGTTAAGTCTTTTTTTCTGGATGAATTCAACCAAATTCTTCACTCTGATAAAATCCCTGTACTCTTTCCTTCACAGTCTCTGAAATCATCTTGCGACATTTGGTCTTTGGCAGTGTCTGTCCGACATTTCCTGCCTTTAATATACTAGCTGTTTTCACCACTCTTTCAGAGACTCTGAATTGGTGAATAGTCCAACTTTCAAGTGATATTGTCCAATTCTGTAGTTTTTCTGACTGCTTTGACAATTTCAACTTTTCTTTCAGTTCTTTAATAAGCAGTCAATGATCTAAGCATTCAGGACTTGCCTTACTTGTACTAGATGCTTGAAAATCTTTTTGATCTAAGTTCCAAGCACCAGCAATGTTATATGCCGTGCTTCTTGATCTTCACTATCTTTCTTTTTGAATATCCTCTGACAGCTATCTTTGACACCTGCAGCAGTTATTTGGTGTCGAGTAATTCCAGTGGATGTACGTCATCTTACGACTGTGACGAAGCTGACTTCTGTCAATGGTTTTTCGCTGCAAATTGTTTTCAACATGGTGGACACTATTTCTGGTCTGGTTTATTACTGCTCTTTGTCATAGTTTTTAACTGATTCTTTCTACACTAACAACCCATAACCTCTATCTGATAGAATGATTCTTTTGATCAAAATGATTACGACAGAATATTCACTTCATTTTATTTTTAATGAAAACAAAAATATCTAACAACACCTTTAATAAATTTTATGTCATTTTCAAATGTGAATATCTGGAAAGTCAACATTACTGACCAAACAAAATGAGTTTTTGTCAATGGAGCAAGGAAAATCAAATCCAAGATGATCCTTTTGAAATACAGCTTTTTGTAGATCATCGTAAAAAAATTATTAATCAATTTTTATCTACTTCTATACTGGACAACTCTGAATTATTTGTGAAATCAATATTCCATAATTACATCCTAATGACATGTTGGTTATCTGGACATGAAAAACCTGCATCAGAAAGTCATTCTATCATAAGATGCAAGCTGCCATGATATAATCCAAATTTGTCACAACATGATTTATGAACTACTTTGAGAGCAAATTGTAATAACTCTGATGTACACTGAGCATATGTTCAGCAACTACACTGTTGTACCAAGAATATTCAGCAGAATTACACAGTTTCAGAGTGGCAGCCCCCTTAGATCATGAGTAACAGTGAAGCAAACTTTGTGATTTATTCATATCTGTCATGATACAGAAAAATTGGTATTACAAATGCACAACTAATGGCCCCACCATTCTACTTATCAAGGTTCAATTTGGCATGGCTTCATGTAAGACCCCACAGACATCCTGAAAAATTTTATGGATTTCAGGGCCAGTCATGTGGTGCTTCTTTAATTTTAGGCCACTTGAAACGGAAAAAGGATGATCACATCTAATTATGTGAAATTTGTGGGATATTTTGAAAAGGGGTAGCAAATGAGGGACCATCTTCTTTGTGTTACATTATACAGTACCGGACACAAGGTCACTTTTAGGCTAGGCCACTAGTTTAACTTCACAGCACACACTATTAAGATTGTGGGAAACATGTCAGAAATAACACATTTGAAGTTATTTGTTGCACCTGTGTAACATACTGCAGCTGACAGATAATGCGGCAATGCTGTTGCACCGTATGACAAAAGTTACATTTTAATTGGAGTATAGAAATGCATCATAGGCCACACTATCAATATCGATCATTCTGTGCACATGTGTCCTTGAACTCAAAAGTTCATTTTCGCTGCTGATAAAAAAGCGGCGAACAAGGGAAAGAAGTATTCTTGTATTTACTGATAGCCAACATTACTTTAAAAATGCAGAGAACTGACAGTTCAAGTATATTCAACAAAAAAAAAAAAAATTGTCATCAAGAGTTAGCAAGAATTACTCCCCCCATCACTTAAATATCGCACTGCTCTCTTAGTGCCTTTGAATAACTGGAATTTTGTTCATACAAGTAGTTTTCTGTTCAAAGTTATTCTGTTGATAAATCTAATTTAGATCATTATCCTACTATTTGTTTGTCACAACTGTAAGAAAATTAATGCTCATGTTTATAATACACCAAACATGTTTGGTACATTATAAACATGGGCATATACACTGAAGTGCCAAAGAAACTGGTATAGGCATGTGGATTCAAATACAGAGAGAGGTAAACAGCCAGAATACGGCACTGCGGTTGGTAACGCCTATGCAATAAGAAGTGTCTGGTGCAGCTGCTAGATCTGTTACTGATGCTACAATGGCAGGTTATCACGATTTAAGTGTGTTGGAATGAGCGATGGGACACAGCATCTCCAACATAGTGATGAGTGGGGATTTTACCGTGTAACCAGATCAGAAGTGCACCGTGAATATTAGGAATCTGGTAAAACATCAAATCACCGACATCGCTGTGGCTGGAAAAAGATCCTGCAAGAACAGGACCAACACCAACTGAAGAGAACATTCAATGTGACAGAAGTACAACCCTTCCGCAAATTGATGCCGATTTCAATGCTGTGCCGTCAGTCAGTGCCAGCATTCGAACCATTCAATGAAACATCATCAATATGAGCTTTTGGAGCCAAAGGCCCACTCGTGTATCCTTGATGACTGCAAGACACAAAGCTTTACACCTTGCCTAGATCCATCAATACCGACATTGGACTGTTGTTGACTGAAAACATGTTGCCTAGTCGGACAAGTCTCGTTTCAAATTGTATTGAGCAGATGGATGGGTACGGAGACAACCCATGAATCCATGGACCCTGCATGTCAGCAGAAGACTGTTCAAACTGGTAGGAGGCTCTGTAATGGTGTGGGGTGTGTGTAGTTGGAGTGATATGGGACACCTGATACGTCTAGATATGACTCTGATAGGTGACAGATACTTGCATCCATTCATGTTCATTGTGCATCCCGACAGACTTGGTCAGGTCCAGCATGACAATCCAACACCCCATGCATCCCGAACTTCTAGTACAGTGTGGCTCCAGGAACACTCTTCTGAGTTTGAACACTTCCGCTGATCACCAAACACCCCAGACATGAACATTATTGAGCATATTTGGGATAACCTTACAATGAGCTGTTCAGACGAGATCTCCACCCCCGTACTATTACGGATTTATGTCAATTCTCTCCAGCACTACTACAAAAAATTAGTCAAGTCCATGCCATATCATGTTGCGGAACTTCTGCATGCTCATGGGGGCCCTACATGATATTAGGCACGTGTACCACTTTCTTTGGCTCTTCAGTGTGTGTGTGTCTAAACTGTTCCTGACATGGAACTGAAATGATGCAGAGTGAGTCATTTTCACATTAACATCACAGCCTAATTTGTAAATGTGGCTACAGAACAGGTATACTTAAAATTAGTAAGTAACGAGAAATTTCTGCAGTTTGTTTTCTAATTTTCCTTCGCTGTCAGATTTTATATAACTGGGTAAATGATCAGAAAGTTTTGTTGCACCATTGTGCACCCGTTTTTGTGCTATAGACAATGTTAATGTGGTGTACTGATAGTCATTTGCTCTTCTAACATGTAATTATGTACGTAACTGTTCCCTTTAACTGAGCATATTACTTACAACAAAACTCATGAAGGAATAGATATACTCTAAAGCAGTAGCCAAAATGCTGAACTTCTTAAACAAATGCATACTGATCACATCTCTGAGCAACTGACAGCTTTAATGATAGCTAATAAAGGTCATTTTTTCCTCTAGTGTTGTAGGTGTGAATACCACTACCGTCAAATTGTGACTATTTATGGTTGGTTGGCTGGTTGGTTTAAAAGAGGGGGGGGGGGGGGGGACCAAACTGCTAGATCATCAGTCCCTTGTTCCGAATAAAACAATGCCACAAGGGTGAGAATACAACAAACAAGAATACAACAAACAATGCTGACAACACAAAATGGAGAGAAAGCAAAAACCACAAGAACGACGGAAGGGCAACAAACACTTGATATGGATAAAAGGGGAGAAGATAACCACAGAAATGCAAAAAACAGGTAGAAGAGATTAAAACCACAAATCAGGGGTGGGGGTAATTCTCCAACACAGGCGTGAGCATAGTACTCAGCAATCATTTTGTGTCAGTAGATAACACACCATTTATGTTAACACTGGGAACACTTGTTGGGATCTGGTACCCAAAAACTCATTTGATCTTTGCCCAGACTTGGGAAGGTACGTATGGCACCCAATGGTAGAGACATCTCTCCCAACACTCCTGTTTCCATCTTTTGGTAAGCTTGCGAACGATGGCATGGAGCCATTTAAAGGCTATGAGGTGCTCCAGGGAAGGGTGCCGCTGTAGAGGTTGCCGACTCTCCTTAATTGCCTCAGCGACTTTTGGCAACCACCAAGGGACTGTGTTTCGTCGGAGCACCCAAAAAATGAGGGATCACATTTTCCGCCACAGAAACTATCATTGTAGTTACCTGCTCAACCAACACATCGATGTTACCATGCGTGGGAGAGTCAATGATGACAGCAGAGGTGAAAGCGTCCCAGTCTGCCTTGTTTAAAGCCCGTACAGGCAGGGTCTTGTATTTCATGATTTTCCTTTCTCGCTGTAAAATACTGCAGTCTGGTGAGCAAGGGGAACGATGCTCTCCGCAGTTGACACAGATGGGAGGCAGGGCACATGGAGTATTGGGATGGGATGGTCGTCCACAATCTCAACATTTGATGCTGGAAGTACAGCGGGAAGACACGGCTGAACTTCCAGCACCGAACTGGGGGAGGGATATATGGCTTGAAATCACATTGGTAGACCATCACCTTGACACTCTCGGGTAATATGTCACCTTTGAAGGCCAAGATGAAGGTACCAGTGGCAACCTGATAATTCCTCGAACCCCAATGGATGCGCTGGATGAAATGAATTCCTCATCGATCTAAGTTGGCACGCAAACCTTTGTTGGACTGCAAAAGAAGGTCCCTATGGAATATAATACCCTGGACCATATTTAAGCACTTATGAGGCATGATGATAACGGAAACACCCCCCCCCCTTCCCGCTTGTCACAAGCGAGTAATGCCTGTGACTGGGCAGAGTATGCTGTTTTTATCAAGACTGACCCTGACCGCATTTTGGACAAGCCCTCCATGTCCCCAAACTTGTCCTCTAAATGCTCTACAAAAACTGAGGCTTCATTGAGACAACTGAGTCCCCATCAGCTCTCGTACATACAAGGTACCAGGGAGAAAAAGGTTTGCTGCCATCCTTAGCCTAAAGTTCCTACCATGGTGTGGCCATGGAGGGGAACGATTTAGGATCATACTTCCTTTCATTGTACGGAGACTTGGAACGCTTAGAGACTGCTGGCATTTGATCACCAGCAAGTGACGACGTGGTACGCTTCATCCCGTGTCATCCACCCTGATGCCACCCACTCCGACCAGGGGCCTTCCCCACGGACACCACCCAGCTGCAGCAAAGGCCACCTGGCAAGATAGTCATTGCTGGGAGTCATGATGCCCCAGGGTGATGGGCAGATACTTCTTGGCATATGTGGGGAGTTAATGGTGCAGGCATCAGTAGAGCAATCCCTGTGTAGTCAGGGGGCTACAACGTACAAGGTACATGGCGGCCCCACGACAACGGACTGGCTACCATGCTGGATATGAGGTGCACAGAACTCCATGTTCATCAGCGGCGCAGAAAACGACACTGCATAGTGGGTGGAGGAAAATGCACCCAGGAAGGTGTCCTTGCTCAAGAGATGAAGGATGACCAGGACTACAATGACACAATGAGAAACTGGGCTAATGATCTCAATGCACAATCGACACAATGCACCATGTAAGGTGCCCTTCCCCAATTGGCTCAGTCTTGGGGGGAAAATTTTGAAAAATGGAGGTCAAACCTTACATGATACCATCACATAAAGGTTGAAAGGTGCAGGACTCCCTTTAGTCACCTCTTACGACAGGCAGGAATACCTCGAGCCTTTTCTAACCCCCGGGCCCACAGGGGGAAAATATTTATGACAAATTTTATCAGCGAATGTATGTATTGTGATGGTACAGTTAAGATGCCCAACTCCTTGAAGAGGTGCCTACAGGATGACTACAGGTATGCGCCACATAATATTCTTACAGCACATTTTCTAGCAATGAAGATTTACTTTCGTAACAATCAGTTACACCAAAACATTATTCCCTATCTCACCTTATTTACTTACTGTCTCTCCAAGATTTGCAATGTTTAAAAGCGCAAATGTAGCCGAACTATGGTGCTTTAGGAGTTTCAAAATGTGCTTTTCCCTGTTTAAATTCCCATTGATATAGGCACCTAATTTTTTTAAGTTATCACCCTATATATTATTTCCTTGCCACATTACGTGTCATTGGTGTGGCACCTCCAGATGTGCAGAACTGAATATATTATGCATTTTCAAAATAGAGATTAGGACTGAAAACATAACTAGATGTAAAGATAAAACTCAAACTAGGACATTTTACCCTAAATACAGTACTGGCCATTAAAATTGCTACACCACGAAGATGACATGCTACAGACGCGAAATTTAACCGACACGAAAATGATGCTGTGATATGCAAACGATTAGCTTTTCAGAGCATTCACTCAAGGTTGGTGCCGGTGGTGACACCTACAACGTGCTGACATGAGGATAGTTTCCATCCCATTTCTCATACACAAACAGCAGTTGACCGGTGTTGCCTGGTGAAATGTTGTTGCAATGCCTAGTGTAAGGAGGAGAAATGCGTACTATCACATTTCCGACTTTGATAAAGGTCGGATTGTAGCCTATCGCGACTGTGGTTTATCGTATCGCAACATTGCTGCTCACGTCAGTCGAGATCCAATGACTGTTGGCAGAATATGGAATCGCTGAGTTCAGGAGGGTAATACGGAATGCCGTGCTGGATCCCAATAGCCTCGTATCACTAGCAGTCGAGATGACAGGCATCTTATCCGCATGGCTGTAATGCATCGTGCAGCCACGTCTCGACCCCCGAGACAACAGATGGGGACGTTTGCAAGACAACAACCATCTGCACAAACAGTTCGACGACCTTTGCAGCAGCTTGGACTATCAGCTCAGAGACCATGGCTGCAGTTACCCTTGACACTGCATCGCAGACCGGAGCACCTGCGATGGTGTACTCAACGACAAACCTGGGTGCACGAATGGCAAAACGTCATTTTTTCGGATGAATCCAGGTTCTGTTTACAGCATCATGATGGTCGCATCTGTGTTTGGCGACATCGCGGTGAATGCACATTGGAAGCGTGTATTCGTCATCGCCATATGGGCGTATCACCCCGGCACGATGGTATGGGGTGCCATTGGTTACACGTCTCTGTCAACTCTTGTTCGCATTGATGGCACTTTGAACAGTGGACGTTACATTTCAGATGTGTTACGACTCGTGGCTCTACCCTTCATTCGATCCCTGGGAAACCCTACATTGCAGCAAGATAATGCACGACCGCATGTTGCAGGTCGTGTACGGGCCTTTCTGGATACAGAAAATGTTCGACTGCTGCCCTGGCCAGCACATTCTCCAGATCTCTCACCAATTGAAAACGTCTGGTCAATGGTGGCCGAGCAACTGGCTCGTCACAATACGCCAGTCACTACTCTCGAACTGTGGCATTGTGTTGAAGCTGCATGGACAGCTATACCTGTACACGACATCCCAGCTCTGTTTGACTCAATGCCCAGACGTATCAAGGCCTTTATTACAGCCAGAGGCGGTTGTTCTGGGTACTGATTTCTCACAATCTATGCACCCAAATTGCATGAAAATTTAATCACATGTCAGTTCTACTATAATATATTTGTCCAATGAATGCCCATTTATAATCTGCATTTCTTCTTTGTGTAGCAATTTTAATGGCCAATAGTGTACTTTACAATAATATCTTCAAACGTCTCAAAGTAGCTGAAGTTTGCTGGATGTGTAACTGACAAACACCAAGTTTGCATATTAAATTTTACATAGGCCTATGGGTACTTGTCAACTGAGTCTCAAAATCACGCATTTTTTAATCTGGTGGTCTACCCCCCCCCCCCCCTCCGGCCAAACCCAGAAAAGCAACAGCAGTAGCTATCAGGAGACTAATAGGAGTCAAAGAATTCTAAACGAAACAATAATGAAATTCATACATAACCCAGTCTGTTTGGTGGCCACACTCAACATGTGAAATCAGAAAGATTTGTGGTTTCATAGCAAAACTAACCTATCAAAATGAAAAGAAAGCTAAAACACAGTTAAGTATATTCTGACAGACAATGATTCCACCCCCTCTTTCATAAATGTATTGCCAGCTACCAAAAATTGTGTTAAACAAGGCGCATGTGTGTTTGCATTGCAGGGCAAGAGAAAACAAGGATGCCCGAGGGTAACACGGCAGTCTGTTGACTATCGCATTGCCTTCAGAGCCTGAACGTGATGTTTCCATTGTTACATATGAATATATCAAGTGAATGTTGAAGATGGTGACATTAACATGGTGTACCTTAAAACTTGAGTCAGCAAGATGCCGACGACAGTATCTCTTACATTACGTAAGTGAGCATTCCTTATGCACTGGTAATGAAAATGTTAAGTGGTATATGTTACTATGTGTTTATGAAATCAGTCAATATTTATGAAAAGAAGCAATTCCGTTATACTTCTTTTCTTGCTTAAAATGACTTATAAATCTAGTAAAGTAATTTATGTTGTACAGAAGTTCAAAAAAGTATCAAATTATTCACTATGAGTACTTGCAACATCTGTAAGAAATGTTGGTTGACCCTGTAAGATTATTAGAATGTTAATCTTATATTACTTATTATTGAACCCCCAAGTGTTGGCTGTGATACAACTAACTGTAAAGGAATGGACCACAGGATGCTACAGCAACATTCGGCAGGCTACACTGCCACAGGAGATTGTGTACACGCTGTTATCAGTAACATTAGAAGCCTGGGTTGTTTACGACCAAACTTCCAGCTGCCACCATGGCATCATCACATGGTCCCAGCCTCACTGCTGGCGGTAAGTCTGACTCAGTACACAGTGCTGTGATTGTAGGCACCTCCTACCACGTACGAGATCACATGCCTGCAGTATACATACCCGTATACTCTGCCAGGCGGGTAATTAGGACACCACCCAAACATTCCACAGCACTACACCTAGTTTGCACTCACTGTGTATCTCAGCAAGTTGATCAAGAATCGATCACACAACTTTCATGTCGTCAGGTGTCGCCTCCAGACTGCCTTGATCAACTTCCTCTGCTCACCCTCCAACTTGTCGCAGGCCATCACGTGGTCCCACTTCACTTCAAGATATTGTCTCCAATTATCCAGGGATCCTGCCTCACTGGACACCCCCCTAAAACTACCCAGGACTGACTGCTGTTAGCCCTTGAGCGGTTTACTGCCAACCAATGCTTTGTAAGACTGTAGGTGTGTTGTCATATTTCACCTCAACAGGAGTACAGTACTATGATAACTGTGCACCTCCTAAGCAACAATTCTCTCCCTCCAGTCACAAACACGCAATGCTGGAAGAAGAAGCTACACCTCCACGAGCAGCAACAGAAGCTGCAGCAGGCACTGCTTCCACAGATGGCAAAAAATCTGTTTTTATGCCGAACTGGTGTTGGGTCTGGCACCTGCGAAGACATCTTCTCTGCTGCCACTCCTAGAGCGGTCACAACTACGGCCAGTAGCTTTGTTTCTCCACTGGCCAGCGGTGGTACAGCTCGTCTCCCATTGGCCGCAGATGCCCTGCCAGTACATCTTTGGCTGCCATTGTTAGCTGATTTCTTCCTATCATAAGCTAGATGGCCCGTCAGTTCAGCTACTTCTTCAGCAGACGTGAACCCTGTCTCCCACTGCCAGCCATCAGTGGGTGAGCCCGGCCTCTTAGTGGCTGCCAACACCCTGTGGCCGCAATCCACTCCTTCGTGCCTGCAACAGCCTACTTCATCTCTTTTTAAGGGTGGAGGAGCAGGGAGAGGAAGGGTTATTTTATCCCCAGGCAGCTGCCTGTGATTCAACCAACCATACAGGTGTGGACATAGGGTTGCTGCAGCTACAACGCATATATAACACTACCAGGGGAAGTCGCATACAAACAGTCTGTGAATAATAAATAGCCTGGGTTGTTTTCAAGCAATGTTCCAGATACCACCACACCATCGAGTGGTTTACACATATCTTACATGAGAAATCAGTTTATTTTATCATTTTAACAACAGTAATTAAGAATGTAATCCACACTAAATTATGTTCAGTAGACATTCACAAAAATTAATGAGGGCAGGCGCAGTTCTTGAACGTGTGGGCCTACGACTCAACTTCTTAACCAGTATACGTGCCATACATTTTCCACTGGGTGGTATTTTAACAATGGATATGTCTAATCATTCACTTCTACTTGGAGGAATAAAATTAGTGGACTTGTAACAGGCTATGATTAAAGTAAGATGTCACCACACAATGCTTGCACACTCGTTCAACGTGTGTCTACAGACAAACGGTAATGTCACAAAGGTCACACTAATGAAAAAAGACAATCAAATCGTCACCCTACTCCACCAATCCATAAATCTGTCACGCAAACTTCTTTATCAAATTGCAGGAAGAGAGAGTAGTGTTTCTTGATAAAGCTCGCCATTAAGAACTGCTCACAATCTAAACACCACTGTAATTAAAACATCAGCTTTTCTAAAAATAAAAAGGGGGGAGGGGGGGGGCGAGCTGTTATCCAAAAATCTTATATTGTTCTGGTGTAAACATCATTATAAAAATTGATTACTCAATCCGCAACAAAACAAATTACATATGCTAGAGTCACAATTCTTTCTAAAAAACTTTTAATGATCTTACTTGTGCAACATACTGAAGCTCTACTTAGTACACCGTTTCAGCATGTAATTTAATATGAGTTATTTTCAGGGCATCATTTATTTATTCATCGAAGTATCAACTATCTACCAAACACACACATTTTTCAAATGTGCCAGTCACTTCATTAAAAAATCATTTTACTTTTGTGGATCTTTAACGAGAAAAATAATCACTTAACAGGTATTTCACTTAAAGTTTACACTGGGACACACAAGTACGAAGAACTGTGACATGACATAGGATTCGGCTGTGGTATTTCATTACGGTAGTGAACATATTAAAATGAAGGTGTGTCACGCCCAATGCTGATTTGAACAATACAGCACTTTTCTACCATAGTTACAGTGGAGGGCTACAGACTGATGTGAATCAAAACAGGGGACCTGGGCATCTTTCACACAAATTCTTCCTCTGCGATTACAAGCGAAGGAAAAATAATCTGAGTCTGATTGAAGCTTAAACCCCAGATCGCATGATTTTTAGACTTCCCAATTAGGCACCAAACGATGACAACTTGAATATAGGGTAAACATAAAACGAGTTAATCAGGCCTAATGCTTCAACTAATACTAGCCCAATAAATAATGTAATAACTCGAAATCTGCTTCTCGGCTATAATTCATGCACACCTCTGTTTATATAAAGGGACTCATTCCGACATCGACTACATTGCGTCATATTATACAACTGGCTAGTCCACATTATCCATCAAACCAAGTACACGAATTCCCCTATAAATTAGTTACACCTTGATAACTAACCGCTAAATCAATTTTAAGCGAAAAATTAACAAAAAGAGGGAATAATGAAATCAGCGAAAGGAAACTACAACGCAAGAAAGTTACAGAACAGTTATGAAAGAGCAATTAGATGATGTTGATAGCCACTAAAATGCAAAAAGAAAAAAAAACAATCAACATGACAACTAAAGAACTCTGATTAAAAACGAAATGGTCTGCGGGCAAGCAACTTCATATTTTGCGTGCAAGCAATTTCATATTTATTTAACGTCACTCACAAAGGCAGAAAACATTGTGCCGCACTTACCTCTTTCTCACTAGTTAACTTCCGAAGAATCTCTTGCACATGACGATCCACATCCCTCTTGGAACGGAACATGGTTAGTTTTAAAAAACAAACGCTTAGCAGTTCAAATATATTTAAAATAAAAGCGTACAAAAACAACACACTACAAATTCAGCATAACTGCGTATATATCCGTTACACTGACTTCGAAATACCACTCAAAGATAAGCCCTTTGAGCCGGCAGAACACTATCGACCTTTTAATATATTTGAGTGCAGAACTTCAACTACAATCAACGATCACCCATGTAGCTATCGTGACAGTTTTACCAATGACCATAAAGGGCATCGAGAGAACCCGCTCATCATCGCATTATTATGAGTATTACATAATTTTCTGGTTATCTAAAACTTAGATAATGGTACTCTGAAGAGGAGAACTGATATTATCAGTTAATAAAGCTATTTTATAAGATTATTAAAGATGTTGTAACAGAAATAAAACCAAAGCACATTCATTACCTATTATAAAACAAATACATAAATTCGGTTTTATTTCAGAATTGCTTGCCAAGATCTTCACTAGTTGTGTTCATACGCCATAAATTACAAAAAAAGTAATGATGTGATACTGAAATCCCACATGGATTTAACCAAATAATAAGATGAAACAGAGAAATTATCTGTCTTTTATGCACAGTGCCTATTAGGCAATGAATTTTGAGAGCACATGTCGTAAGTAATAACATATCAGTTACATAATAAGACCAAAAAAGGCCTATACAGTTTGTTTCATTCTCACTCATGTGGTAGTTAATCAAATTATCAGAAAATAAATCTCCATGTGGCCCACTTAAAACTTCTGTTATTACTCGGGATTAAATATCAATTATACCAATGATTTATCACTGAGAATACTGGATAGCCCCAAAGTTGTTTTATAAGTCACTAGTATAGATATTGTAATTAAACTTAAACTTAAGAAGTAAATGATGTATTACACAACATTACATTCTAGTGTAACGCCAAAATACACTTATTTAAAAAGCCAGCTAAAAAGTATCTGTTATGCAATACATTTTATATGTTGAAGGATTACTTAGCTAAAACAGAGTATGGGTTCGATAAAAAATGTTATACAAATAAATAATAATAATAATAATAATGATTATAAAATATCCAACGATCCACATAACAGCTTCACTTTATGTTTTTTTCCATCTTTTTCCTTTCTAGAATACTTACCCCAAGCTATGCACAGCACAATACTAACACGTCTTCCTCTTTCTGAGCTCAACATCTCACTCATTATGGAGGGATACTGACTCAGTTTTTCAGCATATCAAATGGGAAGTTGCAGTACAGAAAATGGCCAAGAGATCACCAGTGTGTGTGTGCAATGAGTGAAGTGTTATGAAACAATGTGTGTATAGTGTGTGCAGTGACTGATAGTGAGATACGAGTGAACAGTGCGGCATTACATTATTTAATAAGTTATTTGTAAAAAAGTATTGTATACCAGGAGTAAATCTAGTGATTGTCTCTAAGTAGATGTCTGTAAATATATGTGTATAAGAATTAGCTTATTTAAATTGATCTAAATTTATAAATACTTTGACATATCCTATATTCTTGTAAAAAGAGATCTACAGGTGAAGAAAGCTACTACTACTACTGCTACTACTACATCTGTTAGTTTGACTCTTTATGTCCAGCAAAGCACAAAGTGGTCAGTTTCTTAATCATAACCTTCCTAGAGGTTATATTCTGATGTGGGAAATATTACATTTCTAACATTGAGTCATGATGAAATGCTCTCATGGAAGGCATTTAACTCATTTATTCATCCATCTTTTAAATATTTGCATGCAATTGATGTCATCATGATTAATTTACAAGAGCTTTTATAAAGCATGATTGATATATTAAGAAATATAACCATGGTATCATACAGAACCAAAGCATCATATTGTAAAAAAAAATACATAATAAAACAATACAATGGATACAAAAAGATTTATCCACAAGGTTAAGAGTTAAATACGCAATTAAAGATTGTTAAGTCACTTAATAGGTTTCACGTAATGAAACAAAAGAGGGCATACACAGCAAATTCCTCTGTAAAATATAGTAAAATATGATATGAACATTATTTAGTACTTGCATATTCATTACATATGTAGAATATCATACCAGAAAAACCAAGAAAAAACATAGGAACAGGTACAAATGAACAATGTTATGAGTTGTTTAGTAAATCAGGTCTACTTTTCACAAGTTTTCAAATTCTTTGAGAGTGTAAAAAGCTTGGTTTTTCAGCCATTTTTCAGTCTTACTTTTAAAAGTATTAAGAGAGACACCATGTGTCTCCACAGCTAATGTCTTGAAAAGTCTCATTCCAATGTATCCATAACTATCTTTAGCGGTAGGTAGTTCTATCTTTTATATTTTATGAGTGTCATTGTATTATGAATGGACTGTTTAAGGTAGTAAGTGTTAAAGTTTTCATTTTCGTATAAAAGGCAGCTGTATATAAAAGAAATGGGACTGTTGTTATCTGGAATTCTTTGAAATAAGCCTACCTGATATGTTACAGTTGGTAGTCCCAGAAATACTCCTGATGGCTTTCTTCTGGTCCCTGGAAAATTACCCCATAGAAGAATACCATAACTTATATGGCACTGACAGAACGCATAATAGGAATTAATCAACAGTTTTTGAGAAACAGAAGTGTGTAGTTTTTTCGGTATAAAGATAACTCATGAAAGCTTACGAGATATATAGTCTGTGTGACTCTCCCAGGTTAATTAGGCATGTATGTAATGCCAAGACGTTTTGCAGAAGTGGACTCAACATCAACATTGGGTAAGCTGAAAGAAATATTTAGTCTTTTCATAGCTAATGGCTAGCTCTTTGGCTTCAAACCACATATTGGATAATCTAAGGAAGTGCTTCCTTTACTCCTTCAGTTTATTTACGTCCTTCCCTCACTTGGTAAAAGTTGTATCACGTGTGTGAAGCACAGGTTTGCATGGCATACTACTTGGCATGTCATTTACAAATATTGTAAACAGCAGTGGCCCAAGTGCTGATCTTTGGGGCACACCTCTAGGGACATTCAGTAACTGTCACTTTTGACACTTGTGTGTGCTTTCAGCAGATAATTTGGATTCAAAAGAAGATTACACAATAGAAACGACAGTTTCAACAGCTTTAATTGTTGATAACTGGGACCTAAAACTGTATTGAGAGTTAGATAATATATTGTTTCTTGACAAATGCATGCAAATTCGCTTTTGTGTACGATATTGAATTATTTTTGAAAAAAAAAGGTATCAGCAAAATTTGACGATATTATTAGTGCAGAATTTATCACCCTTATTGATTAATGGAATGACTACTGTCTTTTTTAGACATTTGGGGAAAATACCATTGACAAACATCCTGTTTATGAGTGTGTAAAAATGATATCCAGCTGATTATTTTTTAATCACAAAATTTGAAAGGCCATAAACATCTTCTGAACTAGTGCCACAAAATTTTGCTACTGATTTAATGACATTAAATACTTCCACTTTTCTACAATTACAGGTTGACAAAGTATCAGCAAAGTTGTGTAACAATTGGTTTATATAGGTAGATTGTGAATTAGATTTCGAACGCTTCTTATGAGGAGATGAAGAATTCTGGTTTGTAGCATTGATAAAAAAGAGGCTAAATTCATCTGGACTCACATTGACATCATTTGTAACTTTTACACAATGACTATCTATACCTAATTCTACTTTCATCATACCTAATGTATGCTCGTTTGTCAACACTACCATTTTTTACCTTATCATGGCATATCAAAACAATTAAACTTAGCTTTCTTAAATGTGGTGTGAACCAATTATGCCATGCTTGCTTGCTTTTTGATTTAGTTTTGCTTTGATTGGTAACCATTGGATAGGAGGAACCGAAAATTTCAGATAAAGTGTTAACAAACCTGCTGCAAGCATCCTCAACATTGTCAGAAACATAAATATAGCCAAGTTAATAACGTTAGCTTATTTCTGAAGTTATTTATAATTTTATCATTTAACAGTTTCACATACTGAGTTGGTCCAGAGTCCCCCTTTGGCTCATTAGTTGCTAGTTTTACTTATATACCTTTATGATCAGTGAGATAGTTGATATTAAGTGGTGACAATTCAAAACCATCTTTACGCAAATTTTTAATAAAATTGTCAAGACAAGAAAATTATATTGTGGGACTGTAATTTACACAGAACAAGTTTAGCAAATCAGCGTTTTTGGGGGTCGTTTTCCTTACCTCAACATTTTAATCTCCTAAAATTGATGTCTTGTGTTTGGTATATTTTTATATACAGAGAATATGTTTGTCTAAACACTCTACAAATTGCTTGGCATCACTACTGGATGACTAGAATATAGAAACAGTGTTGTTAGTACCATGATGATTGATTCAAGAATACCTTTAACATGCTAGTCCCTAACGTAAGTCAAGCACAGTATATCTTAACCCTAGATTATCACTTATATATATTGATGGAATGCCTGTAACGTTCATTGGGTTTGCAGTAACTTGTAATTAAATTAAAACATAATGGAATATACAGTTTTATCTATTCTTCTCATAACCAGTGTCCAGTAATATGTAATACTATTCTTTTGATCCCATTTTGTATAACACCAAGTTCTCAAGTTTTTTATTTCAGAGACATAATATTAGTTCCACAAATAAAATTGATTTTTCCTGGAGGAGGAAAGATGCATGGCGTCTTGAGCCCAATTCGATGCACAAAGAGTGGTTTGCCTTTCGCTGTGTTTTTTGACCCTGTTGAGAATCAATGGCAGAGATTTTTATTTCACTTCCTGCATAATCTGTCTGGAATGTTTGATTTGATACACTTGATAGAACATTAGTGTGCGATAGCTGATTTGATGCACTAGATAACACTTCATTGTGGGATGGAGATGATACAGTACATACTGAGCTTGCTGTCTTTTTGTCTGCTGATGGAAGAGGCCTTTTCTTTGTTTGTTTCTCAAGGTGCTTGTTTGTTTTACATGGTACATAATTTATATGAGTGGGCTGAGTGGACGCACTTAATAACAGTTTGGCCTAGGATGGAGGTGGTGATTTAGTACTCACTGTCATTTCCTTCCTCTTTTCTGCCAGTGACTGCAGTGGAACTGCTATGGTTGTTGTTGATACCATTTCTGCGTCTGTTGCTTGTTCTGCAACTGTTACTGGTCTTGTTGTTTGATCTGGTTTAGATGCTGCTAGTTTTGTAGCCATTTGTGGTTCTGCAGCTGCTATAGTTGTTGCCTCCAAGACACCTTGAGTTATTGTATGATTGCTTGCAGCAGTGTATTAATGGTTCATTACAATGGCTGGTACTGACTCATAGATACTCTGTTTTTCTTAAATTGCTTTGCACAGCAATGACTTCCCTCTTCTACTCAAGTGCATGCTACGTTTTGTAAAGTTGCAGCTTTCCAGGATATCGATGCAAAAAAATCTTACATTTGGGTATACTTTGCATACTATTTGTTTGTGCTTAATTGATTTCTTAATTTCAGCATTCAAACATGAAGCAGATATGAGCTCATACCTATATGTTATACCAATGATACCAATAGCTGTTATATTCATCTAGGGCAACAGAACAAATCTGCAGTGGCAGAACATCAGCAAGATTTCGGAAAAGAAATAAAATTCAGCGATGCCTGTGTGTTGGCCTAGCAGCTGGTTATGACAAAACGCAAAATTAGAGAGGCCATCGAAATATTTAAAGACCCTATGAACATATATAGAGAGAATGGATTCAGGTTTGCCCCAGCTTGGCTACAGCAATTAGATTAGATTACATTAGCTTTACTTTCGTTCCAATTGATCCGTAGTGAGGAGGTCCTCCAGGATGTAGAACATGTCAGAAAAACAACAATACATGACAAATATTTACAATTCAAACAAATAAGCTAATGTACCATTCCACAGGTCCCAAGTGGAATGATCGTCATTTTTTAATGAACACTATATGAAAGAATCATTTTACAATTACTAATGCACTGAACTTAAAATAAAATTTTTTTTTAAATTTATTTATAAGGGAATAAACGTGTAATACAACTGCTAAAATACTTATTTACAATAAACACATTGCTGCACCAAAATGGTGCAGAAGTTAGATTTTACTTACACACACACACACACACACACACACACACACACACACATGCACACTTATTTACAATGAACACATTACTGCACTGAAATTGTGCAGAAGTTATATTGTACTTATACATATACACACACAAATCAGTTGGTTCTACTGAGAAATTCATCAATGCATTAGAAGGAGTTGGCCACCAATAAATCCTCTATGCTTCTCTTAAACTGAATTTCATGGGTTGTTAAGCTTTTTATGGCTGCACACATCAATCAGTTGGTTCTACTGACAAATTCATCAATGGATTACAAGGAGTTGGCCACCAATAAATCCATTAGGCTTCTCTTAAACTGAATTTCATTGGTTGTTAAGCGTTTTATGGCTGCTGGCAAGTTATTGAAAATGTGTGTTTCTGAATAATGCACACCTTTTGTACAAGACTAAGTGACTTTAAATCCTGGTGAAGATTATTCTTATTTTTAGTATTGATTCCATGAATTGAGCTGTTGGTTTGAAAAAGTGATATATTTTTAATGACAAATTTCATTAAAGAATAAATATATTGGGAAGCAGTAAATAGTATCCCTAGTTTCCTAAACAAGCTTCTGTAGGATATCCTTGGGTTCACACCACATATAACTCTTACTGTAATTTTTTGTGCCCAGAAAACTTTAGCTTGGCTTGATGAATTACCCCCCAAAAAAATCCCATATGACATTATGGAATGAAAGTAAGCATAGTATGCCAGCTTTTTCATTTTTATATCCCCTATGTCTGACACAATTCGCACTGCAAATAGAGATTTGTTAAGACGCTACAACAGTTCTGTGGTGTGCTTTTCCCACTTGAATTTATTATCAAGCTGTAATCCCAAGAATTTAACACTGTCCACTTCTTCTATCTGCTTGTCATCATATGTTAGGCATATAGTCTTGGGACACCCCTCACAAGTTCTGAACTGCATGAAGTGTGTCTTTTCAAAGTTTAGTGACAAGGAATTGGCTAGGAACCAGTGGTTAATGTCCACAAATATTTTATTAGCTGATCTTTCTAAGACTACTCTTGGTTTGCTATTTATTGCAATGTTTGTATCATCGGCAAACAAAACTAACTTGTTATCTGGTAATGGTACTGATGAAAGGTCATTGATATACACAAGCAAAAGTAAGGGTCCTATAATGGAACCTTGTGGGACCCCACATGTAATTAGTTCCCAGTTGGATGATGCCTGATAGCCTGATACATGTCTCTTTCTTAATAACACCCTATGTTTCCTGCCAGAGATATAAGATTTGAACCATTTCGCAACATTTCCTGTTACACTATGATATTCTCATTTACTTAAAAGGATATTGTGATTTACACAGACAAATGCCTTTGACAGATCACAAAATATACCAGTTGTCTGCAATTTTTTATCTAATGAATAAAGCAAGTGTAGATAGCCTTCTCAATATCAGAACCCTTTAGAAATCCGAACTGTGACTTTGACAGTATGTTATTTGAGATAAGATGGTTATAAAGCCGATTGTACATTGTTGTTCTTGTTGTGGTCTTCAGTCCTGAGACTGGTTTGATGCAGCTCTCCATGATACTTAATTCGACTACATTCAATTATCCTCGTTTTGCTTTTGTTGATGTTCATCTTATACCCTCCTTTGAAGACACTGTCCATTCCGTTCAACTGTTCTTCCAAGTCCTTCGCTGTCTCTGACAAAATTACCGTGTCATCGGCGAACCTCAAATTTTTTATTTCTTCTCCATGGAGTTTAATACCTATTCCAAAATTTTCTTTCGTTTCCTTTACTGATTGCTCAATATACAGATTGAATAGCAACAGGGAGAGGCTACTTTATTTACGTTCTTTTCCTAAACTGTTTTGAATTACTGAATTTGTTTTCCTTCTTTAGGAGCAAGAAATGGTTAATAAATAGTAGAAGACAGGACCTGCTGCAAAAAGATGTCCTTTATTTGCATAATAACGTGAAGTTTTGTGCGTTACATTTCGACTCAGATCAGTTCATGAGCGCGTAAAAGAAGACATTGGTGTGGAATGCAGTTCCTGCGTTATTTGACGTGCCGAATAAGCCACAACTAGTGACAATGAAGAGAAAACTTCCATACAAACGTGAAAGTGTTCCTGCAAAAACAATAAAACTGTCTCCCAACAAAGAAGAAACAGGTACCACAAGTGTTCCTACACGAGAGACATATATGAAATCACTAATAACGGAATCTGCAACACACACATCATTTGAAGATGAAATGCTTAGATTACGTGAAATTATTCGCGTGTTGGAAAATTGTGTGAAATGTAAAAACGTGGAAATCATTAGACTTCGTACAAAATTACTACCTGACAAGGAAAATGCCCATCGTAAGAATACACTCCAACCACAACGTCACAGGATACAAGTACAAAAGGACAAGCTCATTTTAAAAAGTATTGGTTCCAAGTACTTGAAAAAAGATGCTCTCGATTTATTGATAAGCCAAATCAGTATACCATTGAATGGAAAACGTGGTGCGAGATGGAAAGATGAAGCTAAATTATTTGTACTTAATGTGTTGTATTATAGTACTCAGGCATACAGTTTTTTATCACACCACTTTAGCCTTCCTTCAGCACGTACCTTACAAAGGTATGTGGAAGACATACAATGAAATTGTGGGATAAATAATAGCATATTTCATGTTTTAAAGCAGAAAGTGCAGCAGTTATCAGAAACTGATATAATTGCTAATTTGTCTATGGATGTGGTGTCACTAACGGAAAATTTGATATATTACAGCTCTGCGGATAGTGTTATTGGATTTGAAGACATGAGTTTTATACTGACATCTGTGGTTGCCAACACTGCATTAGTTATAATGATTAACGGCGCCTTCTCAATTTTGAACAGCCACTAGTATATTATTTCTCCAAAGGACCAGTAGGAGCCACCCATCTGAAGCGCATATTTTTTGAAGTTGTCAAAAAACTGACAGAGATCGGTTTGGTTGTAAAATCATGTGTGACTGACCAAGGCTCGAATTTTATAGAGTGAAGGCACAGACTGGGTATCACACCAGTTAATCCATGCTTAGTACACGAAGGGAGTAAGATCTACTTTTTTATGACACCCCACACTTGATAAAAAGCACACGTAATAATTTATTCAGGTATAACATTAACCTCACAACAGATGAAGGATGGACTGGCACTGCTTCATGGAAGGACATTTGTCAGTTGTACTCAAGTGACTGTGAAAGAAAGTGCAAGTTGGCCCCCAAGCTCACTAAAAGAGCTGTCCAACTGCCAGAATTTTCAAAAATGAAGGTAAGCATTGCAGTTCGTGTGCTGAGTCATACAGTAGCAGGAGGCATTGAGACACTTGTTACTTGTGGCACCATATCGTCTTCTGCTACTGCAGATTTTTGCCAGGAAGTAAACGATATTTTTGACATATTTAATGCATATAGTGTTAAAGGGCCTGTATCCTTAAGGATCTGCATTACAAGTGCCTCAAGACATTTGGAAATATTAAAGGCACTGAAGCCATGGATACAGTCGTGGAAATTTGTAGATGTTGATGGGAAAGATTTTTCATCTAGGATTAGCTGTGTTAAAGACTTCTGGGTAATATAAGCGCTTTGACCATGTTTGTTGATGGTGTATTGGATGGAACCAACTTATATTTATTAACACACAAAATTAATCAATATCCATTGGAAAACGTTTTCTCAGTGATAAGGCATAAAGGTGGTTTTTGTAGATACCCATCAACATGACAGTTTTGTGCTGCATTCAATAATTGCACTTTAAGCAAATTAATGAACACCTCCAATTGAGAGGGGATCAACTGGGGTCAGACAATCGTGGATATCAAAGCAGCGCCCAAATTACTTGTTTCACCACTGTTGGACATCAGTGACATGTCAGACTACCAAATGTGGAAGTCCAAACAGATCTTGGAGAGGCAAACAGCATGAGATACGTGTTTGGTTATGTATTAAAGAAACTGCTTACAATTCATGACTGTTATAAATGTAGGACAGTACTCGTAGATGGCAGCCAAGACTGAGATGCAAATGACAAAGTTTATTGTCATTTTAAAAGTTATGAAGGCAACGTTAGAAGCCTATTTATTTTTACAGAAGTTGTCAAAGAATTTTTAATTCATTGTGAGACTAAGATGACTTCTACTTTTGATGAATATACTCACATAAGTAATTGTCGTGCTTTCTTTGTGAACATGTTGATGGACATCCCCAATTTTCCACCTGGGTGCTGTGCTGAAACCAACCTGCTGTTAATGAGACTGTTTGTGCAAGTGAGGCTCTTTTACATTATAAAATTCAGGAATCAAGACTTAGTCTGTAGGAGCAAGAAAAGAAATAAAAAGTGATGAAGCTGGCTCATTTGGGTTTGGGTTGCTAAAGTGTTAGGACTGACTCATTCATTTAATTTTATTTTCGTTAAATGTATCAATGGGATGTAATAAAGTTTTAAAACAGTCATGCTTTTTATTGAGATAACCTGTTACCACAAAGAATAAGACGGAAATTGTGTTTTTGGAAGCAGGCTTCCTGCAAAGCAGAACGTAATGAAAAATGATGAGCCACTTCATTTTTAAACAAGGATATATGTGGGATATACAGTGTGTATTCTCTTACTTTCAGTGGAATATGTGCAATTGTATGCTACTTCTTAACTATTTCTTCAAGAATATGTTGCAGCTTATGTCTCTTCATTGAATAGTTCATGCTCAGTTTACTTATATTTCACGATCATTTATGTCTCTCACTGTTCTCCTAACACTTGTGACGCGAAAATATACTAACTATTTTGTAAATTACGTACAACACGAATTAAAAACAAACATTATTTTCACGTCGCTATACTTCATATACATATACTACAATACCGCAGTAAGAGAGTGATATACTCGTGGAGAACATGATAGCGAGTGTTTGTATAAGAGAGAGAGAGCGAGAGGGAGAAAGAGGAAGGCGAGCTTTCTGGCCGCTAGGCGCGCTAGTGTCACTTGAACTGTCAAGACTGTATATATTAGACTGTGACTAGACGCCTAACAATAACCAAACAACAAGCAGAAAGCACCATAGTACACGCTTCTGCGCATGCGCGAATTATCGCTGCCTACTGCGCATGCGCGGTTTGACGGCAGTTTAGAACTGCTCTCTATTCCTGCGTGCGGATAATGTGTCTGCTAATTTTCGTAGTTTCACCCGTTCCACCGCTAGATGGCTGTCGCGATAGACCAGTACCGTTCGCGGCGGATCGTCGTGTAATACCGGCTTAACTGCCGCCGCCCAGCTGCCTTCCAGCATCTGGTAAACGGGAGCCAACTTCTCATTCTCCAGTGACCACCAATCATGGCACATAATACAAGAGCCAATAGACGACAGAGTTTACGCTCTCCCTCCACCACAGTAACCTATTAAAAATAAAGTTCCCTCTCCTTCTTCCTTAAGCGACCAAAGAAATGAAAAAGGCCGCTGCAGCTGTGGCTGAAACGTTGGTTTTCTCCAGCAGTAGCTTTATACACTATGACGCGGTACCCACTGGTGGCCGCTGAGGCATTCCATTGGTGGTGCCAAAAAAGCTTATTTTCGAAGCATCGAACGTATTACAGAAATTTGTCAATAATTTATATATTTCATAAGATATTACATCAAACAAAACGTATAGAGAAACAAAAATAAACACTTACTACAACAGCGCAGTAAGAGAGTGATATACTCGTGGAGAACATGATAGCGAGTGTTTGTATAAGAGAGAGAGAGCGAGAGGGAGAAAGAAAAAGGTATCTTTAGCTATGTTTTTCGCATGTCTGCATGAGATATAAAACGTAACAGTAACTCCGAAAACCTCTCTCGCACACACAAATGCACAAGTGTGCAACATATCAACACCACAATTCTTCACTCTTGACGGAGTATGTTCGATCACTTTTACGTGGCAGTCGTAAGCAGGGGGCGTTTTGATTTATAGTTGTTTAAAATACCGATGGAGATTGGGCCTGAACTACCACGTAACGACACCACCAACCTCAGCTAACAGTTGCGCTCTAGCCGTTACCAAATGATTTTTGTACTCCACTTTGTTTTGAGTTTTGCTTGCCGATTGTTTTCTTTTCTTATTTTGAAATAAGTGCAGAGAGCAATCTTGCTCTGCCACAGGGTTCGAATGCGACTCTCACAACATCAGATGGAATCAACGACCTATATGTTCATTACTACATCGGTTCTACCTTCCCAAGAGCACAGTAGTCAGAACACGGACGTAGGCTGCCAGCCCTGTGAGAGGGAGGTGTGTCTTGTCACCCACTCTGCTCTTTACCCCTCGATACCCAGAACTCCTCGTTTGTTTTACATTCGCTGCCGACTGCCAGAAAAGTGTCCACTACAACACGAGTGCCAGTACGAGAAATAATAGAGCATGTATTAATTATTCGGACTTGTAATCTGGATTTTGCAAAGCATATTTAATCAAATTGCGAACATTTAAAACTGGACGCATTGTACTCACCAAAAGCAGCAACTCCGTTACTTTGGGAAGACAGTTACAAAATAATTAGGAACGATATGGTAAACCGATTCATAGCTTCTTCTTGTTGGCAAATATATCTGTCATCTCAGATTTAAATGTTCAAGTTTACACACGAATGACTTTTCACAGGATAGCATCCCTGAGGCACTCAGTCATTCTTCTTTCATGGTGTTTCGTAGGAACGTTTTAATTCTCTTTAGCACTGAAAAGCACCGCTCAGCTTCTAATGTCGAGATGGGCGTCGTGATTAGTAGTTTCAAAACTTTTAACAGTATCATCGAATGTGTCACGAAGTTCATCCTCTAGAATCAGCGAAAGAAAAGGAACTGTGTCAGCAACTGCTCTCGACTCAAGTCTAGCTTAGAAGACTTGAAGCTCACCCTTCAACTTTCTTTTTTCCAGAAATACATATGTGTCTTTAATTTCAACGTACTTGTATGGAAAATCTGTTATGTATTTGTCAAACTGATTGAGGTGTCCAGTGAACTGAAAACGTAATTTTATTTCAGAAAGGACGACATCGCACACTTCCAAAGCATCTCTTTTTTTATGCCCATCAAGAATCCGTGGCTTCTTGGCGGGCATCGTTTCGTCATTTTCGGAACTAATCTCCTTAAGGATGGAGGCAATGTCATCTCTGATGTTTTGCATTACCACTGTTCTGGTTGTCTTGCGTTCCTGTGGTCGGTTCCGTTATCTTCTTCTACAGTTGGTTAAAAAGGACGTCTGCATGAGCCATTATCTTAAAGAAAAATGATAGCCACAAAATGAATTCCTTATCTTGCAGTCTTTGTTTGTATGAACCAGTTTTTTCAATAGCAGAAGATAGTTTTATGCTCTCACTTGTTTCAGTGAATTCCATAACAGTAATAACAATTTTCCCAGATTTCAAAAACATCTTTTACTACTCATGAATGGTAATTCCATCTCTTCACACACATTGGGCAAGCTTTTCTGAATAATGCTATGCAACACTTTTGATGTCTATGGCGAGTTAGAAAAAAAAGAAGAATTACCTGAAAAATGTGCAAAAAGGATTCGGGCTTTGCAATTAACAGAGGCTGCCATAGACATAAGGATGAACTGAAGAGCATAACAGTGGATGTATTTTGCATTTGGATATTAGTCTTTAATTAATTTCGGGACTTCGCTCGACTTGCCATTTATTCCATTTGCACCATCATAATTCTGAGTTATTAGTTTTGCTCGTTCATCACCAATTAATAGTTCATTTTCTTTCAGAATACTCTCAGCTATAGTATGAGCATTCTGAATTTCTGGATTAAAAAAGTTCCAAAATATTTCAGCAGGTTTTCCATCAACAAGATAACACAAAACAATAACCAATTGAAATTCTCAAGACACATCTGTGCTTTCATCTGCGATTATAGCGAAATAATCGGCACTTTTTACTTCTTTACTAACTTTCAATGTGCATTACTATAGTTCGTTCTGATGTCTCAGAAATTCCTCTGAATATTGATGCGTCAAATAGATGAACTTGAAGATCTTTATCCAGTTCCTCATCGAACTGAATTAGCTTGCGAAAAAACCCCTTATTTTGAGAGGCATCAGATTCATCGTGGCACCTTAGAATCAATTCCAAAATACCACAGAAACGAATACAGTTTACAATTAAATTCAATATATACCTATTCTCTTCTACATGTTTCTTGTGGCTGTCATTTTTTTGTCTATATTGCGAATCTAATTTCTGCTGAGTGTTGGTTTTGCCTAGAAATAAAAGACTAAGCATATTATTCATGTGTGGCTTTGACATTTCATCTACTTTCATTTTAGACCATACATGCCCAATATCAGTTATTCCGGTCTTACACCAATGAACATCTCCCCCAAATAACACACAAGGGAAACAAAAAGCAGCGTTGCTTTCTTCACAACCACAAATCCATTTCTTCTTTTGGTAAATTTCTGGATTGAATGTACGGTATCAAATTTTTTGTTTGCTGCAACAGATTCAGATTCAGAAGTGGCCTACCTAGTGCTTTCTATCTGGGAGTCCTGTCGCTAAATAGTGTTATTAATAACTCAATTACTTTGTTCATGTTTACTATTTTCACAGTCAACTGCATTTTCCCTTGCCAATAACACTCTGCAGACAGCTATGTATGGTCAATTACCTGACCTCGTAATAACTACAATGTGTTTGTACAGAACTTTATTACACAAACGTAACAAGTATAAATAGAAATACTACACCTCTGTTTTGAAAACTAATGCTCAATGGGTGGTGAATAAGTGATGCTGTGTTTTGTAGCAATAGCCTTGCTGTTGTGAAATATACTAATCTACATTTACATCTACATGGATACTCTGCAAATGACATTTAAGAGCCTGGAAGAGGATTCATGGAACCACCTTCACAATTCTCTATTATTCCAATCTCGAATAGCGCACAGAAAGAATGAACACCTATATCTTTCCATACGAGCTCTGATTTCCCTTATTTTATCGTTCCGCCCTATGTGGGTAGGTGTCAACAAAATATTTTCGCATTCGGAGGAGAAAGTTGGTGATTGGAATTTCGTGAGAAGATTCCGTCGCAACGAAAAACGCATTTCTTTTAATGATTTCCAGCCCAAATCCCGTATCATTTCTGTGACACTCTCTCCTATATTCCGCGATAATGCAAATCATGCTGCCTTTCTTTGAAGTCTTTCGATGTACTCCGTCAGTCCTACCTGGTAAGGATCCCACATGGCGCAGCAGTATTCTAAAAGAGGACAGACAAGTGTAGTGTAGGCAGTCTCCTTAGAAGGTCTGTTACATTTTCTAAGTGTTCTTCCAATAAAACACAGCCTTTGGTTAGCCTTCCACACAACATTTTCTATGTGTTCTTTCCAGTTTAAGTTGTTCGTAATTGTAATACCAAGGAATTTAGTTGAATTTACAACTTTTAGATTTGACTGATTTATCGTGTAACCGAAATTTAACGAGTGCCTTTTAGTTTAACGAGTTCCTTTTAGAATGAAATAATAACTCATATTAGAAAATCTAAGAACATAATTATATTCAAGTTACATATAGCTATTTATAACGATATTTAAGTGTACCATTTCTGTATTAGATTTAATTAAGCATTAATTAGCGTTTAGGGATGCATTAGCATTAACTTGCAGAAAGATTGTAAAACTGGATTACAAAAAATCTGCGCCCCAAAGTTTTCTAACATGATCGCTAGATGGCAGATCGTGCTTCTATAGGTTCTGTACTTTACTGCTGTCTGGAGGAAGAAACGTAAAGCACTGAACTAGCTGTGGCTCCTCCTCAGCCATAAGGAGCTGAAGCATGTAGAAACCAATGGCCGAGTCTTTCACACAGCGCTTATGAGGACAGACGGTGCCACTCTGTAGTTGGCTCCAAACAGCAGAAAAATTTCACAGAAGCACGCTCGGCAAAACACACCTCTTCAAATCAGAAAATACATACTCTGAAACATTGTTTTAGTCGCAGTTCACATAGATTTCTCTTTCTTTCTTTTTTATACAACTGGTGCCAGCGGCACTACCTCAGAAGCCGTCTCTGCTGGTACCACTCCTAGAAAACTTTTATGTCATCCATCTTCAGATGTTTACATTCTTTTTGTTGACGGCATTGCAGAATTTTTCAACAGATGTTTTTAAGACAGCTAGTGTAAAACGCCCAAGTAAAAAAAATGGAAAGATGTTGATAATCAAGTAAATTTAAACATCGGAAAATGGGGTGAACATAAAATGGACGTATTTTCAAAAGAGGGCTGTTTTGAGGTGTAATTTGCTAACATGGCAAAGAGGTGCCATTCATATTGTCGTGTTGTCTCATATAGTTTCGACTTTGTGCTATAAGAGTGCTTCTGTCATGAGATATGAAGATGTGGCCCAAGATCTTCATTTAGTATGTGAATCAAGCACATGGGTCTGTGAAGGCAACCCATGCCTGTTCTACATCAATGTTACCCTCTTTAAAATAATCTCTGTTAGACAGTATACACTCATGCTAGCTCTTTTCATAATCTCTTAAACACTTCTGGAACCAGATCTTCTGCATAACTTTAGTTCTCTCACTGATGTCACTTTAATTTATGTTCCTAACTCTATGGCTCTTTAAGGTTTTCTTTATTGTTTGGAGGCTTGGTCATCACTACAGTATTGCTTTTTTGCCAAACATTCACGAACAAGCAATGAACTGTGATTAGGTACGTCGTTATAGTGCAAAAGCCATGAACTATTTCGCCACAACTTCGAGCCTTTTTTCAAATTGCTTCACGTAAACAGTGCTGAACTTGTAAGTAGTAGACCCTACTCCCAATTGATTGTTCTACTTTGTGGCACAAAAACATAGTGAGCTATGTTATTAAAACTGAAGAACATGGTGTGCATAACGTTCATATTTGAACAGACTTTTTAGTAAGACACACTGGTCGATCAAACTGCTGACTTGGCCACCTGAGTGATGAAAATTAATTATTTCTTTATAAAACATATTTAATGAACTTTTCGCCATTATAATTTAGTAATTAGTTTAAAAACACTTATTCTTTATGTTTCATGTTGAACTACATAGGAACTGGAGCAGCATGGCATTATTTACTACATTGATAATTGTAAGTTACCATGTTGCCCCAGTCAGAGTGACACATTTAGTCAATGTCCAGGGAATTCGAGACGATATTGTTGTTTTGTTCTCGTTCTCTGCGATCACTGTTTTTGTACTGCAATTATAACACAACGAAAAATGATATGAAAAATTGTACAGCCTAAAGGCCACCACATGCAGTCAAACTTATTTGTCAAATTCGCTCTTGGATTTCTCAAATAAACCCTACATAAACCAACAAGTTTATCAATTTAATCTCACTTTTGAAGCAGATGCTGTTCAGTATGCTGTACTTTGACACTTGTGGGAGTGGGTACAAATGTAGATTTCTATTATTGTCTTTGTCAATGTGTTTAAAGTAGTAGTAGCAGAAGCAGAAGAAGAAGAAAAAGAAGAAGAGAAAGATGATGATGGTGAATAAAAGAAAACACTGGTCATTGGAATGGTTTAAAATGAAAGAGAAACACACACTTGAAAACCTATTAAAGGAAATATTGTATTTGGAACTTGATGATTCTATCAGCGTACTCTGTATGGACAGTGAATTTTTTTAACTTCTTCAAACTTACTTCACTCTTACATTGGAAAATAAGACATAAGTGTATGAAAATTTACTCTTCTTTACTTAGTCCTCTAATAACAGTATTACAGTACCAAAATACATCGTCTCCCAGAGTATTGTACAGAAGAAAATCAAAAGGGTAAGCAAAATAACTGTGTCCAATAAATTCGCTGCACTGGATTTTAAAGAATGTTACGAAATACCGCGTGAAAAAAAGACTGTTCGGCACCCGAATGCTAATGAATACAAGACGTCCGACGTGAAATTGCAGCAGTGTCTGCAGAAACACGAGGTGAACTTATTAGGGGGCAGCCACGAACGAAACATCACAAATCTAATGTCAATTCATGCCGGGAACAGTATGAGTATTTACAGTGAAGTAAAACCAGGGGCAAATTTCGACACAGTTACTGCTGGTGTAAACAATGAATGTTCCAAACTCACAAAAAAGGATTGTGTAGTGCTGATCGGGGGTGCAAACGATGTAAACAAAAACAATGCCAACAGAGTCATCAAGAAACTGATCTTAGTAATACAATACTTACACTTCACCAATGTTACTGTTGCAACTCTACCACTCAGGTATGACCTACCTGATTGGTTATGTGTCAATACAGAAATTAGGCAAACTAATGATAAACTGAGATATTTTTGTGCTAAATTTACAAACCTAAAGTTATTAGATATTAGTAGCTAAGAAAGGAACAGTTTCACTAGACATGGTATGCACCTGAATCAGCATGGCAAAAGGGAACTTATCACAAATATAAACCAGGCTACAGAAGAAATATTTCGCGAAAAAAACGTCATTATTAAGCCTATAATTGCGCTGGACGCTCCTTCAGAGGGAAACTGCTAAACGACAAGTTTCCTGAAGAGGAAATTAAAACACACAAAAGTAAAAAACAAGATCTTAATGCCTCAGAGAGGGAACAAAGTAGATTTAAAGTAGGCCCACTTACCATCCTGCAAATCAACATTTGCAGCATTAGGAAGAAGCTTTTAGAGTTGGAACATTTCTGTAAAATAAAAAAAATGTGATGTACTGTGTGTTTAAGAACATTGGCTTACAGAATATCAAGTAGATTTTTTCATACCTCAGTAGTACATTCTGGCAGCTATAATGTGTAGAAACGAGAGAAAACGTGGAGGGGTCGCAATATTTATGTATACAATTCTCTAAAATAGATGTAAGTTCATACTCCTCAGAATTAAATAGCGAATTTACTTGTGTAAGAATGATAGACCAAAATACTGTAATTGTTAGCTTGTATAGATGTCCAAACGGTGCTGTTAACTTATTTTTCGAGAATTTTGAACAAATTATGAGAAAAATCTTAAAACTCAAAACAAATGTAGCAATGATCTCAAGATTGACTTGCTAGACACACAAGAACTCAATACAAAAACATTCTTAAACCTACTCAGATCACTAAATCTATATTATACTAACAGTAGCCTGACATGTGTAAATGCCTGTTTGGACAATATTATAGTTAATTTTCCAAGAAACCTATATAGTGTAAGCATTAAAGATGAATGTTTAGCAGATCATGATCCTCTACTCCTAACATAACAGTATACACAGTCAGATAAGAATTATAAGGTTGCAATTAAGAAGCCAAGCATGACATGGGTTAGAGGTCAGAAAGAGAAATTTCTTAAGTTATTCACAGACTCCCTCAAAAAGGTAAACTGGGACTTTGTTTATGAATATGACACAGATCAATCAACTGTTGAAACTCTATTTAATAATTTCCTTAAGACATATACTGACTTATGGTACTCTTGTTCACCAATGAAAAGAAACAGTACTAAATCAAATAGAAAAGGTGAAAGCTTAAATGGTACACTGATGACCTTGCTAGAATCTGGGAAAAGATGCTTTCACTTTACGAAACACATAAAAACAGTGGCAGATGTGGGACAGAACAAAATGATACTTATTATAAAGACTACCTGAAATGTAAAAAACATTACAAAGCCAACCTTAAACTTGCCAAACAAGCTGCCTGTGAAAATTACATAGAAGAAGCCCCAAACAAATGCAAGGCTGCTTGGGATATTATAAAACAAGAACATACCTCTACCCAAACACAAGATGTTCTACTTGAGCCAGAAGAGCTCAATAATTATTTTACAACTACAGTAAATGAATTAAAATCAAAAATTAAACAGTCAGACACACTAGCAATTGATATAATTGCTGATCAGCTACCTAAAGGGCATGAATTTCATTGGGACCCTGTCACACCCACAGATATAGTAAATATTGTTAGAAAATTTTCAAACTCGAAAAGCGTGGACTGCTACTGGCTATCTAACTAGACAATAAAAAGGACAATACACTTCATTTGCAATCCACGTCCTTTTATTGTGAATAAATGCCTAGAAGTTGAAGTTTTCCCTGATCAGTTCAAAATTTCGGAAGTTATACCTATATACAAAAAGGGGGAAAAAGACCTTCCTGAAACCTACAGACCAGTGTCTATTGTACCAATCTTTTCAAAAATATTTGAAGCAATTTTCCACAAACAGCTAAGCAACTAATTTGAAAAGTATGACCTTCTCTGTAATAGACAGCACGGTTTTCAACAAGGGAAAGTCCTTGAAATAGTTAATCTGACATTAACAGCATTTGAAACTAAACAAACCGTCTCACTTGAACTTTGTGCTCTGAGTAAGGCATTTGATTGTATTCCCTTTGACATCCTACTATCCAAACTAAAGTATTATGGTATAAATAATACAGAACGGGAAATAATCAACTCTTACCTACATAACAGGAGACAATTTGTGTCAATTCAAAACAGACACTCTTCTATGAATAATGTCACATCTGGTGTACATCAGGGCTCTGTTCTTGGTTCTTTCTTCTTCAGTGTTGCAACTAATGATTTTCCATCTTATGTTGGGCCTGAGTCGGTTATCTGCTATGCGGATGATACGACCTTAATCAGCACAGATCGAGATTTATCAAAACTACTCCAGAAATCACAGGACACTCTCACCTTAACACTAAACTGGTTTTCGGCTAACAAACTTCTGTGTAATCCAGAGAAAACTCAGCATCTGCAGTTGGGACTGGCTAATGAGATAGAACCAAAATCCGAAAAACTGCTTGGAATACACACTGATTCCAGACTTAACTGGCAGCCCCATATCAACCAGGTCTGCAAAAAGTTATCGAGGGTGTCCTGTCTCATCTGGAAACTGTCTGATCTAGTGAGAAACTAATATCTCAGAACAGCTTACTTTGGACTTTTTCAGTCTCATATATTTTATGGGTTGCTACTATGGGGCCACTCATGTCATGTCAGTGATGTACTACTGCCGCAAAAAAAGGTGCTACGAATAATATGCAAGGTTGGTCCAAGGGAACATTGCTGTCCCTTATTCAACAAAATGGAAATAATGATAGTGATAAATCTTTATATTTATGCATCTCTGATATATGCTAAAAAGAACAGAACAAAATTTAGCACCAGAAAGAACATACACTTCCATGACACCAGAAACGAAGAGAGTATTGACATTCCCAGACATAGGCTGACAAAAACAGGCAACTCTCACAAAGTGAACTTTTTGAGATTATTTAACAACTTACTACATACTGCACTCAATACACCTTTCAATAATTTAAAAGTAAACTGCACAAATGGTTAATAGACAATCCATACTACAATCTCACAGAATTCATGGATACTTGTAACATAGAAATTGAGTTTTAAGTCTATAATTCCAATACTATATATTGATTACTGTAGCATAAATAATTTGTACTTGTAATGTAGACACTCACTAATGTAGTAACTTCTTATGTATCTTGATATAATTGTAATGCCTATTTCACTGCATGTGGTCAATGGCAAATAAAGAATCTGAATCTGAATCTGAATCAGGAACATATTAAAGCCTCCATCATCGTTGGAAGAACCAGAGGTAACTGATTTTTTTGTTTTATTCCAATCCTGCTTGTATGTTGTGCATAGAATACTGATCTTCTTCTTAAACTCTTTCAGCATAACATACGCCTAGGAAAGTCACGACACTGCCACCATCTTTGTAATTGCCACTGTTATCTTGTTTTATCCATGATAATAGTTTCCATAGTTGTGGATACCCAGAAAACAAAGAGGCAAATTCTAATATACTACTTCTTTGCATTAAGCATACACAGCAAAACATCAACACAAATAACATCCAACATCATGTCAATTTATCCATCAAACAAAATTTCTCTGAAACATACCAGACACAGTCTATGTCTAACTCATATATCAACCAACATCATACATGTTCAAACATTTGGCAAACATAGTAGAGTCTGACAAATTGTATGATTATGTATGTGGGCCTATAACATTTCCATCACTGAAAATTTGTCTGTCACGCACCAATTGAAAACCCATCTAATTTTGATCATGACCGCATGGTATTTGTTAACTATGATGCCATACTACTGCAAAATGTGAAAATACATAATTTATTGATGTAGTGAGCAAATAAACTACTCCTGTGCATAATTTATATTAACAGGTGTACGATATTCTTTTTGGAAGCTGAAAACAGAAAACATTTTATACAGTTATGAGCTGTTAAACAGGCATAGACAATCTGTTGTTTGACTAATGGTATTAAAAGATTTTACAAAATGTCTGTAGTGTGAGTTTGTTTTGGTGATTTAGGATACCACTCTTTACGTCTGTCAGAAAATTTTCTATGTGGCAGAACCACCCTTATAAAACCACTTGTAATGGAGATCTGACTTATCTAATTAATATTTCGGTGCTAATGGTGAAACTGTAGTGGCTGTAATGTAATCCTCGTAGATTTTCTTATACTTTCAGTATCTCTCACATAAATTAATTTCAAATGGGTTATAGGGTCTCATGTCTACTGAAATTATAGATGTCGAGTGTGATTACACAGATTTACTGTCGAAAAACACAAGTGTGAATTTCGATGAGAAAGCATAAATAACTCTTAATTAGAATGAATACAAAAAGTGCTGCTGTGTAGCTGACAAAGACGAGAATGGTGGAATTTCTACACCATGGTGCCAACTCAGAATGTGGATAACGCTATCTGATTATAAATCACTGGGTTGACAGATACTATGAACAGCAAACTATGCGCTAATACACCATATATCTGTCGAACTATGACTGCTGCTGTTGCAGAGGCAAAAGCCATGTGTGGTGCGCAATCCACTTTCAATATTCCTATTAAGTCAGAGTAGTGCAATCCTTACCATGCACCATCAGGAGTCTACAATGCAGTGAACTGTGCATCACAGCAGTGATACAACCAAATTAATACAGCCTCCACTACTCAATAAAGATTCTAGAAACGCATCTCCAAACCATACATCAAAATTGAAATGCCATGAATATCAGGGTTTTCGGTCAGAAAATTTTCTCAGAAAATTAACAGGATTCGCAAAGCACCTAACTCCGAATGTATGGTGAGACATGTGGCTAAACGTAGCAGCTGCGCTTCCATCTGATTACGAGTCTTACTCCAGCAGTCTGAGCACGACTGTAATCTCTCTCCACCTTCCCCTACTCACTCTTCACACTCCTCCTTAGCACGCCACGTGGAGTTTCTTCAAAAAGTACTCTCCACAAATGCAGTGTTTTCGCCTGTAGTGTGTTTTTTAATACCAATCACTGCTCCCTCCAACTGATAGGTAGATCCTTTTTCACCATTCCTCATTATTGCAACATCAAACAGGCGCACTCCGGTATGCATCTCGACATCACAGTCAGCTTGCCAATCAAGATATAGATTCACCTTTTGCGTGGGAACACTGGCGTGGGAGTCTTCATGTCAACAAAAAAATGCAACACTTCCTGGAACGCCTGTGCAGCATACGTCAAGCAGCGCCGATTCCTTACGGCGACCAAAGTGGAAATGTTTTCTTTCGTAGGCCGATTCGGCATTCTCACGGAGGCCCACAGAAAAACATCGTCAGGGCTACCTGTGAAAGCGAGGCGCACTCTCGCCTATACAGTAATCAATTACTAGCGCCCTGCTCCGACGCGATCTGGCAAAGTAGCCATAAAAACAGGCGCCAACCTCTGCAGAGAAATGCTTCAAGTCCCATTAAACACGCATCCCTGGAGGACACAGGCAAACCCCCCGCTGCTGAACCCCATCCGCCACCAAACCTCCCACAGAGGGGAAGCAGTGAGTAAAACTCCTCGCCTGTCGTCCTGTATACATGAGCTCAATCCTTTACATTCTCTTAATTGCCAGCAATAAAACAGCTGTTCTGCTATCTATGCCAGTGGCTGCCACAGCATATAGCAGCAGTCATAGCTGTCCATGAGCAAGACATAACATGAGCACAATTCCTTCGCCACAAAAATACTGCATGCAAAATTACATTACAATCAAAACTGAGCCTAATCTTTATCAATCCTACATATTGTTTATTGAATTGGTCACTGTGGCTCATGAACGTGACACAAGTGTCCTAAACTGCATATAGTCCATAACTGTGATCAATTAAGTGAAAGAAAGGTGAACCCAATGGACTAGTCACCTTCCAGTCTACCACCTAAAAGACTTCAAATATTAAAAAGATTATTTAAAAGAAAACCAACAAGGATGTGCAGGTACAGAACATATCGAGGATTACGGGAAATGAGTCAATGTAATGTTTAAGCCGAAGAGTATCTCAAGTATAAGGTAACAGTGCACATATATGGTTAACGCGAGGGCAAAGTCATAAACAGCTGGTCTAGAATCGATATCATACATCACCATGCAAGTTGCCACAATATATGGATGCTAACAATAAATTAGCCTGGATAGATCTTGCAAATACAAAATATAAAGGGTGTTTCTCCGAAGAGTTGTCAGGTGCATTGTGGCTGCTGTTTTGGCAGATATTTTCAATTTCGTTTTCTCAATGTGAAGCTGGAATCAACCCAAAGGAATATTGATTGTCATGTCTTTCATTCGATGCCCATTATCGTTGGAAACTGTTGGTATATTTCCCATGGCAAACAAAATGATTTTTAAAGTGGAATCTTACATGCCCGTTCGGTAGAGCAGTCCCAAATTAGTCTTCTGCACCAGTGCTTCAGCAGCAATAGCACTACTCTGGCCCTTGCTGACTGCTGCCGCCATGCAGCAGCGCTATTCAGTCGCTGCTGAAGTGTTGGTTACTTCTCATGTTTTAGTATCCCTATAAACACGCAGGTTGAACATTAATAAAACCGACTAACTGCAGGTACAGATTCCTGATTGAAAATAGAGGAAGAAAGATCCTGTGCACGTGTGTCCAGAAATGGACTGTCTGAGTACAATGAAAGTAAATCTTCCCCAAACACATCACAACAGATGTTCAAAAATGGCTCTAAGCACTGTGGTACTTAACATCTGGGATTATCAGTTCCCTAGACTTAGGACTACTTAAACCTAACTAACCTAAGGACATCACACACATCATTGCCCGAGGCAGGATTCGAACCTGCGACCATAGCAGCAGTACAGTTCTGGACTGAAGCACCTAGAACCACACGGCCCTAGTGGCTGGCACAACAGGTGTTCAAAGTGGCCTCCATCGATTAGCAGGTTCTATGGATAATAGCAGTTGTCATGCAGGATATACATAACCACACTTCAGCTTACACCATAGTGGTGGGCCACTTGCCTGGAGCTTATACTAGGGTTTGTCTCAATATCCTGTAGAAACCAGTCCTTCAAACCAGGTGTATGCACAGTTGGCCACCTTCATGTATGTTCGTCTGTCTGAAAGGACTCATGATCACATAAAAGCCCGAAAAGGGCTTGAAATGTTGAGTGATGTGGTTGGTGTATGTGAGACTATTCTTGTTTTGATCTCGCTCCTGACATGAATATCAGACCATTTTGCTGCTTGCAGCACACAGTGTCAATTACTGTCTACAACAGAAAGGAACACATAGTATCTGGTCAGAAGATCTGACATTTGTCAGCGCCATCTACCATGGCAATGATGCATTTACAGGTACATGTTCATAGGACCTTTATCCTCCCATCTCGTCAGGATTTCATCCCTGCAATTCGTCCGTTTTATTAACGTTCACCTTGTATATCGATAAAACAAGTACCAAGTACCGCACTAGATTAATTTGGAACAGCTAAATCCATGGAGGTACAATAAGGGGAGTTGACGTTAGAGGCTTACTCTGTATATTACGTTGTAGCCAACACTGCTACATTAGCAGCTCATAAACGTTAGCAGACTACTGTTTACAATTGATTCTTGTTCTTAATTTCTGTCGTGTCCCTGCAACAGTTGCTTTAAATAGTAAATACTAATTGCTTTAGTAAATAACATAGTGTCAGAAAGGTATTTTACGATATTTTCTGTTATTAAAAGTATATTTGATCCAGTAATAAGACGCATATGGGCTTATTAATTTAACTTTCTTTTTGTCACACATTTCGAATACCCAAGAAGCGAAGTATGTGATGTGAAAAGGCCTCTTTCGTAATCCATTATTTACACTAATATGGACTGACAAAACTGATTTACTGTCTACATCTTCTTCCCAAAATAGCTGAAAACATTTTTTGCTATGTCTGGATGGTTTGCAATATTTCCTCCTCATAGCGTTCAAACAGACAACTCTTTGAGTTGTATTAATACTAAACCTAAAATAAAAATTACAGAAATAAAATCATTGCAGTAAAAGTAAGCAGCACAACTAAAATTCATATATATAACAGAATATATCACTTATGGAGTCCACTTACGATTGAAATGTGATTCCTTTACATTTTAGACTATTGTAGCGCCACTACCATTTGGGATAGGAAATGTCAGTTTTGGTGCAATATTTCTGAGCGCAAAAGTTACAGCCAGTTGTTTTCAGTGAGTTACGCTCACCAGCGGGTCCAAAGTAAAATAGAGTCCACAGGGGCGTAGAACCGCCATAAAAAGTACATGCAGCGGTTTGCATGGCGCAAGTCACAGGCAGAAGAGGCCCACTGTCCAACCTGAGTGTTATGAGTAATGACGCAGAGCGGCGCATTTAGCAAAACAGAGGCACACAGCCACATATAAATAGGTGCCGGTTCACTAGCAAAGCATTCAAGTGTGACAGCTCTCCTGGACAGCGAGGCACGTCACACCACTGGCTACACACAGCAGCAGATGGGGTCCCAGCGTTCCAGTCCATGGTGGGTCACCGGTTCGACCCTCTGGGGCCAATGCGGGGTCCATAGCCAGCCAGCAGCAGGATACTCCACAGCTCACTACTGCAGGCAGTCATCTTGGTTCTCAACACGCACCGGACACAGCCTGGGCGAGGGTCGCAGATTCATGTGCCGGATCGCGGGTGCTTGTTGTCCCCACGATCTTAGCCACTCCAGCGAGGAAGCACGCCTCTGGGCCACCTTGCGGCTTCCTGGCAAGCGGCGCTGAGGGAAGGGGGATGGAGGCCACTGAGTCGGCTGCCCGTGCATCCTGAAGTTGAGACAACTCTGCGGCCGTACAAGGCCTACACACAGCAGGGCGTTGCATGAGTCGCTGAGGCAGCCATTCCATGCCAAGCTGTTTCGCAGACAGCAAAGTGGTGTCCTCAGCATTGCAGGACCTGGCGACGCAGACTGAGAGGAAAGGGGGCACTGTGGCTGGAAATAATAAATCACTTGGGAAACTCAGACGCGTCTTATATGGTGCCTTCTTCCCCTTCCCACTACATTTTGTGTCAGAATAGCGGGTGTCGTCTGTACAGTACGACATTCGAGCCCACTGCCTGCACTACAGTCACAAGATGTGTTGAGTTTTGACCAGTTTTCTTTTGAGTGTTGGACGTGTTCTTTCTTTTTTGTGCTTTTGAGTATGGCTCATGGCAGGCCATTGTAGATGTTTTGCGAGGGCATTGTATTTTTTGTTGTCAGAGTAAGTGTATTTGGGGCAGTAAGATTTATTTTTTTTTCGTGGTATTTAATTACTTTTGTATTGTTTTGAGTATGATGTGACTATGATGATACTGAGGTGTAGGGAGTCAAGTTATTTTTGTACTTGATTGTTTTGTTTCAGGATTAACAGAGAACGAAAGCAACACAATGGCGGGGTCAGGTATGTGAGGTGTGTCGGAACCAGAAGCGGTACGGATTTTGTTGGAAAAGGTAGCACAGTTGACAGTGGACAATACGCAGTTGAGGAGTGAATTAACATCTAGAAGGGAGAGGGAAACAGCATCGGATCAGTCGTTGCTGCCTAGGATGCCGCAGCAGGAGATTGATCCAGCTGCTGCGAGTTTGATTATTTTGTTTTCTGGCAAGGCATCTGAGGATCCCCGTTCGTTTGTGAAGGACTTGGAGGGGCTTTTACAGAGGAACAAGAAACAGAACAGCGCTCGGTACTTTAGGGAGAGGTTGAGTACAATGACGAAGAGAGAGGGTAGACAGTAGAGAAATTTGCGGACAGAATAAGATAACACTTACGAGTTGGGTCAGAGTGATGAAGCGAATGGTGTTCTGTTGCAGGAGGCTGAGCAAAGGGCACATGTCGTATTTTTGAGATGGTTGCCGGAGCATACATCGCGGAAAGTGCGTGAAGGGACTCAGAAAGATTTGTATTTGGCCATTCCGCTGGCAATCCAATACAATGTGAGGAAATAGACGTGGCAATGGGGTACGTGATAGACAAACAGTGTTTACAGCGGGTATAAGATGTTATAAGTGTGGTCGTACGGGATATGTGCAGAGGCAATGCACCCAGTCACTGAGGAATAGAGGAAGGGGTGGAAATCAGCAGCATGGAGGATGGAGAAGTGGAGTTAGTAGAGGTGGACAATCGTTAAACGGCAGAGGGGGCGCAAAGCCCATCTAAGAGAGCTCCCGTTTAATTTCATTGCTACAAATATGTATGCAGAGGTGGAATGTTCAGTGGTAGGACCCGTAGGAACTAAGATTTTGTTGGAAACAGGGGCGCAAGTGTCAGTGGCTTCTAAGTGTTTAAGGGGACGAAGGAAGTTAGTCTCACAACGTTATAGGTTGCGTGGAGTGGGGGATAAGGAGGTCACACCTTTGGGGTCAGTGATAGTTGACTTGCGCATAGGGAAAGTCCCATTTGATGCATGAATGGAGGTAGTACCATGGGTAAGCGAGTGCTACGACATGATCCTAGGAGAAGATTTCTTGAATCAACATCATGCCAAAATTGACCTTGGGCAACGAACTGTGGAACTGGGTGTAATGTTATTTCAGCTAGGGGAAACTGTTGTCGAT
This sequence comes from Schistocerca nitens, assembly GCF_023898315.1. Lineage (NCBI taxonomy): Eukaryota > Metazoa > Arthropoda > Insecta > Orthoptera > Acrididae > Schistocerca > Schistocerca nitens. The sequence continues at coordinate 578,190,451 of NC_064615.1, read as the reverse complement.
GCAGATCTGTCACGTGGGGCGTTCAACGTAATGAACAAACAAATTGAACCGTGTACATTAGCATTAAGGTTTAATTCGCATAAGTGTGTGTCTAGTGGCACGGGAAGTCGCTTTGCATAAGTGTAGAGTCAAATCTACCTGTGGGTACGGTATGTGTTATTGAACCATTGGAGGATAATGAATTTTTGGATCCATTAGGTTGTTTTGTGAAACGTAGTATTGTAAGTGTACAAGAGGGAAACGACGGGCGAGTAGTCCCCGAGAACGTGGATAATTTTAGCGCTGTAGACACGAATTTCAGAAAAGGAGTTTTAGTAGCGAATTTGGATGTACCAGATGACGAAGACTGGTGTTCGAGGGGTAGGCGTAGCGTTCAACCACTAAGTGCCGATAGTACTGCATTGTGTAACAAAGTTAAGCATTTGAAAGGGGGAAAAAAAGAGGATATGGAAGAATTGTTGTGGGAATTTAAGGATTTGTTTTTTCCGCAAGGGCCGTTACCAGCAACTCCATTAGTTCAACACGGATACCCACAGGGAACAAAGCAACTGTTTACCATAAACCATACAGAATACTGAGGTATTTGCAGCCGATTGTGGAGGATTTCATTGATCAGCAGCTTGCAGACGGTATTATAGAGCATAGCAATAGTTGCTGGGGAGCGGGCATTGTCGTTGTGCCTAAAAAATCTGTGGATGGAACTGAGAAACACAGGTTCTGTTGTGACTACCGATACCTCAACAATAAGACAGTAATGGACACATACCCCATTCCAAACATGTCTGAGACTCTGGATCACTTAGGACAGTGCCAGTACTTCTCTACAATGCATTTCACAAGTGATTATCATCAGTTAGTGGTGGCTCCAGAGGATCGTCCAAAAACTCCTTTCTCAACTCCGGTACGCCGTTAGCAGTACATAAGAATCCCATTCGGTTTGAGAAACGCTCCGGCAACGTTTCAGAGGTAGGTAGGCAATGTCTTGAGGGGTGTGAAACCACGGCAGTGTCTTGTTTATTTGGATGACGTTATAGTGTTTTCAAGTAGTATGGAGCAACATAGACAGCGGTTAAGGGAAGTCTTTATGAGGCTAAGAGCAGCTCGTTTGACGTTGAGCCTGGAGAAGTGTCATTTCGCATTAGAAGAAGTAAAATCTTTGGATCATATTATCAGTAAGGACGGAGTGCGAACAGATCCGAGGTTGGTACAGGCAGTCAGGGATTTTCGGGAACCGAAAACAGTTAAAGAAGTGCAATCATTCGTCGGAAAACACGTAAAGGGTTTTGCGGATTTAGCACTGCCATTGACGCGATTGTTACGGAAGGGTGTGAAATTTGAGTGGACAGATGAGTGTCAGAAAGCGTTTGACAAACTGAAAGAAGTGTTAACATCAAGTTCTTGTGTTACCAGATTTTGAAAAGGAGTTTATACTAGCGTGCGATGCATCGAATCAAGCATTAGGGTGTGTTATTAGTCAGAAAATTGATGGGAAAGAACATCCTGTAGCCTATGCGTCTAGGCAGTTGAATGTAGCAGAGAGGAATTACTCAACAACAGAAAGGGAGATGCTTAGTGTAATCTATGGAATCACATATTTTAAATGTTATTTATACGGGAGAAGATTTTGGGTAGTGACAGATCATGCTGCGTTGAAGTGGTTGTTGGGGTTGAAGGATCCGTCCACTAGACTCGCTAGGTGGGCTGTGAGGCTTAGTGAATTCGACTATGAGGTAGTGTACAAGCCTGGGAAGAAGCACAGAAAGGCAGATACACTGAGCAGAAAGGTGGCAAAATATAAGTGATAGGGTGTGACCTAGCATTGTGGCAAGAATTACAGGACGCTGACAACGACTGTAAATGGTATTGGACACAGCCACAATTTAATATGCACGACGGTCTTCTGTGCAGGGAAACGAAGTTATGACCAAGGGTAGTAGTGCCAGCGAAACTGAGAGATGAGGTTTTAAAGGAAGCACATGATCACTCGTTATCTGGTCATGGAGGCTGTAGAGCGACGAATAGGGGGGCAGATGTGAGTTGGGAACAGATACAGTTACAACGATTGCGATGTTTGGAAACGGGTACAAAAGGCGAATATAAAGGCTTTGGAAAGGCAGGAAGACGCAGTGAAGCGGAAAGGAAGTTTACTGCAGTATAGAGTGGGGCAATGGATAATATTGTCCAGTCCCTATACGCTAAAAGGGAAAACAAAGAAGTTCCTCACGAGGGATCAAGGGCCATACCACGTTGTTGAAACCACATCCCCATTAATGTTAAGCTACAGCTGCCAACTACAACAACGATAGTACACATTGGGCGGTTACGAGCATTTAAAGGTTGCCCGGATCTGACTCCAGGCTTGTCACAGAAAGGAAAGATGAAGAAGCGCAGAGAAAACCAGGAAGAAGGAGTACCATACGCTTTGCGATTCAGAAAGTAGTAGAGTATTTGCAGTTTTTTGTTTCTTGCTATGTATCATTGAGTTTGTTTAGATTAATGGTTCAAATGGCTCTGAGAACTATGGGACTTAACATCTATGGTCATCAGTCCCCTAGAACTTAGAACTACTTAAACGTAACTAACCTAAGGACATCCCACAACACCCAGTCATCACGAGGCAGAGAAAATCCCTGACCCCGCTGGGAATCGAACCCGGTAACCCGGACGCGGGAATGTGTAGATTAATTAGGGCAATGTATTTTCATCTGTTGTATGTGTTTTCGAGTATTGTGAGCCTACAGGGGACAGCAGGCTTTTTGAAGAGGGAGGAATGGTGATGGTGGTCACTGTCCTCAGGTCACTGGAAAGGGGAGTGTTGAGCAAGTGGTAGAAGTAAAAAATTGAGGAGGTATTGCTGATCTCAGCAGTTAACAGATAGTACGCCGAGATGACAAGGGAGGAATTACGGAACTGCCATAGAGGGAAGGTAACGGTATGTCAGCCAGGATGATAAGCACCAATCTGGACATGTGCATGGTGCAGTTATTTTTAGCCAGGAGGGAAGAAATAGACTGTCCAAGGGACATCATGGAGCCAAAATTGAGCTTGCAGAGAGTCAGGACGCATTGGATCTTCTTCACCTACGAGAATTTGATAGTAGTAGCAAGTTGTATTAACCAGGGAGTATTTGCAGAAGCGAAACGTATAGAGCTCGAGGGGAGCGGAATTGTAATCAATTGAACTGCGTGTAACATAATAGGACCAACCTTCCACCTGCTAGCATCAATTTCAGGAGTCATGCAATTGAATGTTACGCAGCTACAGCTGTACTGGCCAGAAACCACTTTAAATGCTCGTAACCGCCCAATGTGTACTATCGTTATTGTAGTTGGAAACTCTGGAGCCAGGTCATTTGAGATCCATAACCCAGTTCATTTTAAAGCAAGAGGGGCGCATATCTTGTACAGCTTGTGCAACATGTCACTCAGTACAGGGAAAGGCAATGTCAAATATTAGGTGCCAACCCAAAAACAAGTGTAGTTAGAGGTCGACCTGGGGACTGGGTCTTTCTGAAAGGGTGGAATAATGTAGTGGCACTACCGTTTGGAATAGGAAAAGTCAGTTTTGGTGTAATATTCCAGAGGGCGCAAGTTACAGCGAAGCGGGGGCCTGTTTATAGTGAGTTACACTCACCAGCAGTTGCAAAGTAAAATAGAGTCCACATGGGCGTAGAACCGCCAGAAAAACTACACGCAGTAGTTTGCGTGGCGCAAGTCACAGGCAGAAGGAGCCCACTGGCCAAACTAAGTGTAATGAGTACGTGACACGGAGCAGCACGTTTAACAAAACAGAAGCGCACAGCCACGTATAAACAGGTGCCGGTTCACTAACAAAGTATTCAAGTGTGACAGCGAGGCATGTCACACCACAGGCTACACACAGCAGCAGATGGGGCAACAGCGTTCCAGTCCATGGCGGGTCACTGGTTTGACCCTCTGACACCAACGCGGCGTCCATAGCCGGCTCGCGGCGGGCCACTTCACAGCTCACTACTGCGGACAGTCGTCTTGGCTCTCAACACGCACCGGAAACAGCCATGCTGAGGGCCGTAGATTCAGTTGCCAGATTGCGGGTGCTTGTTGTCGCCGTGATCTTAGCCATGCCAGCGAGGAAGCACACCACTGGGCCAACTGGCAGCTTCCCGGCGAGCTGCGCTGAGGCAGGTGGGGATTTGTGAATAGTTGTTCTGAACTTTGGATAATACTTTTGATGCGAAAGCAATAGATCTGTCTTTATCACCAATTCTGTGCGAAAGCACTGCACCGAAGCGCCATCTTACCATACAACTTTTTTTTTCAGATTAAAGTGAGCTAAGCAACGATCACTGAGCAACGCATACTTAAGTTTTTGAAAGGCTACTTGGCACTCATCTGTCCAAACAAAGGAGACATTCTTGCGACGCAAGCGATGCAACGGAGCTGCAATTTGTACAGCATTCGGTATGAACCAGATATAATAGCTCATTTTCCCTAAGACTGACTGCAATTCTGTGACATTGTGAGGAACTGGCAAGTCGCCTATGGCGAACAAATGCGAGTGCAGAGGGTGTACACCTTGAATATTTATAACATGACCAAGATACTGCAACTCTGGTTTAAAAATATCACACTTGTCCAGTCTACACTTTAGTCCTGTATCAGATAAAACACGAAACAAAGCACGTAAATTTGTAATTGTTCTTCAGGTGTATGACCTGTTACTACAATATTGTCCATGTGGAATCACCGCCAGACACCATACTTGCTAGGTGGTAGCCTTTAAATCGGCCGCGGTCCGTTAGTATACGTCGGACCCGCGTGTCGCCACTATCAGTGATTGCAGACCGAGCGCTGCCACACGGCAGGTCTAGAGAGACTTCCTAGCACTCGCTCCAGTTGTACAACCGACTTTGCTAGCGATGGTTCACTGACAAAATACGCTCTCATTTGCCAAGACGATAGTTTAGCATAGCCTTCAGCTACGTCATTTGCTACGACCTAGCAAGGCGCCATTATCAGTTACTATTGATATTGTGAATCATGTAGCGTCCAGACCGACGTTCACCCTTAATGGATTAAAGTTAAGTATTCCACCAGCTACGTCCGTTTTTCTAAATCCTAATTTCCTTGTCCTGTTCCAGACCTTACGCCAGCCTGTGTGAGCTAAAACGCGTGCCTTTCAGCCTCCTTCTAGTAACACGGTGTTGGCTCTCCTGCCAACCAAAACATTGGCGACGAGGCACAACCGCGTTCTTATCGATATTTCCCTGATTTACTTGTGTAATGGGTTCGCCACAATCTCCAGATGTACTTTCCGAATTTTATCGCTTACAGAATCAGCAGACGCAGGCCTTACTGGATGCCCTTGGACAGCTCGTCCAGGATCAACGGGCAATGCAAAACGATGCGGCAGCAGCCGCTCCACCGCTAACGCAGCCACAACACGCTGTTGCACCAACTTTTCGACCTTTTGATGCTGCACTGGAAAGCTGGATGGAGTGGTCACGCCAATTTGGATTCCATCTCGCCGCCTACAGAATTCAAGGTAACGAGCAGCAGCCTTTTTTGTTATCATCGGTCGGGGTGACCACCTACCGTGTGATAGTCAAATTATTTCCCCGACACGACGTAGCAACTCTGTCCTACGACGAAATTTTGTCTGGATTAGATGCATATTTCAAAGAATCACTCAATGTAGTTGCAAAAAGGTATACCTTCCTTCGTACAAAACGTACAGCAGGTCAGACTAATCGGGAGTGCGTTGCAACCTTGCAAGGCCTTACTAGGGATTGTGCTTTTGAGTGTCAATGTGGACTCCCTTATTCAGATACTATGGTACTTGATGCAATTGCACAGAACGTTTCTGATGTTCGTATAAGGGAACAGGTTTTGAAACTAGTCAATCCCTCCCTTCAACAAGTGATGGACATATTGGATCGGCAGGACACACTTGACTTTGCTCAGGAATCATTTGAAACTTCACCAGCCGAGTGTCAGGTTAACCGGCCCGCCGGCCGAGCTGCATGAAGCAGTAAACAGCCCTCGCGCCCGGCCGCGCCGCTCCCGCCACGCTCTCAGCCACGTGTGCCACGCAGGCAAGCAAGTGCAGTGCTAAAATCATGCCTGCGGTGTGCTGCTAGACATTCGCGTGAGAATTGCCCGTCACGCCAGGCTATTTGCTTTTTCTGTAAAAAAAGAGGACATGTTCAGAGTGTTTGCCAGAAAAAGCTCAGATTGGAAAATCGCAACCATTCCAGGCCCTTTGCTTCGCGCCGAATTCGAACCAAGGATACTCAAGCTCGTGAAATGGCTCTGAGCACTATGGGACTTAACATCTATGGTCATCAGTCCCCTAGAACTTAGAACTACTTAAACCTAACTAACCTAAGGACATCACACAACACCCAGTCATCACGAGGCAGAGAAAATCCCTGACCCCGCCGGGAATCGAACCCGGGAACCCGGGCGTGGGAAGCGAGAACGCTACTGCACGACCACGAGCTGCGGACAGGCTCGTGAAACTTTGCCCATGGAAATTCATGTAGTTCATTCCACTCCGCTCAGTGCCACTCTCTCTAACAGTGACTGTGTTCGTCCCACAAATAGTGTGCGTCGACATCGCCGGAAATCCCGTCAAGTCGCAAGTGATTATGTGCCAGTGTCAGTTCCCGTTGCACGAGACAGTCGCTCTTGTCGTCAGCAGGACAATAAACTTTCTGTAGACTTGGACATTAACGGCAAAGTGTTACCATCCCAGCTCAATAGCGGAGCTGCAGTTTCACTGATCAATCAAGACACGTACAAACAGCTGGGCACACTTCCGTTGCGTGCCGCAAATGTTAAGTTAACTAGTTACTCAGGTCAAGATATCCCTGTGTTAGGACAGTACAGCCTTCTTGCAACATACAAAGGACACACAAAACTTGTGTCATTTTACGTCCTTCGTTCTTCCTCTGCAGTGAACTTGTTTGGTTTCGATTTATTTCAGTTGTTTAACTTGTCTATAGTACATCAGGTCCTATCAGTGAACCAGACTGTGCCTTCAGACAGTGTTTCTCGTCTATGTGAAGAATTTGCAGACATTTTTGCACTGGGCCTTGGTTGCGCTAAGAACTATAAAGCACATTTGGAACTGAAAGTAAACGCGCAACCGAAATTTTTCAGAGCGCGCAATGTTCCCCACGCATTGCGTGATGAGGTCGCAAAAACATTACACGATTTGGAATCGCAAGGTGTAATTGAACGTGTGCAGGCTTCTCTCTGGGCATCACCCTCAGTAATTTTGCAAAATCTTCCGGAAAATTGAGACTTTGTGTGGACTTCAAGGCAACAGTGAATCCACAACTAGTGATTGCAACTTTTCCTTTACCCCGCCCGGAAGATCTGTTTGACAAACTGTGCCCGGGTAAATATTTTTCGAAGTTGGACCTAGCAGATGCGTACTTGCAAATACCGGTGGACGAAGAATCCCAGCGCGTTTTGGTGGTTAACACGCATCTTGGTTTGTATCGATTCAAACGCCTGCCATTCGGGTGTGCATCTGCCCCTGCATTGTTTCAGCAATATCTACAAACTGTTTGTGCGTCGGTCCCTACTGCAGCAAACTATCTGGACGATATTGTGATCTCCGGAAAGATGGAAGAAGAACATTTAGCCAATCTCAGAACATTATTTCAGGTCTTGCGACAAAATGGTCTTCGCTTGCGGAAGGACAAATGTGTGTTTTTTGCTCGTGACTTGCCCTACCTGGGACATGTACTCAATGCCCAAGGCATACATCCCAGTCTCGAGTACCTCCGTGCCATACAAGACTTGCCTTCACCGCAGAATTTGAAGCAGCTACAGAGTGTGCTGGTTCAAATGGCTCTGAGCACTATGGGACTTAACATCTTAGGTCATCAGTCCCCTAGAACTTAGAACTAGTTAAACCTAACTAACCTAAGGACATCACACACATCCATGCCCGAGGCAGGATTCGAACCTGCGACTGTAGCAGTCGCGCAGAGTGTGCTGGGAAAAATCAACTATTATCATAAATATGTGCCGCATGCCTCTTCCATTTCAGGTCTGCTTCATCGCTTACGCCGTAAAGGTGTTCCATTCGTCTGGACGACGGAATGCGAAAGCGCCTTTCGCCAGGTGAAATCGGCGTTGCTTTCCAATACTTGCCTTACGCCATTCGATCCCCAGAAGCCCCTTTTGTTGATGGTGGATGCATCGGATTTCGGGATCGGTGCTGTGCTTGCGTACAAAGATGGATCGCACGATTGCCCTATTGCCTTTGCGTCCAAATTGCTCTCGTCGGCGCAAAGAAACTATTCACAGATCGAGAAAGAAGCATTGGCTCTCGTATTTGGTGTTACAAAGTTTCATGATTTCTTGTATGGTCGTCACTTTACTATCATCACAGACCACAAACCTTTGACATCGCTTTTTCATCCGAACAAGCCTGTACCTCCACCTACAGCGCAGAAATTCATTCGCTGGTCTATTTTCCTCTCGCAATACCGCTACGATATCTTGTATCGGTCCACTGCTAAGCACGGAAACGCCGATGCGTTGTCCTGTTTGCCTGTTGCTGGGGATAGAGCATTCGATTCCTCCAAACTTGCTTGCATGTTCATTGATTCGGAAACCGATGACGTGGTCGAATCGTTTCCGCTTGATTTTCGTCGTGTAGCTACAGCCACAACTGCCGACCCTGTCCTTGCTACCGTTCTGCGTTTTGTTGCTACGCAATGGCCCTTGCCTAAGTCACGGATCGGGGATCCGTTGGTTCGCCGATTTTTTGCTCACCAGGAGAGACTTTTTGTTCGACGTGGTGTTTTGGTGTTGCGTTCTGATACTGATCAGTCCGGGGTCGTGGTCCCACGTTCATTACAGTCCTCTGTCTTACAGCTTCTCCACCAAGGACATTGGGGTATTGTAAGAACGAAACAACTTGCTCGTCAGCACTGTACTTGGTTCGGAATCGATGCCGCGATTACGAATATGTGCTCTTCTTGCATGGTGTGTGCCGAACAACAATCAGCCCCACCGCGGAAATTCTTTGCACGGCCAAAAGCCACTTCCCCTTGGCAACGCTTACACATCGATTTTGCTGGTCCATTCTGGAATGCTCGATGGTTGGTTGTGGTAGATTCATTCAGTAATTTTCCTTTTGTTGTCCGGATGTCTTCCACGACGTCATCTGCCACCATCCAAGCATTATCTGCTATCTTTTGCATTGAAGGTCTTCCACAAACTATTGTTTCCGACAATGGCCCACAATTCATGTCTGCAGAATTTCAGTCATTCTGCAAGGCCAATGGTATTCAACATCTGACGTCCGCGCAGTTTTCGCCACAGTCAAACGGTGCCGCTGAACGATTGGTCAGGACTTTCAAGTCACAGATGTTGAAGTTAAAAGAGTCGCATTCTCGGGAGGACGCGTTATTGCCCTTTTTTGTCCTCGTATCGCTCTCAGCCCCGAGATGGTCGCTCGCCGGCCGAGTTGCTCCACGGTCATCATCATCGAACCTTGATGTCTTTGCTACATCCGCCGCATCAGGTTCCTGTGCAGCGGCAGACACCTGCTTTTGCTCCAAGCGATGTTGTCTACTATCGTCACTACCGAGGTTCACGGCGTTGGCTCGAAGGGCGCATTCTTCGCTGCCTCGCATGCCCTATGTATCTGGTTTTGGGGGCCTCTGGTGTGGTGCGTCGGCATCTCAACCAGCTGCGCCTCTGTCGTCGCATGGGATCTGCCGCTCGCCGTCTGCTTTCAGTGGCGGTGCCGTCCGGTCAGCGCCCTGGGGACCCATCTACTGGCTCGCCTCAGCCCCAGGTGTTACCCACGCTGCCTTCCATTTTGCCCCACGGCGACGCGCCGCCGCCACCGCCGCCGCCGCCTGTTCTTCCGCCGGCGACGCCCTCAGTGGACGCGTCGCTGCAACCGCCGGGCGCCTCCCTGGGTCACGCGCTGCCGATCGCTTCCCGTGACCAGTTGTCCTCCGACATTGAACTCTTGCCCGCTCCGGACCATATGTCGTCTTCGACCGTGTTGGCGTGCACCCTGGAGCAGGTTTTCAGGCATTTCCTAGCTCCCCGCGGTCCGAATGGCAGGGTGCGGGTGGCACAGCCTCGCCTGTTGTTAGGCTCCCAACCTCGTCGCATACAACATGGGGTCCTCCCCACGGCGGGCGGAAGCCTTGTGCCACAACCGTACGCCGATTTGCGGGGGAGGAATGTGGTGTCACCATCAGACACCACCCTTGCTAGGTGGTAGCCTTTAAATCGGCCGCGGGTCGTTAGTATACGTCGGACCCGCGTGTCGCCACTATCAGTGATTGCAGACCGAGCGCCGCCACACGGCACGTCTAGAGAGACTTCCTAGCACTCGCCCCAGTTGTACAACCGACTGTGCTAGCGATGGTTCACTGACAAAATACGCTCTCATTTGCCGAGACGATAGTTTAACATAGCCTTCAGCTACGTCATTTGCTACGACCTAGCAAGGCGCCATTATCAGCTACTATTGATATTGTGAAACATGTACCGTCCAGACCGACGTTTACCATTAATGGATTAAAGTTAAGTATTCCACCAGCTACGTCCGTTTTTCTAAATTCTAATTTCCTTGTCCTGTTCCAGACCTCACGCCAGCCTGCGTGAGCTAAAACGCGTGCCTTTCGGCCTCCTTCTAGTAACACGGTGTTGGTTCTCCTGCCAACCAAAACAGTCTACATAGTTTGAACAGTTTGGCACCTGTGCAGTCAGCTGTTGCAAATACCGTCGGAAAATGGCGGGTGCGGAAGCACTGCCAAAAGGCAAACGCATATATTTAAACAAGCTCAAATGAGTATTTACTACTCACACTTTTTGAGGTTCTTCGTCGAGCGGTATTTGAAGATATGCGTCACGCAAATCAATTTTAGAAAAGTAGCGTCCAGCGTGGCGTGGCAATGGATAAGTATCAATTGCAGTTTGGGGGTTGACTGTAGACTTAAAGCCAACAGAGAGGCGAATGCAACCTGAAGATCTGGGAGCAAAACCAGTAGACTTGCCCATTGCCTAGCTGATATGGGTGCAATTAACTCCACTGTCTTGCAGTTCTTTTAGTTCAGCAGCGACCTTGTCCCGTAATGCAATAGGAACAGTTCTGGCCCAGAAAAATTTCGGCTGAGCCCTGTCTTTCAGCGTAATATGTGCGAAAAAAATGTTAGCTTTACCTAAACCTTCGGAAAAGAGTTCTGGGAATTCTTTTAGCAAGCTAGCTACACTGTCTTTTGCATTGAATACAGACAGTGACAACACATTGTCTTGAATGTTAAAGCCAACCAAATCAAAAGAATCAAGTCCAAATATGTTCTCACACTCGTGGGATTGTAGTACTGTAAAAGTCACTGTTCGCGTATGCAAGCGATATAAGCAGGCAAAGTACATGTTCCGAGAACGCGAATGTCTTGCCCGTTATAAGCCAACAGTTTCGTGCAAGTTTTAGACAGGTGTGGGGAACCTAATAGTTCATAGTGCGACGATTTAGCAATATGACAGAGTCATCCATGTCCAACTGAAATTTGTAAATGAACAAAAAGTTTGTCTGACTGTCGTACCACTTTAGAAACTGCATGCTTGCTAGTTGCAGGCTTGGAATATACTGCATTAATGACATGGGTCCTGTGACGTGAGTTTTGTGAGCGGGATGAATTCGGATGTTTGTTCCTTCGCAAACATACAGATTGCATATGTCCGTTTCAACCACAAGCGTAACACTGAGCTTGTCAGGAGGAGGAGTCTTGGCGTTTGTGCCGCGTTTAACAGCGAGGGCAAGACTTAATTCTGTTCGCGTGTGTAGCCGCCTATTTAGCAAACTGCATACGTGGCGTGGAAGGCTGTTTACTTGGCTGGCTAGCGCACGCTGCCAGTGCAAAATGGGGCGATCGCAGGCAACGGACTCAACCTGGCAAATAGTTGGTTGCTCAAATGTGTGAGCCGACAAGGCACCGGAATTGTACTGATCTAGTATTTGCACTACCTGTTGAAATGATGGATGGGGCTGTTTTAAAATCTGTTCTCTGATTCTGAAATCAGGCACATTACACAAGATTGCATCACGCAACATTACATCTGAATATAAAGACCAAAGGTTGAAAATACCACTTCAGGTGTTAAAAAAAGCACTCCATCTTCAGGCCACGAGTGACCTACCGGGACCGTCCGATCGCCGTGTCATCCTCAGTGGAGGATGTGGATAGGAGGGGCGTGGGGTCAGCACACCGCTCTCCCAGTCGTTATGATGGTATTCTTGACCGAAGTCGCTACTATTCGGTCGAGTAGCTCCTCAATTGGCATCACGAGGATGCGTGCACCCCGAGAAATGGCAACAACGCATGGCGGTTTGCACGGTCACCCATCCAAGTGCCGACCAGGCCCGACAGTGCTTAACTTCGGTGATCTCACGGGAACCGGTGTATCCACTGCGGCAGTTTTTTTTTTTAACTTTGTTCGTTGTTGATCGTTGTGTTTGGTCGTTGCGGACGTCATATGACATCCTTTTTTTCTTTTTGTTGATCCTTACACTCAGTTTTTTTATTACAGAGGCCAACCAGCTCTCTGACCGAACACGTTGAGCTACCGTGCCGGCGCCAAGGCCGTTGCCTCACTTCAGTTGTAAATTTCTTTTATTATCACACGACCAGTTTCGGGCTCTCGTAAGCCCATCCTCAGGTGTCGCAACTGTGCCGTGGCCCCCGAGCGCCGCGCTCATAGGTAACACACAGCGCCCGGTACACGTCCACCGTGGCGCTCAGTGGCCACAGCACAGTTGCGACACCTGAGGATGGGCTTACGAGAGCCTGAAACTGGTTGTGTGATAATAAAAGAAATTTACAACTGAAGCGGTATTTTCAACCCCTGGTATAATGCTCAGTTGTGGATGTCCTTCCAACAGGATTGTTTGAATATAAAGAACTGCAAGCGCATTTAATTTTCATTTTCTTGTCAGACCCTGCAAATCTGTTACCCACTCACGATATGTTTGTTCTGACCGTCTTTTCCAACTAGCTGCTACCACATTCACTTATTGGTCATAATAGGTAGTTAGCGAAGAGAGAACCGTTTCATAAGACAGTTCACTCGGACTGACTTTACGAAAAAAGTATGTCGATTAGGTGAAACGCTGCACCTCCTACCGTTGCTAACAGATAGGAAAGTTTCACAGTACCTGGTACGTTGTGGGTGATGAGATGCACCTCAGACTTCTAGTATGATTAAAAAAATTATTAGGTTAAATATATTTCAATTCTATCAATTTAAATCTGTATTTCATACTAGAATGTCGTGTTCCCAGTTTGGCACAGCTTTGCCACAGGAGACACGAAAGCGGTCGAAGACGTCCGTCTTCTGGTCGGCTCCTGATCGTTGTCAGAAGGAGGCTTGTTTTTGATTACGCAAAGACTTCTATTACTTGGAAAAGAACAACCCGGATTTCTTTACGTAATCAGTATGAATTTTATAATTACCTAAGGGACCTTTAACAATGAACAGTAAAAAAAATGCATTTGCAAATGAAATCATTCATAAATGGGGCTGCTATGAGTTGTATAGAAGACAAGGAGCGGCCTTCTGTCTACGACCAGGATGCCGCAGTATTCTCTGCTGTAGTAAAAGCTGTTTGACATTCATAAAAATAATATGGCATGGAGATTAAAAAAGTATAAAGAAAAAAACAGAATAAGAAGTCTGGTAAACACTAAATATATTCTAATAATTCTCACAAGCAATTAGAGCTACTCTATAGACAGCATAACTTACATAAGTAATTATCTAACTCCATGGTGCGAGCAGATTTCAGTCTGACCTGTACTAGCTCCTATGTTCGCGTTTTTGTCAGAAATTACAGTCACTTTCCTCCTTCGTTAAAGACAATTCTTGCACTGTTCAACACCTCTGATAAAAATAGCTTACCGAGTTACAGTTTCGAACATAAATTACTTGAATGTTATTAATTAAGAATGTTGTCTGCACGCTGGCAAGACCGCTCACTTTGTTAGCTTAAAGTCTACCTCCTTTACGTGTTTACGTCACAAGCAGAAGTACATTAAAAAATCTGAAGATCTACCAAAGTTTTTTTTACTGTCATTTTTTTTTTTTTTAGGTCGAAGCGGAACGTCGTTCAGCTTCTGTTAAAATGCTTCTTTGACTGCGCAATCGATGTATTAACGTCCGCGCTAGATGCGCATCTTTACAGTTATGTAAATTATACAAAACAAATGTCTTTCAAAGAATACTCAAAGCTTTCATAGGACGGAAATACCAATAATATTACATCGCTTCCCACGTGAGGAGTAATGAGTCTCAAAGATCGTTACGACTCACGCGCAGTCGTAATATTATTGGATTCACGTACTTAGTGAATGAATAATCATCTTGTGGTGCAGTTCTTCTTGTTGTCTCCGTGCTTGCTAAGAAAATGGGATGAGAAGTTCCGCCTTATGCAAGACACCTTTTTTTTCTCTTGTTTCACCCATACATGTTTCAGCACTTTTGTACTATCATCAGTGGGTTCATTTTTATTTTAACTGTAAATTTGTTGTTATCATATTAACATTTTCGTCGTTTACAACATTATGTAAAAGTTGCATTTATAACTTAATTGGCATTGGCGAAAAATAACATACCTTACATTATATTATTGTCCTCTTATTTTGGTAGCTGTTATGCTACACAATATACAACATGTCACCTGCAAATAGCAAAACATAATTTATTTTCTATTTGCTATGTATTTACGAATTGAAATAAGACTATCATGTTTTCTTTCTGTAACTTACAGTTTTGAGGTTGTGGTATGTTTTCCTATTTTGTTGGCGAAGTAAATGGGCTTACTTCTTTGCCTGTGTTCGTGTGGTAATGCAGTTTTTCGAATACTCAAAACATAAGCAGAGTTTTCGCTGCCATTACGTGTTGTTGTGGCTGTGTGGCGTTCATTTGTTTCGCAGCGTGTTCTGCTAGCTGAGGCGCGCGAGTTTGAATTGTATTTGGTGTTAGTTGTGTGTGGTTTATGTGGGTTTGCTTGTGTGTGATGAGTACTGGGGCAGAGAGAGAGAGAGAGAGAGATTGTGTGTGTGTGTGTGTGTGTGTGTGTGTGTGTGTGTGTGTGAGAGAGAGAGAGAGAGAGAGAGAGAGAGAGAGAGAGACAGAGAGAGAGAGAGAGAGAGACTGAAAGAATGAAATAAAGAAAGAAAGAAAAGAGAGAGGATTTGTGTGTGTGTGTGTGTGTGTGTGTGTGTGTGTGTGTGTGTGTTTTACTTGTATAGTTCTTCTATTGTGGCGAAGAGAGTTTTGTTGCACAGTGATGTGTATTCATTGAGTACTTTCTTTCCTTGGGCTATTGATTTTTGGATGTGGTAGTTTTCTTCTATAGTTAATTTTTGGTATAGGCTGCTGCTAGTTTTTAGGATGTGAAGGTCAGTTTCAATGTTTGTTGGGTGGTGGTTGTGTGCTACCAGGTGGTCTGCAAATGTTGAGTGTATGCTATTGCTTTTCAGTGCTCTGAGGTGTTCATTATATCTGGTTCTGAAGGTCCTGCATGTTTGGCCCACATATACAGATTGACAGCAGTTGCAGGTAAGTTGGTAGATGCCAGACTGGCTGTATTTGTCAGTGTTGGAGGTAATTCTTCCAAGTCTGCTCTGTATTGTGTTGTTGGTTCTGTATGCTATGTTGAGTCCTTGTTTCTTTAGTATATTACCCACCCTGTGTGTGGCTTTGTTGTTGTAAGTCATTATGTGCCATTTGTTGCTTACTGTCTGCCGATTTGTTGTGTGATGAGTTGTGTTTGTATGTGTGTGTGTTTCATGGTTATGTGCTGTTTGTTTTTGTATTTTGTGGTTTATTTTGTCTACTCTCTTTGCATCATATCCATTCTCCTGTGCAATTTGTTTTATTGTGTTCAGTTCTTGTGTGTAGTCATGCTTATTCATGGGTATTTTGTTCAGCCTGTGAAGTAAATATCTGAAGCTGGCTTCTTTGTGGGTTATGGGGTGATTGGATTGGTTATGAATAATGGTGCTGGTGAGTGTGGGTTTTCTGTAGATTGTGAATTCATGTTTGTTGTTTCTCTTGTGTATAGTGAGATCTAAGAAATTAAGTTTTTCATCTGTTTGTGTTTCTATGGTGAATTGTATTTGTGGGTGGATGGAGTTTATGTTATCATGAAGTTCTTTTATGCGGGACAGTGGTTCATCTATTAAGCAAATTATGTCATCTACGTATCTGTACCAATATATTATTTTGTACTGTTTTGGTATTACTATTTTGTCAAAGATTTGTTTTTCTATCTGGTTGAGGAAAATGTCAGCTAGGATGCCACTGATTGGGGATCCCATGGGTAGTCCATCTTGTTGAAGGTAAAATCTGTTGTTGAATGTGAAGTAGTTCTGTTCTGTGATGAGCCTAAGTATGGCTAATATTTCTTTTATGTGTGTTGTGGGTATGTTTCCTTGCAGTTGGAGGTTTCTTTCTATTATGTTGATGGTTTCTTCTGTTGGGATGTGTGTGTACATTGAAATTATATCAAATGAAACCAATGTTGCTGTGTTTGGTATGTTTTCATTTTTTTATTTTTTCTATTAAGTCACTTGAGTTCTTTAGACTTCTGTTGTCAGTGTATTTGTATATTGTCTGTAGCAGAGTGTGTGTGTGTTTGGCTAAGTGGTATGTTGGTGCTTTGGTGAAGTTGATTAATGGACGTATGGGTATTCCGGGTTTGTGAACTTTAGGCAATGATTTTAGGGTGTGGGCCTTGGGATTTTTCTGTATCATTTTTTTAATCTGTGTTTCTGTGAAAATTGTTTCTATGTTTCTCAGGGTCTTCTGTAACTTACTTTGGTATCGGTTTGTTGGGTCACTTGTCAATTCTGTGGTGTTGTTGCTTTGGATGAAGTCTAATGTTTTGTTAATGTATTCCTGTTTGTTTATGACTACTATTGAATTACCTTTGTCACATTTTGTGATGATGGCATTTTCTTGTGTTAATTTATTTTGTAGTTTTATGTAGGTTTTTTCTTCGGGAGTCCTAGTGTTTTCTTTTATGGTGGTTTTGTTCTCTTTGATTATATTTCTTATTTCCTCAGCAACTAGTTCTCTTGTTAGGTTTGCATTAAATTCAGGTGTGTTTAGTGTTTCTTGTTGCTTTATGATGTTTTTCAGTTTCTGTTATGATATTTTCTATTGTCCTATGTGACACCATTGTGTTAATGTTATGTTTGGGACCCTTTTCGAGTAGGCTGCTTTCTTGTTCAGATAATTTTATGTCTGTTAGATTAATCACTCTTTTGTGAAAGGTGTGTTGGCTGTATTGGTGGTGGGATTGGTGGGTGTTTGTGTGATTTAGCATTTTTGTGAGTTTCTTTTGTTGGATTGTCTGTTTTCTGCCTATTATGGTCTCAGTGTATGTTCTAATCCTGTATATTAGTTCGTCAAAAAATGGTGGGTATGTTATGTGATTAGCTAATTCTAAATGCAATCTGTATAATTCAATATTCAGAGTCTGCTTTTTGGAATGCAAAGACCGGATTTCTTGCTTTATCCACATGATTTCTGCCTTACGTTTTGTCTGCTGTGCTGCTGGTGACATGTTGTTTACAGTTATTTTTACATAGTTAGGTACAATTTTATATGCCAAACATAGTTTATTGAACTTAATGTTGAGTATGGTTTTATGAAGTCTGATGGTTGTGTTCTGATATTTGTTGAAGAGCTGCGATGGGAATACCTGGCTTGGTGTCAATCTGTATATGTGGGCCAAACATGCAGGACCTTCAGAACCAGATATAATGAACACCTCAGAGCACTGAAAAGCAATAGCATACACTCAACATTTGCAGACCACCTGGTAGCACACAACCACCACCCAACAAACATTGAAACTGACCTTCACATCCTAAAAACTAGCAGCAGCCTATACCAAAAATTAACTATAGAAGAAAACTACCACATCCAAAAATCAATAGCCCAAGGAAAGAAAGTACTCAATGAATACACATCACTGTGCAACAAAACTCTCTTCGCCACAATAGAAGAACTATACAAGTAAAACACACACACACACACACACACACACACACACACACACACACACACACACAAATCCTCTCTCTTTTCTTTCTTTCTTTATTTCATTCTTTCAGTCTCTCTCTCTCTCTCTCTCTCTCTCTCTCTCTCTCTCTCTCTCACACACACACACACACACACACACACACACACAATCTCTCTCTCTCTCTCTCTCTCTCTCACTCTGCCCCAGTACTCATCACACACAAGCAAACCCACATAAACCACACACAACTAACACCAAATACAATTCAAACTCGCGCGCCTCAGCTAGCAGAACACGCTGCGAAACAAATGAACGCCACACAGCCACAACAACACGTAATGGCAGCGAAAACTCTGCTTATGTTTTGAGTATTCGAAAAACTGCATTACCACACGAACACAGGCAAAGAAGTAAGCCCATTTACTTCGCCAACAAAACAGGAAAACATACCACAACCTCAAAACTGTAAGTTACAGAAAGAAAACATGATAGTCTTATTTCCATTCGTAAATACATAGCAAATAGAAAATAAATTATGTTTTGCTATTTGCAGATGACATGTTGTATATTGTGTAGCATAACAGCTACCAAAATAAGAGGACAATAATATAATGTAAGGTATGTTATTTTTCGCCAATGCCAATTAAGTTATAAATGCAACTTTTACATAATGTTGTAAACGACGAAAATGTTAATATGATAACAACAAATTTACAGTTAAAATAAAAATGAACCCACTGATGATAGCACAAAAGTGCTGAAACATGTATGGGTGAAACAAGAGAAAAAAAAAGGTGTCTTGCATAAGGCGGAACTTCTCATCCCATTTTCTTAGCAAGCACGGAGACAACAATAAGAACTGCACCACAAGATGATTATTTCTACACCAAGCCAGGTATTCCCATCGCAGCTCTTCAACAAATATCAGAACACAACCATCAGACTTCATAAAACCATACTCAACATTAAGTTCAATAAACTATGTTTGGCATATAAAATTGTACCTAACTATGTAAAAATAACTGTAAACAACATGTCACCAGCAGCACAGCAGACAAAACGTAAGGCAGAAATCATGTGGATAAAGCAAGAAATCCGGTCTTTGCATTCCAAAAAGCAGACTCTGAATATTGAATTATACAGATTGCATTTAGAATTAGCTAATCACATAACATACCCACCATTTTTTGACGAACTAATATACAGGATTAGAACATACACTGAGACCATAATAGGCAGAAAACAGACAATCCAACAAAAGAAACTCACAAAAATGCTAAATCACACAAACACCCACCAATCCCACCACCAATACAGCCAACACACCTTTCACAAAAGAGTGATTAATCTAACAGACATAAAATTATCTGAACAAGAAAGCAGCCTACTCGAAAAGGGTCCCAATCATAACATTAACACAATGGTGTCACATAGGACAATAGAAAATATCATAACAGAAACTGAAAACATCATAAAGCAACAAGAAACACTAAACACACCTGAATTTAATGCAAACCTAACAAGAGAACTAGTTGCTGAGGAAATAAGAAATATAATCAAAGAGAACAAAACCACCATAAAAGAAAACACTAGGACTCCCGAAGAAAAAACCTACATAAAACTACAAAATAAATTAACACAAGAAAATGCCATCATCACAAAATGTGACAAAGGTAATTCAATAGTAGTCATAAACAAACAGGAATACATTAACAAAACATTAGACTTCATCCAAAGCAACAACACCACAGAATTGACAAGTGACCCAACAAACCGATACCAAAGTAAGTTACAGAAGACCCTGAGAAACATAGAAACAATTTTCACAGAAACACAGATTAAAAAAATGATACAGAAAAATCCCAAGGCCCACACCCTAAAATCATTGCCTAAAGTTCACAAACCCGGAATACCCATACGTCCATTAATCAACTTCACCAAAGCACCAACATACCACTTAGCCAAACACACACACACTCTGCTACAGACAATATACAAATACACTGACAACAGAAGTCTAAAGAACTCAAGTGACTTAATAGAAAAAATAAAAAAATGAAAACATACCAAACACAGCAACATTGGTTTCATTTGATATAATTTCAATGTACACACACATCCCAACAGAAGAAACCATCAACATAATAGAAAGAAACCTCCAACTGCAAGGAAACATACCCACAACACACATAAAAGAAATATTAGCCATACTTAGGCTCATCACAGAACAGAACTACTTCACATTCAACAACAGATTTTACCTTCAACAAGATGGACTACCCATGGGATCCCCAATCAGTGGCATCCTAGCTGACATTTTCCTCAACCAGATAGAAAAACAAATCTTTGACAAAATAGTAATACCAAAACAGTACAAAATAATATATTGGTACAGATACGTAGATGACATAATTTGCTTAATAGATGAACCACTGTCCCGCATAAAAGAACTTCATGATAACATAAACTCCATCCACCCACAAATACAATTCACCATAGAAACACAAACAGATGAAAAACTTAATTTCTTAGATCTCACTATACACAAGAGAAACAACAAACATGAATTCACAATCTACAGAAAACCCACACTCACCAGCACCATTATTCATAACCAATCCAATCACCCCATAACCCACAAAGAAGCCAGCTTCAGATATTTACTTCACAGGCTGAACAAAATACCCATGAATAAGCATGACTACACACAAGAACTGAACACAATAAAACAAATTGCACAGGAGAATGGATATGATGCAAAGAGAGTAGACAAAATAAACCACAAAATACAAAAACAAACAGCACATAACCATGAAACACACACACATACAAACACAACTCATCACACAACAAATCGGCAGACAGTAAGCAACAAATGGCACATAATGACTTACAACAACAAAGCCACACACAGGGTGGGTAATATACTAAAGAAACAAGGACTCAACATAGCATACAGAACCAACAACACAATACAGAGCAGACTTGGAAGAATTACCTCCAACACTGACAAATACAGCCAGTCTGGCATCTACCAACTTACCTGCAACTGCTGTCAATCTGTATATGTGGGCCAAACATGCAGGACCTTCAGAACCAGATATAATGAACACCTCAGAGCACTGAAAAGCAATAGCATACACTCAACATTTGCAGACCACCTGGTAGCACACAACCACCACCCAACAAACATTGAAACTGACCTTCACATCCTAAAAACTAGCAGCAGCCTACACCAAAAATTAACTATAGAAGAAAACTACCACATCCAAAAATCAATAGCCCAAGGAAAGAAAGTACTCAATGAATACACATCACTGTGCAACAAAACTCTCTTCGCCACAATAGAAGAACTATACAAGTAAAACACACACACACACACACACACACACACACACACACACACACACACACACACACACACACACACACACCCAAATCCTCTCTCTTTTCTTTCTTTCTTTATTTCATTCTTTCAGTCTCTCTCTCTCTCTCTCTCTCTCTCTCTCTCTCTCTCACACACACACACACACACACACACACACACACACACACACACACAATCTCTCTCTCTCTCTCTCTCTGCCCCAGTACTCATCACACACAAGCAAACCCACATAAACCACACACAACTAACACCAAATACAATTCAAACTCGCGCGCCTCAGCTAGCAGAACACGCTGCGAAACAAATGAACGCCACACAGCCACAACAACACGTAATGGCAGCGAAAACTCTGCTTATGTTTTGAGTATTCGAAAAACTGCATTACCACACGAACACAGGCAAAGAAGTAAGCCCATTTACTTCGCCAACAAAATAGGAAAACATACCACAACCTCAAAACTGTAAGTTACAGAAAGAAAACATGATAGTCTTATTTCAGTTCGTAAATACATAGCAAATAGAAAATAAATTATGTTTTGCTATTTGCAGGTGACATGTTGTATATTGTGTAGCATAACAGCTACCAAAATAAGAGGACAATAATATAATGTAAGGTATGTTATTTTTCGCCAATGCCAATTAAGTTATAAATGCAACTTTTACATAATGTTGTAAACGACGAAAATGTTAATATGATAACAACAAATTTACAGTTAAAATAAAAATGAACCCACTGATGATAGCACAAAAGTGCTGAAACATGTATGGGTGAAACAAGAGAAAAAAAAAGGTGTCTTGCATAAGGTGGAACTTCTCATCCCATTTTAGTGAATGAAGTATTTAAGGATCTCTCCTTGTAGGGAGCAAAACAAACATGACATAGGGCACATAGAATTATATACATTTCACACTATGTCGTCAAAGCTACTCACAGTTGCTTGATCATTAACAAACTTGGTTGTGGCATGATGCCATCATAAGTGTTCAAGGATTTAACATAGGTTCTCAAGAATTACTCTCATTCAGTCAATTGAAACATTGAAATACTAACATAGATACAAGTACAAATTAAATACACATACACATACAAATATACATAAATATTGACAATAAGAAAAAAAAATTCTATTACAGTATTGGTGCATTTCCGCCAATTGTGAACAGAACATAAAACTTTTATGTCTTTCTCGTAGCGACATCACTCTTCACTTTGTAGTTGGGAGTATTTCCCATGAACTCGGGTGATTTTCACAGGGGAATTCTTTCATCGCCTTTCACTTTTCACTGCACTACAACTGGGGATCACTTTTTCACATTCTGGTGAAAAAACACTGGGAATTTCACTATGTGAAGAGGGAAGTGATATTTCTTGACTCGACGATCCATCGGGTCATGTCGGGAATCAGGAAAGTTGATGACTGATTCAATGACGAATGAGTCAGTTTGGTGGCTGTCTTAATCTCATTCCAATTCATGTTTCAGCACATGAAAATATAGAAAAAAAATCTGTATTAGGACTTGCTCATTAACTAGCATCTTAATCTAAGGGAATATAGAGTAAGAATTTAAGACAATAAAAATTACTACATAGACTATGTACATATACATTATATATTATTCATATTTTGTGTCTAGGTTTTACATTCTTTCGTTAGCAAATATTAGCAAAACACGTTTCGTCTTGTACAGGTCTTTCTTAAGGCCGGTATTACACTATTAGATTAGATTAGATTTACTTTCATTCCAATTGATCCGTAGTGAGGAGGTCCTCCAGGATGTGGAACATGTCAGAAAAACAACAATACATGACAAATATTTACAATTAAAACAAATAAGCTAATGTACCATTCCACAGGTCCCAAGTGGAATGATCGTCATTTTTAATGAACACTAAGAGTGATTTTACAAATACTAATGCACTGAATTTAAAATAAAAAAGTTTTTATTTATTTATAAGGTAATACAACTACTGTAATATTTATTTACAATGAACACATTACTGCACTGAAATGGTGCAGAAGTTAGATTATACTAACATACACACACACACACACACACACACACACACACACACACACACACACACACACAAATTTTCAATGAACACATTACTGCACTGAAATTGTGCAGAAGTTATGTTGTACTTATATACAAATCAGTTGGTTTTACTAAGAAATTCATCAATGGAGTAGAAGGAGTTGGCCAGCAATAAATCCTTTAGGCTTCTCTTAAACTGAATTTCATTGGTTGTTAAGATTTTTATGGCTGCTGGCAAGTTATTGAAAATGTGTGTTCCTGAATAATGCACACCTTTTTGTACAAGACTAAGTGACTTTAAATCCTTGTGAAGATTATTCTTATTTCTAGTATTGATTCCATGAATTGAGCTGTTGGTTTGAAAAAGTGATATATTTTTAATGACAAATTTCATTAAGGAATAAATATATTGGGAAGCAGTAGTTAGTATCCCTAGTTCCCTAAACAGGCTTCTGCAGGATGTTCTTGAGTTCACACCACATATAACTCTCACTGCACGTTTTTGTGCCCGGAAAACTTTAGCTTGGCTTGATGAATTACCCCAAAAAATAATCCCATATGACATTATGGAATGAAAGTAAGCATAGTATGCCAGCTTTTTCATTTTTATATCCCCTATGTCTGACAAAATTCGCATTGCAAACAGAGATTTGTTAAGACGCTTCAGCAGTTCTGTGGTGTGCTCCTCCCAGTTGAATTTGTTAAGCTGTAATCCCAAGAATTTAACACTGTCCACTTCTTCTATCTTCTTGTCATCGTATGTTAGACATATACTCTTGGGACACCCCTTACAAGTTCTGAACTGCATGTAGTGTGTTTTTTCAAAGTTTAGTGACAAAGAATTGGCTAGGAACCAGTGATTAATGTCCACAAATATTTTATTGGCTGATCTTTCTAAGACTACATTTGACTTGCTATTTATTGCAATGTTTGTATCATCGGCAAACAAAACAAACTTGGCATCTGGTAATGTTACTGATGAAAGGTCATTGATATACACAAGAAAAAGTAAGGGCCCCAAAATGGAACCTTGTGGGACCCCACATGTAATTAGTTCCCAGTTGGATGAGGCCTGATAGCTTGATACATGTCTCTTTCCTAATAACACCCTTTGTTTCCTGCCAGAGATATAAGATTTGAACCATTTTGCAGCATTTCCTGTTATACTATAATATTCTAGTTTACTTAAAAGGATATTGTGATTTACACAGTCAAATGCCTTTGACAGATCACAAAATATACCAGTTGCCTGCAATTTTTTGTCTAATGAATTAAGCACATTTTCACTGTAAGTGTAGATAGCCTTCTCAATATCAGAACCTTTTAGAAATCCAAACTGTGACTTTGACAGTATGTTATTTGAGATAAGATGGTTATAAAGACGACTGTACATTACTTTTTCGAAAATTTTTGAGAATGCTGGCAACAGTGAAATTGGACGGAAATTTGATGCTATTTCTTTATCTCCCTTCTTAAACAGTGGCTTAACTTCAGCATATTTCAGCCATTCAGGAAATATTCCACTAATAAACGACTGGTTACACAGATAGCTTAATATGTTACTTAGCTCAGAATCACATTCTTTAATTAACTTTGTTGACATTTCATCATACCCACTAGATGTTTTTGATTTTAAAGATTTTATGATGGACATTATTTCTGTTGGGGTAGTGAGGGTCAAATTCATATTAAGGAAGTTACTTGAAATGTCTGGTCTAAGGTAATCCATAGCAGCATCTACCGAACCTGACAACCCCATCTTGTCAGTAACAGTTATAAAATGTTTGTTAAAAAGTTCAGCAACACTATACACATCTGTCACCAATGTATCATTTACTCTTAATGCTATTTGTTCCTCTTCATGCCTGGTTCTACCGGTCTCCTCCTTCACTATATCCCATATTGTCTTTATTTTGTTATCTGATATGACTATCTTTTCCTTGTAATATATTTGCTTTGACATCCGTATTACAGTCTTTAATATTTTGCAGTATTTCTTATAATGTGCTATAGCATCAACATTGGAAATGTTTCGGAGTGACAGATACAGTTTTCTTTTTGTTTTACAAGATACCCCTATTCCTCGAGTAATCCATGGCTTCTTTGTAGACTTTGCTCTAACCTTGGTAAGTTTTGGGGGAAAGCAGTGTTCGAATAAGGTAAGCACTTTATTAGCAAAAATGTTATATTTTTCATTCATGCCATGAACGCTGTAAACATCAGTCCAGTGAATGTCTCTGAGGAGTGTCCTAAAAAAATCAATTTTTGGCTTACTGATTACTCTTTTGAGCTCAGATTTAACAGATTTTATATCCTGTTCAGTATTAACATTTAACAGAAGGAACTGCATGTCATGGTCTGAGAGGCCATTGACTATTGGTTTTGTAATATAATTTTGTTCATTGGACTTTTCTATAAAGATATTATCAATGGCTGTTTGTGAGCAAGTGGCTATCCTAGTGGGGAACTTTACTGTGGGAATTAAGTTGAATGATAGTGTTACTAACTCAAACAAGTTCTTATTGGGAGAGTCTTTAAGGAAATCTACATTGAAATCACCAGCAACCACTATTTCTTTGTTTTTGGTTGTTAAATGGGCCAGTACAGCTTCAAGGTGGTTGACAAACAGATTAAAGTCTTGTCCAATATCTTTGTCCAATATCTTTGTCAAAGATATTTGATGGTGTAATAGGGATCTTTGACAAATGTCGTCCAATATTTGATCAAATCTAGGCCGAGGCCGTATATTTGATCAAAGAAATCGCTTGTCTTCTGTTCACTGCATTGCGATATGTTACCACGCGGAGCGCTAGCATCGCTGCAGCGTTCTGTCGTCTGTAGTGTTTTTATAGCCATTGCCGGTAAATACAATTGGTGTGTGCCGACAACTACAGAATTAATAGAGATGTCTGAAGCTTATCAGGCGCTTTACAACGTGAGGCACCCTGAATACAAAAATAGATTAAGAAGATTGGAGACCTAACCTAACCTAACATAACATAACCCTCTCCTGTAGCAAGGAATCGGAGTGTTATAGTGAGCCTGTCTTCTGAAGATGTAGCAGTTCTTAAGTGAAAATTGTGCTTTGTGATATGAGGATACACTTCATTGAGCACATACAGAAGTGTATGCTCATCCATTCTTAAGTAATTGATGTACAACTTGACGTCCTCCACTACAAGCTCACGTAACAAGTTTTGTTGAATGCTTTTATCGTGTCGTCGTAAAACCCACGGCCTCACCCAGATTAGATTAGTTTTTCGTTCCATAGATCCGTGCTGAGGAGATCCTCGTGGATGTGGAACATGTCGATTTTTTTTAAGCTAAAATAAAAATACTAATAGTATGAATAAATACATCATTTGTTTCTATTAAAAATTTCGCCAATGGAGTAGGAGTTGGCCAGTAGTAAGTCTTTCAGGCTCCTTTTAAACTGATCTTTATTTCTAACTAAATTTTTTATGTTTCCTGGCAAATTATTGAAGATGAGTGTTCCTGAATAGTGGACCCCTTTTTGAACTAAGGTAAGTGCTTTTAAGTCCTTGTGCAGATCATTTTTGTTCCTGGTATGTATGAACTGAGTTGTTTGTTGGAAAAAGAGATATATTATTTACGACAAATTTTATTAAGAAGTAAATATACTGAGAGGCAGTAGTTAGTATACCCAGTTCTTTGAAGACGTTTCTGCAGGAGGTCCGTGAATTTACTCCACAAATAATACGTATTACACGCATTTGGACCTTGAAAGCTTTTGTTTGACTTCAAGATTTACCCCAAAATATTATCCCATATGACATTATGGAATGAAAGTATGCAAGCTTTTTCATTTTTATGTTGCCTATGTCTGCTAACACTCGAATTGCAAATACAGATTTGTTAAGGCGTTTCTGCAGTTCTGTGGTGTGCTCCTCCCAACTGAATTTATTATCAAGTTGTAATCCCAGGACTTTTAAGACTGTCAACCTCGTATGTATGGTTCCATTTTTTCCCCCACTTCTTTTCCGCATGTGCACACAATGCAATTGGAGTACGTAGAACTGCTGCGGTTAATAACAAGTTGTTGTCAGCCATCTTGGACTTTGACGAAAAATTTGATGACAGTGTAATACCCCTTGTAGCGCTACGTCAAAGATCTTTGTCAAATATATTGGACGGAATATTGGATCACATCTTTGATCAAATCTTTGACAAAGAAATTTGATAGTGTAATACCGGCCTAAGCAATGTATTTAGCAATATTGCCGTAGCAATGTTCATAGTTAAGGGAAAGTCATCATTAGTGTCCTTTTAATGTAAATATAGTAAAATCGTGCGTAGTTTATCAACGTTTTATTATTTTTATGTCCATTTTCATCTCAAATCTGGAGCACGCTCGCGCCCGTTATGGAGAGGAATGCTTATTGTTGAGTACGGGCCGGCGAGCAGTCATTGAATGTTGCCACAGTGCTTCACAGTCACGTGGTAACGAACTGGCCGTTTAACAGCGTTGGCAGTCCGCGTCCTGCACGAGGCAGATAGTTCTGTGGCTGCCAACCTTTCTTTTAACTTATGCATTTTGTTGAATCGTGGGTACTGGAGCAGCTCGTCAAGGCGACATGGTCAACCTGGGCGGTAAATTGACTGCACCAGCGACGAAGAACAGTCATCGATGAAAATGACTACTGTCACCTATTGCAGTAAGTGCAATAGCTTGTCTATCCTTTGACTGATAGTCACTGTATCGTCGTTGCAACGTGAGAATACTTGTAATGCTACTTCACACGCGGAACATCACACGTGTCCATAAGTTTATTACAGTTTTGATTCACACAAGAGATAACTAGTTGTTCGTGTACATACATGTGTCAAATTACGATTTTACACACGTGTCCATTATTTTGTCACTGAGTCACACGCAGCAATCCATACGTGTCCATATAGGTCTCTCTATACCACAGAGTAGCACAGGTAATGCTAAAATTACTTATCATGAAAGGATCATTTACAAAATATACATGGTTTTTTTTTATTACTGTCCAAGACCTAACGAAAAACGTGTTTGCTATTCTGAAAGGTGCTTCTGAAGCACGTTAGATTTTATATATATATTTTTTAAATCTGATTCTTTTCCTTTTCTTATTGTTCTATAACAGCCTTCTTTTTTTTTGTTTCTTTGTTCATTTATTCGGTTACATCAATAATCAGTAAAATATACCCACTTTGGCGTGCCGAACAGTTCACGTTCAAAACTTCATCTAACAGAAATCGGGAAAATTATTCCTATTTCCTAGGATGCTTTTGCCACAGCAAATCAGATTTACATCACGTTTCGATAAGTAACTGCATATACGCATTAACCAACGAGCCACGATCCTCAATACACACAATATACACACGTCAAGTCTTTTGAACCAATTTCCAAATTTCTTCCCCTACCGGGTAGGGTAGAAAGGTAAGAACGCTAAAGAAGAAAACTACAATAGGATAGTGCAAGGAAATGAAAGATACGAAGATAGATAATAGGTGAAATAATCAGTTGAGCAAATTCATTCTTCGGCTCCACCGTTTTTAATGTCATCCACGTGGCATAACTTGACTTCAGTATTAAAATGTCGCACAAATCCGCTTCCAAAGCATCTTCAAATATATCTCAAAATCACGGCATGCGGACATAGCAGAAGAATATAAGCAGATTATCTCAGTCCTCAACTAGGTGTTTTAATATCGAAGGTTTCTGTATAATACTCGTGACATAGGAATAGTCTCTCTAAGTTTCTCCAATACAGGACCTAATTATCATTATAAATGCATATTTCTTAACTGGTTGACTCATAGTAATAAATAAATTAAAGTTGCTCTCCAGTTGCGGGTACCATTATTCATTTCTTTGTACATTAACTATATGTTGCTGCTTATACTCGGTGTAATTTACAGATTACAATGTATCAGTTTTGCATCGTACATGGTTCTAGCGACTTAAAATATCAATCCTTTGAAAGCTTAACTTAGGTTAATACTTCACATATACGGATATTCTGGTCTGAACGAGGGATTTAAAGAAAACCTTTACTATTTGGTAAAAAGGAGATTTGCCATAACTTAAAACTAAAGCAGCAGGTGGCACTTTGGCACATCCCTTACTCAATTCAACGACTGCAGTCTTCTATTGCTCAAGAAACTTAAAACTACCTTAAAACTAAAGCAAATCTTATTTTTCCAAATACGTAGAGTACCTTCTTCAATCACTTCATATCTTTCAAGCTCCATCATTACTTTGTGTCCACCTCACTCAAATGATTACGTCACCTGCAGAATACATGTACATGCTGTTGATTCACATACTTTCTAAACAGATCACACTCTTGTTTCAAGTTGCAGCTTAACATAATAAATGATATTTTTTTTAATGTTTTTCATGGTACTTCTTCAGGTCTACATGGTGGTAAAGTCCTTTTATTCGTCCACTAACTGGATCTGTCAACACGTAACAACCAATATGTGGCTTCCTGACTATAACAAGCGGTCCTTCGTATAGGTGTTGCCACTTACGATTTTTACGTAAGATGAGAGATGGTTTGAAGTGTGTTCTCAGAAGAACACGCTCGTTCAGGCGATACGACAGAACTTTATTGACATGCTTCTCAAATGCCTTTTTTCTTAAATTGGCATGAGTTGTGAGAGAGATCAGGGCTTGTCTTAACTTATTATCTAGGTTGACTTCTGGACCTTCTATCTTGGGGATAGGATCAGTCCATTCATTGCTTTCCCTTTTGCCTAGAGATTAGTTCTGAAGGTGTGTAACCGGTCGAAGTGTGCTTTTAGTTTTCCGCATGTTCATTAGATTGAATTTCGCTCACAATTACTTTTGAAGTACCGGGCGGTACGCTCGGTACGAAGTTTGCTTCCGTATTCCACCTAAGTTGCGAGCTATTTGCCGGAATTTCAGTCGAGATCGTGTGTGTTGGCGGGTTTGCTCGGGCATAATAGATGCGAGAATTTTGAGGTTCATGATTTTGACTTTGATAGTTGGTAAAAGGTGGAGAACTATTCCTAAAATTTGGAGCATACTGTTGTTTGTATTGCTTGGAAGGATCTGGAGGATTTCTCCCTTGAGAACAGTGGTGGAATCTAGGCTGGTTACCATACTGCTGTTGACTGTTGGTGTTAATCCAACGTCCTTTTCCATTGAAATTATTATTATTTTGGCGATCGTTGTTGTAGTGATAGCGATCATTGTAATTAACTGGTGAATTACCGTATTGTTGTTGTGTTGTCTGGTATATGGGGTGGTACCTGTTTTGATCCTGGAATTTATGTTTCTGCTTCCCGTTACGGCGATAGTAGTTGTTATTATCACTCGGAACGTCGTGTCCTTTACTGTTGTTGGGTTGGTATGACATACCTGAGTCTGCGCCTACGCCGTGCGGCTGTGTAGTATGCGGGCCAAGATTACAATTACTCCGCGCACTTGCACGCACGTCTTCTTGAATCATGTCAAGGTTGTCAAGTACTGACAGAAAAGCCTCCGTGTCGTCGTCACTGACATTTACTAACTTCTCCCTGATTGATACCGGTAGCTTTGACTTAAGGATCATAATTACGTCCTTCGTGGAAATGGGCGTGTCCCAATATTGTATTTTTTTCAGGTATTTCTCGAAGTACCTACGGAGACCAGCACTTCTCGTATTAAACGGTTCAGCATTATATACCTCCTTTCTAAGGCGTTGTTGTATGCCTGAACTCCAGAATTTGTTCAGAAATTGCTTTTCGAAGTCAGCGTAATTATTACATCTGTCAACTACTTCTGTTCCCCAGACAGAACCCTCTCCTTGAATGTAACCTACTATAAAGCGCATACGTTGCTTGTCATCCCAGCTCTCAGGAAAAACACCATTAAATGACTTCAGAAAAACCATTGGATGGATGTTGCGTTTCTCTGGCAGAAAAGGCTGGAACACGCGGTGCTTGAGAACGCTTTCTTCTTTCATGAGCTCGACAAGAGTTACTTGATCATTCTGGTTGCGTACTAACGGATTCTTACTGCTGTGTCCATGTACAAGTGGGGAGAATTCTACACGAGACACGGGATTCTAATTGTATTCATGTTCTGAAGAAAGCAAGTGTGAATGCTCACTTCTATTGTCATTAGGAAAATCATTGACTTGTTGTTTCAACTGCTCGATTTCCTCAGTGAGGTGTCGTTTCCACTCGGGAAGATCTCGGTGAAAAACTCTACGAATCTCTCCTAATTCAGTGAGAATCGTATCTCCTGATGTACCTGGAGCAGCTAAAACTTCAACTGTGGCTGACTTAACGGCTTCTTTTAAGTCGTGTTGAACCTTGTTTTCTATATACTGTTCCTTAGTCTCGACCCATTCTACAAATTCTTTTCCTATCGTGGAACGTACGTTGGCTGCAGCATCATTCACCCTCTTTTCAATGTTTATTTCGGATAGCGCCTGTGTCAGGTCATTGACCTGGCCTTGCAGAGTGACGACATTGTCTGCCAGCTTGTTTACTTTAGCTCCGACCTCAGCGGATTTTTTTGAAACTTCTGTTGTAACTGCCTGGCAACTTTCGATTTGTACCTTAATGTCTTTGTGCACATTACATACTGTACTCTCATATGCATCTACCTTCTGCAGAATACCTTCTATCCTTTCATTAACTTTAGTACTTAATTCCGAGATATATTCCACCGTGACTGTCCTTATTCTTGCCTCTAAGTTGGCATCAATATTATCTAACCTATTTTTCATTGTACCAATCATGGTATTCAGGTCAAACCATTTTCGCTCTCTCTCCCGTTCCTTTTCCCTTTCTTTTTGTTCCCTTTCTTGTCTATCTCGTTGTTTTTGTAATTTATAAGCTTCCCTTTCCCATTTCTCCTGTTCCCTTTCTTGAAAAAAAATTCTCATCATTTCAACCATCGAATTTTCTCCCACTTGCTGTGACGATGATTGCTGTGACGATACGTCACGCACACCATCATCGTCTGCCGTTCTCGGGTCTGCCTGTTCCCGTTCGCGAACGTAGTGGGTATGACTTGACAACAGTGTCATCACCGTCATCCACACTGTTTGTCGGCTTTCCTTTGTCATCTGCCATGTTTATTTTCAAGTTTGTGACGTAACTGCTCAAAGAAATCTTTCGCAGTACGCCGATCGTCAACTCTCAGATTCGCACGCTGCGACGCTTCCTGATAGTCAAACGTCACACCGCGGTAGGTGACAGTTGCAGAGCTATACCGGGTAGAAGACAAGATGGCACCTAACTTTGAAAATAAGTGACAAACACCTACTAGACACTTAATCCAGCTATTATGGCATCCATCTTGTGTTCCTATCCGTAGCAACAATGAAGATGCTAATAACGCTAACAAACAAACTTTGCATGAAGAGATCAGAAATGAATTCTAACTACGTAAATAAGCAACTCTGCAAGGAAATAACAGCGATAGGATAAAATGAAGCAGTAAGGAAAGAAATTCCGGAAATCAGTTTTTTTTATACAAGACGCGAGATTTTATGCGTAATGAAAACCGTACTTACATCAGGCGTTTTGCGCACTGCTGTTATTTTCCGAAAAAAAAATTTTTTTAATACTTCCTCGGTTTCGTTCGGTACTTCCTTTACGGCTTCCCGATGTCCACCGGATGATGTCATGAAACAATAACAGAACAGATTAAAAAAATTTTATCAGGTCCCTGTTCGGGCGCCACATCTAGTATGATTAAAAAAAATATTAGGTTAAATATATTTCAATTCTATCAATTTAAATCTGTATTTCATACTAGAATGTCGTGTTCCCAGTTTGGCACAGCTTTGCCACAGGAGACACGAAAGCGGTCGAAGACGTCCGTCTTCTGGTCGGCTCCTGATCGTTGTCAGAAGGAGGCTTGTTTATGATTACGCAAAGACTTCTATTACTTGGAAAAGAACAACCCGGATTTCTTTACGTAATCAGTATGAATTTTATAATTACCTAAGGGACCTTTAACAATGAACAGTAAAAAAAAATGCATTTGCAAATGAAATCATTCATAAATGGGGCTGCTATGAGTTGTATAGAAGACAAGGAGCGGCCTTCTGTCTACGACCAGGATGCCACAGTATTCTCTGCTGTAGTAAAAGCTGTTTGACATTCATAAAAATAATATGGCATGGAGATTAAAAAAGTATAAAGAAAAAAAAAACAGAATAAGAAGTCTGGTAAACACTAAATATATTCTAATAATTCTCACAAGCAATTAGAGCTACTCTATAGACAGCATAACTTACATAAGTAATTATCTAACTCCATGGTGCGAGCAGATTTCAGTCTGTCCTGTACTAGCTCCTATGTTCGCGTTTTTGTCACAAATTACAGTCACTTTTCTCCTTCGTTAAAGACAATTCTTGCACTGTTCAACACCTCTGATAAAAATAGCTTGCCGAGTTACAGTTTCGAACATAAATTACTTGAATGTTATTAATTAAGAATGTTGTCTGCACGCTGGCAAGACCGCTCACTTTGTTAGCTTAAAGTCGACCTCCTTTACGTGTTCACGTCACAAGCAGAAGTACATTAAAAAATCTGAAGATCTACCAAAGTTTTTTTTACTGTCATTTTTTTTTTTTAGATCGAAGCGGAACGTCGTTCAGCTTCTGTTAAAATGCTTCTTTGACTGCGCAATCGATGTATTAGCGTCCGCGCTAGATGCGCATCTTTACAGTTATGTAAATTATACAAAACAAATGTCTTTCAAAGAATACTCAAAGCTTTCATAGGACGGAAATACCAATAATATTACAGACTGTGAGAGCCACTCGAGCCATTCTGCGTCCTGTTCACAAAATTTGGGAAAAGATGGTATAGCAGCTGTAGTAGGTAGTGCTGGTTCTGTCGGGAACGTAGCGTTTGCAAGTAGTTGCTCCATCATGTTCAGAAGTGTAGAAATCTGGGCAGCCTGAAACTGAAACAACTGGATTTGCTGCGTGGCATCTAACGCTTGCAGCTGCAGCGCCAAAGCAAGAGGCGGGAGACATGGGGTGGTCATATTGGAAGACAAACTCTACAACAATTTCAAACAAATAATATTAGTAGTTTTGTTTCCAGAAAGCAAATTGACAATACTTTACTTGACTAGAGCAAATGTCGCTAGTAAGAAGCGACATTAAAACAGTATAGCTCTTGCTATATACAGAGTCCAAGGAAACACTTGTTACTGACAGCGTAGCACTAATCACGTTGCACACTCGGGCTGATCTTGTGCGGCCGAGGCCAGCAGGAGCTGCGTTTATACGCAGCTATTGTAGGGGGCACGACTGGCGCGGCACGGTCCGATTCCGCGCACCATTGGCCGCCGATTCTTCACAGCCTTCGCTGCTCTTGCGTGCCGCCTCTTCATTCCGGCGTTTGTGGTTACGCCAGAACAGTTAGCTACTCACTGTAAACTAAACATCATGTTTCATATGTGCAGCGTACTGTGACACTCTGCACAGGAGAGGTCGATTGGCAGAATGCATTTCAGTCACTCCCAGCATCCCCAGGATGGAGTTCCAGGTTAGTCTGTAGCTCTAAAATACAAATGTATTTTAACTCTTAATTATAACCCATTTTCTTTACTTTCTCATCCATAATTTATGCACTATTAATAATTTTGGCGTGAATAAAATCATTTTAATTAAACATCTACTAAAACCAATGTACAGGAACAGCAGTAAGCAATAACATAAATATTTTGTCTTACATTACGTTTCTTTAACTTCTATGACTCTCATATCTGCCGTCAAAACAAACTTCTCTGACTCTCATATCTGCCGTCAAAACAGTGAATCAGTAGAATATTTCAATAAAGAAGTTGCCTGGCTTGAGTAGCAGTGGGGGCGCTCAAGTTTTTAAAGGCTGTAGAAAGGAATAAACGTACCTTAAAGTAGATTCACATTGGACACCGATGGAAAGGAAGGAATGGAAGGGAAGGTCACCTACATCAACATCAGTAGTCTGTAAAACTACCGTGAACTGCGTGACAGAGGATAGTTCCCACTGTACCACATATTAATGTCCTTTTCTTTCCATTCACATCTTGATCATGGGATGAATGGTTGGTTAAATGCCTCTTTGCTCACTGTATTGTCTACACTGTCTCTCTGAGAGTGACATGTAGGGGTATTTAATAATACATCTGTATGCTGACAGTGAGAAGCGCAACTGTCATGAAATATTATTGAGTCAGTTTTATTAAATATTTCTTGTAAGTACTAGAGCGCAATGTCAAAGGTCACGATATTAGCGCAACTGTCAGAGAAACATTATCAACTGCGAGAAAAAAGCTCTCTGCAGTGTGGAGTATTCCGAGACGTTACTGGGACAAGGAGAAGCGGTGTAATGGAGGCTGTAACTTGGGCCTTCAGCTGAAGCCGAGAACAGATGTCGAGGAGCATACTGAGGTTTTCGTATTGTTGAAGGGCCGCCATTGTGATATTTTTTGAAGATGGAAATTTACTTAAGAGCAAAGGAGTATAAAAGTCAGCTTAAATGTGATTAAATGTTAGTAAAGACGAAAAGAAGATTAAATTAATAAAAGTTTGCGAAAAGATGAGCTATTTTGCATCCACAATGAATGTTTCTGGGTTCACATGTATATGTATAAACAGCTGTCTCTCTCGATGAATGAGTGCCAGTTCGATCCTGCACACAGTCCTGTTCCATTGGACGAGGCCACCTATTGTCAGAACAGTTTTAATTTTATCAGTGACTTTCCCCCCAATCTGATACCATCATTCAAGAATCATTGGAGTGTACCTACCCCATAGCCTACATCTACATGGATACTCTGCAAACCACATTTAGGTGCCTGGCATAGGGTTTATCGAACCACCTAAACAATAATTCTCTTTTGTTCCAATCTCGTACAGTGCACAGAAAAAACGAACACCTGTATCTTCCTGTGCGAGCTTTGATTTCCCTTGTTTTATTGTGATGATCGTTTCCCTCTGTGTAGGTCGGAGTCAACGAAATATTTTCGCATTTAGAGGAGAAAATTGGTGATTGAAGTTTCGTGAGAAGATTCTGCCACAACGAAAAACCCCTTTGTTTTAATTATGTCCACCCGAATCCTGTATCAGTTCAGCGACACTCTCTTCCCTGTTTCGGGATAACACAAAACATGCTGCCCTCCTTCAAACTTTCTCGATGTAATTCATCAACCCTATCTGGTAAGGTTCCCACACTGTGCAGCAGTATTGTAAAAGAGGATGGATAAGCAAAGTGTCGGCAGTGTCTTTAGTAGATCCATACATTTTAAAATGTGCACAGATGGCTAAATAAATAAATAAATAAAATAAATAAAGATCTGTTACATTTTCTAAGTGTCCTGCCCATAAAACCCAGTCTTTGGTTAGCCTTCCTCATGACATTTTCTGTGTGTTCATTCCAATTTAAGTTGTTCATAATTGTAATTCCTAGGTATTTAGTTGAATTTGTGGCCTTTAGATTTGACCGATTTATCGTGTAAACGAAGTTTAACAGATTCCTTTTAGTACCCATGTAGATGACCCCAAACTTTTCGTTATTTAGGATCAATTGCCAATTTTTGCACCATACAGGTAACTATTCTAAATCATTTTGCAATTTGTTTTGATCTTCTGATGACTTTACTAGATGATAAATGACAGTATAACCTGCAAACAACCTAAGATGGCTGCTCAGATTGTCTCATAAATTGCTTATACAGATAAGGAACAGCAAAGGGCCTATGACACTACCTCTGATTACCGTGGCTGTGTACAAACATAACGTTTCAGAGAACAGCAGTCTAGCAGCATCAGCAGCATGGAGCAGAAGAAAGCTGCTACATCCCAACACAATTCTCTTACAGATTTAGGTGACTGTGAGAATTTAGATAATGTTGAAATACTTTCAAAGCTTGGTAGATAAGCTCTTTTCAGATGAGGGATACTTAGGTATGCAAGAGGTTACACAGACTTTGTAGTATTACACATTCCATATAGTAGAAATATTTAAAACTTCATTAACTTATGAGTAGTAAGCAAATACACAGCCATTTAAGGTAGTAGTGTATTGCTAGAATCTCTACTTAATCCTGTTTCTTGAAAATTTGTAAGTAGGCTTCTGAAGGATAGTTGATATCCATCTTCATGTATCTGGCAGTTCAGGTTTTCCAGCATCCTAGGCTGTCACATGCATCAGATAAACATTTGATCAGCCATGTCACTCCTTTCTATATACATTCAACATACCCTCTCAGCCGTTGTCTACACACTTCAGCAATTTATTGGTATGCACCACCTGCTTTACCTTTATGATTTAGCTGATGTTATTCCGTTTCAGATCCCTATGGCCAGCTATTTTAATAAGTTGAATGATTCGAATTGTAAATGGGATACTACAACTTTTCGTTTTGTAGAGCCCAATTTTTTAATTTCTAGACAGTTAAAGAAAGTTGTCAATGTGTGTATCTTTTGAAAACTTATGAAAGTATAACTGAATTTTATGCAGTTTTTTTCACAAAGAACATCATTATAAGAAACACAAATGTGGAATGAGGATGTGTTCAAATTAGGTGGAATTACTCCACCATGTGACTTTGCAGAGATCAGTGATGAATACAGTAAGTGTGGTCATGAGAAACCATCCATAATGCAAAAATTGATTTTATAGCATTTGAAATAAGGATTTCGCAATGATAGTAGAGTTTATTGATGGACTAAAACAAAATTCACAGCAGATGCTCATGACAATAACTATGAGGTATATTTTTCACACGGCTGAGAACTGAAAGAGTAAGAGTGTTGTCATCCAAACATTTCAAGTCATAATAATTATTTTATTGAAAAAGTACAGTATATAAATATATCATACAATGTTTGGAATGGATTACATTTTGCATTTTCCTTTACCCTTTACGATCTGTTTACTTTCTCATAATCAGTACCAAATCATGGTAAAATTTGTATTTTTCTCCTTTAATAGAACACCATCAAAGAAAAGTTTTTAATGTAAATTATTCCATCTAGGTAAGTCGTTATTTATGCACAGTACAGGCGTTTTCTCTGTTGAGATATTATAAATTCTAAATAAGTTTTCAGTTTGAGGTATTTATCCCCTTTTGAGCAAGAACACTCGTAGGACAGTTCTTCAAGTGCTTATGAAAACTTCGCAATGTGACAGTAAAATGAACCAAATAATAAAAGACGCACACTACATTTACATGCAACATAACCTTCAGAAGACGAAAAGCGAATTTCGGAAATTGCTTTTTACTGTTGTGTTTATATGGTAAAGCTACACCACTCAGATGGAAATGCCAAACAACTGCAAAAAGTCGAAGTAGTGATCTCAGCAAGAAGCAGCTAAAGTCAACAGCCATCTTGTGTTGTATCCACAACACGTTGGGTCATTAAGAGATTACTATTTAAGTGCACAGAAATCGTAATGCGTGTTATTAAGTTATATTTGTGTGATTTCAATGCAACATATGTTTTCGCAGTTCCAACTTCATTATGGTTATGAAGTACTGTTTACTAATGGAATTTACACAGCATAAAATTACGAAATAACGTTCATGTCTTCATGTTTCATATGGACAATGTAATGAGACAGACGTGGTTCCATTCAATTTCAAGCTAGAATTTCGCAATTACTAATTATTCAGTAAGTTCTGTTTTGAATGAAATTAAGTAATGCATGTTTTGGATTATAGTATATTATTTTTTGCTGGGTCACTTGGCCTGTATGTATTGTGAACAATGCACTTCAAAGTTCGTTTTTCAGATATGTCACAGAATTTCAAAGCTAGCAATAGTAAGTGAGAAGTATCTGCCACATATGGAGAAACAATAAATGCTTCGCTTTCAAAATCATGGCTTGATTCAAATGTCATGTTTCCGATCTGTCCAGTCCACCCATCTTCAGGTGCAGGACTGTCTCGAGCGGGACAAGAAGAAAAAATGGGGAACACTGGAGGCAATAGTACTGTGGAAAGCATCAAGATTAGTGTAGCCAGCCTTAATGAGTATGTAAAAAGAATTTTGTGTAATTTTTTAGTGAAACTGACTGCGATGTGCATATCTCAGTGTTTTTGCACAAAAATTCTATTTGGAACTTTCAAAGGTGTCAGCAGTTGTGTTTACAAATGTAGTCATGTTGTATATGCTATACAATAATTAATTGCAATTACGCATTCGTAATTGTTTTTGTCTCATTTTCACACAAGGAGCAATAGGAGTGTGTGTTTGCTCTGTTAACTAACCACATTTAAGTATCAACTCAACTTTCCGAGCCACACAATATTCTTTTGGTGTTGGCTGTTTTAAATTACGATCGCTGCCTGGCTATGACGTTAGACACAATTGTTTGGCGTTGTCTCTAGGTGATGGTGGTTAAAGCAACGTTTAAACATGTAAATATAGCGTCGCCAAAGCAAATTTAATTTATTTATGGATCATCTATGTCACCGTATGAAAGATAGTGGACTTGTCACAGATAGAAATAAAAAATATGGAATGTACACAATGAAACTGCCTGCAATATATACCAGTAAATTCGCAATTTCTTTGCATATAAATGCTGTATAATAATTTGTTTCCCAGTAATAACTTCATATAGAATAGATGGTAATATTCAGTAGATAGTAAAGTAATCTAGCATTAACTGAAACATACAATGATAGAAACTTCTCACAGGGTTTATTACACAACTGCATTACCTACATTTGAGATTAGTTTAAAAAAAACATTTTTTTGGTCTTCAAGATATTCATTTATTGATAACAACATTTATCAGTTTAAACTAAGTTCTAATTTAAAAATGTATATGATCCTTTAAGTCTTGAATGTATTGAAGCAATGCAATGAAGAGGTTAATACCCATGTAGGTTAAATGCCTCTGAGCTTGTACTCCATTTATTTTTTCTATGTGGAGATCATCCGAGTTCCTTGTGCCATACTCGTGAAAATCAGCATTTGTGTGGAGATTGCTTAGATTTGTTTTGGTTAAGAGTGCATATTTAAATATATAGAGTGGTGGCAGAGTAAGTATTCCTAATTTCCTGAAAAGAGGTCTCCAGAGAGCTTGTGTAGGACTATGAGTAATTGTTCAAACAGAGCGTTTTTGTAACACAAAAATTCGGTTTTAATTGAGAGTTTGATATGGCCCAGAACGCTATTCCATTTGAGACAACAGAATGAAAATATCCAAAGTATGCAATCTGATGCCTTCTAAAGTGCAAACATTTGCAATAACTCTCAGAGTAAAACAGGCTGTGTTAAGTTTCTGTGTAATAAATCTTACATGGTGTTTCCAATTCATAGTTCATCTATACACATTCCTAACGGTTTTGTAAACACCTCTCTTTCTGTTAGTCTGTCATCCAGCTCTAGATAAATGTTCATCGTGAATCATTTTACCAACTGTGAGTAATTTGTATTCTTTGCATTCAGTATAAGTTCCTTTGCACTGAACCAAGTCTAAATACTTTTTAGGTTTTTATCATTAGTGGAATGTAATTAGTTTTTGAAGTGGCTCACAATTAGACTTTTGTCATATGCATACAATACAATTTTGGCTGTATCATATTGTAAATGTAAATCATTCACATACATGAGAAAGGGTAGTGGTCCTAAGACGCTGGCTGGGGTATTCCTAAAGGAAGTTCTTTTGCTTTTGAAACTAATCTTATTTTTTAAATTTGAACTAACAGTGTTAAGCTGTACAATATGAGATCTGGTTTTGTGATATGACTGTAAACATATTTTAGCTCTTCCTCTAATACCTATTGGCTCCAGCTTACAAGGAGGGTTTCATGGCAGATGGTAGCGAAGGTTTTAGACAAATGTAAATTTATTCCTACTACACTTCTGTTTTTCTCAGCATTTTAATTATTTCTTGGCTATAATCTATGCCTGCAGTTTCTGTGCTGCATTTTGCAAGAACACCATGTTGATTACAGTTCCAAATTTCTTTGTTGTCTAGGTAATTAGTGACTCTCGATTTCACCTGATTCTGTAAGACTTTGAGAAAGCAGAAAGAAATAATATGGGACAATAGTTTTCTACTTTGTATCTGTCTCCATTTTTAAATAGTGGTCTCACTTTTGAGACCTTTAGCTGCTGAGGAATCATATCCACAGTAAAGGATGAATTTGCAATATGTACTAAAGGTTTTGCAATCCGATTGAAGTCTTTATTATGACTGAAATTGGTCGTTCATCTACAACTGCTGCCATTTTTTATTTTAAGCTCCTAGTCAACCTAATTACTTCTTGTTCATTTTTGAAGGAATTTTTATGCTACAGGCAACCCTTGGAGCCGGTATTGTCTCTTGTTTTGTAAAATTTACGTTTATTGAATGTGGTACATTTAGATAATAGTTATTAATGTAGTTTGCCATTTCCAGCTTTTCTACATTATAATTTTCACTGTTTTTGAGTTTCATTTCTTCCTCTTGTTGAATGATACCAGTTTCATTTCTTCCCACATAGTTTTTGATTTGACGTCTGAGTTGTTTATTAAATTGTCATTATTTAGCAACTTTACCTTCGCTTTCGCCTTTCAGTATATTTTTCTATATCTTTTTACATATTCCCAAACTTTGGACCTGGGCACATTTGAGTTCTTGGTTCAATCATCTCATAGTTACACTGGAAATCCTAGTACCTGTAGTTACCCTAGGTTTATGTAATTTTTTTTCTGAAGAATTGGACCTCATTAATTTCTTTGGGAAACACATTCCAAATCGTGACATAAATGTGGAAGAAAAGATATTATATGAATTATTTGTACTTGGTTCTGATAGCACATCTGTTCAGCATTCATGGGTTAGACAGTTAACAAAATGTGTGCATGTGATTCTTCAATCTCTCCAGGCATATTTTATGATGAAATAAATCTCAGGTGAACAGCCTGGTATGAGTGTGCATAGGACACAATATGTACTGGTACATCAGCGCACCTGAGGATGGCAACGTGGTCGATTACCGAAATATTGTGTCCTATGCATGCTCATACCAAGCTGTTGACCCGAGATTTATTTCGTCAAAATGTGTGCAGCTTTTTTCAGAAAAACTGTTTTATATGTGTGGTGTGAAAGTCTTTCTCTCACAGACACTGGGGTACTGTAAGTACAAGAGTATTGTAATCGGATAAAGCAAGGTCAGTGTCAAATACCTTCATTCCATTGGAATCTAAGCTAAAGAATGTATTATTTATAAGAGTCTGTGATGTTGTGTTATTGTTGATGTTGTGTTATTCGATAGCACCCATAATATGAGGTAACATGTCAAAATATTCTGAAAATGATCTTTAACTGTACCGTTGCACAGAAGAGGCACAGTAGCTTTTTAGTTGTACCCAATGTTTAGCATCATTTTTAGTATTGAAATAAATTTCTGTACACCTCCACAAGGTGACCTACATACAATCATTATTACTGTTTTCCTTAGTTTTGCTATACAACTGAATAGCA
This sequence comes from Schistocerca nitens, assembly GCF_023898315.1. Classification (NCBI taxonomy): domain Eukaryota; kingdom Metazoa; phylum Arthropoda; class Insecta; order Orthoptera; family Acrididae; genus Schistocerca; species Schistocerca nitens. The sequence continues at coordinate 578,147,520 of NC_064615.1, read as the reverse complement.
ACTGTTTCAAAATGCTTTGCTACACTTAACTTTTCAATATCACACCTCCTTTTGAATTTTACCCCCTTTTTTTGGTAAATACAGACACCACCATTTTTGGAATATTCCCTAGAGTAAAAGCTTGCTAGTCTAAAAGGATGTATAACAATGTTGTTTAACTCATATTCCCTACATCATTGCTCTGAAAGACACAAGCTCTCAGTGCTAAACTCATCTAAGTCAACTTCTAGTTCAAAGTATTAATTCCTTAGACACTGAATTTTTATGTCATAAAGGAATTAAAGACATTAGCTGCCAGTGGGCATTGATTTATATCAATGGGGCAAGTTGAAAATTTGTGCTGGATATGGATTCGAACCTGGAGCTCCTGCTCACTAGGCAGATGCGCTGACCACTATGTCATCTGGACACAGTGGTCCCCACAACTGTAACGACTATCCTAGCACACTTCCCATCAGACCTAACTTCTCAAATTATACTACATACTATAAAAGTTGTGCCTCTGCTCATTAGCCCCAGTACTAGCAGCATCTCACTGATTCCCATAAGAGTTCAAGCTTGGTGTGCATCTGCACTGAAGGGATCATTGGCTGTCATCATCTTAATTATATATGTCATGTGTGTTCTTTCAGATGTATCTGAAACAACAGCCACCATTTTGATCCCGCAGCCACTATGAATCAAGATACAAGCGAATTAATGCCAGCTGCCAGTTGGCACTGATTTATATCAAGGGGGTAAGTTGAAAGGGATTGGGATTCAAATCCAGCTCTCCTGCTTACTAGGTGGATGTGCTGAGCACTGTGTCATCCAGACACAGTGGTCACCACAAGGACTGCCCTATCACACCTCAATCTGACCCAAAATTCTCAACTTATAACACACACTACTGATGTGCCCCCGCTCATTAGCCTCATTACTCGATGCATCTCGTCGATACTGGACCAATAACCGTACAGTTTGGTCCCCTCCCCCAAATCAACCAACTGTTGATGGCTATGAGAGTTTGAGCTTGATTTGCATCTGCGCTGAATGGATCATAGGCATTATCACCCTATTTATGCAGGGTGTTACAAAAAGGTACAGCCAAACTTTCAGGAAACATTCTTCACACACAAAGAAAGAAAATGTGTTATGTGGACATGTGTCCGGAAACTCTTACTTTCCATGTTAGAGCTCATTTTATTACTTCTCTTCAAATTACATTAATCATGGAATGGAAACACACAGCAACAGAACGTACCAGCGTGACTTCAAACACTTTGTTACAGGAAATGTTCAAAATGTCCTCCGTTAGCGAGGACACATGCATCCACCCTCCGTCGCATGGAATCCCTGATGCGCTGATGCAGCCCTGGAGAATGGCGTATTGTATCACAGCCGTCCACAATACAAGCATGAAGAGTCTCTACATTTGGTACCGGGGTTGTGTAGACAAGAACTTTCAAATGCCCCCATAAATGAAAGTCAAGAGGGTTGAGGTCAGGAGAGAGTGGAGGCCATGGAATTGGTCCGCCTCTACCAATCCATCGCTCACCGAATCTGTTGTTGAGAAGCATTCGAACACTTCGACTGAAATGTGCAGGAGCTCCATCGTGCTTGAACCACATGTTGTGTCGTACTTGTAAAGGCACATGTTCTAGCAGCACAGGTAGAGGATCCCGTATGAAATCATGATAACGTGCTCCATTGAGTGTAGGTGGAAGAACATACTGACGAAACTAAAATGAGCTCTAACATGGAAATTAAGCATTTCCGGATACATGTCGACATAACATCTTTTCTTTATTTGTGTGTGAGGAATGTTTCCTGAAAGTTTGGCCGTACCTTGTTGTAACACCCTGTATATGTAGTGTCTGTTCTTTTGGACTTGTCTGAAAGAACAGACACAACATATACACTGAACATTTAGATTCATAACTTGAAAAGAGTTTGGGGAGGCCTAGACTTAATTACACTTAAAATTTGTTTAGTGAAGTTGGCTGTAGAGAGGTTGGTTGTCTGCACACTTGTTGACATTGTTATACAGCAACTTTTCCTGTACTGGGGTAAAAAAAAATTCTGATTTATTTTGAAGGTCATTTTGGTCTTTAAGTCATTTTCTATTCTTTGGTTTGTCAGTTGTCACTATAAGTTGCACTGATCTTGTTTTTCGTTGTTAGTACTTAGATTTGTGGAGTGTTTCTGTAAAGTATTATTCTTGTTTTCACACTTCTGTGTGCTTGTTCCAGCAGACATGGGCTGTACTACATTTGTTATTCCATTGGATGTTGGAGCTATTGGAGTACACAATTTATCTTGAACTATTCCTTTATGCACAGCTTGCAAAGCTAGGCAAGGTGTTGTGGATGTTACCTAAATTTTTGTACACATATTAGAGTGCTTCGTTGCACACTCTATTTCCATCTGTAATATAATAGTATCATCACCTTTCTTCACAGTAAATTTCAGACATGTTTTTTAATTGTTTACAAATATGCATATTTTGGTTAGGGACTCTACTGGTGTTTTGCAGTCCTATGTGTTTAAACTCAAAGGAGCATCTGGCTTAACTAAACCTGTTCCATTAACTTGTAGTTCTTTCAATACTTCTGCCATTTGTCCTGTGTGACTGGCAGTGAGAATCAGTATTTTTCCTTGAATTCTGTAGTTTCCATTTGTACTGTGCTTGTGTTTTCCGGACTGTCGTTGTTTTTACAACGATCACTTGTATTTGCACCTTTTCTTCTATCAAAACACTTCGTAACACACACATTTGAGTCTGCCGCTGTGGTAATTTAACTTGTGAACTCTTTACTCTGCGTTTCTGTTCCTCTATTTAGAGTTTTCGTAGGTTTTGTTTTGGGTGATGCAAAGGATTTCAGGTAACTTAGTAGTTCAGTATTTTCCTTCCTTTAAAGAATGAATTGCTGATTGCATATTTACAAGACATTCTTTTGAATTTTCACTATTAGCTACAAATTTCGTATATGGCGTATTTTTCGACTGTCAATTAGTTCCGCAAGAGCGCTGTGTTTTTTCTGTTAAGTCCTTGCCGTTCACTCTTAGTTCATAGCAATTTATACGTTCGTGCTTACTCCATGTTGAATTCTGTGATTGTGCTAAGCCCTTGGCAAGCAGTTAAAAAGAGTCTTATTTGTTTTCTCATGAGTCTTGTCTTGGCATATGCTGCATATAAAAGATGTTCTGTATTACTTGACTCACGAGCGAATAAAGTCGTTGTCATCGTGCGTCGTTTGTGCATTACTTATCATAAAATAAGCAGGCTAACCAGTCGGACGTGCTAGTATTCAGTCCTATGTACGAATTGGTGACACCGACGTGATTTACGCCTGCCTGACGCACAGATTAGAGGAAATACTATCGCAGGATGACGGAAAAGCCGACAACGATGAACACTATTGTGTCCAGGCTCGCTGTACGATTACCACCTTTCTGGTCTCACAACTAGGCACTTTGGTTTGCTCAAGTTGGAGCCACTTTCTTGCATCTGGGAATAACCACTGACACTGCCACGTTCGCGCTGATTGTGAGTCAACTTGACCATCAGTAGGCGGCTGAAGTGCTAGATTTGATAACTTCGCTGCCAGGGAAAGGTTCGTACGACCATCTCAAAGCAGAGCTAATCCATCGTGTATCCACTTCACAATGACAGCGCCTCTGCCAAACTTTTACGCGGGAAGACATCGGGCTTCACAAACCATCTCGCTACATGCAAATCAAGATCGACGTACCGGACAACCTGCTAAGAACCATCTGGAGTAGTCAGTTGACAACTGCCATTGCAGTAACCATCGCGTCACAGTCTGACATGCTTTTAGACGCAGTGACAGAGCTAGCAAAGTACAAGACCCTGTATCACCCACTACACAGTGCGCAAGCACACCTGCCATGGTGTCGCGCGCCAACTACGCGACAAAAGTGGGCGTACTGACGCAGCAGACTACGCAGTTGTTGTTTCGCTGTGACGTCAACAACGACTGTGACCAATCCAGATTGTGGAAGCGCCCATGCAGCAGAACATCGACCACCTCGACTACGCCTGGGACAGAAAGGCAGCAGGAGGTATGTCGGTACCACAGTAGATTTGGAAATCAAGCACATTGCTGTACCAAACCTCCAAATACAAGCGGCAGTCAGATGTAGACGCTCTGTCCGATTGGCAGTCTGAATCAGAGCGTCTGTTTGTAAGTGACTGATGTACAGAACAAAAATACCTGGTTGACACTGTCTCCAATCTGTGTATCTTGCTGCGAAAAATTCTACATTGGTGTAGGCTGCGTTTGCCATTCAGTACAGCTGCTGCAAACAGTTCTTCTATTGCGATATATGGGACTCACCAATTTTAGCTGGAGTTACGCTTATTATGGGCGTTCATGTGGGACTTCACGATCGTGGATGTTGCAGAGGCGACAATAGGAGTGGACTTCCTGGCATACTACAACCTTCTGCCTGGCATCGCCAACACGCGCCTGGTCGTTCAAACAACCAGACTGACAGCTGCAGGATTCTGGTGTCATGCAACCATCCAATCCGCCAGACCGACTGAAGCCGCAGATAGCTAGTACGGCGCCCTATTCGAGATTCCCTGGCACTGATAAAACCGCCAGGTGTACCTAAAGATGTGAAACATAACACCGTGCACTACGTAAAGACTACTGAGGGACCCCTGATATCTTGCAGACTGTGACAGTTATCCCTGGATGGCTTAGCAATTGCGAAGGCAGAGTTTGACACTTGATTCAAGAGGGCATCATGTAACCATTAAGTAGCCCTTGGTCTTCACCTCTGCATCTAGCGTCAAAAAAATGTGCACGCCGCCCCTGCAGTGACTATAGAGTGCTTAATATCCACTTAATACCCATACAGTGCCAGCCATTGTTCAGCGCCATTATTCTTTCAATAGCAACCACGCGTTGAGTGGTGCCCGCCCATACAGTGTGTTGGATGCGCCAATACATATATGCAGATAACTGTCACTAAGGAAGACATCGTGAAGACGGACATAATTACACCGCTCGGCCTGTCTGAAAGCAAATTCATGACATTTGGCCTCAGGAATATCGCGCAGATGTGGTAGATATTTAATCAGTTCAGTGTTGCAAAGCTTTTCCATTCAGTTTCACTTACCTTGACAACGTACTGGTATTCATAGCCTCACCAGAAGAATATCACTAGCATCTCATAGAAGTTTTCGAGCTGCTGGATGAATACGACATTGTCCTGAATACAGTGAAGTGTATTTTTGGTCAGCTACGAATCGATTTTCTTGGCCTCAGCATTATCCCGTCAGACTCTACACCGCTACCTGAAAAAGTGGAAGCCATTCTGAAGATCCTCCGCCTCCCACAGTTAAGGAACTGCGACGATTTATAGAGATGTTAAATTTGTTTCGTCGGCATCTTCCATGGACAGCAGAAATTCACTAACAATTAACGAATATTCTGGCAGGGCCAAAATGCAAAGGGAATGCAGCAATAACTTGGACAGATCACATGACTGTTGCGTTCCAACAAGCAAAACAAGCGATAGCAGACACTGCATTGTTGTCGGAATCTGAGCCAAGCGCGCCATTAGGACTGGTGGTGGGCACCGTGTTGCAGCAATGCAACAACGACATATGGCAGGCTCTAGCTTTTTTCTCGTGGATACTCTAACGTCTTAACAGAAGGGGAGCGGTTATATCCGCAAATTGTTAGCGATATACAAGGCAGCCAAGTACTTTGAACCTCAGTTGGAAGCCCATGAGTTAAGACTCTTCACTGACCATAATCCGCTCAAATATGCATTTCGGTAGAAAGATATCCACTAGTTGCCACAGCGGCATATCAGCTTATGTTCATCGCACAGTTCAGCAGAGACGTACAACACATATCCAAATCAAGAATATGGTAGAAGACTGTATCTCCCGAGTCAGTACCACCTCCACTACTAACTGCACAGAACTTGCAGAAACACAATGTACCAACCAGAAACTGCAAGAGTGTTACAGGAAACAACTTCCCTCGTTGGACTTGCAATTGGTGAATTTTTCTGGCACTGGCATCAAGTTATACTGTGATGTATCAACAGCAAAACCACAGTCATTTTTACCAGCAAGATTTCGGAAGAATGCCTTCGACTCTTTATACAACCTTTGCCCTCCAGCGCGCGATCTGGGTTACGCCTCTTCACAGATCGCTTTGTGGGGCCAGGAATTAAGAAAGATCGCCGTGAGTGGAAACGATGTTGTGCACAACGTCAACATTGCAAGGTCAGCTATCATGTACATGCGCAGATTGGCAACTGCCCCAACACTACCACACATTTAACTCACATGAGCGTGGATGTCATGGGACCACAACCATGTGCGAGTGGTCAGTGGTACCTGCTGACAACGATTGTCCATTCACCTGTTGGTCAGAAGCAGCACCTGTGTTCAACACCACTGCAGAAACTTTGGTGCATGCCTTTGTGCTAAACTGGGTACCACATTTCAGCTGTCCTCTGCTCGTTACAACAGACGGTGCTAAGCAGTTCGAATCGGAATTTTTCTCCATGCTGGCGGCATTCTGTGGCATGAATCATTCCAAAACAACTAGCTACCATCCGGCCAGCGATGGAAAGATAAAGCGTTGGCATGAACACTAAAAGCACCTCCATGTGCCACGCTGCCAGACAGAAACTTGACCAATAGTTCCACTTTGCCTATGTAACGCATACAAACCTGTACTAGACGCTTCCTCTGCAGAACTGGTGTAAGGAGAATCGCCATGACTGCCTAGCGAATTTGTAGATGTGGTTTTGCAGCCTGATACAGACCTATCTACCTTCGCTAGGTGCCTTAGAGATCACATTAAGAAGATCCAACCCTCGCATCCGTCCAGACACGGAACATGGAATGTTTGTTCATGAAGACCTCAGTAAGTGAACACATGTGATGTTCTGTCCTGATGACATCAAACCATCATATACAGGGCCACACAGTGCTGTCAAGAGGGGAGGTCGCACTCTGGACATTCTGGTTAATGGAAAACACGCTACTCTTACAACAGACAAGGTGAAGCCAGCATACGTCTTTAAGGAACGCCCCCCCTCCCCCCCCCCCCACAAACACATCGAGACTCGATGGATATGGCCTCTCCCAGCACCTAGTCCAACAACAGCAACTCAGGTACCACCACCGGCCAAGATGTCAGCTGCAGGTGAACAGTGCGCCATGAGATTTGGTTGATTTGAGCTTCCTGGCCGGCACTCCACTTATGCTGAGGGGGCTTTTGTAGCAAAAGCACCGAGCAGTTCTGTATGGTGCAGTGCTCGAATGTTTCACATGTATGCCACAAGCGCTCGATTTCGCGCTGTCACACTAGCTCCACACTGACTACCAGAAGTGATGTGTTTTGTCTATTAGCTCTGTGCATTTACTCTTTGTTTGTAGCAATTTATATGTTCATGCTTACTCTATGTTGAGTTCTGTGACTGTGCATAGCCCTTAATAAGCAGTCAGCAAGAGTTTGTTTTCTCATAAGTTTTGTCTTGGCATACACTGTGTTTTAAAAAAAATGGTTCAAATGGCTCTGAGCACTATGGGACTCAACATCTTATGTCATAAGTCCCCTAGAACTTAGAACTACTTAAACCTAACTAACCTAAGGACATCACACACACCCATGCCCGAGGCAGGATTCGAACCTGCGACCGTAGCAGTCCCGCGGTTCCGGACTGCAGCGCCAGAACCGCTAGACCACCGCGGCCGGCTTGTGTTTTAAAGAAGTTTTGTATTACTTGGCTCACGAGCAAATAAAGTCATTGTCATCTCAGCAAAGCAGATATCGTTTGTGTGTTATTTATCATAAAATGAGCAGGCTAACTGTCCATGAAGTCATTTCATCCCATCAAAGGAGGTACCGTTTGTGCGTTATTTATCATGAAATGAGCGGGCTAATGGGTCACAGTACTAAGTCCTACGGCCCAAAATGTAGGATCCCAGTAGACACGAAATTTTTCTTGACTACTTTCCGTTTATAGTTGCAGGCTAAAACACTGGCGATTTTATACTGGCCACCATCTTGAAATCTGATAACATGGTGTCTGATAAGGCAGTCGCATCGTGTGCTTTACTCTTCACACGCTGCTGCTAAAATTCTTGCAGCGCCATTTCTAATCGGCGTCAGCTGAGATAATTCAGGCTACACAGTGGAAATATCTTTGTAGCGAGTGTTGACAAAACAGCAAATGCTGTTTGAAGTGAAACATTGTTCGAAAAACCAAAAAAGTATGACAATACCACAATACCATAAGTGAATAACAAAAACACATTAGATATCACAGGCAACCATTACACACAACAGAAAAACCAAAGAACTAAAATATGACGACCTATGAAGGACAACTTCCAAAGATTATTAATACATACACACACACACACACACATGACACTGACAATGCTAATACTTTCGCACTCTCCTACAAAGTTTACGTATATATATGATGAAGTAGGCACCATACCAACAAGTTCCTTCATCATCTGTCATTTGTAATTTTGTAAATGGTAATCTTTTTGTCAGAATGTCTGCTGCCTGTCTATTGGTTGGTGGGTAATCCACTCTAACCTTGTTCTCTTTGACTAGTGGACGAATGTAGTGATATCTTGCGTCTATGTGATTTGATCATTCATAAAATGCTGAGCCATTAATAGATTTGATAGCACTTTCGTTATCTACAGAGGGGTCCAAAAAATGTATCCAGTATCCACTGTTTAAAAGTCCATAACTGGCAAACTAATTGACGGAGTTGTCCCATCTTTGGTAGTGTAATAGTTTGTAGCTCTGGCAATCGCCACACAAGCATTGTATTGCATTGTTTTGTTTTGTCAGATGACAGTCGCCAGATAGTCAGTGCTTTGTTCTTAGTTGCACCTATTTACTCGGTAAACGTGGCTGGCGTAAGGCTTTCAATCGATTAAAGGAAGTCAGTTTTGAAGTGGTATTTTAAGTACGAAAACATTAATGAGGTTCAACGGCAATGGCAAAATGAGTGTCAAACAGAGCCACCGACACGTTTAACGATTCGTCACATTCGAGACAAATTTGAAGCCGAAGTTTGTGTTAAAGATGTACACAAACAACAATCTGGACGACCTGTAACAGTAACAAGTCCAGCTAACTTCCGTCGTGTGTTACAATTCACTCGACCACCACAGAAGTCTGTGAGACAGTGTGCCTGTGAAACTGGAGTGAGTCGCTCAAGCGTTGGGCGAATTTTGAATACAGCAAAGTGGAAGTGCTACATCCCACGATTGCTACACGCAATGAACGAGGACGACCCAGATCGTAGAATGGAGTACTGCGAGTGGTTTACTAACATGGTGCACAACGATGAAGAGTTTGCAGAGATGATTGTGTGGTCTGATGAGGCGCAGTTCAAACTCGGTGGTATAGTAAATCACCACAATTGCATCTACTGGGCCGCCGAAAATCCGAACATCCATGTAGACAAAGCCGTGAATTTGCCAGGAGTAAATGTGTGGTGTGGGTTGTCTTACCGGGGCTTGATTGGGCCATTCTTTTTTGACGGCAGGGTTACCGGTGAGGTGTACCTTCAGAAGCTTCAGACATCCATTTTATGTGCCATTGTCATACAGTTTAAAATTGTTCGCAATTCTTCCTTAACCACATTAATATTTATATATTCAAATGCACAAAATCCCACTTTCCTCATTAAAAGATGTTTCAGATATGAATACGCACTCACCATCTGTATATTCCTTTTGAGAAGGAACAAAAATCTTACAAAGTGTACCGTTCAAAGGACTACGCTCCACCAATTCCACTTGATCCATTTATGGTACTGATAGCTATGTAAGCAACACTAGTCAGATGTTTTAGAGAGACACCTCTTTTTAGCCTATGCCTAGTTTTATTTATAGAGTTATTTTTCGGAAAAATGGTCATCATAAAAATGCACTAGTACAGTTCACATTAAGTGACAGAACAGATACACTTTTCCATTTCAGAAGCAATTCTAGAGAACTTCTGGGAAACCAGTAGACATTCTGTGTCTGTTGATCGATTGTGGATGTTTGACAATGGTTGCTCAAATATTTAACAATGAAATTCTCCCAACAGTCGTGCAAATTGAGAAGTTATTTTATTTTTGCTACCAGTTTCGGCAAATAAATAAGCCATCTTCGGTCCCTATACGCACCTCTAAAAAAATATCGATACTGGCATATTGGAGCCATCTGTTTCTGGATGTCATGAATTCATACCTCAAGTGCTTCCTTCCTTATCAATTGCAGTCAAGTCTTTGAAGGAAGCACTTGAGGTACAAATTCACGACATCCAGAAACAGTATACAAATATCGATAATTTTTGAGAGGCGCATATGGGGCCTGAAGATGGCATACTGAATTACCAAAACTGGTAGCGAAAATAAAATTAAATCAATTCTAAATTTGCAAGGCTCTTTGGCGAATTTCTTTGTTAAATAGTAGAAATGCTTGTTGTTAACTTACTGCGTTGAACCCATGCAGTACCCAGCTGAACAGAGTGGGAATTTACAGGATGTTTTTTCTGTGTCAATTTCTTGTGCTGAATATTCTGGAAAAAAAAAGAACAAAACTCTTGATTACAGTCAACAGAGCAACTGCGAGTGACATATCAAACTTGTTTAAATAAACAAACAGAAACCACACAGTTTGATTCATGGCAGCTGATAATACATTTCACTTATACATAATTAAATTACTATAAGTTAGATATCTTAACATTAGTACTAGTTGTGAAGTTTTTTTGTGCAGAAAATCTCTCCACTTCCATGATGAAGGTTATAAAATTTAAAGTATAAAATCTTATTATTACGAAGATGCAGCCAAATATGGTTGATGATGTGGTATTGATGTACTTTCAAAAGGAATTCTGAAAATTTATTCCAATTTAATAAGTAATGTCTTTAGTGATACACTATATGATCAAAAGTATCCGGACACCCCCAAAAATATAAGTTTTTCATATTAGGTGAATTGTGCTGCCACCTATTGCCGGGTACTCCATTAAGCGACCTCAGTAGTCATCAGACATCGTGAGTGAGCAGAATGGAGCGCGGATTTCCACACTACTAAATATCTCTAGGTCCACTGTTTCCAATGCGATAGTGAAGTGGAAACGTGAAAGTACACATAAAGCACAAAAGCCTACAGGCCGACTTCGTCTGCACGGCCTGTGGCAGAGTGGTTACACAACAATAACATCCCTGTAATGACTGGCCTGCACAGAGTCCTGACCTGAATCCTATAGAACACCTTCGTGATTTTTTTTGGAATGCCGATTTCGTGCCAGGCCTCACTGACTGACGTCGATATCTCTCCTCAGTTCAGCACTCTGTGAACAATGGGCTGCCATTCCCCAAAAATCCTCCCAGCACCTGTTTGACTGTATGACTGCGAGAGTGGAAGCTGTCTTCAAGGCTAAGGCTGGGCCAACTCCATATTGAATTCGGGCATTACCGATGGCGGGCGCCACGAACTTGTAAGTCATTTTCAGCCAGGTGTCTGGATACTTTTGAATACGTGATGTATATGTAGTGCTTCAATGGCAGAGGAAATTTTTCCAGACAGTCAAAATTTGAATTTGTCAAACCTCTTAATAAGAAAGGTGACAAGACAGACTTACACTGATCATCAAAGACATTATGACCACCGATCTACTATCGATATAAACCTGTCCACGCGACAATAGTGTCCCCTGGCGACGACTGACTACTAATCATACACGCAAGTAGTATCAGGGAGTGTGCTGCCTGTGTGCAGAATAGGGAAGCTGTGCAATCTATCTGAGTTTGAGGGCAGATTGTGATAGCTCAAAAGCTTGGCATGAACATTTTGGAAACTCCACGACTTGTCAGGTGTTTGGGGAGGGCTATGGTGAGTGTCTTCAATGTGCGTTGAAACCAAGGCGAAACATGGGAATTTTAAAAAACACCTACATACAATGGGGATAATAGAAGAAGACCCCAAATTTAGGATGTGTGGAGTGGGTGAGGAAACTGCATCACATTTGATCTTCGAATGTGAGGCATTGGAGATTAAAAGACACAGAATATTCAGATCAACCAGACCTGAAGAAATTGTGTCCATGAAAGCACTGGTAAAGGATCTTCTTGCACTGTTCAAAGACACTGGTTGGCTTTACGAGAGACACAAGGAACGATACCACACAATAAACCTTGTTTCAGTGAGGGCAGCAGCAGGCTTGGCCATTGTTGTTTTTGTGTCCCTGATAAAATCAGTCAATCAATCAATCAAGGATTCGATCACAGATAAATATATGTGACAAGCAAGACTATAAATAAGATTTCTGCTCTTTCATTCGCAGCAGTTTCAGTTGTGCTCTTAGCTTCCTACCTAACCACACCCTCGGAAATCGCGACGTATTCCGAATATATACCATTGCTGCTCGTTTTACATGCAACAGTTCTTTTTGTTTAATTATTTACTACATTGTCCATTACAACATTTGTAATACTACGTGTATGTATTGTGTGTTTGTTTGTGTGTGTGTGTGTGTGTGTGTGTGTGTGGAGTGGAATGTAATGTTTCTGTAATTATGCTGCTGATGATGACGATGATGATGATGATGATGATGCGAGGAGGGAGAGGGTGAAACCTGGTGCCAACACATAGCCTATTACTTGTGAATAGCACCAATGCAGCAGCCAAGCTAAACGTCACCATCTGACAGACAGCTCAACATCAACAGTGTCACATGTTCTCACTTCATGAGACACTGCAGAGAGATTGGTATTTAAACCAGGACATTGTTGCGAAGTCTGGTGATCAAGAACCTCTTGCCACCACGTCTTATCCGCTTGCCGGCCAAATACTAGCAGTGAAGTTTCTTTCCACACCAGGGTTCGAACCAGCTTATATCCCCACACAAGCCCCAGTGCACAATCATGCATTAACATCCTTGCTCACAGGGGCAGGTTCTAAAAACACTTTAATCTACACCCTTAGATTCGTGCCTAACTGTAACCTCGGAAATCGCGACATATTTAGGAAAAACGGTTCAATATTTGTGACAATCAGGAATATTTATGTCATTGCAGATTGTTTCAGTCACAGGAGTTTCATCTTTCACGTTTCAATCAGAGTGAAGACACAAAATGGAAGAACTCATTACTGAGAGTACACACTGTTATACATAATGAACATCAAATATTGCAGAACATACTTCTGTTACATGAATAAAAACTTCCAGAATGTGTTAGAAATGAGAAGAAGAAAAATAAAATTATTTCACAGGTTCCTAGTTTCAAACCTACTTTCCTTCACTCAACAACAACACATCTCTAACCACAAGGAACACATAGATGGTGCAGCTTATAAACTGTTTACACTAAATTTTCCTAGGTCGTTTCAGTCAATGTGTCATTAACCGACATTTAATTGTGATAAATCGCCACTAGAGTTATACATCCTAGCTGCACCTTTGCCTTTAAATGGCATAATGTCATAACTCGCAAGTTATAATGTGGAAACAGCCAAAATATGATGAATTGAATATAATGGCTCAAAAGTAGCGAGTGAGGGACGTCACATGACTTTCCAATTTCAGCCAAGTTCCAGACGTACTTCCGATATTTAGTCCCTCAGCTCCATGTTACCTTCACAACTACATCACTGTGAGTTAACACTAGAGGGCATTTCTTAGCAGTTATACGGCGATATCTATATATTTTAGTATTTTCATCATTTAATGCAATCATTTGATAGTTGTACATCATCTTGTTCAAGCACATATATAAAAAATATAAATTTTTATTTTGTTCTTTTGCTTATCAGCTGGAAACTGTTAAGAATAATGTCCTTGTAACTTATGGACCTCAGCGCCTCATTTATATTCTAGTCAAGTGACCATGTTGGTAGACATTATTACTTGAGTTCAATCATTTCCACAAATGGCACTTTATGTTTGGAGATGGTTATTTACTGTTCAGGAATCGGCTTTTGTGTGCAGTGTAGACATGACCACCAGCTGCTACTTCATCATCTTTCAGTCTGTAAGCTCACTGATTTTAATATAAAAAGACTATTTGTATGTTCGTATCTAGTTTATAATAACTTATTTTACAAATTCCACATAAGTTCAGTATCTCACGTTTTGTGGAAAATTTACCGTTGGGTGAGACTGACATAATCCGTTTTCAGCGCAAAATTTGCACTCTGTTTAATCAGTGGCTCTGCAGCCATCAGTCAGCAGTTTACAATTGTGTTGCTACATGAGCATCCGAGGAGCTGCCAGCAGTCAGATGGGTAAATGCTACATCGTTATTTAATTATACTTCCCTTTGACGGCATGCTTATCAGACCTTCTGTAACTGTGCTGATTTTGTTCTACAGTGCTCATTTTCTGATGATGATTGCTACGAAATTTCAAACCAGTCATTTATAAAATATTTTGATATAGTCAGTAGCAGCTTGTGAGTATACATTCTGGGTATTCACAAATTTTTATATTCATATAAATTTGAAAATGTGAAATTAATAGCATCTGCTGTATAACAGTTATGCTTATCAACAAGTTTATGCAACTACAGCCCTACCAATAATAATAAAAACAGCAATAACAATAATAAGATGCTTAGCTTATCTGACAAAAGAAAACATTGTTTTGTGGAATTTTGTTGTTTTCTACATAATTAAGCACAATTTTAGCAATAATGAAATAATGTGTGAGCTTTTGCAACTCTCCATTTCGAATTTTTGTGTAAGTGGGAGTTCTCACGTTTCTCCATTTTTTCGGACAAATGTACAAAATCTCTAACAGATGTATTAGTTCGTGAATTTACTTCAGGCTTAAAATAAGATATTCATACGCTGCGCCCACACAATAACTTGGGCTAACTGTACACTTCCTTGTTAAATGTTTGCTTGTAGTCATGCTTATTTGATTTCGTCACCCTCTCAATCAAAGAAACTGTTTTTGGACACCCTAGTTACTTTGCGGTAACTTTTCGTAATCATTCTCTTTTCTTTCTGAGGATGAGATTTTCATTCTACAGCTTAGTGTACGTTGGTATGAAACTTCTTGGCAGATTAAAGTTGTATGCTGGCCGAGACTCAAACTCGGGCCCTTTCACGGGCAAATGCTCTGGCGACTGTACTACCCAAACATTACTCACGACCCATCTTCAAAGCTTCACTTTTCTGTTAGTATTTAAAATAGGTCCGTGGTCATATCTACACTGCACACAAAAGCCGATTCCTGCACAGTAAATAACCAACTCCAAACATAAAGTGCCGTTAGTGGAAATGATTGAACTCAAGTAATAATATCTACCAACATGTCACTTGACTAGAATACAAATGAGGTGCTGAGATCCATAAGGGCCTAAAACACACTACCCTTGCTCTGACATTTAGGTGCGTATCAGAGAAACAGATGATAAAGCTTTCCGTGATTTTCGCACATACAATGTGGGCCTACACCACAGACAAACCCCACTCCCCATAAGATCAACAGACTTCAGAAGCATGAATAAATGCTACAGTCTCACAATCGCTGATGATGAGCTTTAGGCCCTCATGTTTCTCAGCGCCTCAAATGGATTACTGTACGAGAAAATTCACAACTTAATATACTATAACTCATTCAGGTTTAATGTCAGTACAATTTTAACATATACTGATGTCCGCTCTAATTTTACTACAGAATATAGCGACTGAATTAGCATAACTAAGGAGTGAGCTATTATGTTGCAGGATTTATACCGAGCGAATGGGGATAAAAGTCTGCTGCAGTGTGCTACTACCTGGTGGCAACTTTAGCTGAGTGACGAAGGCTAGCTGCGCACATTGTGAACCATGCACGTTGTTAATCAAATCCTACATATTTGGCACATAAGGCAATGACGTCACGCGAATTGCGCATGCACAAAAGCTCGTCAAAAGGTGCGCAACTGACGGTGTGCGAGTGACCCTGATGCTAAGTTTCATGGAGTGTAGAGGAGATAGGTTTAAGTGCTGTATCTTTCAGATTATAGCATCTATGTTATGTTTAATACCATCCAAAGAAAAATAGCCAATAAATTCGCAAGGTGTCAAAAAGTAGGATGTTCACATGCTCTTTCGCTCTCAAACGGCACTGTCTAGATTGATGTTTTAACCCAGAATTTTTTCAATTAGAAATTTACGAATTAATGAAATAAACTTTGAGGTTATAAGGGGATTGGTGACTTGCCACAGTAATTTATTTTCTATACCAAGAGATGTCAGACTAGCAGCAGACTGGAACTTGTGTTGCATGAACACACCACATTTGCAACGATATATTGTGTCTACAGGTATTTGCACAGGTATCTATGCCTCACATGGAAACACGTGCAAGCTGTCGTTACACTGAAAATTGACAAGGTTGCACATCAGGTAGCCAACTACCAGCCCATCAGCTTGCTTCTGTCCCTCTCGATGGTGTTCAAGAGACTATACACAAAAATGCAGATGCAATATGGCACTCAAGGGTGTGTCAGACCAGTCGATTTTGGAACAGGGACTTCTCCTATCACTAGCTGCTACAACTGGTGAAACCAGCAATAAGGGTGCTGGAAACTAGGGAATACTTAGAACGGTGCTTCTTGACATGTCTAGGGCTTTTGACTCCATGTGGCACGATGGTCTCACATACAAACTCTTTGTACGCAGACTACGTAGTCCTTCTTCAGTCCTACCTAGCTGTGAGGACCTTTCATGGGAGGATAGATGGCAGGTGATCCACAGAGCGGAAGGTACCTGCAGGTTTCCCGCAGGGGAAGTCACAAAACATTTTTCCGATTACATCCGTCAAGCATAGAAGGCGGAAATAATTTTCAACAAACCATTGGTGACGAGATCCTGTAGCTGCAACAACAGATTGAAGTTTCAGAACTGTCGACGCTGAGAAACGACAGCAAGACGGACACGACGAAATCACAAACTCCAGCGGTAAGGGCCGCGCCGCGAGCGCACAACCGCGCGGAAAATTTTCCGCGTGCCGGTTCGTTCGTGTCAACTGCTCCTCGCCAGCAATTGTGGGCACCTCCATTTACGCCCACACAGCCAGACATACGGTTTGCGATCTTGGAAAACATGTTCGAACAACAATGGATCACAGAAGACCGTGAACAAAATGATTCAAATGGCTCTGAGCACTATGGGACTTAACATCTGAGGTCATCAGTCCCTTAGAACTTAGAACTACTTAAACCTAAATAACCTAAGGACAGCACACACATCCATGCCCGAGGCAGGATTCGAACCTGCGACCGTCGCGGTCGCGCGGTTCCAGACTTAAGCGCCTAGAACCGCTCGGCCACAACGGCCGGCGACCGTGAATTTACTACAGACATACGACATATTAGGGGTGCAGAGAACATAGTCGCCGATTATTTTTCCCGAGTATACAACTTAATCAGCATCTTAAATTACGACGACCTTGCCATAGCACAAGAGAAGGATCAAGAGTTGCAAGACTTACTAACAGACTGGCACATAGGATTGCGACTGGAACAAGTAGAAGCGCCAGGAGGCAAAATTAAAATATTATGCGACACATCATAACAGAGCCCCCGGTCCTACATTATGCAGGGATTTCGCAAAGTGGCTCTTGACAGTGTCTACAGCTTAGCACACACAGGGGCAAACACCACTATCGAGTTGTTAACTGAGCAGTTTGTGTGGTCTTCAATTAAAAATGATGCCAGAAACTGGAGTCGCTGTTGTCTTCAATGCAGCGCTGTAGAGCAGAACGACATGTTCGTGCAGTGGTCGGAAATCTTGCAGGTTCGCTGGCAAGGTTTGGTCACGCCCACTTCCACATATTGGGTCCACTTCCACCCTCAACGGGTTATAAATATGATGAGCTGAGGCTATACCAGTGACAGATTTAGGAGCTGAGACGATAGCAAATGCAATTGTTGCACATTTGTTAGCACGTTTTGGATGCCACCTACATGTTACAACAGGTCAGGGTCGACAATTCGAATCCAAGCTGTTCAATGAACTGGCTGGACTGTATGGATTCCAGCATCACCACACAAACAATTATCACCCAACGACCAACAGGACGGCGGAAAGGTGACACAGAACACTGGAGGTGGCCCTCATGTGTCACCAAGAGAGCTGGACAGAGGCACTACCACTAGTACCTCTAGGTTTACGGACTGTATATAAGGCAGATAAAAGCACATCAGTGGCGGAGATGATTCACGGAGAACAGTTGAGAATTCCAGCAGACTATCTCACAACGGCACCACTACCACCGCAAACGGAGCCACCACTGCTAGTACAGCGCATTCGTGACCACGTGGCAAGGATGAGAGCGCCACCAGCATCCCGACATGTTGAACATCCGATCTTTGTGAAGACTGTGTTGGCGGATTGCTCGCACGTCATGTTGTGCATGGATGCCGTACAGGCTCCTCTACAACCTCCTTATACTGTGCCCTACCAAGTATTGCGACGTGATGCACATACTACAGGTATCTCGCAAAATGAAAAAAATTGTCAGGGTGTCCACTGAAAGAGTGAAACCAGCGTGGATCTCGCCAGCGCCGATGCACGAGATTTTTTCCATTTTCCAGTTCAGGATGACCAAGGGTCAGGCGAGCCTACACCTAGTCGAACTGAAGAGACAACGCCAAGACGCCAGAGGACTACAAAAAAACACTAGTTACTGCCCGCCATCCATGTGGAGCACATGTTGGTCTCAGTGAAGACTTATAGACTGATCCACACACAACTGATTTCATCAAAGTGTACGGGCCTGAAGATTGCGATGATGCAACGTCGAAACTAGTAGCGAAGTAAATATAAAATCTTATGTACAGCTGGAGGAAATTCATTTTAATAAAAATTATACCAGCTGTGTCCCTCCTTCATGCAGTTTAAATATGGATGTGCGAAGATACAGATAAACCAGTCACACCTGTGCTCACACCGACACATCAATCGGTCGTCTGTACAAGAGCCGGACGACAAGTCAAATTCAAGCACCCCTACGTCCCAGGTGCTCCACACTTTAAGGGGGGAACTGTGCTGGAACAACAGACAAACCAGTGAAGTGCATTGTCTATTGCTTGGAAGAGTATCTGATTTTGAGAGTTGGATGTTTATTCTTTGTTTTTCTTTACAATTGTTATTTATGACTGTAAGTCTACTAAATAAATGTCTCGAAGTATATGTGTGTTTGATTTCTAACCCACATGCTAATTGGAAATATGAAAAATACAATCCCACAGTCTAATATTATGTTAGACCACCGCATAACATAACAGTCGCGATACTCGTTGCTGTAAAAGTTGTTACCGTTTGACCTCTGGAGCGACACTAGCGCTCCAAGCGGCGAGAAAGGAGAACTTCAGATGCATCATAAGCATAATGTTTGTTTTGCATCCCTTTCCTACGTGTTTCGCGAAGTATTTGAATTATTTTTTTGCCTCCAAGAGTTTGTGTAATATCATAAGACATAGATGTTCCTAAAAATGATTCTAAAATATGTGCAAGTAAGGATAAAATTCATAAATCCAGTGGCAAGTTATAACACATTCGTGAAGAAACACTTGTGGTGTTGGATATAACTGCAGCTTATCACACTCATATCAACGGAATATAAACACATAGATTCATGCATAAGAAGCACAGACATATACCTCTACATACAAAAGGGATCGACGCCACATTTGTCGTTCCATAGGCCTACTGAGTGTTATTCATTGTCACCTGTTGCCACAAATACGACCTTCATCTTTATATTAATCTAAGTGGGACAAGCAACAGCCAAATAGTGAGAGAAATATACCGTGAGTGTAAACCCCAAGTCCACAAAGCCAATAACACTGTCAGAAGTGCTGTCATATGTTAAATCTGCCATTAGAAAATTTTCATCCAATGACATATGCACTAGTTAGTTAGTAAGTTAGTTATGTGTTCCATTGATCAATAGCACGGAAAAACCATTATGATGTGGAACGTATTAAGTGCACAAGAAATGCGCACAGGAAACAAGTTTTCTTTTTTTTGTATTATTGCCTTAAACCTAAATATTTCTATTATCTATCCCATTCCCTTAAATAGAACAAAATGCATATATTACATCTCCAGATTTATTTACTTATATTCAAGAATTGGTATAGATGGCGCTGTCAAGGAGGTATTTCATCTGGTAATTTATCAAAAAGTTTTGTAGCAGTATATTTTACCCCTTTCTGGGCCAAAGATAGGTTAAGTAAAGGATAGTGTAGGTCTTTCTTTTTTCTGGTATTGTAATCATGAATGTCGCTGTTGATTTTAAACTGGTCCATGTTGTTGAGAAAAATTTCATTACTGAGTAAATGTACTGTGAAGCAGTTGTAAGAATTCCTAAACTTTTAAGCAGATGCCTACAAGATGTGCGGCTATGAACCCCACACATTATTCTAACTACTTTCTTTTGAGCAGCGGATACTTTTTGCATAAGTGTTGAGTTGCCCAAGAATATTATTCCGTATGACATCAGAGAGTGGAAGTATGCAAAGTATGTTAGCTTACTAATTTATACATTCTCAAAATTGGCAATTATTCTGATTGCAAAAGTTGCTGAACCTAGTCGCTTTAGGAGATCCAAAATATGACTTTTCCAATTAAGATTCTCATCTATATGTACACCCAAAAACTTAGTATGCCCTACCCTGGCTACTGACTTCTTTTGATGTGTTATGTTTATTGAAGCAATTATACTTTTTGCAGCACAAAATTGGATGTACTGTGTTTCTTCGAAGTTCAAAGCAAGCCCATTCACAGTAAACCAATTAATGACTTTTCCAGAGACCTTATTTGTATCATTTTCTATCGGACTTTCTTTTACTGAATTAATAATTTTGCTTGTATCATCAGCAAGCAGTGTCAGTTCAGCATCTTATTTCACATAAGAAGGGAGGTCATTCACATATATCAAGAACAGGAGGGGACCCATGATCGAACCTTGTGGAACACCTAATGTAATTTCACCCCAGTTAGATTAAGTGGCAAACTCCTTTGAATCACTTGAACCATGTTGTTGTTGTGGTCTTCAGTCCTGAGACTGGTTTGATGCAGCTCCCCATGCTACTCTATCCTGTGCAAGCTTCTTCATCTCCCAGTACCTACTGCAGCCTACATCCTTCTGAATATGCTTAGTGTATTCATCTCTTGGTCTCCCTCTACGATTTTTACCCTCCACGCTGCCCTCCAATACTAAATTAGTGATCCCTCGATGTCTCAGAACATGTCCTACCAACTGATCCCTTCTTCTAGTCAAGTTGTGCCACAAGCTCCTCTTCTCCCCAATTCTATTCAATATCTCCTCATTAGTTATGTGATCAACCCATCTAATCTTCAGCATTCTTCTGTAGCACCACATTTCGAAAGCTTCTATTCTCTTCTTGTCTAAGCTATTTATCGTCCACGTTTCACTTCCATACATGGCTACACTCCATACACTCCTGACACTTAAATCAATACTCGATGTTAACAAATTTCTCTTCTTCAGAAACGATTTCCTTGCCATTGCCAGTCTACATTTTATATCCTCTCTACTTCGACCATCATCAGCTATTTTGCTCCCCAAATAGCAAAACTCCTTTACTGCTTTAAGTGTGTCATTTCCTAATCTAATTCCCTCAGCATCAACCGACTTAATTGGACTACATTCCATTATCCTCGTTTTGCTTTTGTTGATGTTCATCTTATACCCTCCTTTCAAGACACTGTCCATTCCGTTCAACTGCTTTTCCAAGTCCTTTGCTGTCTCTGACAGAATTACAATGTCATCGGCGAACCTCAAAGTTTTTATTTCTTCTCCATGGATTTTAATACCTACTCCAAACTTTTCTTTTGTTTCCTTTATTGCTTGCTCAATATACAGATTGAATAACATCGGGGATAGGCTACAACCCTGTCTCACTCCCTTCCCAACCACTGCTTCCCTTTCATACCCCTCGACTCTTATAACTGCCATCTACTTTCTGTACAAATTGTAAATAGCCTTTCCGTCTCTGTTTCTACCCCTGCCAACTTCAGAATTTGAAAGAGAGTATTCCAATCAACATTGTGACTTTCTCAAAGTCTACAAATGTTAGAAACGTAGGTTTGCCTTTCCTTAATCTTTCTTCTAAGAGAAGTCGTAGGGTCAGTATTGCCTCATGTGTTCCAACATTTCTACGGAATCCAAACTGATCTTCCCCGAGGTCAGCTTCTATAAGTTTCTCCATTTGTCTGTAAAGAATTTGCATTAGTATTTTGCAGCTGTGACTTATTAAACTGATAGTTCGGTAATTTTCACATCTGTCAACACCTGCTTTCTTTGGGATTGGGAATATTATAGTCTTCTTGAAGTCTGAGGGTATTTCGCCTGTCTCATACATCTTGCTCACCAGATGGTAGAGTTTTGTCAGGACTGGCTCTCCCAAGGTTGTCAGTAGTTCTAATGTAATGTTGTCTACTCCGGGGGCCTTGTTTCAACTCAGGTCTTTCAGTGCTCTGTCAGACTCTTCACGCAATATCATATCTCCAATTTCATCTTCATCTACATCCTCTTCCATTTCCATAATATTGTCCTCAAGTACATCGCCCTTGTATAGGCCCTCTATATGCTCCTTCCACCTATCTGCTTTCCCTTCTTTGCTTAGAAGTGGGTTTCCATCAAAGCTATTGATATTCATGCAAGTGGTTCTCCTTTCCCCAAAGGTCTCTTTAATTTTCCTGTAGGCAGTATCTGTCTTACCCCTAGTGAGACAAACCTCTACATGCTTAGATTTGTCCTCTAGCCATCTCTGCTTAGCCATTTTGCACTTCCTGTTTATACCATTTTTGAGACGTTTGTATTCCTTTTTGCCTGCTTCATTTACTGCATTTTTGTATTTTCTCCTTTCATCAATTAAATTCAGTATTTCTTCTGTTACCCAAGGGTTTCTACCATCTCTCGTCTTTTTACCTATTTGATCCTCTGCTGCCTTCACTATTTCATCCCTCAAAGCTACCCATTCTTCTTCTACTGTATTTCTTTCCCCCATTCCTGTCAAATGTTCCCTTATGCTCTCCCTGAAACTCTCGACAACCTCTGGTTTTTTCAGTTTATCCAGGTCCCATCTCCTTAAATTCCCACCTTTTTGCAGTTTCTTCAGTTTTAATCTACAGTTCATAACCAATAGGTTGTGGTCAGAGTCCACATCTGCCCCTGGAAATGTCTTACAATTTAAAACCTGGCTCCTAAATCTCTGTCTTACCATTATATAATCTATCTGATACCTTTTAGTATCTCCAGGGTTCTTCCATGTATACAACCTTCTTTCATGATTCTTAAACCAAGTATTAGCTATGATTAAGTTATGCTCTGCACAAAATTCTACCAGGCGGCTTCCTCTTTCAATTCTTAGCCCCAATCCATATTCACCTACTATGTTTCCTTATCTCCCTTTTCCTACTGACGAATTCCAGTCACCCATGACTATTAAATTTTCGTCTCCCCTCACTACCTGAATAATTTCATTTATCTCATCATACATTTCATCGATTTCTTCGTCATCTGCAGAGCTAGTTGGCATATAAACTTGTACTACTGTAGTAGGTGTGGGCTTCGTGTCTATCTTGGCCACAATAATGCGTTCACTATGCTGTTTGTAGTAGCTTACCCGTACACCTATATTTTATTCATTATTAAACCTACTCCTGCATTACCCCTATTTGATTTTGAATTTATAACCCTGTATTCACCTGACCAGAAGTATTGTTCCTCCTGCCACCGAACTTCACTAATTCCCACTATATCTAACTTTAACCTACCCATTTCCCTTTTTAAATTTTCTAACCTACCTGCCCGATTAAGGGATCTGACATTCCACGCTCCGATCTTTATAACGCCAGTTTTCTTTCCCCTGATAACAATGTCCTCTTGAGTAGTCCCCGCCCAGAGATCCGAATGGGGGACTATTTTACCTCCGCCCGCATCTCGTGGTTGTGCGGTAGCGTTCTCGCTTTCCACGCCCGATTTCCCGGGTTCGATTCCCGGCGGGGTCAGGGATTTTCTCTGCCTCGAGATGGCTGGGTGTTGTGTGCTGTCCTTAGGTTAGTTAGGTTTAAGTAGTTCTAAGTTCTAGGGGAGTGATGACCATAGATGTTAAGTCCCATAGTGCTCAGAGCCATTTACCTCCGGAATATTTTACCCAAGAGGACGCCATCATCATTTAATCATACAGTAAAGCTGCATGCCCTTGGGAAAAATTACAGCTGTAGTTTCCCCTTGCTTTCAGCCGTTCACAGTACCAGAACAGCAAGGCCATTTTGGTTAGTGTTACAAGGTCAGATGACTCAATCATCTAGACTGTTGCCCCTGCAACTACTGAAAAGGCTGCTGCCCCTCTTCAGGAACCACACGTTTGTCTGGCCTCTCAACAGATACCCCACCATTGTGGTTGCACCTACAGTACGGCTATCTGTATCGTTGAGGCACACAAGCCTCCCCACCAACGGCAAGGTCCATGGTTCATGGGGGGAGGGGGGGACTTGAAGCATATAAAGAGTTTATCAGTATCAGTATCTTCTTTAAAAGGCGGAACATATTGCCACATATTAATTGTATGCCTTCCACATACCTCTGTAATTACGCACTGATGGAAACATGAAACATTCTCACAAAACATGTATGCACTCGTTCTGAAATATAATAAATTTAGAGCGGACAGCTTTCTTTTCGTCTTTCCAATTTCCAGATGGCCTGCTAATCTGGCTGAACAAGTCAAGGGCATCTTTCTTTTTTTAATATCAGGATCCTATAATTCTTCAAAATTGGTTTGTCCTTCCTCACTTGATCCTTCTGATACAGTTTCTGTTGCTGTATGTACTTAAAATGATGGGCGCTTTCCTTGTCCTGTAACAGTTTTGCGCGAAGTCTAGCGATCTGCACATTCTAATACTCCAAACGCATTTTGTAGACACAAATAACTGCACTTAATGTTACCACTTCATCGTCAAGGCAGGTCGGTTTTGACGATTCGGATGAATCTGGCACTGATATGTGGAGAGTTGAACTGGCTCTTTCTGCGCCATAGATTATTTTACAACTTTAGAGGGATTGTCAAACGTATCTGGCAGTTTCTTCTTCATCGTCAGTTGACGTGACTTATTTGGAATGTCAAACAATGTGGCTAACTGCATTCCACAAGAGTTTATTATTAACACGTTTCTTGTAGTGCCTGCATTCATGAACTGCGTTTTGTTCGACATATAGTTGACAAAACTTAACTTTTTATATAGATAAACAGGGTCTTTTTCATATTCACTAGCCATTTTCTGTTTCTAAAACCAAACATTAATCACCAATATACATTTCGTTTGCAAGCGAATCCTGACGATATAGTTTAGTAACATAATGGTATATGCCTCTCAGGGTCCTTAGGAAACCTATAAAAAGACAGATGTGGCATCTTCTTCTCCTTGTTGCTACAATTTATTGCGCTACGCTACGCTCCCGTCTGTAAAAAAGATTGTACAAACCAAAATAAACAACCATTATTCGCTTGCATGATCGCACCGATCTCAACAGTTAAACTTACTGTCCGCTTGGCGCGCTGTTGACGTAGCAGACAACAAAATTGAGATGAATTGTCGCGACTGTTATGTTAGACTGTCTGAAATATCTTTGATATTTGTGGTGAGAGGTGGGGATTTGTTGTGGTGCGGTGCAGCGTGTTTGTGTAGAGGTTATGTTTTAGTTTGCCGACGAAGTAGGTGTACTTGAAAAATTACATGATGGATATGCATTTGAAATTATTTTTCTTAGAAGATTGCTTCAAACCTAATAAAGGATACAGTTATCTTCGTAATTCTTTGAATTCACTTCTCGAACACAAAACGTTTTCTCTGAAAGTGAGTATGTTATAAATGCAACGTAATTATTATTAAGGTTTTTGTGTTGTCAGGCGTCAAATAACGTATGAGACTTGTCGAAATTGACATTCATGAACTGTGGCACGAACCGTTAATTTGGACACTCTCCACGCACCAGTATAAGGTGTCTGTTGAGATGGCAAATATCTTGTACAGTTCTTGATGCTGTGACGTTATTTTGAGTGTCGACGTTGATATATTTTTGTAATGTGAATGTATTGATATCTGCTGCTTCTACAACATTCTTGCAGTTGTCTTACAGAGTCGATTGATTGGGTTGGAGAGAAAGGGACCAAACTACAGGGTCATCAGTCCCTGTTACAGAGTCGTAGCAGTATTACTCACTTGTCACCCCGTACTTCATACTACCCAGGAACTAACGAAATATAAATTGGATACTGTAGAATTCTTTGATAAGAACTTCCTCCTTGTTATTGTGCCTTATAATTTGTTTTGGTTTCTGTTCATGGTGCGTTTTGTTGGAGGTAGTTCTAAACCTTACAGCAGCTGTTTAAATTGGTAGCTATGTTATGACAACGATACTGAATTATTGTCTAAAAATCCGTTCTGTGAATCACTTCCGTCTGTTATTTAAAACATTAAACGTTTTAATGCCAACTTGACATAGTGAACACTAATTTGCGCGGGGGGGATTGACATAGTGAACACTAATTTGCGCGGGGGGGGGGGGGATTACAGGCAGGGTGCTTGTGAAACAGGATGGACTGGAACCTTAAGTTGATGATCCAATATGTTCGCAGTAATATACTGCAAGAAAAGTGGCACATTGTTTAGGAGGTTAGGAAACTACTGTCATGTTTGAGTTTTACAGTGAACAGGAGTTCAGATATATGTTGTCGGTTGTTTCCCGGACCCCACTCATGGCAAGTACCATGCTGTCTCCTCATAAAATGATACAGTAGATTTATTTCCTCCACCCAAGCCTGTTTGTTCTTTCGAGATATTTCAACAGTGGAACATAAGAACTATGAAGTTCTTTACTTTCTCTGATTTCTACTGTCATTAATGTTTGGGGGAAGTCATTCTGACGTAGGTTCTCTATGGTGTCATAAAATTGCTTATGAGAAATATCATGGTGATTCATTAAAATGCAAAATACCACTTCTTTTCGTAACGAATTTTCTCTTTGCAGCAGAATATTGCTGATTTGAAACTTCCTGGCCAATTAAAACTGTGTGCTACTCGTCGATTCAAGTCTGGGAACTTTGTAGTTTGATGCTTGTATGGGTTGTGCTTGGGAACTTTGCCAGTCCGAGATTCGAGCCTTGGTCCAGCAAATTACTGTTTAGTAAAGTTTTTCAAAAGAAGCTAAGTAAACAAACAAACATATGAGGGCATGAGATACTCTGGTGTTGCAAAGGGAGGCACCAGGTAGAAAAGGTAGCGAACCATTATTACTGGGTATTAATGGTATCTAACTCTTCCTCTGCAGTGATATACATATAAAGCACCCCGTCTTCAGACCACAGTGGCCCATCGGGACCATCCGACCGCCTTGTCATCCTCTGTTGAGGATGCGGATAGGAGGGGCGTGTGGTCAGCACACCGCTCTCCCGGTCGTTACAATGGTTTTCTTTGACCGTAGCTGCTACTGTTCGGTCGAGGAGCTCATCAGTTGGCATCACGAGGCTGAGTGCACCCCGAAAAATGGCAACAGCGCATGGTGGCCGGATGGTCACCCATCCAAGTGCCAGCCACGCCCGACAGCGCTTAACTTCGGTGATCTCACGGGAACTGGTGTGTCCACTGTGGCAAGGCCGTTGCCGATATACGTATAAATAACATCAAAAAGATAGAAAAACAACGCAGAAGAGTCATTGAAAAATTTTTGAAGAATGTCTCACAGGTACAAAGGGGAGGGTGGAAGAAAATTGCTGAGAAACGAATGTTGAGGAAGTTAAGGTGTGTTTTTGATGTATCTGGTATACAACAAGGAGTAGATTGAAAGGTAATTGTGTCCTCTCTTTACTTAGCATGCCAAAAAGCTCATGACAAAGAGGCTTGCAGTAATCCAGTTTTGAAACTGTTCATACCTATCACAGTTGTGATGTGAAACCCAGTTCTTTCTCCTCTTCCAGTAGACCCGGGAGGTGACAGATACTGGCACCCAGGTTGAGGCAGTGCTTGATTTCCAAGAAGCATTTGATGCATTCCCTCACCTAATGAACAAAATATGAGTGTATGGATCATCAGACAGTCTTTGTGTCTGGATTGAGGAGCTTGTAGCAAATAGAGCAGAGTTTATCATTCTTAATAGAGGGAAATCTTAAGATCTAAAAGTAATTTTAAGAATCGGACAGTTCCCTTGACCTATATAGCTCAACAGCAGCTCCCGATCCCACAAGTTGGAATTGAACATTTCCCTTGACCTATATAGCTCAACAGCAACTCCCAATACCGGAAAACCCACAGCCACAACCACACATTGGAATCGAACACTTCCCTTGACCTATATAAGTCAACAGAAACTACCGATACCAGATCATAAAACCCAAAACTACAACCACGTCCACAATCATCACTACCTCAAAAAACACAACAAACCAACAAAAGTGGAATCGAACACTTCCCTTGACTTTTTATCCTTACGACATCTCCACATACAGCCGTCCCTGGTCTGAGACGCCGGAACTTTAAGTTATCCTCATTTCTTCACGACATACTGAACACTTCATGACTTCATCCAAAAATTCGAATAGTTGAAGAAATTTTATTAGAGACAACGCACTGCCCCCATCATCACCGACAACCAAAAACTGATGACCCTGTCAGTCATTTCCATACCTACCAAAGACATAAAAAAGCAATTTACCAAAATTCACACATGACAAACAGAAAATAACTACAATAACGTCAAAATAACAAACTAAGATCGTTAACTCACTGAAAAATATTCCGCTGAAAGCACAGTCCCGATACCACACACGTGCAATGCTATCATGCAAATGAACCCCATATGCCACGTAACACGCTACCCATAAACACACCACCAGGGAAAACCACCGACCTCAACAATATGCCACCTATAAACACACCACACACGTAAACAAAAACAAAAACATCACCTAACATACCACCAGAGAGCACCACCGATCACATCAAAACGACACCTACAAACACGCCACTCTCACAAACTAAATTCTGCGCCATCGTGACGTCACACACAACAACAGCCTTACGTCACGGGTCAAAGCCGACGGGTGGGATTGGATGCTTTGGTCGACCCGGCACCTTTTACTAACTTGACACGTTCCACATCATTGCGAAGTGTTGTATTCATGATCGATTGAACAAGTACTAATCTAATCTAATCTCTGTGTGCTGTAATTAATCTATTCTGATCCTCACAATCCCTATGGGAGCAATTTGTAGGGGGCTGTAGTATGTTCTTAGAGTTATTATTTAAAGCTGGTTCTTGAAACTTCATTAGTAGAATTTCTTGGGATAGTTTGTCTATCTTCAAGAGTCTGCCAGATCAGCTCTTTGGTCAAATCAGTGGCTCTCCCGTGGGTGAAACAAACCTGTAACCATTCATGCTGTCCTTCTCTGTATGCATTCAATATCTCTGCTAGTCCTATCTGATACAGGTCTGACACACTTTAGCAATATTCCAGCATGGGTCTCACAAGTGGTTTGTAAGCGGTCTCTTATGTAGACCGATTGCATTTCCCTAGTGTTCTATCAATAAACCGAAGTCTGATACCCATGTTCCCCACAAATGAGCCTATGTGTGTGTTCCTCTTCACACCCCTACTAACTGTTACACCCAAGTATTTGTATGAGTTTACAAATTACAACTATGACACAGATTCCAACTATGACTCACTCATACTATGTTTCTTTTTTAAGTGCACAATTTTACATTGTTGAACATTTTAAACAAGGTGCTAGTCGTTTTTTCAAGCTCCAACTGAATTTTTGTACAGCTTCATTCAGACTGTATTTCATTGTAGATATCTGCATCATTTGTGAATAGCCTGAGGTTACTATTAGCACTGTCGGCAAAATCATTAATATACAACATGAACAGCGAGGGAACCATCACACTTCCCTGTATGCACCCGAAGTTACTTCTGCATCTGTCGATGACTCTCCATCCAAGATAACATGCTGTGTCCTCTTTAACAAGAAATCCTCTGTCCAGTCACATATTTCGTCTGGTACCCCCATGTGGTTGTAGTTTTGATAATAAGTGTAGAAGTGCTTCTGGGTAAAATACTTTTTAGAAATCAAGAAATATTCGGCCCACCTGACTGTTCTGATTGATGGCTTTCAGATGTCGTATGAGAAAATGGCAATTGACAGAAATTGATGTCAAGATCTGAAGAAAACGAGCATCATGCATCATCAAAGAATCATTTAGAAAGTGCAAAAGCTTTACTGTTAAAATTCACAAATGATGCAGATATCTACAATGAAATACAGTCTGAATGAAGCTGTACGAAAATTCAGTTGGAGCTTGACAAAATGACTAGCACCTTGTTTAAAATTAAATATGTTCAAGCTCACACAGAGACCTATCAACATTCGTTTCTTCTGCACACCAGTTGTGACTGGAACAAAAAACAAAAAAAGGGGGAGGGGGAAGTGACAGTGTGCATTAAGTACACTCTGCCATGCATGATGAGATGAGAATCTGACATCAGACAACGAGTAGTGTGGCTCTGTGGTAAGAGACTGGACTGGCCGTCAGGAGGCCAGTGGTGTGGATCCCCTTCATGCCATCCGAATTTCAATTTTTCTTAATTTCCCTAAATTTTGTTAGTTGTATGATTGTGATGAAAGAGCATAGTCAATTTCTGTTTTCTATCCAAGCTTGTGCTTTGTGCCTAGTAACCACATTGTCAATGAGATACTGAACTCTAAATCATCCTTTATCTGAGAGCAACTCTGCCTTCTGAATATGGGTAATACACATTGAAACTACTTCCTCCTGCACACCTGTTGTTGCAGACAAGTCGAGAGTAAGTGTGGTTGAGGTTCTACATACAAATCCCCGAATAAGATTAAGTAGTCCCTGAAAGGAATTCTCTGAGATGAGATGAATGCCCAGCAGAGAAAACTGGATCCTATATACTGAGCTGGCCTTTCCAGAACCTTGAGATAGTGTCCAGGACTAGGTAGATAATATTTGAAAGTGTGACTCACTCCATTGCAACAGCAGCTGTGCCAAAAGACTACACTTAGATTGAAAATGTATCCTCAATGTAGGGGAGGGTTGTTCATTGCCAAGTAGTCATTAGAGAGTTGCTGCAACTAGCTGCATGAGTAATAGCCTGGAAAGTGTGGTCAGTTAGTGGTTGTAAGTGATTGTACTATTTTATGCTTCTCTCCACTTTGTCATTGATTTGTTGGCTACAGTTGATAATAAATAGGGTAGATGACTAATCTGCATAAAATTTGTATTACTTTTAATCATTCTTGTCATATTTATAACCAAAATGAACTGTTGACAATAAATGCTCCCTTTTTTGTGTGGGGGGGTATGGTTCTTGCTCATTGTGGGGCCACGGCATGTGGTACGCTGCTTAAGGAGCTCAGTCAGTGACATTTGAGTGGGGAATGGCCATCTCCATTAGCCCTCTTTTACTGTGAGCTCTGGATGTGCTTCAGCAGTTACTGTTCACTTCATCAGTGGATCATGGTTCATGAGAATTGCACAAACTTCTAATAACCTCTCATGGGACAGTGCAATATAGCAACAGTAGATCAATATCATTATTATGGTGGCTATATTAGCCTTGAAAATTGGTGAACTCTGGATGTGCCTCAGCTATTACTGTTCAGTACATCAGAGGAGGATCATGGCTGATGAGAATTGTACATACTTGTAATAACCTCTCATGAGACAATGCGATACGGCAACAGTAGATCAATGATGTCATTATTATGGCGGCTACGTTAGCCTTGAAAATTGGTCAATCAGTGTGTCATTAACATCAAAACATTATCTGAACAAAAGCCAAGAGAAGCTAAGGCTATCTCTGTGGCAAGTAGGGGATCAGTCTTCTAGAGTCTTATAAGTAAGACTGTGTCCAGGGCATGGTGCACCATCTCCCTAGACTTGTTCCAAGTGCCAAATCACAGAGAAAATGTTTCAAACACTCATTACTAGATAGCACATGGTTTTCTTGCCAAGCAGTGCTTCCCTCTGTAGTTCAGGTTGCCATGTGTCAGTCTCCTCCCTTTAGTTACTGCAAAGTTTGTGTGAAAAGCAAACTGAATATGAGATTTTGCTTGAATCAGTACAACATCTTTGTAATGGAATGAATTAATTTTGCATTTCAAAAATAGTAAAGAAAAGTAAAAAGTGGTATGACTAAAGTGACTAATACTAAGGTATCCCAAATAACTGTTAAAAATTCTTACTCTGAAACAGAAGAACGTCACAGTGATTAAAAGAGGAAAGACTATGGCTGATGTATGCCATGCCATGCTTCATCTGAAGGACCAGCTGTGTTTATTTGTAAGTTGCAAAACAGAAAGACCTGTTGATAATGTTGTCATTTATTTCTCAACAGCACAGTAAACCTTGCAACATCTGCTCCCATGAATGGAGTTGTGTTGAACAGAAGTCAATACTGGAAGAATTTATTTTTCTTGAATTTAATTTTGTTATTCTATTGTAAAAATGGAAAAGGTATAAGAAATGGTACGAGATGACTACAGTTGCACTAGTTAAGACATTACTGCCATATTTATGTTCTTTTGTTATCATAAAACGTAGTGCCTCAGTGTTAATGGCAGTTAAAACAATAACTGTCATAGTGCTTTTATGTGCTTGGCAAAATTTTTAATTTTCTGTTTTGTCTCGTTAGTTTTTTGCAGTGATGAGGGGAGCAGCATAAATCTGTTGTATTAGAATATCTTCTCAGTTTTTTGGATACAAATAAGTTTTATACAAAAAGAGGTACATTGTTTTTTGATTCTCCTGACAAATGAGAGATTTGGCACTCAAAACTATTGTCATTTCCACTCATCATATTTAGAGAATCTGCCAACAATTTTGTTTCCAGTAGCTGATGGATGCACAGTTAATGAGGAAAATATTACCAGAAGTGCAACTTGAAACCATGGGCGTGGATGTTGACTGTGATCTTAACACAGACATTATTCCACTTACCCGTCTTCCAGTATGTATGTGTGTAAACAATTGCAATCACAAATTCTTTGATTTCTCAGAACTTATTTAAAAAAAAAAGTTGGTATAACCAAGGTGATACTTTTTAGTGAGACCCCCCCCCCCCCCACTCCCTCCTCACACACATAAACCTAATATTACAATGAAGCTAGTTAAAATCTTTGACTCACAGGGTGTGACCTTTTCTTGCCAGGGATTATCATGAGACTTGCTTAAAAAATAAACAATGGATTCTACTGAAATGATCAAAATCTCTATGCGAAGTAGCTCTCAAAAAGCTAGAAAGAAACAATCCCATCAGCTACGACACTGAAATATACATTACCTGAATTTATCTAAGAATAGTGGAGTATAATAATTTTTTACATCAATTAACAAGTAAAGCAACTTACAAAATAAAGATGATACATGTGTTAAAAAAAAAGATGAAATTATTTTATGAAGTTGTTTGTTTGATTAGCGAATGGTGGTGTAGATATGAAATAGGCAGATATAAAGAAAATTTCAGGTGCAATAACATGAGCTATTAAACAAAGGCAAGAGCTCCAAACAAAAAATAATAGAAACTTGATAGAACATGCGTAATGAAACAAAATGTCATGTCCCTTGGCCCTCATTGTGTGCCACCTCTGCCAATGTATCATGCACCGGCCCATCATTCCCCTGCTGTGCTTCTCTCCTCCTACCAGAACCCCCCCCCCCCCCCAAAAAAAAAAAAAAAAAAAAAAAGAGAGAGAAACAAACGCAGCCCCTCCCTACACTAGACATGGCAGTCTTGTCACACATCCATCTAATCCCTGCATGCTCTGACAGACGCCCCTCTCCCTTTTTTTAATGTGTCACAGAGTGACTGTCTCATCCAATTTTTTATCAACTGATCACCTAGTTACATTGATTTGTGGTGCTCCTTCATCTTTTTTCTCTTGTTATCTTTATTTCTTTTCCTTTGAATATTATTTATTACTTTTTAAGATCTGCTTGAACATGTAGGCGAACATATGCTACACTGTGGTTTTGAATAAAAGATGAGCAACCACCCACTTATGTATGTTTAGTTAAGCATTTTACAAAGGTGGGATGGAGAAGACTTGTTTATTTGTCCTTTCCAAATGTCCTCCTCAGGAGGCTCTTGACTTTTTCATGAGTATGAGTGTGGTAAGGATGGGACCCCAAGCTGTTGCAGCACTTACTTCCATTTTTGTGTTGTAATCTCTGCCTATCCTTACTTCCCTTAGTTTCTTTCTCAAGGTGACAGCCTTTGATATTGCCCCAGATATTTCTCTATGTTCTGCTTTCTTTCACTTATATCATTATCCTTTTACTTTACACCAATTTTTCGGCTGAAATAATTTTTGGACCTTTTTCGGGTTTGACCTCCTGTGTGTCTGGTGGTGTGGGCCGACTGGGGAAGAAAACCTGAAAAACACTGAGATGGCATCGACTCAACAAGTTGTTGGAATCCCCTGCAGAAATATTCAGCCATGCTGTCTGTATAACCACCCGTAATTGTGAATGTGTTACCATGGCAGGATTTTGTGCATGAACTGACCTCTCAATTATGTCCCGTAAATGTTTTATACGATTTATGTCGGGCAACCTTGGTGACCAAATCATTCACTCGAACTGTCCAGAATGTTCTTGAAACCGATTGCAAACAATAGTGGCATGGTGACATGACATCAAATGTGAATGGTCTCCAAGTAGCCAAACATAACCATCTCCAGTCAATGATCAGTTCAGTTGGACGAGAGGACTCAGCCCGGTCCATGTGAACACAACCCACCCCATTATGGAGTCGCCACCGGATTGCACAGTTCCTCGGGTCCATGGCTTCTTGGGGTCTGTGCTATACTCAGATCCTACCATCAGCTCATACCTACTGAAATTGGGACTCATCTGACCAGGCCACAGTTTTCCAGTCATCTAGGATCCAACTGGTACCGTCACAAGCCTAGGAGAGGCACTACAGGCATTTTTAAGCTGTTAGCAAAGGCACTTGCTTTGGTCATCTGCTGCCATAGCCCATTAACACCAAATTTCGCCACACTGTCCTAACATATACACTCATCGTACGTCACATGTTGATTTCTGCGGTTATTTCATACAGTGTTGCTCATCTGTTAGCACTGACAACTCTGCACAAACACAGCTACTCTCGGTTGTTGAGTGGAGGCTGTCAGCTATTTCAGTGTCTGTGGTAAGAGGTAGTGCCTGAAATTTAGTATTATTGCCACTCTCTTGACACTGTGGATCTCAGAATATTGAATTCCCTAATGATTCCCAAAACTGAACATCCTGTGCATCTAGCTCCAATTACCATTCCACTTTCAGAGACTGTTAATTCCTATTGTGCAGCCATAATCTCATCAGAAACCTTTTCACATGAATCACCTGAGTATAAATGACAGCTCCACCAATGCACTACCCTTTTATACCTTGTGTACGTGCTAAGACCACTATCTGAATATGTGCACATTGTTATCCCATGACTTTTGTCACCTCAGTGTAGTGCCAACTGGCTACATTGTTAAAGATTCTGTGCTCACAATAACTGTGTAGATTCATATATGCTCTTAAAAGAAAGTGCAGTAGAATCTGATGTGGTTGGGTCATTATGTAGGCTTTGGGAGGGCTCATTAACAGCACAGACATCACACTTCTGATTCCTGAGCTGCTAGCTTCTCTTGCGTGTCAAGGAGTAGATGCCAGTCTTCTTGGAGCATCAGTACTTCCTGCAATGCCTGTTGTGCCAGATGACTTTTGCTGCATCTGGGTGGAGAGCCCTGGATTGGAGTAGGTAGCATCAGGACAGACATTTCACTCTCGAAACACATCAAACAAAATCAACATAATGGCCATACTGATCCAGCTCTCTCAGCAGATACTTATAAATACTTAAGTGTGGACAGTTACAATCCAACTGCTTTCTCTTCCCTGCCTACCCATGACCAAGCCAGATGACTGGGAACAGAACAATTTATTCAGTACCTGGTGTGTACTAGAACAAATGGAGATACTTTTACAGCAATGAAACCATTATTATTTGAGGAACACACAGGTCAAGAGATATGTTTTGAGAAGTGGACTCATTGGGAAAATTGTAAAATGGATCTCTGTTGATTAAAGCCTTTTCTGCTGTACAGTCTCCAGCACTTCAGACATGTGAAAGACTGGGGGGACACACTGGTGACTACTACTTCACATAAAACTCTGAATATGCTACAAAGAGTTATATTTCACAGAGATCTTACGCTATAGACAGATGAGGGTCTATGAGCTAATATATAATGGTGAGGTGTATGTTTTGACCAACACTTACAGAAGGGTTCAAAAAATGAGCTTTATAAAAGTTAAGTTGTGGTGTCTAGATGTGATGCGAAATCTTATGTCCTACCACCTGTGGGATGTTTCTGATGCTTATGCTCTTGATAACAGACCCAAATGCAGAAGTCTTTTTGGTGCCACCCATGGCTACATCTGGGTTACCTACTGGATGATCTCCCCCCCCCCCCCCCCCCCCAAATCTCATAGTCTCTCTACAGTGGTTGCTTCTCAAGAATAATTGCGGCAATGACCTTTTTTCAATGATCCTATCTCTCTCTTGTCACTGCTTGATGAACCAGTTACAACACTGGGTGCTTTGAAAAGCTAGCTGAGAGTTCTATTCGTCTGCTGTCACCTTGACCCCTACTCTGTCAGACTGCACTGACAAGGTTGTGCGAGATGTCTCAGACGAAATCACTTGTGCTGCTGGAACTGTTTTTCCTTTCCTACAGGCCCCCTCTTCTACTGGCCGGTGGCATGGCGGACCAAAAATATTGCAACAGCTATTTGAGATCCCTGGAGCATCCTGAAGGATGCCAAAGTGACATACTTTTTAGGCTGACCACCTCACTTTTAATGGACCTCTAACTGCTTAAAAAGAAAGAGAGAGAGAGAGAGAGAGAGAGAGAGAGAGAGAGAGAGAGAGAGAGAGGGGGGGGGGGGGGGCGTGATGCATCGATTGAGTGATCCTGGAGGTATTTGTTCATCTGAGTTTTGAAAGTACGGACCATCCTCTTGGCTTCTCCATTAGATT
The DNA here is from genome assembly GCF_023898315.1 of Schistocerca nitens. Lineage (NCBI taxonomy): Eukaryota > Metazoa > Arthropoda > Insecta > Orthoptera > Acrididae > Schistocerca > Schistocerca nitens. The sequence continues at coordinate 578,110,365 of NC_064615.1, read as the reverse complement.
GTTGATAGGAGGGGAGTGTTGCAATGTGGTGAACACCATGCTGGGCACAGAAAGCACAAAACTCCTCACTATGGAATTGTGGACCATTGTCAGTTAAGAGCACTTCCAGCCGACCTCGAATTGCAAAAATTTTTTCCATGGCTGTGATGGTGTTGGTGGTTGACATGACATTGCGTCGGACAATGTACACTATCAAGAACATGATGTTAAACACTGGTCCAGCAATATCAATGTGTACCCACTCCCAAGGGCGAGCACATGGTGGCCAAGAAGCCAATGAATGTCATGGGGCTGCCTTGTGGCTTTCTCAGGGTGGACACATTTGGGTGAGTCGTTCAATCTCTTGGTTCATGCCCAGCCAGTAAGTGAACCTGTGAGCCGAGAGTTTAGTTCGGGATATCCAGTAATGCCCTTGGTGCAACAGTTGTAGGACGTGCTGACATGAAGAATAAGGAATGGCTACTCGGGGTGTCTCTCATCGGAAAGGAGTAGAATTACTCTGTCGATTAACATGAGCTGATGGCGGATGTTAAAGAAGTGATGGAATGCTGTGGAAGCCTTGGGAAGTTGTTGTACAGGCTATATGTGAAGTATGTGATTTAAGAGAACGTCGTCATTACCAGTTGTATCTGCAACCCACTAGCTGGTAATGGAAAAAGGATCTGCAGCAGCTTCTGCTTCTTCATCAGTGTCAAAACACAGAATTTCTTCTTTGTCAAACTCTGGATCACGTTCCCATGAAGACAGGAGAGAGCATCAGTACCGGAATGCTCAGTTGTGTTGCAGTAGTGAATCTCATGCTGGTAGTGTGTCAAAAATAAAGCCCAATGCTGGAGGTGTTGAGCACTCCGGTCTGGAATCTTTGCTGGTGTATTGAATAAGGAGATCAGCATTATAGGGTCTGTGACAGAGTGAAACTTTGTACCATAAACAAAAACGTGGAATTTCTTTAATGCAAAGATGATGGCCAGCGGATTCTTTTTCTGTTTGGGAGTACCTGCATTGCATGCCAGTCAATGTTTCCAATGCACAGGCCATAGGGTGCTCAGAGCCATCTGCCTCCCTGCATGCCAAAACTGCTCTGACGCCTGCTTCAGGTGCATCCGTGCAGTAACTATCTGCTTTGTTGGATCAAAATGTGCGCGGCATGGGGCATCAGCAACTGGGATTTCAGCCTGTGGAAGGATCACTCGCAAGCTGGTGTCCACTGGAAAGAACTGGGACAAGGGGGCGGCTTCCGTTGCTGCTGTGGGTAAGAATTTGCGGTAATACAATATCTTCCCCAGAAAGGAACAAAGTTGCTTAAGTGCTGTTAGTCTGGAAAGTTTGATTATGGCTTCAACATGTTTATCCAGTGAACGAATGTCTGAGCTGGAAATGGCGTGGCCAAGGTACTCAATCTCCGTCTGGAAAAAACAACATTTTTCTTTTCTCCATTTTAGGCCAGTGTCCCTCAAGACATTGAATAAAGATTTGAGATTGTGAAGGTGTTCCTCCGTGGTTGTTCCTGTTACAATGGTGTCGTCTAAATAGTTAATGCATCCATCTCGTTTGAGTATTAATTGTTCCAAAAACCATTGAAAAATGGCAGGTGCACTTGTGATACCAAACATTAAGCATTTCAAAGAGTGAAGACCATGCAGCATGTTAAGTGTAGGAAACTGTTGAGATTCTGCATCAAGGGGAAGTTGGAGATATGTATCCGCTAGGTCTGTTTTAGGGAAGATGTTTCCACTTTTTAATTTTGACAGTAATTCTTCCAGTTTTAGGAATAGGATATGGCTCAATATGTGATTGGGCATTGACAGTTACCTTAAAATTGCTGCACAGGCAGATCTTCCCAGATGTCTTTTGCACTATGACTAATGGGTAACCCATTGACTAGAAGGAATAGTTTTTAGAACTCCTGTTGCAGTTACACGATCCAATCCTTCCTTTACTTGGTCTCTGAGAGCTAACAGAATGACATGGGCTCGAAAGTGCTGAGGCCATGCCTTATGTTTCAGTGCGATTTGCGCCTCAAAATCCTTTGTGGTGCCGAGTTCTGGAGTGAACAGGTCCTCATAATCCTGGCAATATGTCTCTAGGTCCTAGTACGAAACATCTTCAGGTACCAAATTCACAGAATCGCCTATTGAAAACCCAAATTTCTGAGAAGAATCCAGTCCAAACAAGTTCTCAGTGGAATCACTGTTTATTTGAGTCCATAGACATATCACAGTACTGCACTGAACAGATATTTGAATGTAGTGCGGGGGCAGTTGAATTTAGTGAAACTAAACTTCTAATTGGTGTTGTTTATAGGTTCCCTAACTCTGACTTCAGAGCATTTCTACTCAAGCTAGAGAGGTTTCTTGATTCACTTCATAGGAAGTACCAGAAATTAGTTATATGTGGTGACTTCAATATAAATTTTGTATGTGATGGTGCAAGAAAAAGGATGTTGGTAGATCTCATAAATTCATATGATCTGATGCAGACTGTGTTTTATCTTAACTAGGGTGCAGGGGAACAGTAGCACAGCCATAGACAATATTTTTATTCGTTCTTCATTAGTAGATGGGCATTCTGTTAGTAAAAGGGTGAATGGCCTTTCAGAGCATGATGCACAAATTTTAACATTGAAAAGCTTTTGTACTCAAACAAATGTCAGATATAATTACAAACTATGTATGAAAGTTAATCCAACAGCCATAGAGAGCTTTTTTAAACCTCATCAAGGAGCAAGAGTGGTAGGATGTTTATAGTGCCAATAACACAGATGACAAATATAATACTTTCCTTAACACATTTCTCACGCTCTTTGAGAGTTGCTTTCCATTAGAACATTCTAAATGGGGTGCTAACAGTAAAAGGCAGCCCGGGAGGCCGACTAGTGGGATAAGGATATCATGTTGAACAAAGTGGGAATTATATCAAAATGTTAGAAGTAGTTACAAGCTACAGTAGCCCATTACAAACCGTACTGTAAGGTGCTTAAAATGTTATTAGGAAGGCAAAGAGTATGTGGTATGCAAATAGAATAGCTAATTCACAGGATAAAATTGAAACGATATGGTTAGTTGTGGAGGAAGTGTCTGGTCAGCGGCACAAGGTCGACGACATAAAGTTAGTTTGTAGTAAAAATATTTCTGTTACTGATAAATCAGATATACATACAATATTTAACAGAAAAGTCTTTCCGAGATTGATGTCTGAAATACTCCTCTGTGATACAGACAAGGGGGAGATTGAGTCAACCATTAAACCACTGAAGACTAAGGGCTCTCATGGGTATGATGGAGTGCCTAGCAGAATATTAATGTACTGTGCTGCACATGTTAGCCCCGTATTTAGCCATATTTGTACTTTTTCCTTGAGGAATGGTCAGTTTCCTGAATGATTAAAGTATTCAGTAGTAAAGCCGCTTTATAAAAAGGGAGAACAGGATAACGTAGACAATTTTAGACCTATTTCTATGCCATCAGTGTTTGCAAAAGTTATTGAAAAGGCTGTGTATGTAAGCATAATTGATCATTTTGTATCACACGATTTGCTGTCAAATGTACAGTTCGGCTTTAGAAGCTGCTTAACAACTGAAAATGCTATATTTTCTTGTCTCTGTGAGGTACTGGATGGGTTGAACTAAAGGTTTTGAACGCTAGGCATATTTTTTGATTTAAACTAAGGCATTTGATTGTGTTGGCCATAAAATATTGCTCCACAAGTTGAATCATTGCAGAATACGGGGAGTAGCTCACAGTTGGTTCACCTCTTACATTAGTAACAGACAGCAAAAGGTCGTTATTCACAGTGTTGAGAATGGCTGTGATGTGGGGTCTGAGTGGGGTATGGTCAAATGGGGGGTGCCCCAGGGATCAGTGTGGGGGCCACTCCTGTTCCTTGTTTATACAGGTTGAGTCATTAGCTATTGCCACCTAGAATAACTCTGAAAGTATGATAGTAGCTGAAAAGTTTGTGGGACAAATGTTGCATGGGACAATGGAGGCCATAATATGATGTTGCTTTTTGTTGCTAGGTGGATTCGCATCAAAGATATGAAGGTCAACATTGTTTTTATTTTTAACGGGATGCTATAGTTTGGTACTTATTTTCTGATAGCAGTCTTTGAAGGTCAGTGAAGGTTAAAAAGGTGGCATGAACGTCCATTCACACAAGGTGTTCGAAGTGATGATCATTGGTATCAGTGCAGTGCTGCAATCTTCTTATCATGGACTGAGTGATAGTCCTTATCACTTTGGCACTTATTGAAGCACGTGTTCTGTCAGTTGTCTCTTGTATAATGCACAAATAGTAAATATTCCCCAAATATGGTGTATATCCACCTAACGTGCCATTGACATGTAAACACCATTCGACTGTTTCGCAATACAATACTAATAGGAATGGTAAGACTAGTATCATTGAACCAAGCGAGTGTGAATGATGTATTCCATTGAAGAAGAAGTCAATATGCTTCTCATTTACAGAGAATGCCAACGAAATTCAGTGAGAGCTAGAGACTTATACGCCAAAAGATATTCTCACCATACTCACTCTACACATTATACATTTGAATACGTGTATGATAAATTGAGGGCAACTGGATCTTTAATGCATCAGAAATGTCCGGCAAAGGAAAGTTACTAACGAGGAAATTCAAATTGGTACTCTTGCCACCGTGGTTCGAGATCCTTGTGTTAGTTCACGTCAAATCTCAAGGGAATCTGGCATGAGCCAGAGTAGTGTTGTTCGTGTTCTGTATCGCCATAAATATGATCCTTACCATATCAGTCTCCACCAAGAATTAACTGGTACGGACCCGGGTTCGATTCTTGGTGGGGTAAGGGATTTTCTCTGCCTCGTGATGACTGGGTGTTGTGTGATGTCCTTAGGTTAGTTAGGTTTAAGTAGTTCTAAGTTCTAGGGGACTGATGACCATTGATGTTAAGTCCCAGGCTCAGAGCCATTTGAACCATTTGAACTGGTACGGATTGTATGTGTCACATTGAATTCTGCTGATGGGCTCAACTTCAGATTCAGAGTGATGAAACATTTATTAATTTGACTTTATTCACTGACGAGGCTACATTCACGACCCATGGAAATGTTAATTTGCATACCATGCATTAATGGGCAACTGAAAATCCATGTTGGCGGCGGCAAGTTGCACACCAAAAACTGGTTGGTGAATGTATGGTGTAGTGTTCTGGAGGGCAAAATTATAGGCCCCTATTTCATCGAAGGAACTCTTAATGGTAGGAAGTGCACCACTATCCTCCAAGAAACATTAGGTCTGTTATTGGAAGAAATACCTTCAGGAACAAGGAACAGAATGTGGTATCAACACGATGGGTGTCACATTTTTCGCTGATGGGTAGAAATGAGTTGCAGAGACAATTCCCAAATTATTAGATTGGACACGGAGGAGATGTGTTGTGGCTGGCTCATTCGCTAGACTTGACGCCTCTGGATTTTTTTCTTGTGGGGATTTGTAAAAGACATTGTTTTTAAAGACATTTCAACTACACTTGAAGACATGTGTGAGAGAATTATCAGAGCATTTGCTTTGATAAGTGCTGATGTGATAAGGAATACCACTCAATCCATGATAAGAAGATTGCAGCACTGCATTGATACCAGTGGTCATAACTTCGAACATCTTCTGTAAATGGACAGTCATGCCAGCTTTGTGACCTCTGTTGACCTTCAAAGACCGTACTGTTACACATAATTGGATTCATCTCGATAGCCGCTATCAGAAAATAAGTACCAAACTATAGCATCCCATTAATAATAATAATAATAATAATAATAATAATAATAATAATAATAATAAACAAAGTTGACCTACATAAGCGACCCCACTTAGCAACAAAAAACCAATGTCGTATTATGGCCCGTGTTGTCTTGTGCAACTTTTGTCCCACAAACTTTTCAGCTCTTATCATACTTTCAGAGTTATTCTAGGTGGCAATAGTTTGTGATTCACCCTGTATAAATGATATGCCCTCTTGTATTACAGGTAACTCTAAGATATTTCTGTTTGCTGATGACACTAGCTTGGTAATAAAGGATGTTGTGTGCGACATTGGCCTTAGTTTCAGATACTGCAGTTCATGATGTAAGTTCATGGCTTGTAGAAACTAAACTAATGCTAAATCACAGTAAGACTCAGTTTTTACAGTTCCTAACACACAATTCAACAAAACCTGACATTTTAATTTCACATAATGGGCATATGTTTAGTGAAACTGAACAGTTCAAATTTCTAGGTGTTCAGATAGATAGTAAACTGTCGTGGAAAGCCCACATTCAGCATCTTGTTCAAAGACTTAATGTTGCCATTTTTACTATTCGAATGGTATCTGAAGTATTTTCATTTGCTTATATCGTATGGTTTTATATTTTGGAGTAACTCTTCTCATTCTAAAAGGATAGTTTCGGCTCAGAAACGGGTGGCTTGGGCAATAAGTGGTGTAAGTTCATGAACCTCTTGTTGACTCATGTTCACCAGTCTGGGTATTTTGACATTAGCCTCTCAATATTTATATTCCCCACTGTTATTTCTTGTTAACAATATTAGCTTATTCCCAAGAATAAGCACATTGCACTCAGTTAATACTAAGCAGAAATCAAACCTGCATTTGGATCAGACATCCTTAACTCTTGTGCAGTATACTGTTGCATCCATTTCCAATAAACTACCACTAGAATTCAAAAATCTTAGCAGTAATTGACGTGCTTTCAAATCGAAACTGAAGAGTTTCCTTGTGGGTCACTCCTTCTATTCTGTCGAGGAGTTCTTGAAAAATTTAGCTGATTCTTGTTGTATTGTTGATTGCGTTTACTTGAAGTTATGGCTTGACTTTTTTCGGCTTCATAAACATTTTATTTTTATCTGTTATTGCTTTTATGTTGTAATTTATTGTACTGACATGTTCCATGACCTTGGAGATTTGGTCCTGTATTTGGTTCTATGGAACTTGACATGTAAATAAAATAAATAAACTAAGAAAGTAACTTGGTGGGTGACATTACGATATGTCATTGACAGTTTGACTTGACCAAGTACTGGTATGGTTTGTTTATTATACGCCATTAGATGTTTCTCTGTTTCTTGCAAGGGAGGAGTTCCAAGTTTCAAATAGGTACTGATAGGTACTTTAATTCAGAATGCTCATGGCTGTGCTGGTGTCTATTTGTAATGGAACTGATTTCACTGCAATTTGTACTTCTGTGAAAAGCTTATTGCAAGTCTCTTGATGCTGGCTCATTGCCATATTTATTGTGTTATAACCAGGGGTAACACAATAAATATGTCACTGTTCTGCAGTTTATTAAGACAATACTGATACAAAATAATTCTCTTATCAAGTGCCAAGTTGTAGGTGAACACTTCATGAAAATTATATAAATTGGTGGTGGTTGTACCAATGGACAGGAAGTGTAAGTGAAATGCAGAATTCTGGCAGAAGTCACATGTCCGTTGACATACTAAGCTTAGTGAATGTTGAAGTCCAAGTTCCATTGTAGCATTCGGATTGTAAGTCCAGAGCACAGCCAAATCAACATTGAACACCAGGTCCACTGCAGCATAGTACTTCCAAGTTGTGGAGTAGAACATTGCACGATGAGAACTGGCTTGTAAACATCAGTAGTGCTTTTAAATAATGCTCCTAGTTAATGGAGCCAGCAGCTGGGGTCGCTGTATATTATGGGTGGCCATTCACTGAGAGTCCAATTGCTTTGGTTTGAAGTCGCACGCGCGAAGGTGGCTTGCGGTGCTAGCAGTGAGCCACGCATGTAGAAATGCAGCCAATGATGCATTTCTCGGCCGCGCATAAGAATGTGTCACTAATCGGTGCAGAGATTTAATAGTGTGGATACCACAACCTTTGTTCGAGTTGGTGAATGGTTGGATGCAGGTAGCATTTCTGGTGAGGGACGGGATGCGGGTGGTGTTTCTCATGCCACAGGTGAGCACTAAGAGATGCTTAATCTGCTCTGACCCATGAACTGACCCAATCCATATATTTTTACTTCAGCGTAGATTGTTTTTGAGCTCTGGCATCAGTGTTGCCTTCAGTGCCTCAGTTTTACCATTCCTACATACTTTCATCATCTGTTCACATTTCTGGTGGGTGTTACTAACTGCAGATGAACTACCTCTTGATGGAGGGCTGATGACCTCACTGTTTTGTCCCATAACAACCCACCCACCAACTTTCCAGTTGCCCATGCTATTTTTTTTTTTTACCTCATAAAATTTTTGGTAAACTAGTTTTCATAGTAAAGTTCCCAGCATGTCTGGAAAGGAAAGTTCACAATTAATGTCCAGTTTTGACCATTGAACACTCAACAAAAAGAAAGTTTGCACAGTGAGCTACAAAGAAGTGCACGTTGGAAATCACGTGGCGAAAGAGAGGAACTAAGAAATGGATTGAGAACAAACTGGAATATACAACAACTCCCTACTTATTGCTTACATGGAGATTGTGAGGACAAGATTCAATTAATTACAACACACTCAGAGGCCTTTAAACAATCATTGGTCCGTTGCTCAATATGTGGATGGAACAGTAAGAAACCCTAATAACTGGTATAATGGAACATATCCTCTGCCATGCACTACATAGTTGTTTCCAGGATATAGATGTAGGGTAGAATTACACTAAATATAGTGGTAATGGAAGCCTTTATCCAGCAGTGAATGTCATGGTGAATGGCGATGTAACAATGCCTTGCATATATTTCTACCTTTTTCTGCTGTTTTGAAATATGAACTATACTTTTACAGCTGGTACTGTGTTTAAAGTTTTCCTGGTCGCTGCTAAAAGGGAGTGCTAGTAACATAGGAAACAAGCTCTGCCCAGCATACAGACAACTGTATAATATAGTATAGTGTAGTAGCAGTAGTAGTAGTAATAGTAGTGTGTGGGGATGGGGTATAGGTGTGGGTGTTTAAAAGAAGAAAACCCAGTGCTCAAGGAAATTGAATTGTCAGGTCCTTTCATATAATTCACGGGAAAAAGGAGACTGACTGAAGTAGATGATTTGGAGTAATACCTTGCTTAAGGCTCCAAAAGGTAGAAATCAGTTAATCTTTTCAACTCTTGCGCTGTCTCAAACAGATTTGCTGCAGGTCATTCTGTTCTGGCATTTGGTATGTATATTTTTCTTTCACCTGGTACATATATTTTTCTTTCATCTCAAACACTGTCCCAATTCCGTGTGGGGCAGCTGCTCTAATGTTCTGACAACTTAAAAGTGTGGGTAGGGGTTATACTGATTTATTTCCCCAAACCACATTCCACTTCTTTATGAGGTGACTTACTTGGAGTTTTGCAGCCCCTCTTCTTTATGGGATAATCGGCTGCTGGAAAATCTCTTGACTTCTTCTCCGTTAAATAGAGCTAGGTACAGGAACATTTAAGCCTCTTTCTACTTATAAAATGAGTAGACATATGAATTTTCCTTTTTGTCAGTTAACGATGTATTTGACTTTCATCCGCAACATAATTCACTCTTTCAACATACATATACAACTTTCTGTAAGTACCTCGTACCCCGAACATCAAAATGAGTTACAGTTAAAAGAAAGTTGGCTTGACTACCATGACTTTCTTAAATGAATCCGAAAATACGTCTTGCCTCTACCAAGGCTGAGCCAAGAGTCCAAAATAGTAATTTTTCAACTGTTCTTGTTATAATTAACAATAGTCAATGACAAAACAAGCACTGAGCGATATGTAAACTCCATGGTTCTTCATTACAGACTCACTAACACATCTATGGATTTTCCGACAGGTACTTGTCGGTGCCGTTTGACCACCGCGTCTACTTTCTTCCCGTGACTGATTTTAAACCTGCACACACGAACATGTGACACGCAGTAGGTAGGATTTTACCATCCTGCACTCATATCTAGAATATCTTATGTTCGCGACGGTAGAAGGCTGAGAGGTTAGTGATTCTAGAATTTACACAGAAATTCTTGAATCACTACATATCCCCCCCCCCCCTCCCCCCACCAATTGAACACGCAGTATTTTACACATAATCATTATGCAAGTAATACAACTCATAATAACAGTTCACATCTTAACAGTATACATTTTTTACATATGTTTATATACATATGTTTATATACATATCCGTCCTTTCCTTAACAATTGTCTGTCCTCTCTGGAACAATATTTCACTTATTGTCTTTCTATTCTTTTCTAATCTTGCTTTGTTATTAAGACATGAGCATTTATTCATGGATTTAGTCAGCTTTACTAATATTTAGGAATTGTGAGGACGCTTTTTCTTTTCTTTATTTCCTTTTTCAATCGAAAACTTCAGGTTTTTATGACACCTGAGTAATCTATTTTCTGTTCTATCTTTTTGTACTACCTTTTTTCTAGTTATGTACTATTTTCATTAGTTGTAGCTCGGACGAACTCTGGACGAAATGAAAGTCTTCTTTTGACTCTCATTTACTTCCACGAAATATAAAAATGCTAGTCGTTAATAGAATTTACACTTTCCAGAATAATTCCTTTAAAATTTGTGACTTTGTCACGACACTGTCCCCTTCTCTTAGGATCAGCACCCATTCCTTGCTTGTGAGTTTACCTTATGAGAGCACTTCCTCTTTCCATTCTGGTAGGTACGCCGCTTACAAAACATCTCTAGTTTTTAGACCACAGATTGTCCTATCTCCACATAGCTATATCTGCCCTTTATACTTAGTGATTGCCAGGTATGCCCCACTTATGCTTTCTGAGTAGGCCTCATGTTTAATTACCCTAATATACATTTCCATGTATACCATAATTAAGTATCTTCTGGTAAAGATTTTAAACTTTGCATTCATTCTTTAATATATTATTCACTTCCTAGAGTCCTCCTCTACTTATCAACTACTATACTTTCAACAGATATTATGTCTATATATACTACTTTTCGTTCCACTTTCCTTCAGTTCATCAGAGTTTTTATTGCACTGATGTTGCTCACCCATTTTTCTTATTTATCCATTACTCATTACTATTTTATAGTTGTTCGTTATGTATGGGCACCTCTCCTTATGTATATTCGATGTAGAACCATCATAACTCCCCATAAATGTGCACGTAATTCCCTATGTACACACCTTTTCCCCTACAACACCTGGAGGTTCTCACATCATGACGGGCTTTGTTTTATATAATTTAATGTTTGCGTAGAAGTTTATATTTGTATATATGTGAATGTGTGTTTGTGTAGTCTGATTCTTGGACCTTCTTATCTAAAGATAAGATGTAGTTTATTAGTAACCATGGAAATAAGAAAGGACTTCAGCAAAAGAAGTTTATGAATATGGAAAGAGGGGAAAGATAGACAGGTCCTCAAGACGAGAAGTAAGAAAGGGAAAAATAAATGTATTTGCTAGGATCGAAGAAGAGAAAGAAGATAGCCCCAAAGGCAGGAAACCCTTCCCCTCCTCCCCTTTCCCCAGGATCCCTACCTCTCAGGTACATGAGTGAGATGCCGGAGAAGGTTTGGTGTGAAATCGTCTCCTACAGAACAGACTTGTCCCACATTCACCCTTTGAGGTCCCCGAAGGAAATCCTAGCAACCCTATGGAAATGGCAAGTGATGAAGAATCGGGCACACTTGCTTGTGAGGATTGTTTGAAAGATGTGATGTGTGTTTTGTGTTAGTCATGATTTATCTGTTCTTGTAAACCATGCCTTTAGCTACAATATCCACCCCTTTCAAAATTTATACAAACCCTCCCATCTATATCACATCTCATAAAAGGTATAAAATACTCTATGTATAAAGTAGAAAAGCTATACACTTCTGTATAACAACTGTTCAATTAGTCACATCATATTACATTTTCTACAAATACACTACTTTATTCAGTTTATTTCGTCTAGATATCGCTTTTTTCTGTGATTCTCTTAAGTTAGTCTCTATTTTACGGTCATATTCAGATTCTTTTTTTACGCGTAATAAGATTACAGGATAGTTCTATATTTTAAAAGGAATTCGGTGCAGGAAAACTATTTTGGAAGAAACACCGAAAACAGCTCTGGATCCCCCCCCATGGGGTCCACAACTCTTTTGTGGATATGTGCGTAGCGAGCACGGGACCCCGAGCAAATGTGGCCTTCCTTCCTTCCTTTCCGGGCTGCATACCTTCCCTTTCTGCATTCTTCCCCATCCCCCATCTTCGCCCCCCCCCCCCTTCACCTCCGCCCCTTTCCTTCCCTTTCTCCCCCTCTGGGAGTATGTTTTGTGCCTACGTCCGGAGACGGACGCTCGAAACTGTAACAAATTCTTTGCTTTCTCCGCTTGCAAGTCTTTGTCCTTCCCTTGTCCTTCTCTTTTCCTTACCTCTTCTCTTTGCCCTTTTCTCCGCTGCGGCGTTTGAGACCTCTCTCGTTTCCTTTCCCTTTCTCTTTTTTCCTCCCTGTGCGTGTCTGAAGGCCGACCCACGCATTTCCATGCATAGCCGGTGATGGGGTAACGCGTAATTTCCCGCCCTGGGTAGACAGGTAGGACACGTACGTACCCCCTGGTAATGGCCAGGCCCAGGGAGGGGTGATTACCCAAGCTGATACCTTCCGAAAGTGCCGATTGGTCCTTCCATCCGTTTGTCGGGAGGTGTGACCTGCGGTGTGAACAATCACCTAAGGCGGGAGTGCCCTAAGAAAGGGCCTCCACAAGGATGGAGCGCGCCATCAGAGATGCCGGTAATCATGGGGGATACTTTCGCAATGGTTTCCTCATCTTCTACTATGTCAGCTCACAAGCGTAAGTTCACTGAGTCTCAGCCACAGACAGTCCTTCCATCGTTGCCACAGTTCCTTGTTGTTTCTCGGTCTGACGAAGGTAACGACTTCTCCACGGTCAACCCTTTCATTATTCAGAAAGGTGTCGACGCAATTGCAGGTCCTGTAAAGTCTTGTTCCAGATTACGAAATGGCACCTTCTTTTTAGAAACAGTCAGTGCCCTCCAGGCACAAAAATTGCTGCGTACTTCACTGCTACACACATTCCCTGTCCGGGTGGAACCGCACCGTACTTTAAATTCATCAGGTGGGGTTGTTTATACACGCTCCCTCGACAGATTGTCTGACGAGGAAATTCAACACTACCTGTCTGACCAGGGCGTAACGGCTGTTCATAGAGTCATGAAAAGGGTTGACACGAACAGCATTCCAACCCGTACTGTCTTCTTGACATTTGACAAAGTTCAACTCCCATCGAAAATCAAAGCAGGCTATGAGATAATTTCCGTTCACCCTTACATCTCAAACCCTACGCGTTGCTATCAGTGTCAGCGGTTCAATCACACCAGCCAGTCCTGTTCCAATCTGGCCAAATGTGTTACATGTGGCAAGGATGCCCATGAGGGTGCTTGTCCACCTCCATCCCCTCGTTGCATCAACTGTATGGGTGACCACACTGCTTCCTCTCGAGATTGCCCCATTTTTAAAGACGAAAAGCTCATTCAGGAAATCAGAGTGAAGGAAAAGGTGTCGACCTTTGCTGCTCGAAAATTATTCGCCAGTCGACAGCCCACCGTGCCTCAGACAGGAAAATACAGCACTGTCCTTGCCTCTCCTCGGCCAACAAAGGAGGCGGCCACGCAGACTTGTGACCTTACCTTTAGTGCCACGGTCGTCAGATCGGCCAGCGCATAGATCGCCCGTTCAACCTCCCCACTTTTGCCTGCCCACTCTATGGCTCACCCTTCATCGGGTTCTGCTAAATCTCGAGCCCAAAAGTCAGACACCAAGACTTCGAAAAAAGAGCATACTTGTGAAGATTTTTTACGTACCCCAACTTCACAACCATCGGTTCCTCCTTCATCTAAACATAATGTTTCCAAGAAGGCTAGTAAGAAACCCAGTTCATCTCCTTCTCCGCCAAGGCGTGTCTCATCTACAGCACCACCTGGCGGTAATCGCCCTCGGCCGTCTTCTGTGTCGCTGAGGCACACTGCTGGCGGCCGATCAACCGGCCGATCGCTGGTGGCAGGAGCTGCTCCTGAACAACCTATGGATCAGGATCGTTGAGTTGACAGCGACCTTGGTCACATTCCTCCATTTTCTGTTCACCCTATGTCCATTATCCACTGGAATATCCGCGGCCTTCGAGCCAATCGGGATGAATTGTCGATCCTCTTACGATCCTACTCGCCGGTCATCTTCTGTCTTCGGGAAACAAAGCTGCGTCCCCATGACCGCTTTGTTCTCCCCCATTTTCAGTCCGTCCGATTTGATCTCCCCTCTGTTGAAGGCACTCCAGCACATGGAGGACTCATGATTCTTTTCCATGATACTCTCCATTATCACCCAATCCCCTTCAACACTTCCTTCCAAGCTGTCGCTGTCCGTCTTTCCCTTTCTGGGTATACCTTTTCTCTTTGTACTGTACACATTCCATCGTCGACACCAATGGCACGAGCTGATCTCCTTCATTTTCTTGGTCAGCTTCCACCCCCCTATTTGCTGGTTGGGGACTTCAATGCCCACCACCCTCTTTGGGGATCTCCACATCCTTATCCGCGTGGCTCACTATTGCTAGACGTCTTCCACCAAGCGGATCTAGTTTGCCCCAGCACTGGGGACCCTACATTTTTGTCTGCCTCCACGACAAATTTCTCTCATTTGGACCTTTCGGTTGGTACTGTTCCGCTAGCTCGGCGCTTCGAATCGTTTGCCCTTGATGATACACACTCGAGTGACCACTTTCCATGTGTCCTTAGACTGCAGCCTCAACAGCCATATATGCGCCCGCGACGCTGGAAGTTTGGCGAAGCCGATTGGACACTTTTTTCGTCTCTAGCGACATTCGATGACCGTCACTTTCCTAGCTTCGACGATGAGGTCACACATATTACAGATGTTATTCTTACAGCTGCGGAACGTTCAATACCACGCACCTCCGCATTGCCCCGGTGCCCCCCAGTTCCTTGGTGGAACGCGGCATGCCGTGATGCAATACGTGAGCGGCGACATGCTCTTCGCATTTTCCACCACCATCCTACGTTGGACAACTGTATCCGCTATAAGCAGTTCCGAGCGCGATGCCGTCGCGTCATCTGCGATAGCAAGAAGGAAAGCTGGAAATTCTTTACTAGCTCATTTAACACCTTCACTCCCTCCTCGGAAGCTTGGAGTCGGATTCGACGGTTCTCAGGCACGCCTAGTTTCTCCCCAGTCTCTGGGCTCACTGTCGCGCATGATACATTAGTGGACCCCGTCGCAATTTCTAACTCATTGGGTCAACACTTTGCTGAGATTTCGAGCTTTTCAAATTACCCGCCAGCGTTTCTCCCGAAGAAACGTGCAGCGGAAGTGCGACCTCTTGCTTTCTCCTCTCAAAATCGCGAAAGCTACAATACTGTTTTCTCCATGCGGGAACTCCAACATGCACTCTCTTCTTCTCGCTCCTCCGCCCCAGGACCGGATGGTATCCACATCCAAATGTTGCTGCATTTATCATACCATAGTCTGCGTTACCTCCTTCGCCTTTATAATCGAATTTGGACCGATAGTACTTTTCCCAGACGATGGTGGGAAGCTATCGTCGTTCCTGTTGCGAAACCTGGAAAGGACAAACATCTCTCCTCTAGCTATCGCCCCATTTCTCTCACGAGTAGTGTATGTAAGGTTTTGGAGCGTATGGTGAATTGCCGTTTAGCTTGGTGGCTGGAGTCCCGCAGTCTTTTAACACCTGCCCAATGCGGTTTCCGAAAGCATCGTTCTGCAGTTGACCATCTTGTTGCTCTCTCCACTTATATCATGAACAATTTTCTCCGGAAACGCCAAACAGTAGCAATATTTTTTGATCTGGAGAGAGCATCCGATACCTGTTGGAGGACAGGCATCCTCCGCACACTGTTCTCTTGGGGCTTTCGAGGTCGGCTGCCCCTTTTTCTTCACGAATTTATGGCAGAGCGCACATTTAGAGTGCGGGTGAACACCACTCTCTCCCGTACTTTCTCCCAAGAAAACGGAGTACCCCAGGGCTCCGTGCTGAGTGTTGTACTGTTTGCCATTGCCATAAATCCGATTATGGATTGTCTCCTTCCTGATGTCTCGGGCTCCCTCTTTGTGGATGATTTTGCGATCTACTACAGCTCTCAACGGACCAGCCTTCTTGAACGACGTCTTAAAGGATGTCTCGATCGCCTCCACTCTTGGAGCATCGAAACCGGCTTCCGTTTTTCTCCCAGTAAGACCGTTTGTGTTAATTTTTGGCGACGTAAGGAGTTTCTTCCACCCTCCCTACATCTAGGACCTGTCAACCTTCCGTTTTCGGACGTCGCTAAATTCTTGGGTCTTATGTTTGACAGAAAACTGTGCTGGTCCTCTCACATTTCCTATCTTTCAGCTCGCTGTCTGCGATCCCTCAACACCGTCCGTGTCCTGAATGGTACCTCCTGGGGAGCGGACCGAGTGGTCCTTCTCCGCCTCTATCGCGCCTTACTGCGCTCGAAATTGGACTATGGAAGCATAGTTTACTCCTCTACTCGGCCGTCTATTCTTCGGCATCTCAACTCTATCCACCACTGTGGATTACGTTTAGTATCTGGAGCTTTTTACACCAGCCCTGTGGAAAGCCTTTATGCTGAGACTGCTGAACGTCCGCTGTCCAATCGGCGAGCAGTCCTTCTGAGTCGTTATGCTAGCCATCTGTCTTCCATGCCTGCTAATCCGGCCCATGACATTTTTTTCGACGCCTCCTTGGATGTAGGGTATGCAGGCTGCCCTTCCTCCCTACTACCACCGGGAGTCCGCTTCCGTCAACTGCTCCATTCTCTTTCCTTCCGCTTTCCTAAAACCTTCTTGACAACTTGGGGCACAGCACCGCCTTGGCTCCGTCCCCGAATCTGCCTGCTCCGTGACCTTTGTCAATTCCCCAAGGATGGTACCCCTTCACTTGTTTATCGTCGGGCATTTGCTGCTCTATGTGCACAAATGAAGGAAGCCACATTTATTTACACTGATGGCTCGAAAACATCATTAGGTGTAGGGAGTGCCTATATTGTTGGCGACACCCCAAATCGATTTCGGCTTCCCAACCAGTGTTCGGTTTATACTACGGAGCTTTACACTGTTCTCCAGGCTGTCCACTACATCCGTCACCATCAGAGGATACAGTATGTTATCTGTTCAGATTCTCTCAGCTCTCTCCTCAGTCTCCAAGCTCTGTACCCTGTCCACCCTCTGGTCCACCGGATTCAGGACTGCCTGCGCTTGCTCCATTTGGGGGGCGTCTCTGTGGCGTTCCTCTGGCTCCCAGGACACGTTGGTATCTGTGGCAATGAGGCGGCCGATATAGCGGCCAAGGCTGCAGTCTCTCTTCTTCGGCCATCTATTCGATCGATTACCTTCGCCAATCTACGGAGCGTTTTATGTCGTCGTGTTGTTCTTTTATGGCACGCACATTGGTCGACACTTCCCCATAATAAATTGCGGGACGTGAAAGCTCTTCCCTGTGCTTGGACCTCTTCCTCCTGAACGTGTCATCAGGAGTAGGTAATTTTAACTAGACTCCGGATAGGGCACTGTCTTTTTAGCCATCGACATCTTTTAAGCGGCGATCCTCCCCCACTCTGTCCCCACTGCTCTCAGCTGTGGACGGTAAGACACCTTTTAATTGAGTGCCCCTATTTTACTCCGTTACGCGCCCGTCTGCAGCTGTCGCCTGATATATCGTCCATTTTAGCAGATGACACGTGCTCGACCGATCGCGTTCTCGAGTTCCTTAGTGCCAGTGCGATGACGTCAGTCATTTGAAGCTCTTTTTGGGGACAACCAACCCCTTTCTGTAGTGGATTTTTAAGCTTTCCTTCTGCTTTTAGTTTCTCCAATTTTTTGAGTTTCGTTCCCATTGCTGCTGGTTTCCATTTTCGTTTTTTACTGTTTCCTAAGTCACGGACCGGGCGCTAATGACCATAGCAGTTTTTGCCCGGGGGAGGGGGGGGGGGAAGCTCTGGATCCGACGGTTATCACTCCTCCCATTAACTCAGAATGTTAACGCCCCTGGGGGTAGATGACTCTGCCTGGATCCCAAGGATCTGACATTAACTTTTCTTGTGCACTGGGAGACCAGTAACTTTTTTTTTTTAAATTTCTTTTGAAAATCCTCCCAAGAGGAAAAATTCTCAATATTTACTGTACCCCATTCTGAGGTTTGCCCTCTCCCCAAGGGGAGTGGCGGGTTCGCGGCGCACGAGGCGGAGGGTAATGTGGAGGCTGGCCGTGTGGCATCGCCCGCTCTGCGTGTGAGTGGACATGTGGCCGCCCCTTCAGCAAGGTCCAAGCAGGCACAAGTGGGGAGGGGTTTATTAGTGATTGGGAGCTCCAACGTTAGGCAGGTGATGGAGCCCCTTAGGGAAATAGTGGAAAGGTCAGGGAAGAAGGCCAGTGTTCACTCTGTCTGCTTGCTGGGGGGTCTCATCCGAGATGTGGAGGAGGCCCTACCGGCGGTGATAGAGAGCACTGGGTGCACCCGACTGCAAGTAGTCACTCATGTCGGCACCAATGACTCCTGCCGTCTGGGTTCAGAGGTCATCCTCAGTTCGTACAGGCGGTTGGCAGAGTTGGTGAAGGCGGAAAGCCTCGCTCGCGGGGTGGAATCTGAGCTAACTATTTGTAGTATCATTCCTAGAACCGATCGCGGTCCTCTGGTTTGGAGCCGAGTGGAAGGCTTAAACCAGAGGCTCAGACGATTCTGCAGAGATCTGGGGTGCAAATTTCTCGACCTCCGTTATCAGGTGGAGAAATGTAGGGTCCCCCTGAATAGGTCAGGCGTGCACTACACGCCGGAAGCGGCTACAAGGGTAGCGGAGTACGTGTGGAGTGCACATGGGGGTTAGAGAATTCCCTCCCTAGGCCCGACAAGACGCCTCCTGAGACGCGGCAAGGTAGGAGTAGGCAAAATGCAACATGGAATAACAATATTAATCTGCTAATAGTAAACTGCAGGAGCGTCTATAGAAAGGTCCCAGAACTGCTCTCATTAATAAACGGACACAATGCCCACATAGTACTAGGGACAGAAAGTTGGCTGAAACCAGATGTAAACAGTAATGAAATTCTAAACTCAGATTGGAATGTATACTGCAGAGACAGGTTGGGCAGTGAAGGGGGAGGCGTGTTTATAGCGATAAGAAGTGCAATAGTATCGAAGGAAATTGACGGAGATCCGAAATGTGAAATAATTTGGGTGAAGGTCACGTTTAAAGCAGGCTCAGACACGGTAATTGGATGTCTCTATAGGCCCCCTGGCTCAGCAGCTGTTGTGGCTGAGCACCTGAAGGATAATTTGGAAAATATTTTGAGTAGATTTCCCCACCATGTTATAGTTCTGGGTGGAGATTTTAATTTGCTGGATATAGACTGGGAGACTCAACGTTCATAACGGGCGGCAGGGACAAAGAATCCAGTGAAATTTTTTTAAGTGCTTTATCTGAAAGCTACCTTGAGCAGTTAAACAGAAAACCGACTCGTGGCTATAACATATTAGACATTCTGGTGACAAACAGACCCGAACTATTTCAAACAGTTAACGCAGAACAGGGAATCAGTGATCATAAAGTGGTTACTGCATCGATGATTTCAGCCATAAATAGAAATATTAAAAAAGGTAGGAAGGTTTTTCTGTTAAGCAAAAGTGACAAAAAGCAGATTTCAGAGTATCTGATGGCTCAACACAAAAGTTGTTTCTCGAGTACAGATAGTGTTGAGGATAAGTGGACAAAGTTCAAAACCATCGTACAATACGTGTTAGATGAGTATGTGCTAAGCAAGATTGTAAGAGATGGAAAAGAGCCACCGTGGTACAACAACCGAGTTAGAAAACTGCTGCGGAAGCAAAGGGAACTTCACAGCAAACATAAACATAGCCAAAGCCTTGCAGACAAACAAAAATTACCCGAAGTGAAATGTAGTGTGAGGAGGGCTATGCGAGAGGCGTTCAATGAATTCGAAAGTAAAGATCTATGTACTGACTTAGCAGAAAATCCTAAGAAATTTTGGTCTTATGTCAAAGCAGTAGGTGGATCAAAACAAAATGTCCAGACACTCTGTGACCAAAATGGTACTGAAACAGAGGATGACAGACTGAAGGCCGAAATACTAAATGTCTTTTTCCAAAGCTGTTTCACAGAGGAAGACTGCACTGTAGTTCCTTCTCTAGATCGTCGCACAGATGACAAAATGGTAGATATAGAAATAGACGACAGAGGGATAGAGAAACAATTAAAATCGCTCAAATGAGGAAAGGCTGCTGGACCTGATGGGATACCAATTCGATTTTACACAAAGCACACGAAGGAACTTGCCCCCCTTCTTGCAGTGGTGTATTGTAGGTCTCTAGAAGAGCGTAGCGTTCCAAAGGATTGGAAAAGGGCACAGGTCATCCCCGTTTTCAAGAAGGGACGTCGAACAGATGTGCAGAACTATAGACCTATATCTCTAATGTCTATCAGTTGTAGAATTTTGGAACGCGTATTATGTTTGAGTATAATGACTTTTCTGGAGACTAGAAATCTCCTCTGTAGGAATCAGCATGGGTTTCGAAAAAGACGATCGTGTGAAACCCAGCTCGCACTATTCGTCCATGAGACTCAGAGGGCCATAGACACGGGTTCCCAGGTAGATGCCATGTTTCTTGACTTCCGCAAGGTGTTCGATACAGTTCCCCACAGTCGTTTATTGAACAAAGTAAGAGCATATGAACTATCAGACCAATTGTGTGATTGGATTGAAGAGTTCCCAGATAACAGAACGCAGCATGTCATTCTCAATGGAGAGAAGTCTTCCGAAGTAAGAGTGATTTCAGGTGTGCCGCAGGGGAGTGTCGTAGGACCGTTGCTATTCACATTATACATAAATGACCTTGTGGATGACATCGGAAGTTCACTGAGGCTTTTTGCGGATGATGCTGTGGTATATCGAGAGGTTGTAACAATGGAAAATTGTACTGAAATGCAGGAGGATCTGCAGCGAATTGACACATGGCGCAGGGAATGGAAATTGAATCTCAATGTAGACAAGTGTAATGTGCTGCGAATACATAGAAAGAAAGACCCCTTATCATTTAGCTACAATATAGCAGGTCAGCAACTGGAAGCAGTTAATTCCATAAATTATCTGGGAATACGCATTAGGAGTGATTTAAAATGGAATGATCATATAAAGTTGATCGTCGGTAAAGCAGATGCCAGACTGAGATTCATCAGAAGAATCCTAAGGAAATGCAATCCGAAAACAAAGGAAGTAGGCTACAGTACGCTTGTTCGCCCACTGCTTGAATACTGCTCAGCATTGTGGGATCCGTACCAGATAGGGTTGATAGAAGAGATAGAGAAGATCCAACGGAGAGCAGCGCACTTCGTTACAGGATCATTTAGTAATCGCGAATGTGTTACGGAGATGATAAACTCCAGTGGAAGACTCTGCAGGAGAGACGCTCAGTAGCTCGATATGGGCTTTTGTTGAATGAGAACATACCTTCACTGAGGAGTCAAGCAGTATATTGCTCCCTCCTACGTATATCTCGCGAAGAGACCATGAGGATATAATCAGAGAGATTAGAGCCCACACAGAGGCATACCGACAATCCTTCTTTCCACGAACAATACAAGACTGGAATAGAAGGGAGAACCGATAGAGGTACCCTCCGCCACACACCGTCAGGTGGCTTGCGGAGTATAGATGTAGATGTAGAAGGTACCCCACAGCGAATATGATCTTCTTAGAATCTTCTCAATTTTTTGGTAATCCTTGGTTAAACCTTTTTAAGAAATGGGTTGAATGTCCATCTCTGTCTGGCTTAAATTTAGGGAATTGTCTAGATAACCCTGAATTAGTTCCCCATTGTAAATCATTCACCGCTTCACTAGTTAATACCACATTAGGTGAAGTTACCCTTTTTTCTACTTTGTCTTGGATAAGCTTAAATTCTCTCTACAGGTCTTCTTTACCCTTCCTGGTATTATTTAGTTCAGAAGAAGGAATAGGCGATACATTCCCGGATGTTATTCTCTTGGTAACATTTCGATCTATAATTTCCCCAAATTGTTCCTCCAAACTAATTGCTATTTTCTCTTTGAAATTCCTTTCTATATTGTGTACCCATGTACTGACACCTGTAATTTGTGATTGAATGATTGGCATTAACTCATTCTACTTATCTACACTCTCTTGCAAAGCATACAACCCATGTCTTACATCATTATACTTAATATTGTACACATTTTCAATGGAGCCTAACTTTTCAATAAGTTCAGATTTTACATTATTACATTTGTTCTCGATGTTAAGTTCTAACCTTTTCGACAAATCCTGAAAGGTGTCATTCTGTTTCTGACTAAGGTCAGCAAACATTTGATTTATATGAGTAGTCAAAGAGTTTGTCAACTCATTTTTTAGATCGACTTTTAAATTCTCTACTTCAGTACTTTTAGGGTTAAACTCAGACTTCCAAGCACCCATGCCTTCGCGCAGATGGCTAAATTCTTTGCTTTGAGAGTTGACCTTGGTACTTAACAAACCCAAATTTGTCGTTAGAATATTTAAAGTTTTCCTCTGAGTATTTAATTGTGAATCTAATGAGTTTAACTTAAGACTTTGAGCATTTAATTGAGAATTTACCAACCCTATAGTCGCACTCTGAGCTTTGATTAATTTTATCAATTCAGCCCAGTCAGGCACTTCTTTGCTAACTTTCATGGCCATAGCCGGTTCTTGAGTGTCCCCAACTTGTTGCATATTCTCCATACTTTATATGCTTTAGCCCTAGTAAGTATTTAAAACTAACTTTAAATATAATAATGACACAATAAAAGTTCAGTCCGACAGTACCTTGTACCACTTCGTACTAAAGTAATGAAATTTTGTTTCAAGCCACGTTCTGACGACTTAAAATGTGAGTGTGAGTATGGGTTATACTGATTTATTTCCCCAAACCACATTCCACTTCTTTACGAGGTGAATTACTTGGAATTTTGCAGCCCCTCTTCTTTACGGGATAGTTGGCTGCTGGAAAATCTCTTGACTTCTTCTGTGTAGAATAGAGCTAGGTACAGGAACTTTTAAGCCTCTTTCTACTTATAAAATGAGTAGACATATGAATTTTCCTTTTTGTCAGTTAACGATGTATTTGACTTTCATGCACAACATAATTCACACTTTCAATGTACATATGGAACTTTCGGTAAGTACCTCATACCGTCGAACATTAGAAACAAAATGAGTTACATTTAAAAGAAAGTAGGCTTGACTACCATGACTTTCTTAAATGAATCCGAAAATATGTCTTGCCTCTACCAAGGCTGAGCCAAGAGTCCACAATAGTACTTTTTCAACTGTTCTTGTTATAATTAACAATAGTCAATGACACAACAGGCACAGAGCAGCATGTAAACTACATGGTTATTTATTACAGACTCACTAATACATCTATGGATTGTCTGACAGGTACATGTCGGTGCCATTTGACCGTGCGTCTGCTTTCTTCCCGCGACTGATTTTAAACCTGCACACACAAACATGTGATGCGCAGTAGGTAGGATTTTACCATCCTGCACTCATATCTAGAATATCTTATGTTCGCGACGGTAGAAGGCTGAGAGGTTAATGGTTCTAGAATTTACACAGAAATTCTCAAATCACTACACCGCGCAGTCTGGGCGCCTTACCATGGTTCGTGCAGCCCCCCCCCCCCCCCCCCCCCCTCCTCTCCCGTTGGAGGTTTGAGTCCTCCCTTGGGTGTCAGTGTGTGTGTTGTCATTAGTGTAAGTTAGTTTGTTTGATTAAGTAGTGTGTAAACCTAGGGACCGATGACCTCAGCAGTTTGGTCCCATAGGAACTTGCCACAAATTTCTAAAATTTACAAAACTGTGCCAATTATGATTCATGTGGCTTTGTGTGTGTTTGAAGGTAGTAGTTATTTAGGCAAATGCAGATCTGAACAAATAACAGTAGTCTTTGAACTTGTTAAAAGTTGGTAAAACATTGCATATTTGTTTCTGTGTGTTTTTGAAAGAATTTTTGTGCAACGATTTTATGTAATTTTGCTTGTTTATGTGGAAAACCAATGAAATCATTTTTAAAAGGGGAAAATTATTTGTAAGACAGTATTATGAAAAGGATAGATTGCTACTAACCATATAGTGGAGATGTTGAGCTGCAGACAGGCACAACAAAAAGTCTGCTACGTATGTGAGCTATCGGGCCGAAGGTGTGTTCTTCTGGAGTAGACAACACACACATATTCATGCAAGCACAACACACACACACACAACTGCTGTCTCTGGCCGCTGAAGTCAGACTACGAGCATCTGTGCGTGACAAGAGAAGCGATCTGGTTGGTGTGGGTAAGGAGGAAGCTGGGGGGGGGGGGGGGGAGAGTGGGAGGGGGGGAAGGGGGAGAGATAACAGGGTTCGGATGGGGGATCATGGAGTGCTGCTTGTGGGAGCACACAGGGATGTGGTGGGGCAGGGTAGGGTAGCTAGGTGCAATCAGGAATTTAGATTCCCAGGGGGAGGGGGGGGGGAGGGTGCTAGAAAGAAGGAGAGAAGCAGAGAAGGGAAGAAAGACTGTGGGTGTGTCGGTTGGATGGAAGCCTGTGTAGTACTGGAATGGGAACAGTGAAGGGGATAGGTGGGTGAAGGAAAGGGACTAATGGAGGTTGAGGCCAGGGGGGTTACAGGAACATAGGATTTTTTTGCAGGGAGATTTCCCACCTGCGCAATTTGGAAAAGTTGGCGTTGCATTGGTAGAAAGGAGCCAGACGGCACAGGCTGTGAAGCACTCATTGAAGTGATGCTCAGCAACTGGGTGATCCATATGTTTCTTGGCCAGAGTTTATCGGTGGCCATTCACGCAACCAGACAGCTAGTTGGTTTTCATGCCCACACAAAATGCAGCACAGTGGTTGCAGCTTAGCTTGTAAATCACTTGACTACTTTACAGGTATGATGAGAAAAATTATGCTTGTGACAGAAGTGAAGAATGTGGTGGTGGGAGAATGTGTGAGACAGGTCTTGTATCTTAGTCTGTTACAGGGATATGAGCCATGAGGCAAGGAGTTGGGGAGTTGGGGCAGAGTAGGTATGGACTAGGATATTGTGTAGGTTCAGTAGACAGTGTAATACCACTGTGGGAGGGATGGGAAGGATAATGGGTAGGATACTCCTCATTTGAGAGCACAGTGAGAGGCACTCGAAAGCCTGGTGGAGAAAGTCAGTTGCTCCAGTCTAGTGTGGTACTGAGTTACGAGGGGAATGCTCCTCTGTGGCCAGAGGGGTAACTGGAGAGATAAGGCACATGAAGTCTCTATTTCAGTACCAGTGTAGAAGGGTAATTTCGGTCTGTGAAGACCCTTGGTATATTTGGAAAGGGACTACTCGTCACTATAGATGTGATGACCACAGATGGCTAGGCTGTATTGAATGGGCTTGTTATGGAATGGGTGGTAGCTGTCAAAGTGGATATATTGTTGGTGATTGGTAGGCTTGATATGGAAAGAGGTACTGATGTAGACATCTTTGAGATGGAGGTCAACAATGAGGAAGGTGGTTTATTGGGTTGTAGAGGACCAAGTGAAGCAAATGGGGGAGAACATGTTGAGGTTCTGGAAGAATATGGATAGGGTACCCTCAACCTCGATCTAGATCACAAAGATGTCATCGGTGAATCTGAACCAGGTAAGGGGTTTGGGATTCTGGGTTGTTAAGAAGAATTCCTCTAGATGGCCCATGAATAGGTTGGCATAGGATGGTGCCATGCAGGTGCCCATTACTGTACCATAGATTTTTTTGTAGGTGATGTCTTCAAAGGTGAAGTAATTATGGGTGAGAATGTAGTTGGTAAAGGTGACCAGGACAGAGGTTATAGGTTTGGAGTCAGTCATGCACTGGGAAAGGAAGTGTTTAATAATGGCAAGGTCGTGGGTATTAGGGATGTTTATGTGCAGGAATGTGGCATCATTTTCTAATTTTTTTTCCTTGTTTCAGGGGAGGAATGAAATTCAGTCAGTCGTCGCCTTCATCAATACCAAATTGAATTCTCATGGGGACAGGTATATACAGGTTACTGCAAGCATATTTCTTAAGATGTACTGGCTTTCTAGCTAACTAATTCCTTTATAACCTTTGTTTTTCAGAGCGCAAGGCCTACATTTGTTAAAAGTATTTCTTCCTCAGTGTTCAGATGATGTGTTCATTGATAACTGTGTATCATGGATGCAACAATGCGTCAGGATTTGTAGTGGTTCCAGAGAAAAGGAAATAAGTTTACTGGTTTATGAAGTACTTGGTGAGTTGTGTATTAAATACTTTTGAAATTCGGAAGCAACCATACATGTGTCAAAAATCTTATTGTTGTGTTTTTTATGTATTTTTTTAATTTTTTTTATAGGAAATCTCTTTCAGTACTCAGGAATGATACAGGAATTAACAAAGCCGGTTTCCGGATCTGTAATCCCAAAATTCTTGGAGCATGTTCATCATGTTTCATCAAACTTTCACTCTCAGACAGAGGTATTAATTATGTAATATCCTTTTAAAATAACATTGCAATTTACAGTGACATCCTTTTTCAATATTTCCTTGGCAGAACATGTTATCTACTAAGAAAAGAAAAACATAAGTCTAACCACAAGGCAGAATAGTAAATAACTTGATTCAGTGTTGAGAAATGTATAATGAATCTGCTCCACAGAACACCTGAATATTCAGTCTTTAGAGGAAAGACAGTTGGTTGGTGCTGTGTGGCTAGAAGTGCTGACCTAATCCACTGTAGATGAGTTTGTAGATGTTACTCACGATTTGCAAATGTACTGGTTGTATCATGTGCTAGTGTTTATGGGGGGTGATGGTTTGATAATGAACATCATGTCTGAAATTAGCAGCTGCAAATAAAGGATTTTTCTAACGCAAATTCAACAGAATCACAAATGATTGTGTTAAGGAATGAAACTTGTATGTGGCTGTAGTATTTTAGCTGTATCTGGAATTTGATACATTTCCCAAACCAGTAGAGAGACAGTACAACTCTTCCAGTGCTGGAACTAAGCTAAAACTCTCCAGAAACAGTCATCAGCCATTAGCCTCACAAACATAATGTACAAGCTACTTGAATAAATGGTAAATTGGGTGTTGTGTTGATGCTCAAGACATGAGTCCTACTATCCAGTTCCCATTGTGGTTTCTGAAAGGTGTGGCTTTTCTTTTGTCTCTCGAGACCATTTTTCAGAAGGCTTTTGAACATTATCAACAACAACTTATTGTAGTTATCTTCAGTAGACAAAAGGCTTACGGTATTGCATGGCGCCATTTCATCCTTACCATATTCTACGAGTGGAGTTCAGTGATTCCCCCTCAATTTTTATTTGAAGCTTATCACTCAAGTTATTCTGAGTTCAGGTTGACACTTCCTATTCATTCACCAGAGAATAGTGTTCTTTGCTATGTGTGATCTTGTCTTAATAGCTTTCAGTGTCCTTGCTGGAACTGTAATACATACCATTCCCCCATCCCCCATCCCTGTTTATGACTTCAGTATTTATTACAGCTCCTCAGGCACAAGTGTCACAGAAATAAACAGTAGAGTACCACTGGAAAGTCCAATCCTTGTCTCTTGCTCGTGGTTTACAGTTACATGCTAATAACGTAAATGTGATACATTTCTGTCAGAATAGAACAGTACATGTGCATCCAGAAATCTTTATCTATAATTAGTTGCTCAAGCAGTAGAAGTATTGTGTTTATATTATCTCATAAAAACCAGACATGAACAATTGCTTGTTATTAAAATATGCATTCCAAGTTCACAGTTCCACTGTGTATCCATACGTCACACCTTTTTCCAAGAAGGAGAAGTGGACTCACTCCAAGGAAGCCTCAGTCAGGTGTCACAAGAGCAGTCTATATATATACATTGTCTCTTTCCTGAGCTTAACCTTCTCCCACAGAAACTTCTTCTCAGTGTTTTACCACAAACATCTCCTTGTTGTGTCCTTAACCCACAGATCTGCCTGGCTCTATCTCTAAGGCCAAAGAAAATGTAGATTTTTCCACCTTCCATTGTCTGCTGCTTTCAGTTCTTGATGGATTTTCCACTACAGAAATTGTAGATAATGATGGTTCCATGCTGAAAGACCAAACTGGTTGTGCTTCAGCACATTTTGAGAACTGTAAACGTTACTCCCTGCCAACTAGATTCTGTTTTTTCACATCAGAATTGGTGATCGTCACTTGAGCCACGCAGTCAATTAGTACCCATAATTACAATACTTCTCTAAAACGTAGTGACACTCTGAGCAGACTCCAAACCAGAAAACATTGCTACCCAAGACCTGCCTTCCAATCTCCATAAAAATGTAATATCAATAGCCATCCTCTGGATGATGATTTTTGTTGCAATCTAGAGCACCAACTTTCTAATCCCTTAGCTACAGAAGCTACTGGAATGTATCTGTTTTATTGGAGCACACCAGAGCTTGAACAATGGATAACTCTGTTGTACACCTTTGGGAGCTTTGAATACAGACTAATGTAGTGTGGTCACCAACAGCAACAGCAATACAGGAGACCATGTGGCTGTATGAGAGTTCTGTGTGAACTACTCAGAGGGAATCAAATATAATTTGTTGACTTTGTAGTGGACGCATGTGACTGACTTAATGACAGTCTTTGTTCAGGTGAGAATACCTTCAAGCTGTAGCAGTAATGCCCATTTGTCAATAGACATATTTCACTAGAGTACTCCAATTACGTTGCCTTCCTGCAAAAATGAAAACTTACTGGACTCGCTACCTTTCGTACTGGGTGACAGTGCCCAAGTGGCAGAGTAAGTATTAAATTTTAATGGCCAGCTATTGACTGGGGGTGGAGGTATGGCACCTGCTGCAAGATGTGCTTTCGGGAGCCATAGTCTGTTCCTGACTTATATGCTGGCTGGACCCCAAACCCTTCATTATTTATATTGCTTTGCATTTCTTAGCATTTTAGTGGCTAGGTATTACTTGACTGTTTTCTGTGGTGGGATTTTTTTTCTTAAACTATCTGTTGCACTCCTTTGTCATGCTGACTGTGGCTTACATGGGGAGGGAGGAAAGGACGGGGAGGAGTGGTGGACAGTCACAGATGTAGAAAGGGGTACATCCAACCACAAATCGGGTGTCCGGTGGACCCTGACTTTTTTGGCTGGAATATATTCCTCCTGTATCATGGTATTTTATTCTTTTATGACTGCTTCAAGTTAGCTCCCGTGTATATTTGCCATTCTAATGTTGCTAAAAAGTAGAGCCACAATCTGGTCTCACATATTGTTCTGCTTGACAAACTTCAGCAGCTCAGTACTCCCAGTGTGGAGGGATCAATGACTTTTTAATTTGGTACCATTGACATTATCCATTGTTGTTGTCATCTTAATGCAAACCATTTACACACTTGGCTTTTGACATGCAGATGACAAACATGGCATGTTTAACATTATATATATATATATATATATATATATATATATATATATATATATATATATATATATCTAAAAAGAAAGATGATGAGACTTACCAAACAAAAGCGCTGGCAGGTCGATAGACACACAAACAAACACAAATATACACACAAAATTCAAGCTTTCGCAACAAACTGTTGCCTCATCAGGAAAGAGGGAAGGAGAGGGAAAGACGAAAGGATGTGGGTTTTAAGGGAGAGGGTAAGGAGTCATTCCAATCCCGGGAGCGGAAAGACTTACCTTAGGGGGAAAAAAGGACAGGTATACACTCGCACACACACACATATCCATCCACACATATATATATATATATATATATATATATATATATATATATATATATATATATATATATATATATAGAGGGAAACATTCCACGTGGGAAAAATATATCTAAAAACAAAGATGATGTGACTTACCGAACGAAAGCGCTGGCAGGTCGATAGACACACAAACAAACACAAACACACACACAAAATTCAAGCTTTCGCAACAAACTGTTGCCTCATCAGGAAAGAGGGAAGGAGAGGGAAAGACGAAAGGATGTGGGTTTTAAGGGAGAGGGTAAGGAGTCATTCCAATCCCGGGAGCGGAAAGACTTACCTTAGGGGGAAAAAAGGACGGGTATACACTTACGCGCGCGCGCGCACACACACACACACACACACACACACACACACACACACACACACACATCCATCCACACACATATATATATATATATATATATATATATATATATATATATATATTTCTCCCACTTATAAATTGAGTTTTAATGACACCAATGTTTGTTATGCATTTTACTCACAACCTTTGTCGTCCCAGGGAGTTCACAAATTGCTTGTGAGTATGTGCATGGCAAGCATAGGGCTCTGAGCCATTGCAGAAATTCATTTTTGTGCTGCAGTCACATTCTCTGACCATATCTTTTCTCAGACTTGGTCTGTAGGGCAGATTCCATATTGACAGCCTAGCCTGCCTGTAGGACATTGATTACAGCTTTTTACACTTTGTTTATTTATTGTACCACATGTATTTCATTAAACTGGTGTTTGGTCACCACATCCAGGTTTCAATTTTTTTCACATATGCGAGTACTGTGCAGCAAAGTTCGCCCAATACCCAGCATGGCATATGCACAGTAGTGGGCCACTGACTACAGAGGGAACGTGCTATTGATGACCAAGCTGTTACCTTTTCGTGCATATCAAGGGGTATGTGCCTGTCTGTATAGATGCATCAGGACTCCAGGCAGTGGTCATCAAACTGGGTGACCATTGATCTGGCTGGGTGATTTCCGTGGGGAAGCCCTTAACTGGACTAGGCAGCATCATCACAGGTATTTTACACAGTGAAAAGACCAAAGCTATCAGCCGGTGGCCATGTGGCTCTGGCAGTCTCTCCAGATAGTGCAGCTCACTGTAACTCATAGAACTTCCTTTCCTAGGTCAGGCCATGGGAAGAAAGTAAAATCAAGCAAACTCACTGCTGTCAGTTCCTGGTTTGCACGCGGAGTGCAGGTGGATCCTTTCTATTTATTAAGCATGTGTTCTTTTGTTTGAAATACTGCAAATATATTTGGAGAAATTTCTTCCCTTAGTTAACTAGGAAGTGGTTCTGTCTCAATTAGAACAGCAACTGCTATATGGTCCCAAGTGTTAATCTCTTTGTGAGAAACGTGGTGACATACTTGTTATTGGCAAACACCATGAGAAGTTCAGTATGGTGCAGGGTTTAATTTCCACTGCGACTGAACTCTGCAGATGCATGAGGGATTACATGGAAACTCGAAGAAGTGAGGAGTTCACTTCGTACATCATATGTGTCATGGTGTGCATCATCATGGTTGACACCAGAGCAATTGTTGCCTCTGCTGAGCAGGGCAGTGCAAAGGCTTCAGACATATGCCTTCCCATTGTACAAGTAAACCAATTTATGGAGACTGGTCATCTGATTCATGAAAATACATCATGTGAGTAACCACCCTTGTATGTCAGTTGTGGAGACAATCACCCTTTCTGATCACCACAGTGTATTACCCTAATTAAGAAACATAAAATCCAAAAAATTAGTTTCTGATCAATTCTCGTGTTTTAAATCATGAAAACTGAAATTGTTTATATCCTGTTACAGTGATATTGAATTTTGCCACTACTGCAGCCACGGCATGTACCTTCATGACACTAGGTTCAGAACCACTTGAAAAAGTCCCTGGTGGCTGAAACTGGTCATGGTATTAGGAAGTAAAATTGCAGCTGGCACTGTAATTTGTCTCCAGTTAATAAACTACAGCTGCGAATACCCTCAACCATCATCTCCAAGGACTCCCTGCACCGGCTGCAGAAACAGCATCCTCCTTCAGAGTCTGCTGGTGACAGAGCTCCATTTAGAGAACCCTATGACAGAGCTCTATGTAGAGAATCCTATCTCCAGAAATCAGCAGATAACAAACCCAGAACCAAGCAGTAGTTGGAGGAGACACTTAACATGGGTCCCAGGGCTTCCAGTACTACTTTCGTTCCTACAATCAAGGTGGATAAGCCCTTGCAAGGTCACAACTGTCTAAAGTAGTTGAGCAGAAGAAGAAGGAATCACAGGCAGAGGCAAGGTTGCTCCAGTGACCCTGGAGATATCAGATTCTCTCATGCCATTGGACTAAGGACCTATGCTCATCAATGTCGCTCTGGACCGCTGGTGACAGACAGTAATTCTGAGGTATGCCATGTCCTCTTGGCCCCTTCAAGCCTAATTAAGATGTCCTTAACATGATAATTCAGTGGATATTAGTTTAATTTGCCGGGACTACAGCTGCAACTGTTCTCCTGTTTCACAACCTGTGTTACTTTCCAAGAAATGCAATTTTCTGATGACCATTTTCTGACTCATTGGGGTTTCATTCCTTCTGTCTGTTTTCGCACAGATGATGCCAGTGAATGGTTGACCTTCCAGGCCGGACACCTTTGTGTCTTAAGATGGCTTCCATAATCAGATTTCAGTAAACTTCAACCCCAACCCGTTTGGGGTAGTGACCCATTTGGTTAGAGCCTTCTGACTGACCAACTTCTTTCTAATCTTGATCTGTGTCTCCTCACTGACGATAGCTTAACCACTTTACTGCTGACCATAGCACCTTTTTACTTTTACCTATCACCCTCCTTCGTCAGTCTTGTTGCTTCACAACAGTTGTCACTATATGATGGTCTTCATGGCAGTGTTCACTTTTTTGTGATCCTGTTACTTCCTTATCACTAACTGTTGGATCAGTTACCACACTGTACTGTCTGAAGGGCTATCACCTTTCTGTCCTACTGAATCAACAAACTGGTTGAAGACATCTCCAGTGTGTTCACTTGTGCCATTGAAACTGCTATCCCCCTTTTTGCAGGCCTCTTCCACTTGCGGCCAGTACCTTGGTGGACCAGAGACATTGCAGCAGCTGTCCAGGCAGTTGAAAGGACCTGCATCATCTCTAGTGACATCCTTCATGTATTGCCCAGGTCACTTTTAAGCAGCTCCATGCAGTCTTGCTACATAATTAAAGTAAGAAGGACTGCTGGGAGCAAAATGTATTCTAGTTGAGAATTTATTGCTTTTCATTCCAGATGTGGGCTGAACTCCATGGTTTGTTACGCTGGCAAAGATAAACTGTTCTGCGCCTTCTACCCTCATGATGGTTTTTCTACTGATGCATCGATTCTTGCTGAACACCTCTCAGCCCACTTTGCAACAGTGTTGCTGTCCTCTTCTTACCCAGCTACCTTTTGAATGCATAAAAGATAAGTTGAAGACATCCCCCTATCCTTTATCTCTTCCATAAACCTGAACTTTTCACTGACTGGGAAGTGTACTGGCTCTTAACACGTCTCACGATATGGCCCCAGTCCTTGATTTGATTCGTAATCAGATGATCCAGTATATGAATGTGAATCACAAACCATCTGCTCAGGATTTTCAACCATATTTGACTAGAAGGAATTTTCCCTTCGCAGTGGAGAGAGAGAGTCATCATCACAGTCCATAAACCAGGGAAAAACACAATGCTGAATCCTATAATGAATCCTTCACTTATTGGGAACTACTTCAAGCTCTTGCGTCGGCCCATGACATCTGAATATTCACTCAAAGGCTGCATCTCCTCAGGGTCTTCCCTTCGTACTGTATTTTATGGACAATAAGACACACCTTAATTTTTAAGTAATTTTTTTAAAAAATGTAACATTTTTATCTTTTTTATTAAGCGATTGCAAAGGCAGACTAAAAAAATCTTAGTTTATAAAACTGAACTGACCTTTAAAATCCCTGAAAATCACCATCCAAACTTCCTTCTTCTTCTTTATTGTTATTGTAGTCCTCTTCAGATGTAAAATGGTGTTCACTGCCATCGAGAGCATTATTTATGCCACACTTCTTGAAATATTTAATAGTAATATCTTCTCTTACTCTAGACCACAACTCAACTGTTTTATCCACTGACACATTTGTTTGATTGTATGATGTTTTAAAGCTCCATTTGGCATGAATTCTTGTTGGGTTTTATCCATTATCCATTTGTTCCCTTACTTTCTCTTATACACTGTAGAAGGTTTATTGAGACATCAAGTGGTTGCAATTGCGAATTAAGTCCTCCCAGAATAACAGCAAACTCTGCATTTCTCTGTCTCAATTTTTCTTTCACAGAACTTTTCAAATGGGTACTAAACTGATCTAGCACAAGAAGAGAACTCGTCTTCAGTAAAGCACTTTTCTTTTTCACACACACTTTGTTAATCCATAATTTAATACCAGCCTCTTCCATCCAACCCTTGTCATGTGCGTGAACAACAACACCTGGAGGTATTTCAGGAGGTTTTGGAATTGTTTTGCATTTGAAAATGATCATAGGATTAAGTTTAGTACGGCCAGCACAACATGAAAGGACAACAGTGTTGTGTATTTTTTCATGTCCACTTGTTTTTATAGTTACAGTTTTAACACCTTTCATGGAACAGTTCTATTACATGGCACATCAAATGTCACAGGAATTTTGTCCATATCAACTATTTGGCTTAGTTCCTCACTGGTTTTCTTTCGATGTTGAATAATAAAACAATGGAAAGATAATATTTTGTCTTCTTACTCTCATGGCATTTTCTGATATATTTTTGTTTTGGTTCACTTGCTAAGTCCATGACGCTTCATAAACCTGTAGCACAAACCAACTCCACCCTAAAGTCTTATAAGTTCCGCTGTAGCACTAGCTTATGAACCTATATTTGAATTATTTTTGTGTTGATTCCAATTCCATTTTGACAGTGTCCTAGAATCCATTTCAGTATGTCATCTTCTAGTTTTGGCCATTTTGCATTCAGTCCTTTGTTTGCACATATAGTCTTCCTTATTTTTTCTGTTCTTTTTTAGTAGCCCACCAATTGGGAATGTTTTTTTCTTCAGTTAGTGGAGGGCTGAAATGCCATTCAGCTCCTTTGGTTCCATGTGTTTCTGCAGATGCTATTACTTTCAATTTATAACCTGCATCATATGAATACCTTTTATTTTTTTCCATTATGAAACTGGCTACTAACAAAAATATTCCATTGTAACTGATAACACAAATCACGTTCAGTTGAAGTTCAGTGGCACCGTAGACCACAATGATTCATTGTAGACCAGACAGTGTTCTGGGTTTGTGATGGTGAGGTGGGAGGGAGACAGTGTTAGCAAGCTTTTGAATCCTCACAACTCATGTTTGTCGCATCAGTGCACTGCTACTGCCAGTTGAATCCATTGTTGCCAGATAGAGATATGTTTCCCACAGCATTGAATATATGACCATTTTTAAGACTGGTCGGAATTTTAAATCAAACACTGGACATTTTTATATTAATTTCTAGTATAAGACGCATCTGAATTTTGGAGGCAATTTTTCGAAGAAAAAAGTGTTCATATGTAACTTGAAAGGTAGATAGTTAACTGGTTATGCTGGGTTCTTGAATCACAGGCCCTTTTTGTCCCATTATCAGTGTAATTTCTGGAAGCGACTGTTTAGTGAATGGTGGAGGCTACCTTTCCTTTTCCACATGCAAACAGAGCTGGGGGGGGGGAACTGTCTGTGCCTGTGTATGAGTTCTAATTTCTCTTATCTTCATGGTACTTATGGTGTACATTGGCAGCAGTAGAATCTTTGTGCACTCAGCCTCAAATGCCGGTTCTCTAAACTTTCTCAGTAGTGCTTCATGAAAAGAATGTCCTCTTCCCTCCAGTGATTCCCATTTGAGTTCATGAAGCATCTCCACAATATTCGCAAGTTGATCGAATCTACCGGTAACAAATGTAGCAGACCACCTTTGAATTTGCTTCGATATCTTCCTTTAATCTCATGTGTGGGGATCCCAAGCAACCGAGCGGCACTTAATAATGGGTCACACTATATGTGGTCACATTTACAGATGAACCACAGTTTCCTAAAATTCTCCAAAGTCGAACATTGACCTTCTGTACTAGTGGCCTTATGTGCTCACTCCATTCATATCACTTTGCAACGTTATGCTTATGTATTTAATTAAGATGACTTTGTCGAGCAGCACACTACTGATTCTATATTTGAACATTATGGGATTGTTTTTCCTGCTCATCTGCATTAACACACATTTTTCTATGTTTAGAGCAAGCTACCATTTACCACACCCACCAGAAATTTAAAGTCATCTTGTACCTTCCTATAATCACTCAACAATGACACCTTTCCATACACCACAGTGTCATCATCAGACAGTCACAGATTGCTGCTCACCCATTCCATCAAATCATTTATGTATGTAGAGAATAGGAGCAGTCTTATCACACTTTCTTGGGTGCACTCCTGACAATACCGTTGTCTCTAAGGAATATAAAAAAAATCACTCTAAGTAAAATGACTGCAAATCAATGAAAATGATGATGATCACTGGTCCCAAGTGACTGCAAAATAGTAATAAAATTATTGAGTATATGTTAGAACTTATGCACAGCCTAGAGGTATTATTTATATACCATGAAATAAGTTTGGTTGCACCATGGAAGAGAGACTTTGACTGTGGAAGTTAGATGGAACTTAGTACACTATAGGACTGCAATTAGGTGGAACTTTGAACTGCAAAGAGCTGAGGAGATTGTTAGCAGTAAAACATTTCTAGAGTGGATTTTCATTCTGCAGAGTAGTTTGTGCTGTTTGAGACTTCCTGGCAGATTAAAACTATGTGTCAGACCAAGACTTGAGCCTGGGACCTAGAGGTTTGTGCAGAAGTGAAGCTATGGGGACAGGTCTTGTTTGGATAGCCTTAAAAATGCAGTCCCAGATTTGAGTTCTAGTCTGGTACACAGTTTTAATTTGTCAGGAAGTTTTAACAAAAACATTTCTTAAACATGACGTAAATACTTCGACCTGCCTTTGAGAGTGATAAGAGGTAGCATTGCTATTTAATCTTATTGTATGAATTGTAAATGGCTGACAGTCATCTTCTTTTTCTTGGCTTTATCCCGTATGTACAGGGTGTTGACATATGAATGTGGATTTGGCAATGTTAGTGTTAGAAGATGCCCATATGCCCTTTCTGTTGCCACCCCTTTACTGCTAGGACAGAATTTCCTGCATCTCATCATTTCACATCAAGTGTTATTCCACTTGAAAAATAATGTTTGCTAATTGCGTAACTGAGGTGGTACATGGGTACCAGTCCAGTATTCACCTAGTCGGATGTGGGAAACCACCTAAAAACCACATCCTGGCTGGCCAGCCCACCATTCCTCATTGTTAATCCAATGGACAGGTTCAATCAGGGAACAGTGCACCTCCCCAAATTTCAGAAGTGAAGTGTTAATTTATGTGACGGTCCAGGCAGGTCAGAGGGCCAACAGTGATTTTTAATAAGTTGCTGTGAATTCCCTATGAGTAAGTTAATTCATGGTAGTGTTGACTACCATGTGTTTTTGATCATTTCACATTTGGATGAATGAAGAAACAGAAAAGTTAAAAGAAGAGTTCTTCAATAGAATGATGAATAATATAATGATGTTCAATAAACTACCAGCAGTTACAAAAACACCCCATGGAGATTCATGTTTGGAGCCAGGAGAGCAAGCTCCAACCAATACATAGTCTGCTGTAGGGAGCAGAATGGTGCAGAGAGAGTAGACATGTCATCCTGCCTCCAAATTCCACTCCCTCCCCCCCCCCTCCCCCCTCCCCCCTCCTCCCGACCCTCTCTATCTCTATGCAGTTACTGTTATACTTATGGCTTGTGCTTTTTTTCAAGCATCTACCCTTACTGTAAATACTGAGGTTTTACGAACTTGTTTTGTCTTTTGCATCTGTCCTCATTTTTAAGAATTTTTTAGATGTGTTTCATATTGTAATGTATATAATGTTTTATTTCAGAATGCTGCTTATTTATTACGCTGTTTGGAGTTTGTAATGAGGAACTATGGAGGTTCATGTGGTCCACACAAGGTTTGCTATTTTTATTATTGTTATCATTAAGATGAAATATATTTTTGGGCCAGTTACAACAATTCAGTAAAGAAAGTCTAGTAAATATACATGAAACTTTCTGCTTATTTGTGCAACATTGGTATCAGAGTGATTGTGCTTTCAATTAAATTCAAGTTTCTTTATTAACAACTAAAGACTTTCAGCGGAAAATATCTAATCATTAATATGCTGGGACATGAAAATGTAAAATCTATTTTTGACAAAATTAAAATATGCATCTGACAAAATCAGTATTTATATTGTAGGCATGTTAGCATTTAATTTTTTTAAATAATTAGAAATATAAATTTAAAAGAATTGGAATTCTCCCTGTTACTAGTGCTTGATACATCTTGTAATTGTCAACAATGCTTAATTAACTATTGCTGTTTCATTGGTCTTCTGTAGAAAAGAAACAAAACTATCATTTTACACCTGACACTTTATTGCTGAAAGGATTGTATACATCTCAGCATTAAATTCTTTAATTTTATGCTTGATATGGCAGTCAAGACAGTTATCACGTAAAATTTGTTGTTGTCTTTCAGTTATGCCCCAAAAAATTTCTTGAAATGGCCTTAGCAAATACACGTTGCATGCAGTGTTGCATCAGAAAACATTTAGGCATCTTTTTAACTATTATTTGAAATCACATTCCTTGGTTAAAATGTCTGAGCTGGAGCCACAAACCCTCTTATGGTTGGGATCTTGCTTTTCTGCCAGCTTTTTACAGTATTCATTAACTTGTCAAATGTATTGTTCTGTGCTGTTTTTCTAATGCATTTATAACATCACAGTACTTTCTCTATTGTTTTAGGAGACTGTCCTTCACATATAATTTAAAATTTAGTTCCTATTTTATTGTTTTTGGGTATAGTATACGTGACGCTGAATATTTGGAGTTCTTGTGTGAAGTTAAACATTTTGCTTACTGGGTGGCATGATCTTTCACAAAAAAATATTTGGATGTAAATCCTCTTCATAGTTCTGCATGTTAAATTTCATATAAAATACACACCACAGTTATGAATGTGTGCCACTTATGCAAATGTAAGAAATATATGCTTTTATGGAAGTACTTTCCAAATAATATTCAACTTCATACCAAACTATTCAACTGAGTGATTGCAGTTAACAGAAAAGAATTTTCTCCATTTAAATATATATTTTTAACTTCAAAAATTAAATATAATGTATTTATAGTTTCTAGAGTTTAGGAAGGCTAACTTGCCGTGGTTTGTCATATAAATAAGACATAATTGGTGTTCGGCTTCTGCCTACCAAACTGAGTAGCGTATATGTGACAGACACTACGCATGTATCAGATTTTCATCAGTCATGGCAGTCTAAGGTGTGAAACAATGGAACTTGTATATTCACGTCATCATGTAGCACCTTGTGCTCATATGGTGTATCTAGTAGTATGAGGGAACAGTTTTTATCATTTACTACTTCATGGAATTTCACAGCATCAGGAAAGATCTTGCATTCTTCTATACCTCACACTTGAAAAATGGTCATGAAAATGCAGCCCCCCCCCCCCCCCCCCCATCTGTCTGTAGTTTGATCATAGAGGACCTTGATTTTCCTTCCAACTGTAACTTCACTGGTTAACTTCTCACTGTCAGAAGAAATTTCTAGAAACACTAAAAACATATCTGTGTTGGACACAAAAGGCAACATAACCTAGTCAGAGAAATATCCCTGCAGTATGAATTGAGCTAGAAAGTGCTTTGGCAGTAAAGTTGGTTTATATTTCCTTTTTACAATTTTACTTTATCCATTATCAAATAGTAGTGGAAAACCTGCAATTGTGGAATCAGTTATTTTGTTTATGTAAATTTTCATCATGGAGTTTGTTTTCATACTGTTTATGACCTCCGAAGTGAGCTGCTTGGTGAGTGTGATGTGTTCCATCATTGGGGGGACTTTATTGTAAAACAAACATTTTAAAATTATGTTTTGATTTATGTTTCTTGTCCTATTCTGAGAAATGTGAAATATTCTGTGTCTAGAATATTGAAATGAACTGTGTAACCGATGAGTAGCATATATGCATAAGAAGGCTCTAATAGTAATAATAAAATTTTCTTGTGTTTACATTACAGTAAAGTCACTACAACAATTGAGCAGCTCGCATACAGTGCACAATACATAAGATGTTTTAACACAGTAAGAAAATGTACTTGGCAGTAGAAATTATTCTCAAAACACATCATATATATGAGTTAACTTAAATAAAAATCATGAATTGCAAGAGCAGTGATATACTACATATCCAAATTTTCAATGTACTCTTATGCACAAAGAAGCAAAACCATTTCTTTTTATAGACTGTGGGTTGACTGTGTCAATTGCGTATCTGGAATGTACATTATTTTTTCACACTTTAGAGAACAACATTAGTTCACAGATCGTAAATGGCGAATTACAGTGCAGCCTGTAAAAAAGTATAGCATAGAAAATTTGAAGGCAAAGAAAAGGGGGCTTGGGGGGGGGGGTTAACAAATACAGACTGTGCAAAACAAAATTGCATGCTGCTGGTTACTGAATTTCTAATTTTTGTGGAAACTGTATTAAGAAGTGTAGGTTGCTATAAACCAATTGCTGTGATGTAATATATGTCCAAAAAGTAATGTATCCTCTTGCACAAAAAAATGTGTGTTTCAGATTGTACCATCACTCAGATAGATTCCACTTGCAGTTTTCAAGAACAACTGCTTTTGTAGCAAATAGAAGGATGAGGTCTGCAGTTCAGTTCACTATTTAAGGATTGGTAATAATGTAATATTGTTTCTGCATATTAGAAGCACTTCTACACGTAAGATTACTGAACTGGACCTGTAGGATGCTTTTACTAATATGTCTGACCCACATTGATCTCAAATATGGCCAATATTTATCCTGCTGAGTCCTCACAGATGCTAGATCTTTATTCAGGAAATCAGCAATCTGCACCCTTAATGCAGTTTCCCTTTTTTTTTACAGTGGAATGCTTGCTTTTGCAAGAACTTCAACAATTCCTTTTCCAGAATAATCATTGACTCGTTTTCTTCTTTTATTTTTTGAAATGAGTTTACTGTTGAGAAGCGACAGCATTTTCTCACTAGTGAACAGATATTTTCTGTGATACAAACATGTTTTCCATTCATAAATTATGTTAAAAGTGCAGAATTCTCTTGTTGGGGGGGGGGGGGTTATTATTCCAGAAAATATAGTGAGTGAGGGGAAGAAAATGGAGATGAGCCATGAATTAGGAAGATGTAACAGATAAAATATTTGTATGGATTGGATTGCTAGAGCATAAGTGAACCAGTTGCTATGTTACTGCAGTGGCAGTATATTTTGAGCTATTTTCTTCTCTTTAATTTCAACTGTGTGTGTGTGTGTAGCTGAGCTACAAGATTCAGCATTGGTTGTTGATTATCAAGTGACTGCAAGGCCAGTAATGTACCATGTTGCTTTCTTTATGGTGTCAGAGAAATAAAAAAAAAATGCTTTAAGAGAAGTAAAAAGAGATTAGATTATCATTGCACTTTGTTATCTGTAGCCTTATTCTGTGCTCCTGCCTGTCAGTTTGTTTAACTCCTGTCAGAGACCTGAGACACCCTTTCAGGGATCCCTTTTGAGTTGAAAGTAATAAATGTTTTTTTGGCATGTTGTGAACATTCATTCCATAAGGAATGAAATTAAAGATGACTGTATCACTAGTGAAGTTTATATGTTTGCTGTGTTCATGTTTAACCTTCCATTTTCAGTTTCTCCATTTTTCTCCCCATTACATAGCATTATGTGCAAAATATTATCTTTTAATCTTTTTTTGAATTGCCATCGCTCTGTGTGTCCTGTGTTGTGCTCTCAGCTCTACTCCTCCAGTGTTGTTTGCGTCGCTAATTGTTTCACCTCTTGATCAAGAGATACAAAATACTGAAATCTTGTTTATTTTATGGATAACTGTGAACAGTATCTGCTGTAATTCGCAACAAAAAAAAAAAAAAAAAAAAAAAAAAAAAAAAAAAAAAAAAAAACACAAGACAACACCTCCAGAACAAGTATAACACAAGATGACACCTCCAGAACAAGTATATTTAACAGTCTCACAGGACAATAGTTTACAATGGATACAGTGTGTAGCATAGCCATGTTGCAAGACAGGTACAGTACAATTATAACCAACATAATAATTAGCACGATGAGCAAAAGCAGACTGGGGTTGACT
Organism: Schistocerca nitens; assembly: GCF_023898315.1. Taxonomy (NCBI): domain Eukaryota; kingdom Metazoa; phylum Arthropoda; class Insecta; order Orthoptera; family Acrididae; genus Schistocerca; species Schistocerca nitens. The sequence continues at coordinate 578,068,147 of NC_064615.1, read as the reverse complement.
GCTGGGTAGTGATCATATACATAGACAGCACATCGCCGGTGTTGCTGATAGGTGCCTGTGTAGCTGCCATGAGTGGTCACTTGGCCACAGTGTTTATCCCAGGTAGCCACACTGCAGTGGTGGACGCTGAGTGATTGTTCTGTTGTGTGTGCCAGTTGTGCAACAATAGCCGACATTGGAGATGGGGAAGCAGCGAGCTGCATCTCAGTGAGTTGACCCCCAACTGGCCAGGGGTCTGGGCGGCACTCTAAACCAGGCCGATGTTGTTGGAAGCATCGGATGGCCTGTCCGGTTTTACCAGCTCCTGGTGCAGTCAGAGTCTTGGTGGCTCTGACACTGGCAGCAGAGGGCAAGAGGGAGATGAGGACATGGCTGGGATTGGTGAATAGGGATGAGAACCAGAGAGCAGAAATAGCTCAGGAGCAGGAGGTGAGGTAGCAGATAGTTTTGCAAAAGAGAAGTGAAAGATGATGTCACCACAAATGTGTCTTGCAAACATTGTTGAGTTTGATGGCATGTCACCATCAGGTCCCCCATCATCAGAGGGCTACCAGACGACTGCTGGAATCCGCATATCCTGCCATCTGAGGCCCTATGCTTGGTGATAGCAGCACGAGATTGATGAGGGTACAGGACTGACTGCCATGGACGGGTTCCAATGGGCTCCTCTCCCCTGTTGGTGTTGACCTGAAGGAACTAAAAAAAAAGTTTTAGTGCCACATCTGTAGGAGCGTCAGCTACGTATTTCTTCACCTGTGTTTTAAATGTTTTCATGTCTTCCGACTCACCATTTGATTGGGGTGGAAAGACGGAGATAGCAGGTCTAGAATGCCATTTCTGTGTCAGAACTTGCTGAAAACCAGCATGAGAGGAAGTCCTTCGGTAGCAAAAATTCTGCTGAATGCAGCGACTGTAGCCTCTGTACTCATGGACCAACAGTTGACCGTGTACGGAAGGTTGGAGTATGCGTCAAGGACAGTCAGCCACATAGTATCCAGGAACGGGCCAACGAAATCGAAATGAACCCGCTCACACGAACAGGAGGGTGTCTGCCAGGTTGAGAACATTTGCTGGGGAGTTACTTGCTGTTGTTCATGCTAATGATAGTTGCTGACAAGATGTTTGAACTGCCAGTCTCTGCTCGGCCAGTGCACATGGTGCTAGCTGAGCAGTGTAGTTCATGAAATCCCCCAGTGACCTTGATTCAAGAGCCATAAGGTTGTCAGGTGCAGAGGTTCCAGTGGGACTACCCAGGGAGACCATTGATCCGTAGTTAGTAGGGTAACTCCATCCACCAGGATTAACCAGTGGCAGAGATGGAAGTAATGCCACAACAGGCTGAACTACTGACTGAGAATGTGGTCTGGTCAGCCCTGTTGTATGTACTGTGGTACTTGTGTAAGATGGTGTCCTCGGCCAGGGCCATGGCCATAGGGGTCCCTGTAATAGGAAAAGCATCGACCATATATTGAGCCTCTTCATCCCTCTGGAAGCTTAAGATCTTGACTTGTTCGAACTCTGAGACGGAGCCCATTGGGAGACAGGGCATGAGTGTTGGATAGTTGAGTGGCATTTGCGTAAGTGAATTTTGTAATTGTACTTGCTGAGAAAGACTGCCTGGTGCTGGAGTAAGTGGGCAGTCCTCTCAGGTAGCTTTGCTGCGGGAACAAAGAGGCATATATATAGCTTGTAGCCCATAGTGTGGTGAAATTTCTAGGCATCCGCAGCCACCACTAGGTATTTGCCCAATTGGAAATGTGGCGAGACAAGGTACCGATAGGAAAGCCTGCTTCAGGGTCTTGAATGCCCTTTCACATGCCTCCAACCATACAAAAGGGATGCCATTCTTCTGCAGGTTGTTGAGAAGGTGCACAGCCAATGCCATGCCTGGTATAAATTTTCTGTAACACATTACTTTTCCCAAGTAGAACAGGAGCTTCTTTAAATTTATGTGGCGATGAAGCCCGATGACTTGTTTGACCTGCTTCTATGTGGGCTTAACACCTTTGCGAGAGGTGATTTATCCTAGGTATTCCACCAACGGTTGAAAAAAGAGAGATTGTTTGAGGTTTCATTTGAGACCTGTGAACTGGAGTGTGTGGCACACCTGCTGGAAGTTCCTTAAATGTTCCTCCTTGTGGCATCCATCACTGAATTGCCGTCTAGGTAATTTAAGCAGCCTGGAATGTCCTACAGCAGTTACTCGAGGAACCTTTGAAAATTGCTGGGGCACTGACCACCCCAAAAACTAAGCATTTGAAATGATATTAATCCATGTGGCTTGTTGATTGCCTTGACTTTCTTTGATTCTTCATCTAGGGGTAATTTTAAGCAAGCTTCACAGAGATGACGTTTGAAAAATACTGGCAAGTGCAGCGGAAAGCTCATCTGGTTTTGAAATGCAATACATATTGATCTGTGACTGGATTTGACAGTAACCTCAACAATACCACATAGGCACAGTTTTTTCACAATAACCAATGGCATAGCACACTTTCTTGCTGACACCTGTTCAATGATTCCAAGGCTGTCAATCTATGTAGCTCATTCTTGACTGCATTCTGCAGAGCAAGGGGCATGCATCATGCATGGAAGAAGCAAAGGCATGCCAGTTTCTGTAATGTAATGTGCACTGTGAAGTTCTTCGCTTGTGCCAGACCCTCAGAGAAAATGTCAGGGTACTCCTTAGTGTGGGTTTACTGCAAGAGTATCTGTTCCAGTCCCAGGTGGACCAAGTTATCGATGACAAATCCAAAAGCTGAAAAAGTATCAAGGCCAGATACATACTTTGTATCCATGCTGTGAATCACAAGGAAGGTGAGATGTCATGAGACATTTTTGTGTGTCACCACAATTGTGAGTTGCCCTTAGAGTGGACTGTGTTGTTTGTTATATGCCACTAAGTGGTGAGCTGTGGCTTTAAGGAGCACTGCTCCCAGTTGGTGATTCATTTGAGTGTTTACCAGGGATGCAGAGGCACCAGCTGTTACTGAATTTATTTATTGCGCAAAGTGAGTGTGGTCAACAGTTTCGTAGGTGACATCACTATGGTGTGAGACTGGCAGAATCACATTAATGTCAATTAATTCCTGTGTTTTTTGTCCAGAATTGGCAGACAGACAGACACAGACTGTACTACCTTCTGGCATGCCTCACACTGTGCCCACCTACCAGGGCAGACTTCTCTGACATGATGGAAATGAGCCCCAGTCAATCGACCAAGACTTCTTTCCTTGTTTACAAGTCAGAGTCAGAGTGCATAAGTGTTTGCACTCTATTGTTGCTGCATTTGCTGTGTCGGCAAAGTTGGATACCTCTCCGGGTGTGATGCGGAAGCCACCACATCACCTCATATTTCTAATCAATGGCCTGCAACCAGGGAAACTCCAAAGGAGGATCCTCAAAATGTAGAGCTTTCTGATGCAACTCCGTATTCAGAGCTGCCTGAATGATTATTTCCCTAATCATCTCCTTGGCATATGATTCCTTATGTACTGGAATCACAAAACGACATTTCCAACTGAGTCTCTGCAGTTCGGCTACCCATGCATGGTATGACTGATTAGGTTGTTTACAACACTTGTAAAATTCCATATGGGATGCAATGACATGGCAGTGTCAGTGAAAGTAGGTGTTTAACAGAGCACACATTTTGTCAAAAGTCAGATGTGCTGGTACCATGAAAGGGGACAATTTGCAAAAAAGCAGTATGTATTGGACAAGATCAACAAAAGGAAAAGTGGTTTTACAGTGGCTGGATCCATTACCTGGAATGTGGTGAAGCGCTGGGGGCAGAGGTGCTACTGACATGTTTCCCTCTCCTCCGCCATCTCGTCATAAAGAGGTAATGGCGGTGGATTTGTAGCCAACAGCAGGAGAGCAATGCGGACAATAAGATTTCCTGATGTTTCTGTCCCTATAACTGCTGTTACAGGAATTGCTGTAGCATGACTTCCATTGACACACCCGCTGAGGTAGCCTGTTGACACAGTCCACAGTTATATAACAAACTTGAAAAATGCTCTAAATTGTCGCCATTTAATTATCTCACAGGACAATAATTCACAACGGATACAACGTATTGTGTAGTCATGTGGTAAGAAAGGTACAGTACAGTTGTTGGTTGTGTAGTTGTTGGTTGTGTAGTAAATAGAAAGATGCGTGAGATCAGACTCAGAGCAATCACTGGGCAGCAATAACATACATAGATGGCATGTCGCATGTGGCGCTGGGAGGCACCAGCTTAGACCTTATGCATGACCGCTAGCTGTGTCATCTCCCCCTCGTGGGCATGCTTCATGATAGCGGATGTGGTGTGACTGTTGCATCTTATGTAACAATCTTGTGATGACGGCCGACATTGGAGTCTTTGGCTGGTGCCCAATACCTAGATGGTATCCCAGTGGGTTACCACATTATCTAAATGGAGTGGACACCTTTGCGGTTTTTCAGTATCATGCCATTTAGAAAACTGGGGTATGTGGATGGCTGCTATAATATAAGATCAAATATTGGTAGTTGTAAGCAGTGTGGTATCATTTAAATATCAACACATCAAAAGAAAAATGTAGGGTGTCCTGGTGCCATATTGATTGAAGTCCACAATACATGAATCCACCATGTTAAGTAGCATTATGGTTGCTTCCATAGTGTGTTATGATTTGACAAAGAAACTTCACCTAAAGATGTGAGTGATTTATAGGTCTTCAGTCTGCAGAGCATTAGACTTTCACTCTGTCTGCTACTCAAATGGCAATTTTACATTGAGGTTGTAAATTCCAGAAGTTAACACTTTCAAAGTATTTGTCTCTTATTAATTAATAAATGGATTTGAGTTTATTTCACATGACTGATAGCAAGTAATTTTCTTGGTTTCAGAGTAATATTGAACAATTCCTTATGAAATTCGTTGATAACCCAGATAAACAAACTGTGCAGTTGGTGGCTAGATGTGTTGCTGTTTTGCCACTTGTTGGAGGTGGTGGTGTTCTGAACGTCAATCACAAGAACTCTTGGGAAGTTTTACAGAAGAAATTGATTCTATTCCTTCAGGAGACTTTGGATGAACTGTTTGAAGGAGTGCCTGAGGTCCAGGTAAGCCCATATAAAAAGAACTTTTATTACTCGGTCGTTACCATTGGAGATATCAGTGCAACTCAACAGCACATGAAATGGGAGAGAGCTCATAGTTTGACAGCCAAGTAATGGCAATGGAATAATGTTCTGGGGTAACTTAACTTTAAAAAAGAAATTTTCACTGCTCAAAAACATGCTGTAAAGATGATATGTGGTGCTCACCCACAATTTTGTCTTGCAGACATCTTTTTAAGGAGTTACACAATTTTACTACTGCCTCATAGTGTATCTGTTTGCTCATGAAGTTTGTTGTAAATAATCCACTGCAGTTCAAAGGGAGAAGTGATGTACTTAATGCCAGTATTAGAAGAAAAAACACCATACTTTACTCACCATAAGGTTGTCTTCAGCACAGAAAGGGGTGCACAATGCTGCCATGAAAATTTTTGATCACTTACCCAATGATATGCATATAAAATGTGTGATAAACAGCAAATTTAAATTTGAAAATAAACTGAAAAAATTTTCTCCCTGACAACTTGTTCTGTTTTTGAGAAGAATAAGAAGTTCTAATTTTGTAATGTCTAAAAGATCATGGGTGAGAATTATTAACACACAACAATACTAAATAATAATAATAATAATAATAATAATAATAATAATTGTAGATGATCAGCATGTAGCCATATTTACATATGAATGTGTAATGTGAACGTAACATGAGTTGTTCCATATCATTATGATAAATTGTACAAATGATCCATGAAAAGTGAAAATACGTAACAAGCAAACTTTCTCTTGAATATCAAGTTAGAATTTTTTCAAAGTAGCTAATAAATGTTAAATTTGTTGAAAAAGCTCATTATTGATGCTGCTGGACACCAGAACAGCTGCAAGTGCAGGATTATGTCAGTTGTATTTGTCAGTGAAGTGCACACTTAACATTTTTGTGTATTCACAATATCTTAACTGGTATGAAATATGTTTGTGACTGATTTTTTCCATTTTTTAAATAACATCTATTAGACAATGGTTTATATTTCAGATACTAGACTGCATAATATTGTTGTAACCTAATAAGTATAAAGGATAGACTAAATAGGAAAAAAGAGATATGGCATTAGGCAATGGAACCTTAAAAAACTAAGAAGTGATCAGGTACATTAAAAATTATGACCTAGTGACCAGTGCACTATGCCAAGGTTATTTCTGTAGATGGGGAATAGAATGCTTTAAAGGCTGAAACAAAGCAAAGCACACAGAAGTACACATTTTCACAAAAAGCATCATCTGCCAAATTGATCTGCATGACTTACCACCTCAATTGGGACATGTGAATGACCAAAGTAACAACACAGTGGTGTCACCACAACATCAGATGTGGAAAGCATAATGCTGAAGATCAACAGGGTGTATTGCCGTCTCTCTTTACAATAAAAGCAGCACTATAACAAAGTATTACATCATACAGATCCCAAATGATGACCTGAGTCACATTTCAAAATATTCCCAATAATAATAGTATGTATGGTTCATTCAGCAGCTGATCTACTGTATGACAGCAATGCAAATGTCATGGCAAAGATTATCATAGTTCATCCTAACTCAGTCAGTGTGATAACTGGGGTCTTGGTCTGATATGGTTTTCACATTATCTATAATTACTATCATGTAAGAAGGCAGCCCAGTTGTGAGCCATTCTGCACATTTCCCTCCATTAACTGCTAGCAGCCAATAAGATTCTCTCTCTCTCTCTCTCTTTCTCTCTCTCTCTCTCTCTCTCTCTCTCTCTCTCCAAGTGGCCAGCCACAAGTTGCAACTAGACTGTGAGAATGTCTCACCCACATGCCGTGCTGTTTCTCTACTTTGTGACAATTCTGTTTCATTCATAGAGCGACCAAATTATTCATTCACACCTCAGTGTTATTTTCTTGTAGCAGTATAGCTGTGAATGTGCATCTGTATATGTGTTAGTGTGATTTTCAGTAAATATATCAGGTGACAGAAATAAACATGAAGTGCTTCACAAGCAGGCAAGTAGGTTTATGTACCACATTTATAACTTTTTCAAATATGAATCTGAAAGTGGGACTTTGACATTTTGAAGACAGCAAACTGCAGAAGTGTGTGTCGTCAGGAGAACTTCACAGAGAATAGTAAACAAAAATGTCAGAGCTGTAGAAGACTCAGGAAAATTTGGTCTCATGTCGCCTGGAATGCTTGAAGTCACAAGATACCAGTAATACAAATGGATGATTTTTACAGTGATATTTACAAAGTTCAGTTTTTGAAATGTGTATAAGTAGTGAATACCCATCATCACAAAATCTTCTTACTATTATGCATAAGAAAATTGGTTTCAAAGGTAGTGATTCACCAATGCAACGAATTGTGAAAGACATTGGTTTAAAATGTATTGAGAAGAGAGTTTTTGATTCAAAAAATATGACATTGATATGGGTGCAGCACAAACAACATCCCTTAGAAAGATGCACGATACAAGAGGAGGAGGTAGTTGAGCAGTGCATTACCTTATCGAAACATGGGTGAATTGGAATCATTTGATGAGTAACTGCTGGAAAATGAGTGAGGTTACTCATTGTTTTAAAGTTCCCAGAGCAAAGATTCTCAGGTAATTATTCGCATGATGGCTCTTCTTCTGGTTTTGTTCCTGAGAGTAAACCTGTATTTCAGTGTAAGATAAACATCTGTTACTACCGTTTGGAAATCTACGCTGTCAGTTTCAAGAAATGATTCACTGAACAATTCTTGCCATACTTTGCTGCAAAGCCGGTTATTGTAATTACCTTGCCAGTTATCATTCAGCTGCTACAGAGAAAAAACTTCAAGTGTAGACACCAAGAAAGCAGATATTGTGCTCTGGCATAATATTTTGTGCTGTACAAGCTAGACTTGTGCCGAAATCCTGCAACTTATTAGTTTATACAAGTCACGTGACAGAATGCAGCTCGTTAATTTATACAAGTCATGTGACAGAATGTGAATTTCTTGCATGTGAATGTGCTCACACAGTTTTGCATTTACTCATGTGTCTTTACCAGTATAATCCAGCAGAATTAGTTTGGGCACAAGTTAAAGGCTATGTGGGGCAAAAAATGGAACATTCAAGATAACAGACACTGAATCACTAGTGCACTAAGCAATAGACAGCGTCCCACCTTTAGCGTGAGCACACCGTGTGCATCATGCTGAAAAGCTCCAGAAAGAAGTCTTTGACAGATAGGTGAAGATGGTTCGCACATGGACTCAGATAGCAGTGGCAATGGTATTATGATGTAGACATGGAACAAAGTAATGTAATAATATTTCTTGGTTCTAAAGGCTCATGGTTTAAAAAATGTGTTTGTCAACATATCAATTCCGTACATAGTGTATGAGAACTTCACAGTCAGGAATTTCTATCATATGAAGCGTGCAGACTATAATGTTCAACATATTGCCCAAGGACAAGTTAAGCTTTTCCCAGTTTCTTGTATGCTCTGATTACTTGCAAGATTGCGGCTGGGTAGATTTGTCAAAAACTCTAGTATTTCGACAGGTAAACCCCTGCTATTTTCAGGACTTGAACTGGAAAATGCCTTAAAATGACAGGGAGTAACTGTCATTATATCCATGGTTTTCAACATTATTGGTCAGCTTTCCTTTGAGTAATTCATAGAAGCTGGTAAATTTGTTGCTTTTTCAGTGGACCATAAATGCGATGTCAAACGAGTTAGTTTACACTAATAATGCCTGTTGACAGTGAAAATGTGGTAGCTTACTAACAGTTTTTTACTATAATATTTGCACTAGTCTTTGCTACCAGTAATTTTTAAGCACAGTGATTTACATTTTATTACAGGCAAACACACCAACATACACACATTTTTTAAAAAATATGGATTATAAATAGTCATCAAGTAACTATATTGTTTTTAGTTGGAGTTTGAAATTAATTTATCTGTGTATTACATGTCAACTTATAATACAGTCCAAGTCACGATAATCAATAATTATTGCAACCCTTTTCAATGATCTAGTCATTAGCCCATTATTATTTTGCGAAAAATTATACTTGACATCTTCACAAAGCCGTGTCAACTGTTCTCGTCTTCTGAAATGACAAGGACTGTAGCTGTGTAGCAGTGGACGCAATGTCAAGATGTGAAGCTAGATTTCTCTCTTATAGACAATTGATTAAAATCATTTTTATAATGTTTTATCTCCTCCTAGATTTTAAAATATAATATGATGTACCATAGGCAAATAAAACTGATTGTTGCCCTAAGTAACACAGTTTGGTACCGCAGACTTCATTTGCTCACTCCCTGCCGGCACACTCACGCAGACCACATCCCTTCCATGCTTCCCTATCGCTCTGCCTCTATGCACGGAAGCATGTTCTTGTGTGATGCAGGCTACACGCTCTCATCAAGTGTGATAAGCTGTAGGGGCTCATGCTTTAGCATACTGTATAACTCCTTAGGGGGGAGGGGGGGCTCTGTGCTGGAATGGACAAAATGTGGTTGCAGAACCTCCTTGGCATAACATTGCATGATCTCTCAGCTCTCAATAAATTTTGAAAACTGATATAAAGATCCGAAACTGATTGTTTGAGCCTCTTTCCTCCAAAATATTAGCATCTGGTGCCCTTGGTTGCATGGTGACGGTGACTTGCTCAATTTGGGTAAATGTTTTTAAGGTGTACACTTTTATTCTTGCCTATTTTCACTTACTTTGTATTGCTGTACTGTTTGATTTTACTGATACCTTCCACAGCCTATAGTGGTCTCTTAAGAATTAATAACCATAATAAAATGTTTACTGTGTAGTTGATAAAAAAGGGATCACTTATTTCTGGATCAAGTAAAGTGATCATCCATTCAGAGATTATTTTTAATACCGTAGTGCCTTACTCAGACATTTGAACTGACTTGCCTAGCCAGTTAAACCGGACCTATACTTACATGAGGATTTCGAGCCATAGTGCAACTGTGTATTCATCACAGGAACAAATATTGCCAGGGCTTAAAGAAGTGATAAGTGACCATAAAAATCGTAGGATTGACTGGGGATCTAACCGATGAGCTTTGGATTTTTAGTCTGGCATTTCACCACTAAGACCAGTGTTTTACTGGCATAGTGGATTTCTCAAATTTCACGTAGCTAATCCCAGGCATGTGCAGATCTGTGTGCCTACTGTTATCTGTACTGTGAATTTCTGTACCTGAACATTGGCTTTGGCACATTAGTAATGAATTATTGCATTTTTTGCTGCCAAGACCATCCGAAGCAGAACAGGGATTCCCTATAGAGTAGAATGCCTCATGACAACCAGTTGTTACAAGTTTTTTATGCAACAAAATCTGTTTTTTAGATTCTGTTTGCACAGCTATCATAGCTCAAAAGAGTGATTATTTTGACTTCTTTTTTTTTTTTCTATATATGTTTGGCTCTGTACTTACAATACAAAAGGTGTGGTTTCACATGTGTGTACTTTCATCATAAAACATCAATACTAAAAGCAAGCTAACTTGTGTTAAGAAACACTTGTTGTTTTGGAACTTTTATACAGATTTTCCCTTTGGCATGGACTCACACAGTTGCATTTTGTGCAAAATTTCAATGAAATACATTTCTTGCAAATGTAAACACAAAATACTGAATGTTCCCATGTTAGGGAGTATACATACATTTTTATAATATGCAGCTAAGTGGAATTGTGATATTTTTTATGTTTATTTTTAATTATTTAAGTGCTACTGAACACAACAGGCTTGACTTTAACCCTTTGAGCACTGCAGACGTGAAATCCCACCACACACTACCTTTCCGCAGGGGTTGCGGACACCGTTAGACGCTGCAGTGGTATTTCCCATGGGTGCTGCAGGCGGCATTCACCATCACGGCCTGGCCGGTACCTGAGTCCTAATGACAGCTTTTACCGTCAGCCGGTTTCGCTACCTGTGGTCTTGCAGACATGTATAGCTGCTCAGCGGTACTTTCGTCAGATTTTACAGTTGCTGTTCGACATTCTTGCTAGCTGGTTCGTGTGATAATCTGCATTTTGCTTCTGTGGTGGTGGTGGTTAGTTTTCAGCAGTATTTCTGTCAGATTTCACAGTTGCTGTTCAACATTCCCGCTAGGCGACTTGTGTTGTTCAGCTTCCTGTCTGCATTTCTGCTTTAGAGTATATCACTTTTGAGTTTCACAAACAAGTGGCACGTCGGCATGGTTACACTGATGAAGAGATACTGCAGATACTCACAAGAAGTGACAGTGACAGTGAGTGTGGCAGCTCCAATGACTGTAGTGGTGATGATTCTTCAGAAGAATCTCATAATAATACACGTCCATGTACTTCACCTATTAGAGCTCACCAGGATAATTCTTCTTCAGATTCTGAAAGTGAAGACAATGCGATCCATAAACGACCATGCCTTAGTGACAAATTTGATTTGCAAAAGTGTGATTTCAGTCCAGCACTATATGCATTTGATAATTTATCTTCAGGACATAATTGGCAACTAGTGCCTGATTCAAGAGTTCTATCCTTTTTCATGCTGTTTCAATCAGAAAATCGATTTTATAGCATGTGAAATGAAATGTTTTTACACTTTCACCATGGCAAATAGGTTGGAATCAGTTCATTCTCGACTGTCCACCTCGAAAGACACTGGTTTTGAGTAACTATATTGCTTCATTGATATTTGGCTTATTATTGCCCATGTTAATAAAGTTGAGAATAAGGGAATATTGGTTAAGAGATGTATTTCTGGTCATTCCAGTTATCGGCAAACTTATGTCCCCAGAATGTTGCATTTTAGTGTCATCTCTGCCAATCATGGAGATGACAGTTTGTTTAAAATTAGAAAAATAATTGATACAGCTCGTATGGCGTTGCACAGTGTGTTTAATCCATACAAAAAGCACTGTGTCATTGAAAGCCTATTGTTGTTCAAAGGTTGCTTATCTATTAAACAATTCATTCCTTCAAAACGAAGTAGATTTGGAATCAAGACATTTGTGTTGTGCAATTGTAAAGCTGGATACGTCTTGGATTTCGTTGTATACACAGGTACAACAACAGAAATTTAAGCCCATAATTCGGGGCACTCCGGTAACGTAGTGGCTGTAAGTTGACAATAGGTATACAAGTCCAGAATTGTTCCTCTGGCTTCACAACCATAGAAGACCAGCATGCGGTACTGTACGTAGCAACAGGCACAATTTATGGAATCTACAGAAGAAACCGAAACATGGAGAAGGGGAATTTACCACTCTGACATACTATTAAGCTCAGTTGAATCTGCGCGTACATCTGTTATATGGTACAAAAAGTTTTTTTTTTCGTGTTGTGGACCTTCACACTTTTCACAGATCGGTGATAGGGAGAAAAATACCGTTCGCAGATTTTTATTTATGTCTGGTACAAGAACTTGAGGAAAAGTTTCCTACATAACGGAGAACAGATAGGAAAGGAAGATGCTCTGATGATGAGAATCGTCTGCACTTTACTGGAAGGCACTTTCCAAATGTCTTTCCAAGTGACCGATCCAAAAAGTGTGGACTAGTCTGCTTGAAACAGAATGTGCAACGAGAAACGAAATATGAAAGCAAAACATGTAATGTACCCTTGTGTACTGTATCACATTTTGAAACATACCACTCAAAGAAGAACTTCTAGCCAAGTTGCTACACCAGTAAGATGAAAATAAGCACTTCCTTATGAAAGAATTATTTACAAATTTGAAAACACAAAAAGATAAAAGAAACAAAAAGTAAGTACAAAAATAAAAAAAAATTATCTTCGCCATTGCCGATCCAAAGCCTGGATGAGAAAGAAGGGTGGGAAATATAACAGTGCAAAAATATAAATAGGTAAATAAAAACACAGCATTATCTGAGCTCGAAGAGCCATTCCAGATGAATTAACATGCTGACAACCGCCTTATGCTCGAATATGTGAAACATCCAGTCTGTGCTGACAAATACAGACTGGAAGCTTCACGTCCAAGGCCATAATGAAGAAAACAAAAAAATAATTATTCATATCAATTGTTTCAGTTGTGAATAACAAAAATCGTAAAAATTCCATGGAAAAAAGGTCCTTCATATTTTCAGAATTTTCCAATTCTCTAAACAACTTTTCCAAACTTTTCTTTTATACAAACAATTATGAATGCAACAAAAAAGAATCATCCAAACTGGTTTAACGATTCTTGAGTTTTAATGAGGCTAAGGCAAAGTGATTCATTTTTTATAGAGAGGTGTTACGTACAAATACATATCTGAAGGTTAACTTTATTAGGCGATGGTCAGTTGCACACTCTCGCCCATTTCTAAGGTACAAAAGTTGACTAGGAATTAAAGGTGATGTTTAGTTAGGTAGTGTGGAAACTTTAGTATTCCCTTATTGAATTCTTAAACAAAAGTTATACACAAGAAACATTAACTTTTTAACTTTGAAGTTTCCCTGGGGATAATTTATTGGGTTAATGAGCTCAAAGTATAGTGGTTAGCTTCGAAAGTGTGTCTCGGCATCCAGATGCTTCCCTCCAAATTTGTTTGGGGGCCAATTATTGCACTAGTACAGACAAACATCAACATTTGATCGTTACAGATTCTCCAGCATTTACATGTACAAAGAGCTGATAATTAACTATCAGTGTGCCAAAGAAAACTTGGATGTATACACAGACCTTGTGATGATTCACAAGAACTAGTTTCAAATGAAAGAAAGCCTTTGATTAAGAGTTATACGTTAGCAGCATAAGCAGTTCCAGTGTACATTATGTCTGTCGAGCAATTCATCTTCAGATTCAAAGCTATGCATAAGTATCCAGATACACTGTGTTTATTTGTAACATTGGTGATCACAATCAAACTGCCAGACAGTCGCAACCGCTCTGGCTCCAGAAATACTCAGCACAGGCCAAGGTCAGGGTCAGCTGAGCAGAGAGCTCAGGTGCAAACAGCAGTCTGCAGAGATGGCTATTAGTGCAGGTAAACGGATTAGGCGATCTCAAGAGCGTGCTTAACACAGCCAGCCAGACACACAGCTGCAGCAGCCAAAGGGTTAATGGTTGCATCTAAACCCTAGATCACCCCCCCCCCCCCCCCTCCTGATCCCAATCCCTTCCCTTGTTGCTAGTGTACCAGGTTCTCTGAATTTTATGTGAGGATTCTGCAGTCCTTCTGATCTTGAATCTCCATGCGTCTCCTTCCTCGGGCCTTCCACTTTGCCCCTTTTACACTTTCTAACTGAGCCATTTACACAGGTTTCGTCTCTGCAGACTGACACTTTTCAAACAATTTCCTGGATTTTTTTAAAGAAACCATGAAGATAATATAGGATAGTAAACTATTTACTTTAAAGTTTGAAATGTCCTCTTTCTACTGTCATTATACAATTTTTTTATGAATGTAAATGAAATTTTTTCTCCAGTTTCGAAAATTGAATGAAACAAAAAAAAAAAAAAAAAAAAACTAATTTCTAAAACTAAGTGTTTTGAATCTTTTCAAGAAATAAGTATGTACAAAAGAACATTTTATTGAAAGAAACATATGCATACAAGAAAAGTTTGATAGAGAAGTGCAGTTCTTTTTTTTTATTAAACATAATTTACTCACGTATGGTACTCTTTAAAACAGTCTGGTATGCAGAGATCCTGATCACATTGCTCACACCACCACTGTGTTTATTTTCTTTCTATTTTCCGAGTTTCTTTTTCTCATTATCTACACAAACCTTAAAGCACCTTGCTGAATTTTGTTTAGATGCTGTAGCTGTGATATTTTCTGGGAAGTGTTGGCCAAACACTCTGTCTGCGTTTGGTGATTGTTCATCTTTTGAATCCTTAAGCCCTTTCACACCACCATGACTAGCTAGCTGTTTAACTAAGGTGTTGATGAAGCACGCCTGGGATGTTGTCCTTTTTTGTTATTTGTTTGTACACAGCCCAACTATTCAATACTGCTAAAAGAAACAAGTAAAAGAAAACCTCCTTCCACCATTTGAGTTCCGTCCTACAGAAAGGATAAATAGTAGTAAAATGAGTATCTCAAAGCCAAGCCAAGCATTTTCCATGAAGCTCTACAACAAATTCAAGAATACAGCTGCACAAAACTATCCTCAACATCAGGTTTAACAAAATCTGTCTAAGTGATAACATAAACCTTGGTTTTGTAAAAGTCAGTATAAACGCAAGTCACCTGCAGCACAAGTGGCCAAAAGGAAAGCAGAAGTTATTTGCTTAGAAGAAGAAATTTGTTTTCTGTACACGAAAAAATAGCAGCTTAATCTTCAGTTGTACAAAACACACCTTGAATTAGCTAATCTCTTAAAAGCACCAGCCATTTCGATGGCATAACTCAAGAAATCAGGTCTTACGCAGAAGTACTAATGAACAAAAAGAAAGAAACACAAAACAAAAAACTGAATCACCTTATGAGATCTGCCACAACAATAGATAAAGAAGACAGAGTAGGGGCCGAACACAAGTTCCATGACAGACTCGTCAATTTAACTGACATAGAATTAACAAAACAATAAAGAGAATTACTTGAAAAGGGGCCAAAACACAACATAAACACACATCTGTCAAACAAAATCATAGAAAACCTGATCGCAGAGACAGAATACATAATAAAGCAAGAAGAAAAGTTGAACAACCCAAGTTTCAGTGCCAACTTGACAAGAGAACTTGTAGATGAAGAGATGAAACACACACTCAAGGAGAACAAGATCCGCATCATTTCAAAAACAAAAACAGAAAAGCAAAATATCTCCATAAAACTAAACAAAAAACTCCAAGAACACAAATCAATCATTACCAGAGCAGACAAAGGGAATACACTTGTACTTATGAATGAGGCAGAATACATAAAGAAAACAGAAGAATTTATAGAACAGAAAAACATTATCAAATTAATCAATGATCCTACCATGAGGTACCAAAGAAACATACAAGAACTCTTAAAAACTCTGTCACCGTCACAGAAACTTGAGCCAAATACATAACACAAAACAATCCCAGAGCACCCAGCCTCAATAGTTTACCAAAGATACATATAAATAACTGTTCAGTCAGGCCCGTAATCGGTTCAAGAATGCACCATCTTACCAGCAAGCTAAACACCTACATACATTACTACATAAATTATACACTTTCACAAACAACAGAAACCTAAACAATACCAGTGAAATTATAGAAAAGATAAAAGATATATAAACATACTATCAACAGCAACCCTGGTATCTTTTGACATCACATCCATGCACACAGATGTGCCAGTAAAAGAAATAATCAGCATTGTTAAAAAACAGCTGCAGTATCGAGGAGACATAACAAGTGCACACATAGGTGAAATAGAAGCCACCCTAAAGATTATAACAGAACAGAACAGTTCACTTTCAAGGAGGAGTTATATCTACAAAAACATGGCCTGTCAGTGGGCTCACCCATCAGTGGTGTACTTTCAAACACATTTCTAAATCAGATTGAAAACAAAATATTCATTGAAATTATACATCAGAAACAGTACAAGATTATATACTAGCACCGATATGTGGATGTCATCATTTGCTTGATTGATGAAACGGACACCCGAATAAAACAATTGCATAGTGACATAAATACAATTCACCCAAAAATGAAATTCACCATTGAGACAGAAGAGGAAATGGAACTTAATTTCTTACACATCACCATACACAGAATCAACAACAAACATAAATTTGGAATTTTCAGGAAATCTACAGCCACAAGTACAACCATTCACATCAACTCCAACCACCCCCAAGCACACAAACTCTCAAGTTTCAGACACATGCGTACAGGCTCAACAGAACTCCACTGGACAAACTCAGCTACACACAGGAACTAAACACAATACACCAAATAGCCAAAGAGAATGGGTAAAACACACAAATGATAAACAAACTGAACAACAAAATTAAAAAAATAAATAAATAAATAAAAGAGAACAAACCATGAACAAATCACCAGTCATGACAGAGAACCAAGATCACAAACTCCAGACAAACACAGGGTACCAGGAACAGCCTATAAAGACTGCAGCATGGTACATCCTGACATACAGTAACAAAAACGTCCACAGAAGAAACAAAGGCTACAAATATCATTCCACACAAATAACACAGTACAGAAAAATCTAAGCACTAGGAACATCAGCAGACAAATTCTCCAAAGCCGGAATATTTCAGTTAACCTGTAGTCCATGCCAGTCAGTCTACGTAGGCCAAACATGCAGATATTTCAAAACGAGGTACTCTGAACACCTCAGAGGCCTAAGAAGTGATAGTAGACACTCCACTTTTGCAGATCATCTAATACAAGGAAACCATCACCCAAATAACATGGAAACTGATCTTAAGATCCTTAAAGAAAGCGACAGTCTCTATCAAAAACTCACAATAGAGGAGAACTACCACAAACAAAAAGCAATAATACAAGGAAAGAGAGTCTGCTATGAAAATACAACACACTGCAACAAAACACTGCTTGGAACACTCAGTGAACTATACAAAGGCACCTACTCACATAATACATAACACTCAAACAGCCTAAAAAATAAATAAATAAATAAACATATTTTCAAACTATACAAAGGCACCTACTCACATAATACATAACACTCAAACAGCCTAAAAAATAAATAAACATATTTTCTCAGTTCCCCCCTGACCCCACTTTCCAGTGCTCTCTCTCTCTCTCTCTCTCTCTCTCTCTCTCTCTCTCTCTCTCTTATTACACACACACACACACACACACACACACACACACACACACACACACACTCTACATACATACATTCAGCCCTCTCCCAGCAGCCACACGACAAATGATGAAACATTCAAAATTAGTGCCACAACATCACAAGGCCAATGATGAGCAAGTGAGTAGTGGCAGTAACATAACACTTCTCACTGAGAATGTAGCCAGTAGTGTCTGTTCAGATCACATTTAGCCACATTCTGTTTAAGTAAATGTGAAGTGAACTTGTGAGCGAAAATTGTGTGAAAAACTGTATGGAAACAGTGCACTGAATAGCCATTGATCGAGACACCTACCAGACACACAACAGGACAAAGAAATGTAAGTACAGAAATGCACATAACTTCTATCCATGAAACCATTCTTGATAAATACACACAAATTTTCTTCGTGGCTAGTTTGCAGATCACATGCTGTCAAAAAACGACGAAAAAGAGCACAAAAACTGGTGTATTATAATGCTCTTCATATGTAATTTTAAGGTGAGTGTCTAAACAAAAGAAAGCAAATTGCACATATTGTAATTCTTAGGCCTACAACAGTTAAATTATTATAAATTTCATATTGTACTTTACAGAAATAAAAATTTGACACACAGAAGATGACATGCGGGTGTCAGGGCATGTCTGGGTAAATACAAAAACAAACTAATTGTGTTTGCATAAACTCGATTTCAAAACAACCCAATTTTGAAAGGATAATAACTTGATAGCTGGACGGCCCTGACTACTCCAGTTTTACTCTCCTTATTGTGTATTACAACATCTGGTTTATGTCATGTACTTGTCCTCCTTTGTTTGTGGTACTAGTTACAGTTGAATTTGTTCGATGTCTGGTTGAAAGACAGTACATGCTCCTGGTCGACTTCCATTCTACTGCAGCTAAACCTTCCTTCCTTGAAAACATCTTTTCCACTTTCCTAAGCTGCACAGTTTTCATTGCATTAGGTAGACCTTTCCTGTTTTTCATTGCAGTGCCTACACTCAAGGTTTTATCCTGGTGCAGATAGTCCAACACAAATGGTCCTATGTAGAACTTGTCCATGTAAAAACAGTGGGCTATGCCAGAATAATCTTTACACAGCCTCCCACTTATGAGGTGTTCATTAATCATGTGAGGCTAACTGGCATTTTTTCGACCCCCTCTCTCCCCTCTTGGTAAGATGATGTGAGATTTGGCTCGACCCCCTCACCCCAGTCTCATGTGAGATTTTTCAGATTGCATATTTTTAGTATAAATACATGAATCAGTGCTAAATTATTTTGGATTTATTGAAAAAAAACATAATTTGCTTAATTATTTTTATTTTAAGACTAGTTAAGACTAGTATTTAAGACAGAACATAGTCTAGAACAGGCTCGTCCAAACTGTGCCCCTGGGGCACTAGCGCCCGCGGCCAGCGCCCCGGCCGAGTTCGTATGTTGCTGCAGTGGCCGAGCCGTGCCGCTTAGCTGGCTTAGCGGACCGCCCGAACACCAGCCGATAGATTCCTCTTTTGCACAAGCACGCAGCCAAAGTTCTCTCAGTGTTTGGTTCCACGTATATTTGTGAGCACTTTTTCTCTCTTTTAAAGCTTGCTAAAACTAAGAACCGTTCATTCCTTGGCGATACAAATTTGACCAATTCTTTGAGGTTAGCAGTCTCACAGAATATTGTACCAAGCCTAGACAAAATCGTTTCCTCGAAAAAGAAAAACGTGTAAAATGTTAATTGTCTTCTTTAACAATGTTGACTGTAAGAATTAAAGAGCTTTATAACCTTAATTGTATTTTAATAAGTTTTCAAACTTGGTCAGTTAAAATTATTACGTACAAAATAGCAAACTAAGGATCCGATTTCTAAACTCTGAAAAGGGATACAAAAAATTGTAGCACGAAGTATAACAAAAAATACTTACTTGTAACTACTAACAGTAAGAATGAGACTCTATATCCCTTACATAAAATTAATTCTAAAATAGAATTTCTCTCTCTCTCTCTCTCTCTCTCTCTCTCTCTCTCTCTCTCTCTCTCGCTCTCGCTCGCTTGCTCCTATGCCGACACTAGCGACACACGGTCGCGGACAAGGTGCTGAACTACACTGTCTTGCGCCCATGGGCCTCGGGCGCACCCGCCGGGCGCAATTCTTGGATGAGCCTGGTCTAGAATAACAGTGAGAAACCGAACAATAAAATACTTAAATAAAAGGAACTACTAAAATTCATAAAGGGATATGCATTCTAATTCAGTTCACAGTGATTCACGTGTGGTCTCAAGTATGATTACTGGAACCAACGTATCCATGTAATTTTCAACAAAATCAGCTGCTCCTTCAACCTTGCTTTGATTTAGCCACTCTAAACTGTTGTCACCTGCACACAGAAGCTCAGTACCTCAATATGGTGGAATCCATGCAAAAGATGCTTGAGTATTCCCCCTCTGTATTTTGATCTCAAGATACCTGGTGCATAAAACAGAAAGAAAGGTGTTTAGTCTGCCTTATTAAGGAATGACAGAGTAGTCGGGCCTTTCTCTCTGCCATTTCTCTGAGGAGCTGTTTGATCTTGAGCTGAACGTGCAACACCGAATTTTCCTTTTTTGGGAACCTCTGCTTTGCTGCATTCCATAACTTTGTCATTTCTTACTGACACCACTTCTTTGTATTGCTGATGTGTCTGTTCATGTATGCAACTTAATAATCATGGTAACTCATTTTGAATGAGTGACAGCATTGACTGGTCTGTTGAGTAATGAAACATCTTATACACTGTAGCGTTCGTTGAGTCGTGCATTTGGCTCGATGGTGATTGCTAAACAATGGATGGGCTACTGTGCTACTTAGTGGTATTCACATAACCACAATAAATATTATCATGTAGTATTTAGCCATACTGTAGTAGAGAAGCATGTTTTATGTACTTTAACCCAGTTCTTGCAATTTTACACAGTTTTTTTTTCTGGAATGCCAGAGTAGTCAGGCCTTTCTCTCTGCCATTTCTCTGAGGAGCTGTTTGATCTCGAGCTGAACGTGCAACACCAAATCTTCCTTTTTTGAAGGGGAAATTACGTTATATTTGCCAAGAGACAAGGGGCCCCCTCCGAAGAGATTTGGCTTGTGTCCTCCAAGTCCCTGTGATTAATGGATGCATCCGTCTTTGCTTTATCCTTGTAGATTTCACAACTCAAAGCATAACTTGTTGTTGAATCTCCGATAAATGAAGTTTGATTCCCATCCCCCCCCCCCCCCCCCCCCCCCCCCCCCCCCCAAACAAACTCTAAATCATTCTGCCTCTAAGATCAGTTGTAAAATTCATGTGTGGTCTGGAGTTATTTGTACAATGTGTGACAAAAGAACTGAAGAAAGGTCTAATTTTGTGCTGTGTGCTGTGACCCAGCTTTATGAATTTCGTGTTGTCATTCAAGTACAACATAAACAATACATTAGCCTGCTTCCCCAAGAAATAGTTAGAAATCCATCCTTTGGCCAATAGTCACTTTTTTTGGCAACCTCACTACACGCATATCCAAAAAAATCGAGAAAAAGAAGTGTATTTCATATATCTTTACCATCGACCATAGATGTCACATAGAATTTCTCTTCATAGACTTCTTCTTATTCATTTCATGAATTTTTAGTTCTGCATGCCTGCTTGTTTCAACTTTCATTGTTTTATCATCTCATTATTGAAAAATACTGAGAAACGTTCAAATTCTGTATAGTTCTCATTCTGTTGCCTAGTTATACCACTAGCACTGTTGAAAATGTAAATCAGGCTGGTTGCCAACTCTGGACGAGTTGCTCACATCAGTAATCATGTTTTGTGATATATGATGACAGGCAGCTGTACTAGGACCCTCATCTTCATGTGTCCATGAATAAGTAAATACACATGTAAACAGCGAAAAGAACAGTATAAAAAGTTTGAGGCAATATTTGCTTTTATAAAAAAAATGCATATTATTTCATTACGATGTTTTTTAATAATATAAATCTGTATTAGCTACCTGACTGTTGAAACTTTCACAAAATATATCTGAAGGTTCTTAATCAGAACCCACATCAGAGTTTTCCTTCTCTGATCTGGAAGAGCCATCAAAAACATCCTTGAATCTAACACAACACGGGCACGAAGTGAACAAAGCCCAAATCAGAGATTAGGCAACTACGATTACACAGATTGTGGGTTGCCTACAATCAAGCTGCAGACTCATAGTGTCCCTGCTGGAAAGTACATAAACTACATGTGCTGCCAGTTTGAAGGAAGAAACACACAGATACATTTTGCTGCAGGAAACAAAGCTGTGTATGGCATGGGTGCCTTTAAAAGCACTGAGTTTGTGAGAACATATTGTGCATGAGCTTAATGTGGAAAGTGTTAATCCACACTTACACTTTCCTCTCCCTGGCCCCCTTCTCCCTCCCCACTTCATTGTATAACACACACAGTTCCCTCTGGCTACACCAGGATGAGCTCATTGATACCACATTGCTGTCCCTTGCTTCCTCTTTCTCCCAGTTAAAACATCCTCCCTCCTCCTCCACCACTTTCTTTCTTCACTTATACACTCCATCAGACACAATCCCTCACCCTATTTGGACTGCAGCCCCAGGACTGAGCAGTTAACTGGTATATTGTAGCCCTGTGTGTGTGTGTGTGTGTGTGTGTGTGTGTGTGTGTGTGTGTGGGTGTGGGTGGGTGGGTGGGTGGGTGGGTGGGTGCGCGCGCGTGGGTTTGATTTACAGAAGAGTCATAGATTTTCTTCATTCAGGAACTGAGTGTTTGTGTTGTCTAAATCATTTCATCTTAGCTCCGGATGGGCATTTGTATTTCATTGCATCTCATCTTTGATGCACAAGTCTCCAAAGTGGCATCAAATAGAAAGACTTGCACCAAGGGGCTGAACAAACCCTGACAGGATCTCCTGGCCAAAAAGACCATACCATCATTTCATTTCATTTTAAAACGATAGTTTCACTTAATAACTTTCTGTGCTTTGTTGTTATTTTATTTTTTTGGTGATATGGTATTTATAAAATGTGATTTATGTTTATCGTATCTGCCGTATGAAATAAAGAAAACAATAGTTACCAATGTAAATACTTACTGACAATCTGAAATTTCTTTCAGTTATTTCAGAGCAGTGAGAGAACTGGCACAGAGAAGTTGCACATACCTGTATTTGAAGAAAGTGATCCTTTTCTCAGAATACAAAGATTGGCAATGAGATTCATTAATCTCTCATGTTTCCTTCAGGAATTGTTAGTGTAAGTGTGTAGTTACAGTATTGTTTTATACAAAGAATTGTGAGAGGTCGTGTTTTTTTTTTTATATTTTTTTTAAAAAGGAAACTTTCCTTCCACCAGCTAGAGTTTGTTGACATTTGTGTGATAGTACTAAAACCTTTCATGTTCAGTTGCTTGTTAAAAGTGGCATTTTGTAAATACTTGGTTTAACTCATTTTGAACAGTGAATTTTGATAAACAGTGGTGAATAGGCCATGTAATATATACACACAAAACATGCTCTTCAAATTACAGCCAGTATTCTTAAAAGGTGGTCGAAAGGCAATAGGGTCCAATATGAGAAGTAATCATAGTCAGTACTAGGAAGAGCCATAAAGATCTATACAGGAGTTTTATGGATTATGGGGAGGAAGCTGTGATTCAGTTTCTCATGATTTTGGGTTCCTTGACATTGAGGTCAGTTCTTCTTTAACAGTGAGTTTGATTGTGATATTTCTGAAGATCCTATCAGACATCAAATTTTATGCAAAGGAAAGACCTTTTAAAATGGACTTCATAAGAAATACTGGTGGTCTCAAAGCAGAGATAACTGCCATATGACTTTGTGGTTTGTAGACTACTATGTAATGAGAGGAGCGTTCATGTTGAGTTGGAAGAAAGAAAACTCAGCAGAATGGATGGAAGAGCTGAGTAAATGGGAACTGGTGAGATATTTCAAAAAACAATGGAACAGTTGTGAGCAAGAGTGAGTGGTTGTGGAATGGAGAATTTTGAGGTTAAGAGAAACTAACTATAGTATGAAATTTCAATGAATTACGAACATCACCTGTGTATGGGAAGTTGATAGAAATCAATGAGGAGAATTGAAAATTTTTGTCTGGCCTGGATTCGAACCCGGGATCTCCTGCTTACTAGGCAGGCACCCTAACCGCTATGCCACCGAAAACACATGAATTAACATGGCTGTGTGGACTTATCCCAGCATGCCCCCCAGCAGATCCACATTCTCAACTTACACCACACACTACGAGAGTAGTACTCCCTGTCCATTAACCTCAATGCTTGTGGCAAGGCCTGTTCCCACGAGTTCGAATGTGTGCATTCACGCAGGAATGATCCTTGGCTTGTGGTCACCGTAATTATATGTGTACGGTGTCTTCTTTCGAATTACAAGTATCAGCTATGTATAGGATGTTAATAGAAATCAACCGGGAGAGTTGAAAATCTGTGCATTTCCACTTAAAAGTTTGAGGGAACTGGGAAAAAAATACAGTTACAAAAATAAACTATGTAGATAACTGATACCATACTATATGCTGTTATGTAATTAGTGAGCTGTGTGATGTACTGGAAAAGAAGTTAGAAAAAGGAAGAACACACAGTTTATAGTTTAGTAATTGTTGCAGTAGATATGTAGGTAAAATGGAGTTTTGTTAAAAGTAAGTGGCACAGGTAAAAAAATGGAAATCAGATTGATAATGCTAGAAGGAATACAATTGTTTGCTATCCTCTACACATTTTTATGAAGATTACACATTCACTAAAACAACATATTTTTAAGAGTAACAAATAAGACTTTAGTGATACAGTCTGTGGGTTACTGATTACTGCATTGTATTTTTGTTGTTTCAGACGTGAGCTTCCTGTTGCTAAAAGAGTGATACCACAACTATTCGTAAACCTTTTTGTGAGAGGTTTTGGTGTTAATAGCAACACTATATCAAAACATGTTACTGCAGATAAGCTAATTGTGGGATGTCTGATACCTCAGATGCATATTGCTATGTTTAAATTACTGGGAGCTTTAATAATGTGGTAAGCTATGCATTAATGATAAAAAATTACTTTCTTGTCACTTTTAATAGTGATACTTAATATTGTCATCTGTGAAGTTTCTTACTGGACTACTCAAAATGTGATAAATCATTTTGAGGAAGTGCTGTTGTTTACAGAAAACATTCAAACTACATTCACTCCTTCAGATTTGGAAATACTTATTACAATATTGTAACTAACATTTACCATACGTTTGTCATAAAATGAAGAAGAAAGTAGTGAAGTCATATCATTGTTAATTTTGAATAACTGTGGGAGTTTTTAAGCAAATAACAACATTTGACAGATAAATTCTTATCAACAGTGTCTCACTTTCCCTCCCGGAGAAAATGTGTTGAGGTTTATAATTTGTCAGGGCAGTCATGCAGTTAACTTGTTGTTATCTCTCCTTCCATTGCTGGGAAAATTCTTGTGATGAAACTTTCATACAGCAGCATTCAAGCTGTGATGAACATCTGAAATAAGATAAGTTCATATAATAACAGTGGTTAATGGTAACCCGTATGTTAAATAAAAATTGAGACAACAGGCAACATGTAACTTTGTTTTTGAATTTTTTTTACAACAGAACAGTGTTCCACTAAATGCACAAAAAATACCAAAGAATAACACACCATTGAAGCAAGTGCTTATGGCTACAGTCCAAAGTTAATAATATTCCCATATAACGAATAACAAAGACAAACCAACATCAAATAGTGCCGTACAACAGCTAACAGAAAAATATGTGAACATGTCATATTTAGGAAAACTCATATAAAATGGCAGATCTTTTCCAAAGAAGAATCAGCTATTTCACAAATAAAAAAGTAAATGAAAGTCTCCCATAGTTTTAAAAACAACAGCAAGCCATATAATGGATCAGGGATGTACAAGCTTACTTGCAACTCATGGCCGAAGATATATGTAAGCAAAACGGGAAGAAATTTCAGTGTATGATTCTGCTAAGACATGGATGGCCTTCATATAAAATACTTAGGCAATTCCACTTTTACGTTAAATGGTGCTGAAGATAATTGTTAAGTTACAGATGTAGCACATACCTGACAAATACTGCAGCTTGCCAAGAACGTGAAGAAATAGAAGTGCATTCCGTCAAGTGCACGTGCCCAAATGACATCCTAAATGATCAAACAAAACTAGCCGGCAAAATATTTTTAAGAAATTTATGTAAACACTTATACAACTTACACATCAAGTAAAGTCCTTTGGTGGAGGGGGTGGGGGGGATCAGTAGTAACAAGACATAATTTTTTGTTCTTTCTATGACATTTCAATAACTGCATATCATATAAGTCATTTATTTCTTACTTTATTCATTCTAAAATGTTAGTCCAGTGTGCCGATGTATTAACTGTGTGTAAATGTGTGATATCAGTACTTGAAAGGGGAGGGGAGTGTCATTATGCAACTCATTACAGTAGTAGTTTTAATAGGTGCAAGAAGACTCTAATTTGAGCTTAGCTTTAACTTCTTATATAGACATATGCATTAGGGAGTCACGTGGTGAATGCCACAATGCATCAGTGTATTTTTGAACATAAAAATGTCCGTGCTATCAATACAAAAGGAGAAAAATGAGTCAAGAATTACAGAACAAAAGTAAGTGCACTTAACTATTAATTAAACATAGACAACTTGGAAAATGTGGTATTAAGGGGCTCCGTAACGCCCTATACTTCCAATGTTAAAATAACGCTTATAAATTACATCTTTCCTCACAAAGTATTTGAGGTAGGAAGTTGAACTTTTTACAGATTATTTATTGGAATATGGGCTACAACTTAACACAGGGATTTTACAAAATTTTAGTTCAGTTATTAAAGATGATTTTTTTTCAATTGTAATGAAAATTCACAACATTTTTTTGCAATTTTTTATTTATATATTCAAAAATATACAGTTTTTTGGGAAAAGGCTGTGTTAAATTATGCAGAAGGTACTGTGTAACATTTACTGAAAGTTTGAAACAAATATGTTTGGAAGATCCTTAGAAAGCATGTAATTAGTATGAGAAAATAAAAGTTTTGGGAATCGAGCGACAAAGATTGGATTAACTTTTTAGTGCATTCCAGGTCCATAGGGTGGATTATCTTCATCCTCTGCAAACTCCTCCTCCAGCTTCCTCTTGTTCCTCCTCCTGTTTACTCTTGCTTGTATTTCTAGACTCTTTACAGCCCTGTCTGCAGCCCGAAGGCATTCCTTGTCTAAAGCAAGCATCGCTCGTACCATGTTAGAACCTATCTTCATTCCCATAATTCTAAATACCTTGCACCTTACAATGTTGCCATCATTGAAAGTCGCAACAGCATCATACACACCAAAGTGAAGTGTTTCTATTCCAACAAATACAGTCTTGGGGATTCTCGACCATATAACACTATTTACACTTTCATTGGGGTTTTGAGTTTTTCCGTGAATACACTTTTTCAACAGTTCAGGTGCTGCTAAGTCTCTGAAAATAGGTTTTATCACGTCCATTATTGCGTGAGGCAGACTATGCTTATGAGTGTACACTTCACCAGTTAGCAATCCTTTGTTATATTTACACCAACTGTCTTCTTCTTTGGGACACAAGCTATGTTGGGGATTTTCATCGGTTGAAGAAGTATGAAAAAAAAGAGCCCAAACAGCCTTCTTCATTTCGTCGACACTTTGTGTATTTTGCCTAATAGCCATTCCATAATAGTTCTGTATTTTGTCAATTACACTGTCAGTTAACCTTCCCTTCCCATCCAACCCTTTACCATCACTGAGTTTTTGTTTTTTGTATGAAGCTTTCAGTCGCCGAAGTCTTGTTCCCATTCGCTTCTGTACGTGTCCAATACACTCAAATTTCTGCACTGCAACATCATCACCATAGGGCTTCAGTCCTTGAACATGTTTGAAACTTTTAGAATCACCGTCACCAAGGTAATTAACATATCGCACTTTATCACACGCCTCAGAACGCTGGAATATACTGGCAACACCAGCCACTTCCATTTCTCCACTACTGCCACTATTAGTTAGCTTTGCAATTATTTTCATGTGTACCTTTATATTTTTGTGGACATCTACAATACTTTGATATTACTGCTACATCTAAAACTTTCCCTGTATACATACTGGTGGCAGATACTACACCATGAAGAGATGTGTGTCCCCGTTTATGCCAGGTACCATCGAACGCTGCAGTCAGATCTCCGTTACCATTATTTTCGATTACTGCCTCTTCCACAGCGTTCCTCATAGATTCAATACAGACATCTTCTACTTAAGACCTTATTAATTTATTATAGGTCGTAAACTTGGTTGGGGGATTTGGAAGATTCATGATGCCACAGAAAATTGCACCTGCAGTAGCACCCTTACCAACTCAACGCAAGGAATAAACAAATCTAATGTTGTGTTCGTAGATTTTGCTACCATTTTCTTCAGTTACTGCAACACTGTTCCAAAAGGTGGTCATGTATGAACACTTATCACATTTCAGTTGTATTTCACTAGCAAGTCCTACGTGCTTTATTATGGAGAGTTCCAGACCAACTTCACTACAATGAATACATCTTACACAGTTTGAAAAAATTCCTTTGAGAACCGACATATCAAATATTTCATTCACATCCGATTCGCCCATAAAACATTCATAGTTTTCACTCATTAAACCAAGCTTCTTCTATGAAGTATTTTCTTTCCCACTTTGACTGCTATGGGCAGGTGTACTTGAGAGGTTAGGTTCACTCACTTGGTTATCGTCTTCATTGTTTACAGTAATAACACATACCTTTGGCTTTCCAACATTTCTCCTTTTCTTAAAAGCCTTCAGAGGATTTCTAATAACTTTACTTTTACTCATTATTATACTTCAACAAAACAGAGACTCAAGAAACAGAATTAATTACGAATATTTTCGAGATAACGACAGAGTAAATAAACATGAAACAATCGACAATCACACCAGCAATATATATTGAACCATCACAGGTTAGCCACAACACATACTTTATCTCACTTCACTAAAATGTACCTGATGAACACGGACGTTAATAATAACACCATTTGAGAGCAGTTTAACAGCGCCACAGTGGGTCACGCCCATGTAGAACACATTTAAAAAAAAATTTAAAAATAGTTGTAGTCTTCGGAATTGAGTAAATTATATATCTATTAAAAGGTAATAGTCTGCAGATTCAGAAAACGCAAAAAAGTAAAAAGTGAACTTTTCATGATTTTGAGCCTTTCCGGAGCCACTTAAAGGAATTACAATCTTGCTCAAGGCAGCAGCAACACTCAAAATGCAGTTAGGAAAAATGTTATGCAGATGAAGACCTGAATATGTTACGCAAATAGAAGATAGGGTATAAGCCCAAAATGCATCTTTGCATAAAATTAAGCTGCACAATGAAGTGGCTCATTGCCATGTTTCTTTAAGTAATTTTGAGTTTTCTTTGCAGAA
Source organism: Schistocerca nitens (assembly GCF_023898315.1). NCBI lineage: Eukaryota > Metazoa > Arthropoda > Insecta > Orthoptera > Acrididae > Schistocerca > Schistocerca nitens. Next base: position 578,038,774 of record NC_064615.1, on the reverse strand, counting down.
TGTTGCTTCTATGTTGTTTCTGTCAGGGGTAAGTCATTAGAAATAACTATGTAAATAAAAATAAAGTTTTAATCTTAAACTGGACTATAAGAGTATTAAATAATGGCTTCTAACCCATACAGAATCGTAACACTAAACAGATAGTTCTGAAAATTTGTTATTTTTTAAATAGTTATGAAAATATTTGTAAGATTTAAAACGAAAAATGTGGGGGGCCACGCAATAGATAATAGTTAGGTGAACTACTCATCCATCAGCTGTGTATTCCGTGTGGCCTTTGGTTTTTGTTATAAATCTTATATGGGTTTAAGCATCTCTATGGGGCTATTTAAAATGTGGTATATTAAAAATTTATTTTTATTCAGATAATTATTTTCTACTTTTTAGCTATGCTTGTGTGAAATTTCTCAATGGATTTTAAAAATATTTATGAGAGTGTAAGAGAGACATATTAAATTTCAGCTTTATTTCAATGTCATTTCACCTGACAATACCTGAATTAGACAGTGTTATACCTGCCTACTAATAATCTATGAGACTGTTTCTTATTTTCCTAAAAAATAAAATAAAGAAGCAAACAAAATTAATGTTATGATTTTTATTATGTTATGTTATGATTTTTATACCCTCAGCTTCACCGGGCGAGGTGGCGCAGTGGTTAGCACACTGGACTCGCATTCGGGAGGACGACGGTTCAATCCCGTATCCAGCCATCCTGATTTAGGTTTTCCGTGATTTCCCTAAATCGTTTCAGGCAAATGCTGGGATGGTTCCTTTGAAAGGGCACGGCCGATTTCCTTCCCACTCCTTCCCTAACCCGAGCTTGCGCTCCGTCTCTAATGACCTCGTTGTCGACGGGACGTTAAACACTAACCACCACCACCACCCTCAGCTTCGTCGTCGTATGTATTTGTCACTTGTCTACTCCTCCCCCCTCTCTCTGTCTGTCTTCTCCTTCCTCCTTTATCCATAAAAAAAATACTCTGGACTATTTAATGTATATTTGATTTCAGCTGTGGCCAGAACTTGTTGGAGTACGGTTCTCTCATCTGTAAATTTGTATTGCAAACACTGAAGTGGACATCGTATGACAAACACTGGCCACATGGAACTGAGAGGCCTTATGGGTGAGTATAATAGACATTATTTGTCTAAATATGCCTTAGAAAAATTTCCACCTAAATACAAGTGCTACAGAATAGTTAAAATTCTCTGTTTTTCTTCTTCCCAGACCACAGTGATAGGGCGTGGTTGTCACAGGTGGTGTAATGCACATGGTGGCAGAAACATTTGGCGAGCGTAGTAACTTAATGGCCTTTGCTGCTGACTTCATGTTTTGCGGGAGTAAAGAAGGCGAAGTTCAGCAGCAGTTTTGCAGGGGTGGAAGTGATTTGATTGTATGTGTTATGAAATTTAATGCAAGTAAAATAAAGTTAATGATCATGACCAGAAAGCCAAGGAAGATTATGCCAGGACTTAAGCTGGCAGTGGAACAACTACGAAAAGCTAACCGCTTCAAATACCTTGCTATGGTAGTGAAAACAAATGGAAGAAATAATGAAACAATGGAAAATCCAGGATGATGTATAACTATATTATGAAAAGGGAAGTTGCCACACACCATGTAGCGGAGCTGCTGAGTTGCAAATAAGAACAGCAAAAAGACTGTCACAAAGAAAGCTTTTAACTGGTAATGCCTTCATCAAAAACACACACACACACACACACACACACACACGACAGCTTTATTTGTGACACTCTTTTTTGTTGTGCCTATCTGCGACAGCATCTCCGCTGTATGGTGTGAAGAAATAATGAGAAAGTTGATGAGGGAGGCATACAAACAATCACATTTCTGAGAAGTGTCAGGGGAAAGGTGTGGAATAAAGTTATCTCATGCAAGAGAAAGGGAATAAAATATTGATCGAGGGGCATGGAAGGGAAGCAGTGGTTGGGAAGGGAGTGAGACAGGGTTGTAGCCTTTCCCCGATGTTATTCAATCTGTATATTGAGCAAGCAGTAAAGGAAACAAAAGAAAAATTCGGAGTAGGTATTAAAATTCATGGAGAAGAAATAAAAACTTTGAGGTTCGCCGATGACATTGTAATTCTGACAGAGACAGCAAAGGACTTGGAAGAGCAGTTGAACGGAATGGATAGTGTCTTGAAAGGAGGATATAAGATGAACATCAACAAAAGCAAAACGAGGATAATGGAATGTAGTCGAATTAAGTCGGGTGATGCTGAGGGTATTAGATTAGGAAATGAGACACTTAAAGTAGTAAAGGAGTTTTGCTATTTGGGGAGCAAAATAACTGATGATGGTCGAAGTAGAGAGGATATAAAATGTAGACTGGCAATGGGAAGGAAAGCGTTTCTGAAGAAGAGAAATTTGTTAACATCGAGTATAGATTTAAGTGTCAGGAAGTCATTTCTGAAAGTATTTGTATGGAGTGTAGCCATGTATGGAAGTGAAACATGGTCGATAAATAGTTTAGACAAGAAGAGAATGGAAGCTTTCGAATTAGATGGGTAGATCACATAACTAATGAGGAGGTGTTGAATAGGATTGGGAAGAAGAGAAGTTTGTGGCACAAACTTGACTAGAAGAAGGGATCAGTTGGTAGGACATGTTCTGAGGCATCAAGGGATCTCCAATTTAGTATTGGAGGGTAGCGTGGAGGGTAAAAATCATAGAGGGAGACCAAGAGATGAATACACCAAGCAGATTCAGAAGGATGTAGGTTGCAGTAAGTACTGGGAGATGAAGAAGCTTGCACAGGATAGAGTAGCATGGAGAGCTGCATCAAACCAGTCTCAGGACTGAAGACCACAACAACAACAACAACAACAACAACAACAATGATGCACTTGTTTTCACCATTGCTTCTGAAACCTGGGCAATTAAGAATAGGGATTTCAGCAAGATTACAGGCATGAAACTTGGCAGAAACAGAGTGGTAGTGGCAAGAATAAAAAAGGGAGACATCCGATAGATGGTAAAGGAAGTATCCTGACAAGAGTGGAAATAATCATCCTTTCTTGAAAAGGTGTTAGTAGAACTGTGATGGGAGGACTGAGGAAAATGGAGAGGCTTATGTGTAAAATGGTCCCGACCAGTGCATAAACTGTTCCTGATGCTGGTGAACTTAATAACCCAGACATAAATCTTTCCAGATGTTACCTGAAACAAACCATTTGATGGAATCATTTCCAGCAACAATTTTATTTATTTATTTAATGCTCTTAATGTTGGTACACAATAATTTATTTTCAGGCTTCCCAGGACAGTATTCCAGTTGATAATCCACACTGTTGTAATTTTTAATAAATAGAAATGATGGCAGTTCATGTCTTATTTATTAATAACTAGTTCAGCACCCGCTGCTTCACTCACATTGACTGTAGGGTCTGAAACTTTATATTTTTATTTATTTGAATTTTTATGTCATTATGCCCATGGCTTATGTGTAAAGCAACACATTGCAAACAGTGTAAAACCAGATACCAATTTTCATAATTGTGTCGTCAAAATTCCTTAATAGTGACATATATTCAAAATAATTTCATCCCCTACTTCTCCCCTGTAGGGGTGGAATTTCAAAAAATCTGTTCTTAAATGATGTCTCCATTATAAGATCATCACTATCTCCAAATTTGAGGTTTTTATCCATAGTGGTTTGGTCTGGGCGATGGTGAATCAGTGAGGCCCTATTTACACCCCATTAGCAGTTGAATTTCCAAAAACAGTGAAACATGAATATCTTATTTCCAACCAAGAAGTCAAATACCTTGCTCATTATGGGGCTGATGGTGACCATTTTTAGTCAAACATTGTCACAAGAAATATGAATTCACCAATTTGAGCCTGAAACAAAATGTTCAAAGTAGTTCAAAACAGTACCCTCACCTGATAAAGCCATGGCTGTAGTGTCTGGGACTGGTACATGCTCTCACATTAAGGTGTCTTAAGGCCATAGAACTGGATGGAGATTATTCTGAAAAATAGGGTTCTGTAGCTAAAGAACTGGAGAACAATATGATGTATTAATTTACGAATAGAGCCATCATGCTTTGAGAAAAAGAAATGTTGCATTATTTATTGTATGACTTTAGCATGCTGACAACATGCTGTTATAAACGCCAGGGTTTTTTATTGTGTCTAAGAGTTCATATAATGCAAACTTGTTCAAATTCTGTTTGTTAAAAATATCTTTAATTGTTTTGTTTATATATAGTATCTCCACTTCCTGTAAGAGTTTAGATAGTGACTATAAGTGAATGTAGAGCTTCCTAATGCTTCTGCAGAGTTCCTGTATTTGTTTCTCTTGCTCCACATACAGCAGAAATAAATGTGAACAAATTTTTACTATCTTTGCTGTAATCTAAACTACCTAAAAGCATTATGTAATGCAGACTATAGCTTCTATTCAGATACTTCTTCAAAATTGACTCCCATATTTCTTTTAATTTTTATAACATCCATTGTATAATTTGTTTCCTCTGATTGCCTTCTTGCCTTATGCCTCTCAGCTTCAAGCAATTTCAAATAATATGGAAGATAGATGTGAGAAACAAATAATGAGATACCATCTTGTGTGTAATTGGTAAGGCTAAAGTACAAAGATTTTTGTTAAAAAAATATTTACATGTGCTAAACAACTTTAAAATTGCTGTTTTAAATGTCATAATCGTAACTGCTACATGTGATGAGCACATAGATTTCATGAAAAGAAGGAAGGCAAATGTCTTCAGATTGAACAACTTCAAGTGGAGAGGACCAGGAACAGAATTTATGTGAAAAAGAGTATGAACTTGAGTGGTGTGTAAATATGAGGGATGCTGAAAAGTAATGCCTCTGAATTTTTTTATGTGAAAACATAAAATATAACAAACGTTATCATCATCCTGCATCTTTATTCTTCATGTCTACATATTTATTTCTCAAGAGAGTGACACAGGCGATGAACACATTACTCCAGACGAGTGACTAGTTTGTCAGTACCATCTCTGTAGCATGTTTGACTTTGTTGACAGAGCCACAAACTCACCTGTGCTCACTATGCAAGTGAAGTCCTTGAACGTGTTCGTTAAGTTTTGGGAACAGATGAAAATCAGGTGGGGCTAATTGGGACTGTATGGAGGACGATTAATGACACTGAACCCGAGGTGTCACATTGTCGCTGATGTCGCATTGCTTGTGTGTCAGAGTGATATCTAGACTATATTGGTAACTTGATTGTAGTGGAAAACAGAAAAGGAATCAAAATATGGAACTGCTTTATCAACATTAGGTGAAGTGGAGCAGCACAGTACGGAATGTTATCCAGCAGCAGATTTTGATTTCACATGTTTGCACTTGCAAATGAAGTAGCTGTATTTTGGCTGTTTTTCTGCTTGTATTTCATGGTGAAGAAAGTATTTTACTTTTGTTATTATTCATAAGCCTTATTGCTTCATTCCCTACCCCCAACCCCCTGTAACCTAAACCCACAATTATTCACAGATATGCAGCTAGTGTAATTAGCAGCCAACTCTTGTCTCATCAAATTGTGATGGCAATAAAAGAGTCTTATCCAAAGAAAATGTGTATGAAAACGACAGGTAGATATCATGGGCACCTTTGTATGTCATGCATTAAAATTTTTGGTTAATTCTAAAAAAATGTGTTCAGTTCTTGTGAGAGCAGCACAAATTGAGTAAAATTAGCTATCAGATGTGCTTTGTGAATTGTATATTGCTTGCCTATTTTAGTCGTAATGACCAATACAAAGTGAACATGAGAATGTTGCATGTGAATTAATTGTTTATCCTCCAGACACAAATGATTTAATTTTTCATCTCTTATCCATTTCTACTACATGGAGTAGAGATCCTTATAACATTGTATGTGCTCACTCACGATTGTAGTGTATGTCTAAGACCAGGTGCACCCTGCCAGTGGCTTTCTTAATAACTAACAATGGATGACACTTACACTAAATTCAGTAATTTGATTGTCTGTCATTTTATTTATTTTCTTGTACTTAAGGCCATAAGCTTAAAGGTAATGGCTATGGTTTACAAAAGAATGGATTTTCATCTTTTATTTTAAATTGTCAAATGTAATCATCTATTACTCCTAGTTTGTGTGCACATATTGATCTATATTTCCATAGAATATTGTGTAAATCTTTCTTCTGCTACTCTCCTAAGAGAAAAATTGATAAGCTTTACTACAAATTTTATCATAACCAATCTACATATCAATCGTAGCTCCTTCCTTGCTAAGCAGTTTTGCATTTGTAATTAAGTACATATTTTTTACCAGTACATTTTGTTGATCCGTTGCCAGAAGGTGCTACTAGCTGACAAATAGTAAAACTTCCAAAACAACAGTTCTACATCAAAATCTAAAGTAACTTTTTACTTCAGTAACTATTCTATCCCAAATAATCTTTGTAAATTAACATTAAGCACTATTAACGAAGTTTGCATAAACTGAAAATTTCCAGTTCTTATAGGTACGCACGTTTCTTGTTTTGTTAACTTACCTTTACATCCAGGAAGCCATGTGACATATGAAGGGCTTATTTCAGTAGTGGTAAAAGTCCATTTTTGTTCATTCTGAGGTACAGAGTCCTAAAGTTAAATGAGTGCTGAAAAATCTGCAGTTGAGATACCAGAAATATATATATACACACACTTGAATATTTCTGGTATCTCAACTGCAGATTTTTCAGCACTCATTTAACTTTAGGACTCTGTATCTCAGAATGAACAACAATGGGCTTGTACCACTATTGAAATAAGGCCTTCATATATACCTGTAATAGGTAGTGTAGGACACAGATGTTTATTTCTCATTATGTGTAAAAAGTCTTGAGAGAGCTGTAGTCGACATTCTGTCCAGTGTCACTAAATCATGCTGTGTGACTTCTTCTCCATTTTCAGTTGGGCCAGGTGGCGAAAGAGCTCTGATCTATGTAAGCTACTAAAATGACGTAACTATGTTTGTGATAACACTCAGCAACATTTCCAGTGTACATTTACTTCTGCAGCTGCAGGTGATGCAGAGCTCTCATAAGTTGTAGCTCACAACACACCATATATTCAACATTTCGACATCAAACACTGAATGACGGTTCTCATCATGGTCCTTAGTACATCCATCATTTACGTTCTTGCCAGCACCCTTTTTCTCCTTGACCTCCACAGCACCACCAAGCCGTGACAACAAAGTGTAAGTGGGCTTGTGATTGTGTTGTCACATCCTGGAGATTGGCCACTGTCCCAGGACATTCCACATTTTCTGTTATAATAACAGGATAATTTCCTTTAAGCACCGCATTATTTGTGATGGGTGCATTTATAGGTGTTGCATTATCCGTATCATTGTTGGCTGTGTTTGGTACAGGCACTTGCAGCTGTATGTTATCTGATGAAATGAAATCAGTTCTGAAATTTTCTGCACTTTGATTGTTGCCACTGTTATAAACATGACATAAGTTAGTTTCTCTTTTCTTTACAGGTTGGTTTGAGAAACGCTTACATTTCATGTTGGTGCCTCGGTATTCTTCTTGAATATCTTTAGTATGGTCTTTATTTAAGTTGTCTAAGCCTTCTCCAAAGGTCATCACTTACTGTTGGCCATCCTCTACATCAAATTTCCTTTCTTACATAGTGTGGTAATCTGCACACCAATACTTTAACAAGGTGTGATATCTCTATCAGATTATCTGAAGTTTTAGATTGATTCAAATGTCATTCAGTATACATGTTAAAACTTACTCAAAAACTGTTATTATATTTTGGGTCTAATAATCCTAATGCCAACTTTTGTTGTGTACTGGACAACCAGTATTTCCTCTTGAATTTTTCTTGAAAATCGTTCCACAATTTAAAATCTTCATAATGAGCTGTTCCCCATTCTACCACTTCCCGTGCCAAATATTGTTGTTGTTGTTGTCTTCAGTCCTGAGACTGGTTTGATGCAGCTCTCCATGCTACTCTATCCTGTGCAAGCTTCTTCATCTCCTAGTACTTACTGCAACCTACATCCTTCTGAATCTGCTTAGTGTATTCATCTCTTGGTCTCCCTCTACGATTTTTACCCTCCACGCTGCCCTCCAATGCTAAATTTGTGATCCCTTGATGCCTCAGAACATGTCCTACCAACCGGTCCCTTCTTCTTGTCAAGTTGTGTCACAAACTCCTCTTCTCCCCAATTCTATTCAATACCTCCTCATTAGTTATGTGATCTACCCATCTAATCTTCAGCATTTTTCTGTAGCACCACATTTCGAAAGCTTCTATTCTCTTCTTGTCCAAACTATTTATCGTCCATGTTTCACTTCCATACATGGCTACACTCCATACAAATACTTTCAGAAACGACTTCCTGACACTTAAATCTATACTCGATGTTAACAAATTTCTCTTCTTCAGAAACGCTTTCCTTGCCGTTGCCACTCTACATTTTATATCCTCTCTACTTCGACCATCATCAGTTATTTTGCTCCCCAAATAGCAAACCTCCTTTACTACTTTAAGTGTCTCATTTCCTAATCTAATTCCCTCAGCATCACCTGACTTAACTTGACTACATTCCATTATCCTCGTTTTGCTTTTGTTGATGTTCATCTTATATCCTCCTTTCAAGACACTGTCCATTCCGTTCAACTGTTCTTCCAAGTCCTTTGCCGTCTCTGTCAGAATTACAGTGTCATCGGCGAACCTCAAAGTTTTTATTTCTTCTCCATGAATTTTAATACCTACTCCGAATTTTTCTTTTGTTTCCTTTACTGCTTGCTCAATATACAGATTGAATAACATCGGGGAAAGGCTACAACCCTGTCTCACTCCTTTCCCAACCACTGCTTCCCTTTCATGCCCCTCCACTCTTATAACTGCCATCTGGTTTCTGTACAAATTGTAAATAGCCTTTTGCTCCCTGTAATTTACCCCTGCCATCTTTAGAATTTGAAAGAGAGTATTCCAGTCAACATTATCGAAATCTTTCTCTAAGTCTACAATTGCTAGAAATGTAGGTTTGCCTTTCCTTAATCTATTTTCTAAGATAAGTCGTAGGGTCAGTATTGCCTCACGTGTTCCAACATTTCTGCGGAATCCAAACTGATCTTCCCCGAGGTCGGCTTCTACCATATTTTCCATTCGTCTGTAAAGAATTCGCGTTAGTATTTTGCAGCTGTGACTTATTAAACTGATAGTTTGGTAATTTTCACGTCTGTCAACACCTGCTGTCTTTGGGATTGGAATTATTATATTCTTCTTGAAGTCTGAGGGTATTTCGTCTGTCTCATACATCTTGCTCAAAGTTCAAAGTCTATTTTCCTGCATTCTTCCCACTTCTTAGGTAATAACCTAGAAAATACCTTCCCATCAGGTTTGAACTTTGGAAATTGTTTTGATAAATTCACACCATTTTGTAGATGCAGTTCTTCTGTTAACTCACCTGATATTCAGGTATTTTATTTTGGGTATTTTCTAATGCTTGCCACAACTTCTGGGGACCGATGACCTCGCTGTTTGGTCCCCTCCCCCAAATTGATCAACCAACAACTTTTGAATTTCCTTCTGGTGTTGTACAATATCGCCCAAAGAATTTGTTGTAGCACTAGTGGATTCAGCTTTCTCTTTTAACTTTTGTTCAACTAACTCTTGTAGATGCTCCTCCAAACTGGTGAAAGCACTTGGGGCACAATTACTTAACCAAAATCTGTACTTTAACACCCCTAATTGGCCTTGCATATCTGAGTTGTGATTATGTATACTTCCTAATGTGACAGTTCTTATATGTGTAGCATTTTATTGTTTAACTATTTAAACTGTTCTTAAACCACCTTCGTGAATAAGTCACATTGTCTTTCTATCTGCTTGACTAACTCCTTAGGTAACTTTAATAAGATCTCTTCCATATTAGAAATTTGGTCTGCTTTTGTAGTTACCTGCTCTGCTTGGGTTGTAATACTATTAGATAACTCTTCTAACTTTCTTAATATTTCTGATAAATTGCCTTCCATGTTTGGCTAGTAACCAACATACAGTATAGGCAACAACATATTCACTTAATAGCGTGTAAATAATGGTCTGTTTTGACACCAGTGCACAAAACCAGTGAAACGTATTTTTACAACACTTCACTGCAGATTTGTCATGTGTGGCTGCAGTGACATACCGATGAGCCACTGCATAGCCATTGTGTAGCCAGCTGACTGGCCACTGCACTGCAAAGCAATGCTGTGCTGTAGTCGTGCTAGCCAGCTGCTGGAGGGATGCTGTTGGATGTCACTGCTGTGGCTGTAGTCTCGAAATCACCACATGGAATTCTTCCATGTCATCAGTAAGATTCTTCTGCACTCTTGTAGCAAGGGTTACTTGAGCATGTGAATATCTTTTGCCGTTGAACCCGTTGCTATGGTCAACTAGCATCCACTGCCTAACTCTTTAAAAATATTTAATACTTCTTCAGATTTAGCACAAAATAAACATATTTCTTCTTCATCAGTCAAATCACTTCGGGCAACAACACTGTGTGTGCCTGCTTATATATTCTCGATTATTGACTTGGGTTTTTCTGGGCAACATCATATCTTCTTCTGTTGTTGTCATCAAAATTCTTGCCAAATTGCAAATGCTTTTTTCTTTTCGCACCACTAATTTTCACCCTGTCATGGTTGCCAGAATAGAGTATTAGTAAGGTAAATTGCTGAAGATGGGTTACTCCACCTATGATCTGTTATCTAGTTGCATGTGTGTCAATTTTACATTCCAAATAACGTTAAGTCATCGTTCTTGAAGTTAATGCTGTAGTCAACCTGCTATGCAGTGCCACTCAATCGTACCATGTGACTTCTACTTTGCAATTGGGGCAGTGCTGAAAGAGAGCTGTAGCCTATTTAAGCTACTGAAATGATGAAATCAGGTTTGCAACATTTTCACGGTACATTTACTTTAACAGTTGCAATTGTAGCTCACAATAGGTTGTAACGTGTGTGTAATGCTTTGACATTAGAGAGCGAATGACAGTGCTCATCGGAATTCTTCAGCTGTTCCATTGTTTTCATTCCTGCCAGCACCATTTTTCTGCTTGATTTCCACAGCACTGCCAAGCTGTGACCCCAAGCATAAGTGGACCTCCACAGCAGGTCGAGACACGCATTTGCCATCGTGCTTTGCCAGTATGCTAAGACAAGTTCCGACTGCATCTGTCAGCACGTGCATCAAACGAGGGTGTGCACAGTGGAAAGTTACACATTTACCAACTACCTAAACAATGTTTTCAGTTTTCGTGGACATCGTTGATCAGCCAAAGAGGACAAAAGTGGACCAATCTATTCCAAAGAAACCCATGTTACACCACACAATGTGTGCCACAATCTGCAGCTGGTTGCATCCTGATCCCACAGTGGCACTTCCCTTCAACAAGTAGAATGAGTCTTCTTCACAGAGTGCACAAGATGACCCTGCGTATCTCTTGCTGCCATTTCCATAAGAGGTATTCTGCATGCGTTAGATCTGCCAATGATTAACATACCCCAACTCCTTTTGCGCTTGTATCCCCCGACAAAAGACACAGCAGGATTCCCGTAGATGAAGAATGTTGCACAGGCTCTGTTTCAGTTTCTTTGGAAATTAGCATATAAAACAAAACTTGTTGGTTGTGGGTAGATATAGTACACTGAGTTCTCTCCACACTCTGCCTCTCCCATAAAAGGCCTTCATGCCTACTATACCTGCCACTGGCATGCCACTCACAGTCAAGCCAGTGATTGGCAATAGGTTTTGTATTTTCTGGTGAGGGGATATTACTTTATATTCTTTTGGTACAACTGATAGGTGTCTTTCTCTAGCACAACTAACACACCCATTCACAGCAACTTCAAGGCAGTGTGTCACACCATAACCTCTAAATTGTGCCAGGATAGTTTGAGGATCATTTGAAGTGTATTCTGTTCTGAAGCTTCGTAGAAGATTGAAACTGTGTGCCAGACTGGGAAGTGAACCCGAAACATTGGCTTCTGGGTTTGAGTCTTGGCCTGGTACACAGTTTTAATCTGCTAGGAAGTTTCTTGAAGCTGCTTTCATACCCACTTTTTCCCCTCTCCCCCCCCCTCCCTCCCCTCCCACACTAACGACCTTGCTGTCATGTGCCCTCAAACTGTTGTCATCATCCGCCCCCCCCCCCCCCCCTTCAAGTTACATTACTGCGAAGTATGTGCCCATCTGCCTGATTTTAGTTAAAGCAGTCACCACGAATTGTGTGTGTCGTTTTGAGTGGTCATAGTTAGAGATCAGGATGTCTCCCCACCACTTTCAGTGTCTCATTGAGTCCATGCCCTGAAGCATTGCTGCCACCATCTGGGTGAAACATAGTGCTACACATGATTGTGTGGGTGTATGAAATTCAGTTGCTTCCAAGTTACAAGGATCGTGCTGCACTGTCTCATCTTGTTGGTAATTACCTTCCTCCATATCGATGATGAATTGTTTTGGCATTAATATTATATAGTGATTGGTTGGGTAAAGTTCGTTAAGCACAACAGATTGTTATGCCACTGTGAGTTTATTATATTATTTGTTGAAAGTTATTGTTGAAACAAAGTAATAAAATAATGCCGTGAAATTCAAATAAAATATAAACTTTATAAATTCTTCAATCTTGGATGACACTGCCTATGTGCGAATAAATGTTCACTTTTCTTTTGACACATGATTGTAAACTTGAGTACACTATTTGGGTTTCTCAGACCTGAATCACACAAGAAGACTCCTCATTAATGACTGCCCCACTGGTGCACACTCGAAAACAAGCCAATGTAAAACTCATTTTTTAGCCCAGAGATGTCTAACCATGTGTTGTCTCACCTTACAGCAGTTGTATTTGTTCTCATATCAATTGAGATATAGCAATGGTAATGTCACAGAACATGTTATGAAAGTGCAATATCAGTATAAACCTATGTATGGTACACATAAATAGTTATTGAAATTCAGTGTTCCTTAGAAGCATTGAAATGTTGTTTTCCGTCTTGTGTACTTCATAGTACAGTAAAGAGCCATAGACTGAAACAATACAGCATGAAATGGCTTAGATGAAGATGCAAGCAGTTTGTGTGGCTTGTTTGTTTGTTTTGTAGTAACCTTGGAAATTTGATTGTCTGCAGCAGAAAGGTCATCTTCGCTCAGGAAACATAAACTGGTCTCGTTTTTTTCTGAAGTTGCCGTTAATTTTGTTAAATAAAGCAATTCTTTCACATTAAATACTACAGAAAAAAAAGTAAATTAATGTGAAAATCTCATTCTGTAAATTAATGTTGATATATTGACATTGTTAAATAGGTATTATCTGACACACAGGAATTTCACCTGATTGCTGTAACATTTCTTCAAGTACTCTGTGAATATGTAAGGGGATGGAGAGGTAGCTCAGATATCTGAAGAGATAAAATTGTATATCTTTTTTGTTTAATACTTCAAAGAAGCAAACAAAAAAATGAAAGAAGGTTAATGAGACAGAAATTTTTGAACATTTTAAATTGCAATGTGTTCTATTTTTATTTCGTATTAGCCCTGTAAATTTTGCATGTTAGTTGTAAACTTGTTGTTTCTGAAACTTTGAACATACCCTACAACAAGAAACTACTGTTTTTTGCAGGCAGTTGCGGAAAGAAGCGTACAACACTTTCACACTGTGGTTGAAAGTATCAAAGGCTGGAAGTTGTGTAGAAATATCTTCACCTGATGAGCTCATTGGCTTACTGTTGGGCGATGTGAAAATAAGTCATACTGCAGTAACTCTTTCGGTACATCCCTCACTTATTATGTAAATAACAGTCGTCTAAATTATCTTATAGGGGATATCTTAATTCCTTTGTAAGCAGTTAGTTGCCAGTTTTGCATACACAAATAGTTCAGTAAAATTTTGTTTGGGCTTGTGTATTATCCCAATGTGTGTGTGTGTGTGTGTGTGTGTGTGTGTGTGTGTGTGTGCACTCGCACTTGTTTTTATGATAAAACATAAGTTATACTGTAATTTTTGTAGTGTATTTTTGGTTGGTGTATAATCTGATTAGTATTGATTCATTCATCTATTAAATGTAAAGAAAATCAGAGTTTACTTGGTGGTATACTGAAACCATTGTGTATGTTTATGATACATTATTCTGTATGGCTCAAAAATATTTTCCACAATATTACAGGCAGCAAAGGCCAGAGGTCGTCATCTAACTAAACAACAACGTAAACAGTTGAAGTTAGGTCAAGAAAGTTCCGCTTCATCATCAGAGTCTTCTTGGTCACGTACAAAGCTATATGATGAAACTGCCAATCATGGCACATGTGCTGCAGCATTGAGAACGCTGCAATGGATTGTGCAGAGTGCTGGACCATTTCTTAAACCAACATTGCATAAGGTGAGTGGTTTCCTACATCTGTAGTGAAATGTCAAATTCAAAAACATCTTGAACATATAAAGAAAGTGTCTACAAAGGCAACTCATCATCTTTTGTTCTTTTTGTGTGTACTTTTTAAGAAACCTAGTTTTTATTTGTTATTGTAGCCAGATTAACGAACATTACTACTTCTCACCTAAAGCACACTCCGGCAGCCAGTTAGCATTCAGGTGCTTCCAACTTTGAAAACCATTTTCAGTGCATACGCCACACATGATTGTAGAAACTTGTTTAATTAATCATTTTCCATAATTTTGTTGCAATTGTTTTTAGTGCTCATGGTTCTTCGTATGTTTTATCCTGTCATTGTAACTTACTCTTCTGCTTCCAAAAATCCATTTTGTATCAAAAGTAAAATTCATTGGAGAAAACTATAAACTTTGCTAATTTCAGTCCAGAAACGATAGGAGGACAGTGCATTCAATTGAATTATATTTGATTTACTATTCTGAGATGTAATGACTTATCCTCACACCAGGTAATTCCCTCTCAGCCTGGGAGCTGAATAACAACAAAATTAGAATATGGTTCCTAATATTGGAAGCTGTGCAACTAGTAGACACAAACTCTGAACAGAGACTGTTAAGATCACAATTTTAGCAATGTTTGAATGGGAGGTACTTCAGCAAGCATCTCTGCCCAATGAGTAGACCTTTGAATCATATCCACTGATTTCAGAGAAAAAAAATTACATTAAATTAAACTGCATCTTCTATCCCCTTTAAAGTTGGCATGACTTTACAGCGTGGTGTAAAAGATAACAACTTCATGGAAGAGAATTAATCTAATCCATTGCATTGTATAAGAATATGAACATATACTGTCATGAGCATGTGACATGTTTGCTGCACACAGCATTCAAAATAAACTTGGAATGCATGCAGATTGCTGGTGCTCAAAAAGGTGGTCATTATGGAATTCAGATTAGGCCTAATCTTATTCGTTCATTGACATATTGTGTTACGTAAATCCAATTGTGTGGAACAAGTCATGTTATACGTTAACAGGCAGAAGCAGCCACTGAAAGCTACTTCTGTAAAGTTTACTAACAAAGAATTTTGAGTAGTGCTAATGTACTCACACTGATCATTTGGGGATTAATTCTACATTACTTTGTGTATGAATACAGATATTAGGAGCAGTATGACACAGATAGACCAACAAAAAATTGAAACTCAAATCCTTGAATTATGTGGATGATGATGGGAAAGGATGACCAATCAGAAGGGAAGCAGTAAAGAGTGTAATAGCTGCAAAGAGAAATGGGAAAGCAGTAGGTACAGATTGGGCTGGGCAAACAGTACTAGTGTCCAGACACGATCAGAATTTCCTCATATGTCGCTGAGCTTGATACAATTATTGGGCTCTCCTCAGACACTCAGGTGACATATGACTCGATATTGTGTAAGTGCTAACAATACAACAAGCTATTTCTTTGCTCACAATTTGAAAATTTCGTTGGAGGAAATAACTTTAAATTCTGCCATTGATTCAGTTCATATTTGAAAAAACTTGCAGAAGAGTTCTTGTATGTTATGTTTCCAGTGCTGAGCCTTTATTTGCATTATGTGGCAGTACTCATTTTAATGTAGCAATTTACAAAGTATTTATGGTACATACAATATTAGCATGCATTTTATGGAAAATTGAAGTTGCCATTCCAGTTGCATTGTATTTCACATTCTGTTAAGACTATTACCTCTCACGGAAATTTCATAATGTAATGTACTTGGATAGATAAAAAATCTACCCACCTTGTGACGGCAAGAGAAATTTGCTAGCTTTCGGAACAATGGTTCCTCCTGGGAGAAGGGTTGAAAGTGAAGAAAGAGTTGTGAAGGACAATGATTTGTGAGTTTTGAGGAAATGGGGAGGGTTCAGAAAAGTCTTCCAGAACCTGGGGCAGGGGAAACATACCAGACAAGATGAAAAGAAAAGACTGATTCTTGTGGACTGCATTGGATGAGATTTGAATACCTGAGAGCTTAAAGGTGGAAGATAAGGTAATGCTCAAGATGAAGGTTACTAACAAAATATTTTACACTAGTTAGTAAGAGTGGAAAGCTAAGTGCTTTGTATGTGGTAGAGGTGGGATCAGGGAAAAATAGACTGGCTGGAAAATAAAATCTTTTAAAACTAGAAGAGAGTGAAGAAAGGAATAGTTACTGAGGAGAAATGCTGATCCCAAAGAAATTAATGTAAATTAAGACCAGGTGAGGTAACATTACTGTTTTCTCACTTGTGGCACTAAAAGTAGCCCCATTTAATAAGAAAGCATATTTTCATACTGAGGAATGAAATTATTTGATTCAGTTTAGCCTTTGGTCCTCATCATTTGAGTGTATTTTCTTCAGATGACAGATGTCAGGTGTATAAAATTCATGGACTTTGGACTACTTTGCCTAATTTCATGAAAAAATACTGAAGTGCACAATATGTGATACGGTATTACATAGTCAAAACACAAATGCAACAGCAGTTGTAACAATATTATGAAAAGGAAAGTTGCCACACACTATACAGCGGAAATGCTGAGTCGCTGATAGGCACAACAAAAAGACTGTCACAAGGCCTTCATCAACAATAGAAAACAATCACACACGCGCGCGTGTGCGCGTGCGCGCACACGCACACACACACACACACACACACATACACACACACACACTCACAACTCGCTCACACGACTGTTTTGACGAAGGCCTTACTGGCCGAAAGCTTTATTTGTGACAGTCTTTTTGTTGTGCCTATCTATGACTCAGCATCTCTGCTATATGGCAAGTGGCAACTTCCCTTTTCATAATATTTTTACATTGCATCCTGGATTTTCCATTGTTTGATTTTTGCCTGACAGCAGTTATAAAATAATAAAATATTAAATGCTGTCACTTCATGAAAGGCGAAGAAAATCAGCGAGAGGCACCATTGCCAAATGTTATGTACAAATAGGCAGGTACTGTACATTGTTGATGTATTTATTCCATCTGTTATAATAGATAGCTAGCATTATGAATATGGCATAATGAGCATTTTTTAGTTTTTAAAATAAATTTCAGAAAGAATATTATTGAAAATATGCTCTTCTTTACTCATTTAGCCATCACCTGTTGTAGGCACTGCTCCCAGACAGATTGAATTTGACAGTATGATTGTTAGGCTAGTGAGTAAAGATTATCAGCCTTCATCAGTAGTAGATAATATCAGTTTGAAAAAGTTAGCGAAGATGTTCGATCCACAGTAGAGTATTCTAACTAGGAAAAGGCTCTGTCAGATGATGGAAGAAGCATACAAGTGCAGTGTAAATGATGTCAAGGTCACGCTATCTGCTGCTCAATATGTATCATTAATCACAGACAAAGAGACATATCTTCAAGCACTGAATCATATTCAGCTGTGACTTGGCATTCTGTAGAAGATATGTGGGCCTAACAAAGTCTGTCATTGAAAACTGTGTTTTTGTGGAGGCTCATACATCCTCCTAGCACTTTTAGCAACTCTAAATGAATGCAATCTGTAAAAAATGGTAAGATGACAAATATAATAATGACAGCGCTAGAAACATGAAAGCTACTGTCAGTAACATCACAGGAATTGAGCATTTACCGTGTTTTGCCCATACCATCCAGCTCTTGATAAAGCATGCTGTATCTGTTGTTCATGAAATACAAAAAGTGCCATAGTATTGTTGGCTTTTTTTCTAATAGATTATCTGGCAAACCAGAAACTGGAGACTTGACAGCAGCAGTTAGAGAAAGAATGTCTTTGATTGATTCAAGAAATGGAAACACATTGGAATAGCACCTTTGCAATGCTTACCTGATTACATGAAGAAAGAGAGTGAGCCGCTGCTACTTTAGCTTGTTTCCTGGATGCCCCAGCGTTGTTGAATGCTTCAGAGTGGGAGATAGTGCCACATGCGCTTTCTGTGTTGTCACTTTCTGAATCACTGACATTTGAAATGTCATTGAAGAGTCACATTTCCATATCCAAAGTAATTCCAGTGATTAAAGCACAGCACATTGTCTTTAGTCTTCACGACAGTCCTTGTGACCCTGCTGAAAAGTTGCAGCATAATCTTTTTCAGTAGGTCCAAGTAATTTTGCTTTAGTGTAAAATATAAAACAGATGGTACTGGTGACATTACTAGCCCCACACTAAATAAGTGATGGTTCAGAATCAAAAAAAAAAAAAAAAAAGCAGATAGCTGCCTTTGAAATCTCACAGCCCTACGAAATTCCATAGTGAGAGAGGAACAGATTTCTTAAGGTGACGTATCATTTTTGCCGTCAGAACATGGTCAGCATTCTTCTAAAAGTGCAACATCATTGCCGGGTGGGGTAGCCGTGCAGTCTAGGGCACCTTGCCACGGCTCGTGCGGCTACCCCCGTCGGAGGTTTGAGTCCTCCCTTGGGCATGGGTGTGTGTGGTGTCATTAGCGTAAGTTAGTTTAAGTTAGATTAAGTAGTGTGTAAGCCTAGGGACCAATGACCTTAGGAGTTTTATCTCATAGGAACTTAACACAAATTTCCAAATTGCAACATCATTAGGGATTGCCTTTGACTGTAAAGTCCAGCAGCATAACGATCAATGTACAGCAACTTCAGTTGCACTCATTGAGTGCCAGAGACATAAGGGGGAGGTCCTCATACATCATACTGCAGATCCTTTATTAATTTTCAGAATGATGGAAGTAGATATCTGAATATATCCCTGTTAATAAAAAAATAAAAATAAAAAAAAAACTTAACTATGGTTATTTCGTGCCAGCTGAAAGAATATTTTAGAAGACAGAACTCATATTAAAAAACCAGCTGAACAGTTTATCTGGAAGTATGATCAACTAGATTGTTTTGTTGAATCCTAATGATATCTAAGACCTGTGTCTCATGTACAATTTTTCAATGTCTTTTTCATCATACCATGGTTGAGAAGTAAGAGTTGTGTGTAAAAACATACATGTTGTATGTCTGTGACATTGTAAATGCTTTTTATGAAAAGAACATACCATAGATATTTTTGTGGTGTTATGTTCCCTTTTCAACTGCGGAGCTTGTAATAGTATGCAAACGCACTTCGTGTGAGGGACAAAGTTTTTATTTTCAATCACCATGGTTGTAATTCTGACCACTGAGTCATTTTCAGGTGAACAATTTCTTTCTTAAATTCTTGCCAAAAAATTTAAACATTATTCCATCACCTTTTGGAGGTGTCTCTGCGATATTATTAATTCTTGTTCTGATATTTTGGCATACTGCCATTCTAAAGATTACTACGTAGCAAGATTTTTAAATCACCTTACACAACACTGTGAAGTAAACACGCATGTGTCAGAGAAAATACTGTTGCTAAACTTAAACATTGATTAGCATAAGAACAGAGGACATTAGTATTAAAAATGGCATATTTTATTTAAAACTGTGTAAGCCTGACATCTCTCATATCATGGACAAACAAAAATACTGCAACTGCAGTCTGTTCAGAATTACTTCTGGATTGACAGCTACGAAGGAAGTAGTGGGGGTGAGGTTTGCGAGGAAGGCACACCACGCATTCAGCCAATTCCATGAGATCTTTAGCAAGCAATTGTGTTTGCCTGACCTTTAGCTCCACCACTACAACACTTGTCATTTAGACTATGCTGCAGTTTCAAAAAACTTCTTAACCTGTGCGATTATTTGGTGTGCACTGCGATTCAATTTTTTTCCCAGTTGTAGGGTTAATATTTTATCTTTTCTGTTTAAAAATATATAATCAGGAAAAATGTATATGGGAGAAACAATTTTTCTAATGGTTTAAATGTCACACTGTTGCAGTTAAAACTGCCTGCTGCAAAGAAAACAAAATTACACTTTTTGCACCAGAGCATTTTCTTTCTCTCAGTCAGTTTTAACTGAAAAGTTGTACATTGTTGTTTAAAAAATATGTAGTCTATATACATCTGAATGTTTAATAGAGTATCGTTTAAAATTTGAAGAGATTATTGCTAATAGTGTTTCACTGTACATATTTGTCAATACATTTATTACAGCGACATGTAAAAATTTGAAGTAATTAGGTCATGTAATTTTGAATTTTCAGTAACAGTTTTATCCTGTATATATTGTTGTTATGGTCTTCAGTCCAGAGACTGGTTTGATGCGGCTCTCCATGCTACTCTATCCTGTGCAAGGTTCTTCATCTCCCAGTACCCACTGCAACTTACAACCTTCTGAATCTGTTTAGTGTATTCATCTCTTGGTCTCCCTCTATGATTTTTACACTCCACGCTGCCCTCCAATACTAAATTGGTGATCCCTTAATGTCTCAGAATATGCCCTACCAACTGATCCCTTCTTCTAGTCAAGTTGTGCCACAAATTTCTCTTTTCTCCAATTCTGTTCAGTTCCTCCTGATCAGTTATGTGATCTACCCACCTAATCTTCAGCATTCTTCTGTAGCAACACATTTCGAAAGCTTCTATTCTCTTCTTGTCTAAACTATTTATCATCCACGTTTCACTTCCATACATGGCTACACTCCATACAAATACTTACATAGACAACTTTCTGCCAGTTAAATCTATAATCGATGTTAACAAATTTCTCTGCTTCAGAAACACTTTTCCTTGCCATTGCCAGTCTACATTTTATATCCTCTCTACTTCGACCGTCATCAGTTATTTTGCTCCACAAATAACAAAACTCATTTACTACTTTAAGTGTCTCATTTCCTAATCTAATCCCCCCGTGGCACCCGATTTAATTCGACTACATTCCATTATCCTCATTTTACTTTTGTTGATGTTCATCTTATATCCCCCTTTCAAGACACTGCCCATTCCGTTCAGCTGCTCTTCCAGGTCCTTTGCTGTCTGTGACAGAATTACAATGTCATCGGCGAACCTCAAACTTTTTATTTCTTCTTCATTGATTTTAATTCCTACTCTGAATTTTTCTTTTGTTTAATTTACTGCTTGCTCAATATAAAGAGTGAATAACATCAGGGATAGGCTACAACCCTGTCTCACTCCCTTCCCAACCACTGCTTCCCTTTCATGCCCCTCGACTCTTATAACTGCTATCTGGTTACTGTAAAAATTGAGAATAGCCTTTTGCTCCCGGTATTTTACCCCTGCCACCTTCAGAATTTGAAAGAGAATATTCCAGTCAGTATTGTCAAAAGCTTTCTCTAAGTCTACAAATGCTAGAAACGTAGGTTTGCCTTTCCTTAATCTATTTTCTAAGATAAGTCGTAGGGTCAGTATTGCCTCACGTGTTCCAACATTTCTACAGAATCCAAACGGATCTTCCCCGCGGTTGGCGTCTACCAGTTTTTCCATTCGTCTGTAAAGAATTCGTGTTAGTATTTTGCAGCCGTGGCTTATTAAACTGATAGTTGGTAATTTTCACATTTTTCAACACCTGCTTTCTTTGGGATTGGAATTATTATATTCTTCTTGAATTCTGAGGGTATTTCGCCTGTCACATTCATCTTGCTCACTAGATGGTAGAGTTTTGTTAGGCGTAGCTCTCCCAAGGCTGTCAGTAGTTCTAATGGAATGTTGTCTACTCCCGGGGCCTTGTTTCAACTTAGGTCTTTCAGTGTTCTGTCAAACTCTTCATGCAGTATCATATCTACTACTTCATTTTCATCCTCTTCCATTTCTATGATATTGTCCTCAAAAACATCGCCCTTGTATGGACCGTCTATATACTCCTTCCACCTTTCTGCTTTCCCTTCTTTGCTTATAACTGGGTTTCAATTTAAGCTCTTGATATTCAAGCAAGTGATTCTTTTTTCTCCAAAGGTCTCATTAATTTTCCTGTAGGCACAATCTATCTCTCCATTCATCAATTAAATTCAATATCTCTTCTGTTACCAAGGATTTCTATTAGCCCCTGTCTTTTTACCCACTTGTTCCTCTGCTACCTTCACTATTTCGTCTCTCAAAGCTACTCATTCTTCTTCTACTGTATTTCTTTCCCCCATTCTTGTCAATCATTCCCTAATGCTCTCTCTGAAACTCTCTACAACCTCTGGTTCTTTCAGTTTATCCAGGTCCCATGTCCTCAAATTCCCACCTTTTTGCAGTTTCTTCAGTTTTAATCTACAGTTCATAGTCAATAGATTGTGATCAGAGTCCACATCTGCCCCTGGAAATGTCTTACAATTTAAAACCTGGTTCCTGAATCTCTGTCTTACTGTCATAATCTATCTGAGACCTTCCTATATCTTCAGGCTTCTTCCATGTGTGCAACTTTCTTTTATGATTCTTGAACCAAGTGTTAGCTATGATTAATTCTACCAGGCGGGGTCCTCTTTCATTCCTTACCTCCATTTCATATTCACGTACTACGTTTCCTTCTCTTGCTTTTTCCTACTATCAATTTCCATTCACCCATGACTATTAAATTTGCGTCTCCATTCACTATCTGAATACTTTCTTTTATCTCATCATACATTTCATCAATCTCTTCATCATCTCTTCCCCCATGAACCATGGACCTTGCCGTTGGTGGGGAGGCTTGCGTGTCTCAGCGATACAGATGTCCGTACCGTAGGTGCAACCACAACGGAGGGGTATCTGTTGAGAGGCCAGACAAACATGTGGTTCCTGAAGAGGGGCAGCAGCCTTTTCAGTAGTTGCAGGGGCAACAGTCTGGATGATTGACTGATCTGGCCTTGTAACATTAACCAAAACGGCCTTGCTGTGCTGGTACTGCGAACGGCTGAAAGCAAGGGGAAACTACAGCCGTAATTTTTCCCGAGGACATGCAACTTTACTGTATGATTAAATGGGTAAAATATTCCGGAGGTAAAATAGTCCCCCATTCGGATCTCCGGGCGGGGACTACTCAAGAGGACGTCATTATCAGGAGAAAGAAAACTGGCATTCTACGGATCGGAGCGTGGAATGTCAGATCCCTTAATCGGGCAGGTAGGTTAGAAAATTTAAAAAGGGAAATGGATAGGTTAAAGTTAGATATAGTGGGAATTAGTGAAGTTCGGTGGCAGGAGGAACAAGACTTTTGGTCAGGTGATTACAGGGTTATAAATACAAATCAAATAGGGGTAATGCAGGAGTAGGTTTAATAATGAATAAAAAAATAGGAGTGCGGGTTAGCTACTACAAACAGCATAGTGAACGCATTATTGTGGTCAAGATAGACACAAAGCCCATGCCTACTACAGTAGTACAAGTTTATATGCCAACTAGCTCTGCAGATGATGAAGAAATTGATGAAATGTATGACGAGATAAAAGAAATTATTCAGGTAGTGAAGGGAGACGAAACTTTAATAGTCATGGGTGACTGGAATTCGTCAGTAGGAAAAGGGAGAGAAGGAAACATAGTAGGTGAATATGGATTGGGGGGAAGAAATGAAAGAGGAAGCCGCCTTGTAGAATTTTGCACAGAGCATAACTTAATCATAGCTAACACTTGGTTCAAGAATCATAAAAGAAGGTTGTATACCTGGAAGAATCCTGGAGATACTAAAAGGTATCAGATAGATTATATAATGGTAAGACAGAGATTTAGGAACCAGGTTTTAAATTGTAAGACATTTCCAGGGACAGCTGTGGATTCTGACCACAATCTATTGGTTATGAACTGCAGATTGAAACTGAAGAAACTGCAAAAAGGTGGGAATTTAAGGAGATGGGACCTGGATAAACTGAAAGAACCCGAGGTTGTACAGAGTTTCAGGGAGAGCATAAGGGAACAATTGACAGGAATGGGGGAAAGAAATACTGTAGAAGAAGAATGGGTAGCTCTGAGGGATGAAGTAGTGAAGGCAGCAGACGATCAAGTAGGTAAAAAGACGAGGGCTAATAGAAATCCTTGGGTAACAGAAGAAATATTGAATTTAATTGATGAAAGGAGAAAATATAAAAATGCAGTAAATGAAGCAGGCAAAAAGGAATACAAACGTCTCAAAAATGAGATCGACAGGAAGTGCAAAATGGCTAAGCAGGGATGGCTAGAGGAGAAATGTAAGGATGTAGAGGCTTGTCTCACTAGGGGTAAGATAGATACTGCCTACAGGAAAATTAAAGAGACCTTTGGAGAGAAGAGAACCACTTGTATGAATATCAAGAGCTCAGATGGCAACCCAGTTCTAAGCAAAGAAGGGAAGGCAGAAAGGTGGAAGGAGTATATAGAGAGTTTATACAAGAGCGATGTACTTGAGGACAATATTATGGAAATGGAAGAGGATGTAGATGAAGATGAAATGGGAGATAAGATACTGCGTGAAGAGTTTGACAGAGCACTGAAAGACCTGAGTCGAAACAAGGCCCCGGGAGTAGACAACATTCCATTAGAACTACTGATGGCCTTGGGAGAGCCAGTCATGAAAAAACTCTACCATCTGCTGAGCAAGATGTATGAGACAGGCGAAATACCCACAGACTTCAAGAAGAATATAATAATTCCAATCCCAAAGAAAGCAGGTGTTGACAGATGTGAAAATTACCGAACTATCAGTTTAATAAGTCACAGCTGCAAAATACTAACGTGAATTCTTTACAGACAAATGGAAAAACTGGTAGATGCCAACCGCGGGGAAGATCTGTTTGGATTCCGTAGAAATGTTGGAACACGTGAGGCAATACTGACCCTACGACTTATCTGCGAAAATAGATTAAGGAAAGGCAAACCTACGTTTCTAGCATTTGTAGACTTAGAGAAAGCTTTTGACAATACTGACTGGAATATTCTCTTTCAAATTCTGAAGGTGGCAGGGGTAAAATACAAGGAGCGAAAGGCTATTTACAATTTGTACAGAAACCAGATGGCAGTTATAAGAGTCGAGGGGCATGAAAGGGAAGCAGTGGTTGGGAAAGGAGTGAGACAGGGTAGTAGCCTCTCCCCGATGTTATTCAATCTGTATATTGAGCAAGCAGGAAAGGAAACAAAAGAAAAATTCGGAGTAGGTATTAAATTTCATGGAGAAGAAGTAAAAACTTTGAGGTTCGCCGATGACATTGTAATTGTGTCAGAGACAGCAAAGGACTTGGAAGAGCAGTTGAACAGAATGGACAGTGTCTTGAAAGGAGGATATAAGATGAACATCAACAAAAGCAAAACGAGGATAATGGAATGTAGTCAAATTAAATTGGGTGATGCTGAGGGGATTAGATTAGGAAATGAGACACTTAAAGTAGTAAAGGTGTTTTGCTATTTAGGGAGCAAAATAACTGATGATGGTTGAAGTAGAGAGGATATAAAATGTAGACTGGCAATGGCAAGGAAATCGTTTCTGAAGAAGAGAAATGTGTTAACATCTAGTATAGATTTAAGTGTCAGGAAGTCGTTTCTGAAAGTATTTGTATGGAGTGTAGCCATATATGGAAGTGAAACATGGACGATAACCAGTTTGGACAAGAAGAGAATAGAAGCTTTCGAAATGTGGTGCTACAGAAGAATGCTGAAGATAAGGTGGGTAGATCACGTAACTAATGAGGAGGTATTGAATAGGATTGGGGAGAAGAGAAGTTTGTGGCACAACTTGACTAGAAGAAGGGATCGGTTGGTAGGACATGTTTTGAGGCATCAAGGGATCACAAATTTAGCATTGGAGGGCAGCGTGGAGGGTAAAAATCGTAGAGGGAGACCAAGAGATGAATACACTAAGCAGATTCAGAAGGATGTAGGTTGCAGTAGGTTCTGGGAGATGAAGAAGCTTGCACAGGATAGAGTAGCATGGAGAGCTGCATCAAACCAGTCTCAGGACTGAAGACCACAACAAGAACAACAACTTCATCATCTGCCGAGCTAGTTGGCATATAAACTTGTACTACTGTGGTGGGTGTGGCCTTCGTGTCTATCTTTGCCACAATAATGCGTTCACTATGCTGTTTGTAGTAGCTTAACCGCATTATTGTTTTCCTATTCAGCTACTCCTGTATTACCCGTATTTGATTTTGTATTTATAACCTGGGATACACCTGACCAGAAGTCTTGTTCCTCCTGCCACCGAACTTCACTAATTCTCACTATATCTAACTTTAACCTATCCATTTTCCTTTTAAAATTTTCTAACCTACATGCCTGATTAAGGGATCTGACATTCCATGCTCCGATCCGTAGAATGCCAGTTTTCTTTCTCCTGATAACAACGTCCTCCTGAGTAGTCCCCGCCCGGAGATCCGAATGGTGTACTATTTTACCTCCGGAATTTTTTGCCGAAGAGGATGCCATGATCATTTGACCGTACGGTAAAGCTGCATGCCCTCGAGAAAAATTACAGCTGCAGTTTCCCCTTGCTTTCAGCCGTTAGCAGTACCAGCACAGCAAGGCCGTTTTGGTTGGTGTTACAAGGCCAGATCAGTCAATCATCCAGACTGTTGCCCCTGCAACTACTAAGGCTGCTGCCCCTCTTCAGGAACCACACGATTGTCTGGCCTCAACAGATACCCCTCCGTTGTGGTTGCACCTACAGTACAGCTATCTATTGCTGAGGCACACAAGCCTCCCCACCAACAGCAAGGTCCATGGTTCATGGTGTGTGTGTGCGGGGGTGGAGGGGGGGGGGGGTGCATTAATTGGTATAGCACTTAGCAGCCCCATCAGTCAAACAAATCAGTAACAGCTTGCACAGTACATGCTTGATCATTGTCATGCAAAATGATGGTCAGGTCCTACAGAAAGTGTCATCACTTCTGTCTCTATGCTGTTCATTTTTGGAGCACAACCTACGACCAGCTTAGAGACAGAAGTGATGAAACTTTCTACAGGATCTGATCATCATTTTGCAGGACAATGCTCAAGCACGTACATTGCAAGCTGTTACTGAGTTGGTCGGCCGTTGTGGCCGAGCGGTTCTAGGCGCTACAGTCTGGAACCGCGCGACCACTACGGTCACAGGTTCGAATCCTGCCTTGGGTGTGGATGTGTGTGATGTCCTTAGGTTAGTTAGGTTTAAGTAGTTCTAAGTTCTAGGGGACTGATGACCTGAGAAGTTAAGTCCCATAGTGCTCAGAGCCATTTGAACCATTTTTTTGTTACTGAGTTGTTTGGCTGATGGGGCTGCTAAGTGCTATACCACCTACTGCACTCCCCTGACTTAAGCCTTCGTGAGTTCAACTCTATTTCTAAACTGAAGGAAATACTTCACAGCATTCACTTCAGAACTGCTACAAATTTGTCGGGCAGTAGACTGCACCGCTCGAACTGTCAACACAACTGGCACTGCTAAGAGTATCCTACAACTTCCATAAGATTGCAAGCAGGTTATACACAATGCTGGTGACTACTTTGACGGTCAGTAAAACTTTGAAACACGTATCTATTTTGTACGAACTGTAAATAAATATTTGCCACTATTAAAGTCCCAATCCTCTTATTTTTAAAAATAGGTACATAAAAACAAATATTCACATGCAACACTGTGTAAAAGTTTCACAGGAATTAACTAACAACTCTTAGCATTTTGTGAACACAAACATATGCAGCCAGAATTTTTATATGCAAAGATTGCCGTTGTTTGTTGTGTGAAACTGAACAATGTCATAAAAATATTTGTCAAATGACAGGTACTACTATCTTGGCCATGAATTGTTGTCCATTCCGCAAAGTCAGTCAAGAGAAATGATTAGCGCATTATTTGCCTGCACTATCTTGTTTTTGATAATGCTTCCAATCATTTTGATATTACTGACATAATGCCTACCAAGGCAAAGCAAAAAGGGATGATGGGCTTCAGCATCGAAGTGGTAAATTTAAAGTGGGGGATCTTATGGCTCTTAATCTTCTTCGACAAACTACAGTTCCCCACATACAAAATCAACAACCTGGCAAAAAACGTACAGGCCTACAGTCATTTAGGCTCCCACCTTGTCACTGCCATGTACCTCAATAGAACTTGTTTGGGCCCAAATTAGTTTTAAAATTAAAATTAATTTTAAAATTAAATAAATATCTGCAGTCGAGGCACTCGTCAGTGGAGCAATTAGCAGATAGACCACTGAAGACTGGAAGAAGGCCATCAGTCACATGCAATAATCACAGTAAAGCGTGACAGAATAAAGCTATTTTAAAAACATCCTATTAGAAAATGGTCACATCATTAAATAATGACAGTAATTGTCATGTAAACTGTATGTAATAACAATGAGGGCAATGGCAGTAGAATTTTTCCGCCATCTTCCCAAAAATTCAAATGAATATTTGGTGTGTGCATAGCAAAATTACATTTGTGTAAAGTTTGTCCATCAGTAACAAGGCTATTATCAGCAACTAAGTGCTAATGGAGTTCAGCTCACGAACTAACTGCTAATACACAAAGGAAATCTATTTGACTGTTTGTGTTATAATTTCTGCATCATTGAGGTAATGTATTATGTATCACTGTTCTTACCCCGGTGACTCAGTGGTTAAGTGGCCAGGCTGCAAATCCAAAGGTTTCAGGTTCAATCGTTAGTCAATCCTAGGATTATTATTCGTCACATTTTGCTTGTTTCATCACTGGAAGTGTTTGTTGATGTGATAAATGCCAGCTTACATCGTGATTCAGAAGCCCCATCATAACTGTAGACCCCCTATAACTGGCT
Source organism: Schistocerca nitens (assembly GCF_023898315.1). NCBI lineage: Eukaryota > Metazoa > Arthropoda > Insecta > Orthoptera > Acrididae > Schistocerca > Schistocerca nitens. The sequence goes on along the minus strand of NC_064615.1, from coordinate 578,009,787 downwards.
GGGTAAATCAGTTCAAAAGTTGAGGGAAGGCAACAGCATATAACCTTATTTATTTATATAAAAAACAAAGATGCTGTGACTTACCAAACAAGAAAACACTAGTAGATAGACACAATAAAAAACACACGAACACACACAAATTTCAAGCTTTCGAAGGACAGGTATACACTCGCGCGTGCGCTTGCTCTCTCTCTCTCTCTCTCTCTCTCTCTCTCTCTCTCTCTCTCACACACACACACACACACACACACACACACACACACACACACACACATATACTGACACAGGCAGACATATGTAAAGGCAAAGACGTTGGGCGGAGATGTCAGTCGAGGCGGGAGTACAGAGGCAAAGATGTTGTTGAATGACAAGTGATGTACGAGGGGGCAACTTGAAATTAGCGGATGTTGAGGCCTGGTGGGTAACGGGAAGAGAGAATATACTGAAGGGCAAGTTCCCATCTCCGGAGTTCTGATAGGTTGGTGTCAGTGGGAAGTATCCAGATAACCCGCACGGTGTATCACTGTGCCAAGATGTGCTGGCCGTGCACCAAGGCATGTTTAGCCACAGGGTGATCCTCATTACCAACAAACACTGTCTGCCTATGTCCATTCATGCAAATGGACAGTTTGTTGCTGGTCATTCCCACATACAAGGCTTCACAGTGTAGGCATGTCAGTTGGTAAATCACGTGGGTGCTTTCACACGTGTCTCTGCCTTTGATCGTGTACACCTTCCAGGTTACAGGACTGGAGCAGGTGGTGGTGGGAGGGTGCATGGGACAGGTTTTACACCGGGGGGCGGTTACATGGGTAGGAGCCAGAGGGTAGGGAAGGTGGTTTGGGGATTTCATAGGGATGAACCAAGAGGTTACGAAGGTTAGGTGGATGGCGGAAAGACACTCTTGGTGGAGTGGGGAGGATTTCATGAAGGATGGATCTCATTTCAGGGCAGGATTTGAGGAAGTCGTATCCCTGCTGGAGAGCCACATTCAGAGTCTGATACAGTCCCGCAAAGTATCCTGTCACAAGTGGGGCACTTTTGGGGTTCTTCTGTGGGAGGTTCTGGGTTTGAGGAAGTGGCTCTGGTTATTTGCTTCTGTACCAGGTCGGGAGGGTAGTTGCGGGATGCGAAAGCTGTTTTCAGGTTATTGGTGTAATGGTTCAGGGATTCAGGACTGGAGCTGTAGGGAAGGGACCGTTTGATATGGAATGGGTGGCAGCTGTCATAATGGAGGTACTGTTGCTTGTTAGTGGGTTTGATGTTGACGGATGTGTGGAGCTGGCCATTGGACAGATGGGAGGTCAACGTCGAGGAAAGTGGCATGGGATTTGGAGCAGGACCAGGTGAATCTGATGGAACCAAAGGAGTTGAGGTTGGAGAGGAAATTCTGGAGTGCTTCTTCACTGTGAGTCCAGATCATGAGGATGTCATCAATAAATCTGTACCAAACTTTGGGTTGGCAGGCCTGGGTTACCAAGAAGGCTTCCTATAAGCGACCCATGAATAGGTTGGCGTACGAGGGGGCCATCCTGGTACACATGGATGTTCCCTGTAATTGTTGATATGTCTGGCCTTCAAAAGTGAAGAAGTTGTGAGTCAGGATGAAGCTGGCTAAGGTAATGAGGAAAGAGGTTTTATGTAGGGTGGCAGGTGATCGGCGTGAAAGGAAGTGCTCCATCGCATTGAGGCCCTGGACGTGCGGGATATTTGTGTATAAGGAAGTGGCATCAATGGTTACAAGGATGGTTTCCGGGGGTAACAGATTGGGTAAGGATTCCAGGCATTCGAGAAAGTGGTTGATGTCTTTGATAAAGGATGGGAGACTGCATGTAATGGGTTGAAGGTGTTGATCCACGTAGGCAGAGATATGTTCTGTGGGGGCTTGGTAACCATCTCAGTGGGGCAGCCGGGATGTTTGGGTTTGTGAATTTTAGGAAGTAGGTAGAAGGTAGGGGTGCGGGGTGTCGGTGGGGTCAGGAGGTTGATGGAGTCAGGTGAAAGGTTTTGTAGGGGGCCTAAGGTTCTGAGGATTCCTTGAAGCTCCGCCTGGACATCAGGATTGGGATTACCTTGGCAGACTTTGTTTGTAGTGCTATCTGAAAGCTGATGCAGTCCCTCAGCCACATACTCCCGACGATCAAGTATCACGGTCGTGGAACCTTTGTCAGCCAGAAGAATGACGATGGATCGGTCAGCCTTCAGATCATGGATAGCTTGGGCTTCAGCTGTGGTGATGTTGGGAGTAGGATTAAGGTTTTTCAAGAAAGACTGAGAGGCAAGGCTGGAAGTGAGAAATTCCTGGAAGGTTTGGAGAGGGTGATTTTGAGGAGGAGGAGGTGGGTCCTGCTGTGACGGAGGATGGAACTGTTCCAGGCAGGGTTCAATTTGGCTAGTGTCTTGGGGAGCTGGATCATTTGGAGTAGGATTAGGATTATTTTTCTTCGTGGCAAAGTGATATTTCCAGCAGAGAACCTCTGTCCTACTCAAAGGCCTCACCTTCAGCCCTACTCCCAGATTCAACCAAACAGCCCTCGTCAAAGATTTACTGTCCTACATTCGTAGTCTCTGCTGGAAATATCACTTTGCCATGAAGAAAAATAAAACAATAGCGAGACCTAATGCAGCTCTTCCAGAAGACACTGATGCCAGTACTGTCTTTGTAAAAGTATGGTTTGCAAGTTTGAACAAGGTGAATGAAATGAAATGTAAGATTATATTTGTGTTCTGTGTGGGATGTGGCACTTGTTTCTGTGCAGTTTTGATCCTAAAGTAATTTTGAACAGACAGTGGTACTACTGCATGAACATTCATGGTGATTTTTAAACGAGGTTAACTGTCAGAGATGATGCCCTTTAAAATATGTTACATGACTCTGATTCCTGCACAAGCAAAAATAATATTTCATGATGTTTTGCCTAATGGATTGCAAATTAGCATTTTTATCCCAATTTATATGATATAATAAGAGGCAGAAAAGGTTACCAGATTGTAACTAGCTTGAAAACAAGATGGCAACAGTCAGATAAAATGACGAAGAAAAGTATTTAGAAAGTAAATGCTTAATAAAGAAAAGATATTGTATTAAAATGGACTGTAATTGGAATTGTGGGAATAAATGACAGTGGCAGGACGTGTTGTGGAGCTAGTACCAACAGATGTAACTAGATCATGGCCAAATCGAAAAATAGGACGGAGTCCAAGATTTCTCGAGCTGTGACATAAACTGCTCAAGCAGTTTGTGTGATGCTGAAAAACAGCCCGAGATACATATGTGATACCACGAAAAATACTTTAGTGTTTGGACCAAGAAGGGTTATGATTGATATTTCTGTAATTGCAGTGGCAAATAGCCGGGGGACTTTTTGTCAATGGTTATGATTTCCATAGAAAAGGAGTCAGGAAGTTCTGTAAGCAGGGGACAATTAGCATCATTTTTTTGAATTTAAAGTTATGTTAAGAATCGTGATTAAAAGACTAGAGAAGATAAAGGAGCCGTTGGATTTAGGGAAAAATAAAAGTGCAGAAGATGCAGTAGCCTTCTGCAAATTTTAGGAGCGAGTTTTATATACTGGAATGAGTTGAGTTAAGGAGTAAGATAAAGCTTTTATCTTTATCCTACTCCTTTCAACCTGTGCTTAGATAATATGATTGAAAACTGTCCCCTAGAAGACGAGGAAGTAACATTTGGAGGAAATAGTATGGTGTTTCTGGTTTGCAGACAACATGGTACTTCTGGCAACAGATGTTTGAGTTTTAGGAAATGGTGGGTGTCATTGAAGAAAAAGTATAGAACTGTCGAATAAAAGTAATAAAAGAAAAAGTAAGCAATGACACTAGGAGGAAGTAAAAGGTAAAAATAATGCTGAGTGGAGAAACATTAGAACTTATGCAGAGTTTTAAATACCACAGTATTACAACAGAAAGTGACTAGAAGTGCAGCACAAGAATTAAAACTGGGGTAGCATTGGTGACAAGCTAACCGGACACCAAGAGGCATTTTGTAAGACAGAGAGATTTTTCTGTAGCAATATAGACAGGGATTTGAGGAAAGCTCTGATATGTGTGTAGTATTCAGTGTCCTCACGCGTTGTGCTGAAATGTGAACATTGAGAAAGAAAGATGTGCAAGGCTGGAGGTTTCTGCGGTGAGGGTACAGTAGTGGATGGAAAAAATAAGTTTGATGGATAGGGTGAAAAAATAGGAGTTACTGAGAATATGAATAAGGTTTTGTCCCATATTAACACTCTCAGTTCCAGCACTATCCTGTGCACCCAGGCTCAAGAAACCAGACAATTTTAGCAATATTTAGAGACCTGCTGTGGTGGCATTTGTTAATATATTTTGACAAATAGCCCACCATTTAAATTCTACTTCCGTGTACTTTTAAATTATGGTGAGATGTTTATGTTGTATTTTATAGGGTGTGAAAGTAATCACATAATTAACTGCCATGTTTTTGTAAATTTAAAAAAGTAATATATTAAGATAAAATACAGCAAAAATTTTATAAAATGAAAATATTTTATGTATATCTGCTCTTTATATTCCTCAACTCAATTCTCATGCAGAATCGTAATGTTTCTTTGTGTGGTATATTTTGAAACAAGGTTCTATACACAATGCAACACCACACTGCTCATATTGGTACCGCGTTTCTTTGTGGGAAGCTTTTCCAGTTCCTTTCTTGCTCCTGGAGCTGCATACATGGCACACAAGTGCAGCATACTACTTGGATGTTGATGGTATGTGCTGCAGAAAATGTCTTTGTGATAATCTGCCCACACTTCCACTTTGTACACTTGTACCAGCGACTTATCGTGCTTTCTCCTGAGTGAACTGAGCTGCAAGTGTTATAAAAAAGTCAATGATTGTCATTTTCTTCTGGTGCACCGAATTGTACAACAAGAATGAATTTTGCACTCCCATAAGGAGCCGGTGAAAATACCATTTCCTCCACCATTTTACTGTCCTGTGTCTAAATACAATGTATTGTAAGCATTGGTCTGCAAGGTTGACCCCAGCCTTGTTGCAATTGTAATGTAGAACTTGAAGTGGCTTCAGTTCAAATGTACCTTTCCTTTTTGTGTGTGTACCAAATGATACCATATGTCTAGTTGATAATGAATACACATCAGTTTTGTCCTTCCATTTCATTGCCAACACATTACCTCTACGTCTGTAAGTACTTTCTCCCTTCTATAGTTTAGTTGCTACCAAATCTTGGGGCATTGATCTCCTTGACTTGCTCACAGTGCCTACAGCACCAGTTCCTGCTTGAACCAACTGCTGAAACAGATCTGGACTTGAATAAAATCTGTATAAGTACCCGTATGCAACAGATTGCCTTCATACAGGAACCTCAAGACAACTGCTGATGATGCATTGTCGAGCGCCTGCTTTGCTGCATACACTTCAGAATTGAGGACATAACCACTGCATGCCTCTGCAACAGTGTACAGCTTCAAGCCGTATCTGTGAGGTTTGTTCTGTATGTACTCTCGAAAACTTGCGCGATCTCGAAATGGGCATATACCTTCATCCATTGTAAGTTTTTCTGATGGATGATATGCTTGAATACAATGTTCCCTCAGCCTGTTGTAGTAAGGAAGGATTTTGGAGAGTGGATGAAATCTTTCTTCTCCTGGCTTTTTTTGCTTATGATTATCAGTGAGATGTAAGCAAGAACGTATCTGACTATACTGCAAATGGCTCATTATATGCGGACAGAAATTGCATCTGACAACTGGATTAGAGCACCAGTGATCTGCCATTCTTGGCCATCTGGAAACGCACATATGGCAAACGATAACCAAGAAACATCTCATTACAGTCAACGTAACTGGCTTCCATGAACTCAATATTGAATGAAGTTTCAGTTTATTTTTACTGTGTTTCTTTATAATTGTTTGTGCTGTATATAGATTTGTTTGTGCTTTCAAGTCTCTGATATCTTTGTCCATTAGAAACACTTTAGCACAGTCGAATATCGAACTTGAAGAATTAATGTCTGCAAATATTTTTCTCAGTGTTGTGTTGATAGGCAAAGACGGTAAAAAATCAACTGCGCTCCAGATGTCAGCTTCAGCAACAAAAACATCAAGCGGGGTGCGTACTGAAATTCATCATTGCTTCCAGCCCCTTCTGACGAGCTGCTTTTATTCAGATCGTCAACTGAAAAGAATAATATAGCCTGTGACAGTGTGGTTGCAGCAAAGCCTAACAAAATTCGTAACACGGCGTAAGTTTTTTGCGAAAATAGTAACAACACCACGTAATGTACAACTAATAATTCATGTGCCTTCAAGAATGCCATTCTCTTCCTCATTCTCTTCTGCACTCTCTGTATCATCTAAAACCTTTTCCGCCATGAGTAAGCCACTTATTTCCCGATCGGATGGTACTCTCCGTGCCATTTCGAACAAAGTTAACAACCAGCATTGGTGTGGAGATATATTACTCCTCAAACATTGCCATCTGTGAACACAATCCTGAACTAAGATCCCAAGAAGCCCATACCACCATCCATAGCCATCAGAATAGCATCAAAGAGATGATACTTGATGAAAACACTGTAGCCCGTACATTCTATGGGGTTGGTGATTTTCGGAAGTCCAGTGGCCCGTAAATTTTACAGGCTTGGCACAGAGAGTGTTAAATTACATAACTCACAGTTGAATGTAATTTGAACACTGTTTTATATAAACAGACTCTCCACCATACAAGCAGTTCAAAATACACAATTTTTGCTACTACTGTGTGCCACAAATTAACTCCGTAAATACAAAACTGTCTTTGCATCCTAACTGCTCTATAACTCACAGTCGAAGTGGTGCATCTGACCCCTTGTTTGCTGAACTTGCCACAAAACATTGTTGGCATTAGTGATATTATTGCACTTGTTATGTGTTAGAGTGCTCTCACAATTATTTCTGATCTGAGAAATTGCCTTCATTTTCAAATTATACACTGATTGAGCACTAGCATTTTGTGTATATGTTTACAAATACATTTGATGACTTTGAGGTAACCCCAAACCCCATCAGAAAGAAAATGTGTGTGTATGTATGTTTGGTTATAACTGAACAATGCTTGAAAAAATTATACATAATTGTAACTCCGATTGCTGTTACAGATGATTCAAGAGGAACTGCTGAAAATTCTGCTCAAAATTGGACGTGGTGAGATTTTTGCTCCATATAGTGACTGGAAATGTCGTTTGGAACTTTATCAGTTACTTCACACACTTGTTTTTTGGCCACATTGTTCATGGCCACCACCACTACAGTTCGCCTTTCAGCTTATGCGTGTTGGTCTTTCAGATCCTTGTGTAAAGGTATGGCTGTTTTTGTATTGAAATTAATGCACTGTAGCGAGTCTTTGAGAGTATCTATTTTGTTTTGTTTAGCAGACATGATTATTTTCCATAATACATTTCTATTAGAAAACAAAAACGTGAAATTATGTTCTGACTCAGGACAGTCATAAAGGGCAGGGATTGAAGCTTTAAATACCTAAAATATTAAAAAAAATGCTTAATTTTTTGATTTCTTATCTATCCTCCAGCTACCTAAGAAACATTCACAAGTGAACTGCTTCTAGAAGTCTTCTATAATTTTAGTCACGTAACTTACATGTGTGTATTGCTACCACCACCACCACCACCACCATCACCATCAACCACCACCACATTTACTGTTTCTGCTGCATGTAATTCTGAAATACATCATGGATTGCATTAACATTATTGATAGAGTTAGGTGTGAACATGTGTTATGTGATTCAAGTGAAGAATTTACATCAGTTTCCAAGCTTCTTTCATCCCTCTTGTGTAATGCATTCCATCAGTCTATTCAAGTTTGTGTCCTTGGAAATATGAAAGATGTGCCCTATACTAACATGCAACACAGTATCAACACAGGCATGACTTCCCCCTCATCTCAGTAAGATATCCAAGACATAATTATTTGTGTCATATATCCCATTTATTGATCTCTCTATCTGTCATACTCCAGACTCACATTTGGGAGGATGACGGTTCAAATCTATGTGCGGCAACATTTTTTTTCCCCCAGTTTTCTGTGATTTCCCTAAATTACTCCCAGCAAATGTAAGGATGGTTCCTTTGAAAGGGCATTTCCTTCCCCATCCTTGAAACAATCTGAGTTTGTGCTCTGTCTTTAGTTACCTTGTTGTTGATGGGACATTAAACACTAATCTTCCTTCCTTTCTTTTATCTTTCATATTTTTGGATGGCCTCTTAAATTTCATTCAAGTTCGTGCTAAACTTAGCAAATAGATACTGTTGTGTTAGCTTCACTTTTGGCTTGTACTTTTCCATAAACTCTTAGTTATTTACATTTATCATAATTTATTAGTATCCTAATGATTTTTCATTTTTGTAAGTGCAGTTCATCCTTAAGCTTTTAGAATAACTTTCAAATTAAACTGTTGCAGGTTGCAAGTTTCTGTAGCCAGTCGCTGAACAACTTTGTCAAACTAGTTCATCCTCTCAGCAGACCACTTCATTTCACACTATCTGTTGATGATATGCAGGCAGTGATCCAATTAGAAAACAGTCACAAGAATAGAATAATTTTTAGTGAAAGCATGGAGACTGACAGATCCAAACTTAGCCCAGAGCAAGATAGTGAGCTGCTGCAAGTTTCTAGCAGTCCTAAGCATATACATAATGCTTCAGAGAATCATCTTCATGAAAGAGATACAAGTACTGTTCGTAATAATACTGATGAGAGAATTATAAAGACAAAGACAGTGCATGATAAAAATATTCGTGCTTTATACAGTAGTGATGTTCCACATTCACATCATGTTACTAGCTGCCAAGATAATGATGGAAGCAGTGATGTTCCAATGGATCTAGTGACACACGACAATAAAACTGTCCAGCAACTCCAAAGCATTGTAACACACAAAAAATATTGTGACCAAAATGACAGTGAATTAGAAACTCAGAATAACTGTAACATTCCACTACATCTAAAATTACATGACTCAGAGGATGAACTACAGGACAGATATATTGAAACTACAGAGGATTCATGTATTTCAAGTTTACTTGCTGTTGCCAAGAATGAAACCAAAGAAAAATATGAGACAGTTAAAAGTAATTTCTTACCTGAAAAACATGAAGTTACAAGACCAGGAGGCAAAGATGAGGACAAGAATGAAGAAGAAGAAGAAGAAGAAGACAGTGATGAAAATGATGCAGAGAAAAATCAGCCTGGAGATCAAACTGGTGGTGGTGGTGGTGGTGGTGGTGGTGACGACGACGATGATGATGACGATGATGATGAAGATGATTATGATGATGATGACGATGATGAAATGGAGAATGCTTTCTTAGTGCATGCAAAGGAGTCCACTGTTAAAAAGCGGGTGAACTTCAATATTTCTGATAAGACTGCAGGGAAATCAATTATGCATAAGACACCTATATCATCAAATAATTACAGCATCAGTTACTTATATGATCAGAGCAGTGATAGTAATGACAGTGACATTGAAACTGACATTGTCACATGCTCTGTCTCTCAGGAAATTAATGAGGTAGATAAAGAAGAATTAAAAGAAGTTAATTCATTGGAAAACCCACACATTGCAAAAACTGAAGCTGATGAACACAGCCAGATATGTACGAAAAATGAAAACTGCAATGAAAATAACATAGTTAATGATGAAATGCAACCAGTTGGTACTCCTCCAAAATTGATAAATGGCACAAATGAAGAGAAACGGAGCGGTGAAAATCTCATGGACAACACAGATAACAGTAATATTGCAAATGGTGTTTTGCAACAGAAAGTTTTGTTTAGCAATCTCTGTGAAGCAGATGAAAGTGAAGTTGAAGTTGATGTTTTGACCATCCCTAACACTGAAAAGGAAGTAGTAGAACACACTCATAGAAAGGAAGTGGCTAGCGTCTTAGATGAAGGAACTCTGAAAGATAAAAATAATGCTAGTGAAAATGAGAAAGAGTATGATAATGAAAATGAAGAAGTTTCAATTATAGAGGTAGCACAAGTAAATGAAACTACGACACTTCCAGATGAAATGAATGTTAGTAGTGAAATTCAGAAAGAGCATGATGTTAGTACTGAAGAAACTTCAGTTATGGAGATAGTAAAAGTAAAAGAAACTACTACACTTCCAGAAGAAACAAAGGTCCCCACTGAAGATCACTATGATGATGTTGAAAATTCTGCTTCAGAAGTTCAAGGTGACTGCTGCATCAGTGTTGAAGTAGAAGATAGATTCGTAGCATACAGTAACAATAAGAAGACAGAGTTAGTGGATGAAACTGACACTGCAAACCACGGCAAAGACATTCAATTTGAGAGGCAGTGTAAGACTGAATCACATGTAGAAATTCCAGAGGAAGAAATAAGATTACAGGACAAGAATCAGGGAGCTGGCAATGAGCAAATAATAAAAAAGCAAACTAGTGTGTCACCTAATGGACAAGAATTGATGCCCGAAACAGACTGTCACCGTGTACAAAAGGAAGTAGATGAAGTGTGCATGAACTCTGCTGCAGCAGACTCATTCACAGAGACAGAACAGATAGATGCCAAGAATTTAACTGAACCTGTTGCAAAGAAACGTAAGCTGGAATCTTGTGTTCCTGAAATGGAAAACGAAAATAATTGTCATGAGCAGCAAAAACAAGTAGTAGTTTAAATATTTGATTGCATTGTTTTTGAATATTTTCAGGCAGTCTGTCTGTATGTAACAACTGTTCTTGTAAAGTTTTGTAAACAAATATAATCATCATGTATTCTGCTTAATTAATAAATAGTTACTCTGTTGTGAACATGAAAATTGTGTGTTTCATAATGAAAGAAATTCCTTTCTGATCAGTTTGAAGCAGCAGGCACTGTGCGGTTCCTAATTCTGAGTTAATTTCTGTTCCACATAACCATCATTGACAAATCTAAAAAATTGATCGCGCGTGTGCACACACATGTGCAACGCGATTGCGCGCGCGCGCATACACACACACACACACACACACACACACACACACACACACACATCGTGTACACAGTGTATAAAGGGCAGTGCATTGGCGGAGCTTTTATTTGTACTCAGGTGATTCATGTAAAAAGATACAAGTCCCAATCATGGATACATGATGGGAATTAACATACTTTGAATGCAGAATGGTAATTGGAGCTAGATGCTTAGGATATTCTATTTCAGAAAACATTAGGGAATCCAGTATTCCAAGACCCACAGTATCAAGTGTGTGCCAAAAATACCAAATTTCAGGCACTAACCTCTTACCGTGGACAACACAGTGACCAATGGCTTTCACTTAATGACCGAGAGCAGTTGTGTTTGTGTAGACAAGTAACAATGTCTGACATAACTGCAAAAATCAATGTGGGACATATGACGAATGTATCCATTAGGACAATGCGACAAAATTTGATGTTAATGGGCAATGGCAGCAGACAGTCGATGTGAGTGCCTTTGTCAACAGCACATCATCACCTGCAGCACCTCTCCTAGGCTTGTCACCATACCAGTTGAACACTACATGACTGGAAAACTGTGGCCTGGTCTACATTTACATCTACATCTACATTTATACTCCGCAAGCCACCCAATGGTGTGTGGCGGAGGGCACTTTACGTATCACTGTCATTACCTCCCTTTCCTGTTCCAGTCGTGTATGGTTCGCTGGAAGAACGACTGTCTGAAAGCTTCCGTGCGTGCTCTAATCTCTCTAATTTTACATTCGTGATCTCCCCGGGAGGTATAAGTAGGGGGAAGCAATATATTCGATACCTCATCCAGAAACGCACCCTCTCGAAACCTGGCGAGCAAGCTACACCGCGATGCAGAGCGCCTCTCTTGCAGTCTGCCACTCGAGTTCGCTAAACATCTCTGTAACGCTATCACGGTTACCAAATAACCCTGTGACGAAATGCGCCGCTCTTCTTTGGATCTTTTCTATCTCCTCCGTCAACCCGATCTAGTACGGATCCCACATTGATGAGCAATACTCAAGTATAGGTCGGACGAGTGTTTTGTAAGCCGCCTTCTTTGTTGATGGACTACATTTCCTAAGGACTCTCCCAATGAATCTCAACCTGGTACCCGCCTTACCAACAATTAATTTTATATGATCATTCCACTTCAAATTGTTTCACACGCATACTCCCAGATATTTTACAGAAGTAACTGCTACCAGTGTTTGTTCCGCTATCATATAATCATACAATAAAGGATCCTTCTTTCTATGTATTCGCAATACATTACATTTGTCTATGTTAAGGGACAGTTGCCACTCCCTGCACCAAGTGCCTATCCGCTGCAGATCTTGCATTTCGCTACAATTTTCTAATGCTGCAACTTCTCTGTATACTACAGCATCATCCGCAAAAAGCCGCATGGAACTTCCGACACTATCTACTAGGTAATTTATATACAGGGCTATTACAAATGATTGAAGCGATTTCATAAATTCACTGTAATTCCATTCATTGACATATGGTCACGACACACTACAGATACGTAGAAAAACTCATAAAGTTTTTTTCGGCTGAAGCCGCGCTTCAGGTTTCTTCCGCCAGAGCGCTCGAGAGCGCAGTGAGACAAAATGGCGACAGGAGCCGAGAAAGCGTATGTCATGCTTGAAATGCACTCACATCAGTCAGTCATAACAGTGCAACGACACTTCAGGACGAAGTTCAACAAAGATCCACCAACTGCTAACTCCATTCGGCGATGGTATGCGCAGTTTAAAGCTTCTGGATGCCTCTGTAAGGGGAAATCAACGGGTCGGCCTGCAGTGAGTTAAGAAACGGTTGAACGCGTGCGGGCAGGTTTCACGCATAGCCCGCAGAAGTCGACGAATAAAGCAAGCATGGAGCTAAACGTACCACAGCCGACGGTTTGGAAAATCTTACGGAAAAGGCTAAAGCAGAAGCCTTACCGTTTACAATTGCTACAAGCCCTGACACCCGATGACAAAGTCAAACACTTTGAATTTTCGGCGCGGTTGCAACAGCTCATGGAAGAGGATGCGTTCAGTGCGAAACTTGTTTTCAGTGATGAAGCAACATTTTTTCTTAATGGTGAAGTGAACAGACACAATGTGCGAATCTGGGCGGTAGAGAATCCTCACGCATTCATGCAGCAAATTCGCAATTCACCAAAAGTTAACGTGTTTTGAGCAATCTCACGATTTAAAGTTTACGGCCCCTTTTTCTTCTGCGAAAAAAACGTTACAGGACACGTGTATCTGGACATGCTGGAAAATTGGCTCATGCCACAACTGGAGACCGACAGCACCGACTTCATCTTTCAACAGGATGGTGCTCCACCGCACTTCCATCATGAGGTTCGGCATTTCTTAAACAGGAGATTGGAAAACCGATGGATCGGTCGTGGTGGAGATCATGATCAGCAATTCATATCATGGCCTCCACGCTCTCCCGACTTAATCCCATGCGATTTCTTTCTGTGGGGTTATGTGAAAGATTCAGTGTTTAAACCTCCTCTACCAAGAAACGTGCCAGAACTGTGAGCTCGCATCAATGATGCTTTCGAACTCATTGATGGGGACATGCTGCGCCGAGTGTGGGAGGAACTTGATTATCCGCTTGATGTCTGCCGAATCACTAAAGGGGCACATATCGAACATTTGTGAATCCCTAAAAAAACTTTTTGAGTTTTTGTATGTGTGTGCAAAGCATTGTGAAAATATCTCAAATAATAAAGTTATTGTAGAGCTGTGAAATCGCTTCAATCATTTGTAATAACCCTGTATATTGTGAAAACCAATGGTCCCATAACACTCCCCTGTGGCACGCCAGAGGTTACTTTAACGTCTGTAGACGTCTCTCCATTGATAACAGCATGCTGTGTTCTGTTTGCTAAAAACTCTTCAATCCAGCCACACAACTGGTCTGATATTCCGTAGGCTCTTACTTTGTTTATCAGGCGACAGTGCGGAACTGTATCGAACGCCTTCCGGAAGTCAAGGAAAATAGCATCTACCTGGGAGCCTGTATCTAATATTTTCTGGGTCTCATGAACAAATAAAGCGAGTTGGGTCTCACACGATCGCTGTTTCCGGAATCCATGTTGATTCCTACAGAGTAGATTTTCGGTTTCCAAAAATGACATGATACTCGAGCAAAAAACATGTTCTGAAATTCTACAACAGATCGACGTCAAAGATATAGGTCTATAGTTTACCTGTGCTCTTTTCCAATCATTTGGAACCTTCCGTTCCTCTAGAGACTTGCGGTACACGGCTGTTAGAAGGGGGGCAAGTTCTTTCGCGTACTCTGTGTAGAATCGAATTGGTATCCTATCAGGTCCAGTGGACTTTCCTCTGTTGAGTGATTCCAGTTGCTTTTCTATTCCTTGGACACTTATTTCGATGTCAGCCATTTTTTCATTTGTGCGAGGATTTAGAGAAGGAACTGCAGTACGGTCTTCCTCTGTGAAACAGCTTTGGAAAAAGGTGTTTAGTATTTCAGCTTTACGCATGTCATCCTCTGTTTCAGTGCCATCATCATCATCCCGGAGTGTCTGGATATGCTGTTTCGAGCCACTTACTGATTTAACGCAAGACCAGAACTTCCTAGGATTTTCTGTCAAGTTGGTACATAGAATTTTACTTTCGAATTCACTGAACGCTTCACGCATAGCCCTCCTTACGTTAACTTTGACATCGTTTAGGTTCTGTTTGTCTGAGAGGTTTTGGCTGCGTTTAAACTTGGACTGAAGCTCTCTTTGCTTTCGCAGTAGTTTCCTAACTTTGTTGTTGTACCACGGTGAGTTTTTCCCGTCCCTCACAGTTTCACTCGGCACGTACCTGTCTAAAACGCATTTTACGATTGCCTTGAACTTTTTCCGTAAACACTCAACATTGTCAGTGTCAGAACAGAAATTTTCGTTTTGATCTGTTAGGTAGTCTGAAATCTGCCTTCTATTACTCTTGCTAAACGGATAAACCTTCCTCCCTTTTTTTATATTCCTATTAACTTCCATATTCAGGGATGCTGCAATGGCCTTATGATCACTGATTCCCTGTTCTGCACATACAGAGTCGAAAAGTTCGGGTCTGTTTGTTATCAGTAGGTCCAAGATGTTATCTCCATGAGTTGGTTCTGTGTTTAATTGCTCGAGGTAATTTTCGGATAGTGCACTCAGTATAATGTCACTCGATGCTCTGGCCCTACCACCCGTCCTAAACGTCTGAGTGTCCCAGTCTATATCTGGTAAATTGAAATCTCCACCTAAGACTATAACATGCTGAGACAATTTATGTGAAATGTATTCCAAATTTTCTCTCAGTTGTTCTGCTACTAATGCTACTGAGTCGGGAGATCGGTAAAAGGAGCCAATTATTAACCTAGCTCGGTTGTTGAGTGTAACCTCCAACCATAATAATTCACAGGAACTATCCACATCTACTTCACTGCAGGATAAACTACCACTAACAGCGACGAACACGCCACCACCGGTTGCATTCAATCTATCCTTTCTGAACACCGTCTGTGCCTTTGTAAAGATTTCGGTAGAATTTATCTCTGGCTTCAGCCAGCTTTCTGTACCTATAACGATTTCAGCTTCGGTGCTTTCTACCAGCGCTTGAAGTTCCGGTACGTTACCAATGCAGCTTCGACAGTTTACAATTACAATACCGATTGCTGCTTGGTCCCCGCATGTCCTGACTTTGCCCCGCACCCTTTGAGGCTGTTGCCCTTTCTGTACTTGCCTGAGGCCATCTAACCTAAAAAACCGCCCAGTCCATGTCACACAACCCCTGCTACCCGTGTAGCCGCTTGTTGCGTGTAGTGGACTCCTGACCTATCCAGCGGAACCTGAAACCCCACCACCCTATGGCGCAAGTCGAGGAATCTGCAGCCCACACGGTCACAGAACCATCTCAGCCTCTGAGTACCAAAGGTCCGAAGTCAGTCCTGTCAACGATGCTGCAGATGGTGAGCTCTGCTTTCATCCCGCTAGCGAGACTGGCAGTCTTCACCAAATCAGATAGCCGCCGGAAGCCAGAGAGGATTTCCTCCGATCCATAGCGACACACATCATTGGTGCCGACATGAGCGACCACCTGCAGATGGATGCACTCTGTACCCTTCATGGCATCCGGAAGGACCCTTTCCACATCTGGAATGACTCCCCTCAGTATGCACATGGAGTGCACATTGGTTTTCTTCCCCTCTCTTGCTGCGTTATCCCTAAGGGGCCCCATAACGCGCCTGACGTTGGAGCTCCCAACTACCAGTAAGCCCACCCTCTGCAACCGCCCGGATCTTGCAGATTGAGGGGCAACCTCTGGAACAGGACAAGCAGCCATGTCAGGCCGAAGATCAGTATCAGCCTGAGACAGAGCCTGAAAAGCGGTTCTTCAGACAAACTGAAGAGGCCTTCCGTTCAGCCCTCCGGAATGTCTTTCGCCCCCTGCCACACCTTGAGACGACCTCCCACTCTACCACAGGTGAGGGATCAGCCTCAATGTGGGCAGTATCCCGGGTAACCACAGTTGTAGTCCGATCGGGGGATGCGTGGGACGAGCTGGCCATCCCCGACAAACCCCCATCCGGACCCCCACAGTGATGCCCATTGGCAACAGCCTCAAGCTGTGTGACCGAAGCCAACACTGCCTGAAGCTGGGAGTGAAGGGATGCCAACTCAGCCTCCATCCAAACACAGCAGTTGAGTGGCTGTTGAGGCAGGAGACTTCTAATGACTCATTGAGTCCATGCCACATCAAGTTGCTGAACCACGGTGGGCAAAAAGAGATATCCGATGACTTTCTTCACCATAAAAGGCTGAAGTTTTGAGGTCATTGAGATATCGTTGGCAGACCGCATAAGCAGCAAAACAAGAATTTTGTAGGAGAGGTAAGAAACTTTCTAGAATACCTGATACATTTCATCGGGATGCTAAATTTACATTGTAGCATTATAATGACATTTCAGATTGTGTCAAACAGTGAAACAAAAAAAAATACTCTTTAGAAAGCTTAATTATGGCAGATATGCAGAATTGTGTTAGTATTTATGATAGGATACAATACTTACATAGTATCTGTTTGTCAGTCTCTCCTGTATGATTAACTGCTTTTATGTTATTATAAGTGCTGAAACTAGGTCTGCAGATGATGAAGAGATCGATGAAATGTATGATGAGATAAAAAAAATTATTCAGATAGTGAAGGGAGACAAAAATTTAATAGTCATGGGTGACTGGAATTCGATAGTAGGAAAAGGAAGAGAAGGAAATGTAGTAGTTGAATATGAAATGGGGGTAAGGAATGAAAGAGGAAGCCGCCTGGTAGAATTTTGCACAGAGCATAACTTAATCATAGCTAACACTTGGTTCAAGAATTATAAAAGAAAGTTGTTTACATGGGAGAAGCCTGGAGATACTGATAGGTTTCAGATAGATTATGTAATGGTAGGACAGAGATTTAGGAACCAGATTTTAAATTGTAAGACATTTCCAGGGGCAGATGTGGACTCTGACCACAATCTATTGGTTATGAACTGTAGATTAAAACTGAAGAAATTGCAAAAAAAGTGGGAATTTAAGGAGATGGGACCTGGTTAAACTGACAGAACCAGAGATTGTAGAGAGTTTCAGGGAGAGCATTAGGGAACAATTGACAAGAATGGGAGAAAGAAATACAGTAGAAGAAGAATGAGTAGCTTCGAGAGACAAAACAGTGAAGGTAGCAGAGGATCAGGGAGGTAAAAAGATGAGGGCTAATAGAAATCCTTGGGTAACATAAGAGATATTGAAATTGATGAAAGGAGAAAATATAAAAATGCAGTAAATGAAGCAGGCAAAAAGGAATACAAATGTCTCAAAAATGAGATTGACAGGAAGCGCAAAATGGCTAAGCAGGGATGGCTGGAGGACAAAAGAGATCTTTGGAGAAAAAAGAACCACTTGCATGAATATCAAGAGCTCAGATGGAAACCCAGTTCTAAGCAAAGGAGGGAAAGCAGAAAGGTGGAAGGAGTATATAGAGGGTCTATACAAGGGTAATGCTTTTGAGGACAATATTATGGAAACGGAAGAGGATGTAGATGTAGATGAAATGGGAGATACGATACTGTGTGGAGAGTTTGACAGAGCACTGAAAGACCTGAGTCGAAACAAGGCCCCGGGAGTAGACAACATTCCATTAGAACTACTGACAGCCTTGGGAGAGCCAGCCCTGACAAAATTCTACCATCTGGTGAGCAAGATGTATGAGACAGGAGAAATACACTCAGACTTCAAGAAGAATATAATAATTCCAATCGCAAAAGAAAGCAGGTGTTGACAGATGTGAAGATTACCGAACTATCAGTTAATAAGCCATGGCTGCAAGATACTGACATGAATTCTTTATGGATGAATGGAAAAACTGGTAGAAGCCGACCTCGGGGAAGATCAGTTTTGATTCCGTAGAAATGTTGGAACACATGAGGCAATACTGATCCTACGACTTATCTTAGAAAATAGATTAAGGAAGGCAAACCTACGTTTCTAGCATTTGTAGACTTAGAGAAATCTTTTTGACACTGTTGACTGGAATACTCTCTTTCAAATTCTGAAGGTGGCAGGGGTTAAATACAGGGAGTGAAAAGCTATTTACAATTTGTACAGAAACCAGATGGCAGTTATATGAGTCGAGGGGCACGAAAGGGAAGCAGTGATTGGGAAGGGAGTGAGACAGGGTTGTAGCCTATCCCTGATGTTATTCAATCTGTATATTGAGCAAGCAGTAAAGGAAAGAAAAGAAAAATTCAGAGTAGGAATTAAAATTCATGGAGAAGAAATAAAAACTTTGAGGATCGCTGATGACATTGTAATTCTGTCACAGCAAAGGACCTGGAAGAGCAGCTGAATGAAATGGACAGTGTCTTGAAAGGAGGATATAAGATGAACGTCAACAAAAGCAAAACAAGGATAATGGAATGGGGAGCAAAATAACTGATGATGGTTGAAGTAGAGAGGATATAAAATGTAGACTGGCAAGGAAAGCATTCCTGAAGAAGAGAAATTTGTTAACATCAAGTATAGATTGAAGTGTCAAGAAGTCATTTCTGAAAGTATTTGTATGGAGTGTAGCCATGTATGGAAGTGAAATGTGGACGATAAATAGTTTAGACAAGAAGAGAATAGAAGCTTTCAAAATGTGGTACTATGGAAGAATGCTGAAGATTAGATGGGCAGATCACATAGCTAATGAGGAGGTATTGAGTAGAATTGGAGAAAGAGAAATTTGTGGTACAACTTGACTAGAAGAAGGGATCGGTTGGTAGGACATATCCTGAGTTATCAAGGGTTTACCAATTTAGTATTGGAGGGCAGCACAGAGGGTAAAAATCGTAGAGGGAGACCAAGAGATGAATGCACTAAACAGATTCAGAAGGATGTAGGTTGTAGTAGGTATGGGGAGATGAAGCTTGCACAGGATAGAGTAGCATGGAGAGCTGCATCAAACTAGTCTCTGGAATGAAGACCACCACCACAACAACAACAACAACAAAAAGTGCTGAAAAAGCTAGTAACTACACTATTTTTGAAATATTAATTATTATTTATTTATTTTTTTATTTTTTTAGTATTCATGGAAACAGCTTCAAATACACACAAACCATTCATATAGTTCTGATACGGTCTGCACATTCCTGTAAGAAAAAAGTGCCAACCACCATTCAAGCAGCAACAAAGATCTGTACTGGACTGTCACTCCTGAAACAATAATCTGCAAGATGATGATCATTCGCTGGGGATGTTGGCCTAATAGCAACGATAATTCTTAGGGGAAAAAAGGTTGTTTAAGTGATCCCATTTAGCTTTGTTGATTTCTCAGTCTTTCTTTGTATAGTTTCAGGGAAAAAAAAAAAAACTGAAAAATATTTCTCAGAAACCTCAATTTTTCTTGCAACACTTTATTGAAAGTGCACGTGTAGTAAGTAATATCGTTTGGATGACACTAATGTATTGTTGTCAGGCCCATAACTGTAGATTCATCTTTTTACATCTCTTGCAGGCGTAATCGATTTGTACAGCCACAAACTTTTCTCTACATAGATGGTGAAAAAGGCATAATCTAGTTGATGGACTTTGTAATGTAATGGCCTTTTTCTTTCCTCTTTAGATATCAAGGCTTATTGGCTAGTAAATGTTACGTAACTTCCTTTAAGCTTGCACTCTATGGAACTGTGAACTGTGTCACACTCCATCTGAGTGTGACCTTCCTCCAAAAATTTTTGCATGTTCAGTACTCTTGTATCAATTGCTAATCTTAAAAGAGCATTTGATAATATTATATTTCTCTTATGATACACAAAAGATTTTCCTTAATCATTTTGGACAGGTTGTCCATGACGTACGAGGCAAAACTTGATGCAACCAGTTCACATTGCGTTTCATCAAACCATTAACACACTGCTCTATGACTTTCTAAATTACATGTTGTAAAGGTATTTATAGTCAATTTTGTTTTATAATAAACTGCACTTGCCTGTAAAAACCTAGCTCTTTTTCACGGTCTGTAAGTATGTGGAGTACACTGAACAGATCTTCCTCTGGGAATCTATCTCATCTAGATATTTTTGCAACCGTGCCTGCTCTTTCCATTCTACGTGCTGCTTCCACGTGCCTTCACTCAAGTTTCAGAACCTGTAACTACAACATAAGTTTCTCTGGTCATTCTTGGTGGAAAGTATGCTAAGGTAACCCTCTCTAAAATCAACTTATGGCGGAACCTTTTCCATATTACATTTTCCATGGCTGTTTGCATTGTAGAATAGGCTCAAAGTACAGCTTGCAGGCAGGTTTCCTGCAGTAATGTCATGGCAATTTCAGGAGGACACCCAAGGAATTCTTTTATGAGGGTTTTTCTCATCTTTTCTTTTTCATTTGCTTTATTTGAGAATGATTATTCTGAATTGGGGCTCACCCCATCCAGCCTATTCCTTAATACCAAGAGTACTGAAAACATATTTTTGCATATTTTGTTTTCCCACCTCAGTTCTCAAATGATAAATCAAATTGCCTTTTCTCCTGGATTCGCCAGTGAAATTTCCTAGACATTTGGTTGTAATTATGTCCATGAGACTGATTATGAAAACCTTTCTGTGATACCGTGCCATCATTTCCCAGAATATGTTAAATGCTTCTTGCCTATCACCAGCAAAAAACTGGTGACATTTTTGTTGAATGGTTTTCCGACACATCTTCAAATTACACATTGGACTTTATTTTCACACGTCTTGTGGAGTTTTATGAGTAGTTTTGCACTTTGATTTTTTACATCCAATACATGCTTATCCACACATTCTCATAATTTTATTGATGTTTTCATCCAATATCTTTGGGGCATGCTTTAGACTTCCTTTTCCTGTCACTGCTTAAGTCACCATAAAATACTTGGCCTTTACTTTCAGAATCTTTGCTTCCCCCAATTTCTGATAACTTATCTGTATTTTCTGGTAAGCAGTCAGCATCATCGTGTAGCAATGAGTATGAAGTAATACTGCTGTCTACCATGGCAACTGTGACTGCAGTATGATTTTGAGCATTCTTGGATACAGCCAGCGAAGTTTCTAAATAAAAAATATTTATAAATCAACTTAGGAGGATAAAAAAAAGGTGAAGCTAAAATTCATGTCTTTACGATAACAATGATATCAATAATAATAATAATAATAATAATAATAACCACAAGAAAAATTACCTGCATCTTTAGATCGTCCGGGAAAAGTGACTGAGAAGCCCATATACAAAACTGGTTTTCGTCTTTTCAGCTAACTTCACTGTTAATACTGTTCTCACCTGTTTATTTTGCATTTGCATGGGAACCTACAATAATTGTAAAAATCTTCTGTAGAAATGACTGAATGAAGTGTGGCATTCTTATTTATCACAATAAAGCAGCTGTGGCACTACTAAGTTTCTTAGTCTTAGTGGATTGCTGTCAATGTGAGGTGAATAATAATACAATTTTCTTATTGCTGTCACTCCCTCTCAGGAAGAAATCTCCGCTTTCATACTCTAATTTCAGCCAAGAAATCAGTAAAAAGATTGCCGTATAAAACGCTGTCCATTTTCATGAACTGAAGTTGCAACCAAGGAATCGCTTTCAAACAATAAGAGATGTATAATAAACAGTAATAATGTGCCATGGTTGCATGCACTTTTACATATATGGGGTCACTGATAACCATGCTGTTGCGTGCCCATAAACTCCTCCCTTCCGTATATATGTGGTATCATTTAACATATTCAAAACACTAGTTACACAGTGTTTCATTCTTTTGCAATTACGTAGTGTTTCGATCAATTTTTTTTTTTTTTTTTTTTTTTTTTTTTCTGTGTCACATAAGTGATGCTGTAGTTCATTTTCTTTGAACATAATTAAAAATCTGGCATTCTGGCGGTAAGAGCATATTTTCTGGGTGTCAAGGATATCAACTGACTGAAAAATCAAACTTGACAATTTCAGACAATGTTAAGTCCAGGATGAAATAACAAGAATATTATGAAAAGGATATGTTGCCACTCACCTCATGGAGGATGTGCTGAGATGCAGTCAGGACAATGAAAATACTCTTAAACATTTAAACTTTTGGCCAAAAGGCCTTCTTTGTAAATAGAGCCAGAGACAGCAGTCATTTGTGTGTAAGTTTTGCTTGTGTGAATGTGTGTGTGCCTTCTATTTCTGAAGAAGGCCTTTTGACCAAAAACTTAAAAGTTTAGTAGTCTTTTCATTGTGCCTGTCTGCATCTCAGCACCTCCTCTATATGGTGAGTAGCAATCTACCCTTTTCATGAAACTGACAATTTGGCAGTTGCACGGTATTGTTTATTTGCCAATAATATACTTTAAGTGATGAAGTTGTAAGTAAGAAAGAATGTGTTATAATTAGTCAAAACTCCCAGTGACTATTATTGCAGTTTAATAACAGCATGCTGCCATGTCTTTCTTGTGTACAAGCAATGGAGCAGTGTTCATGTATGGTCTCAGTGGGTAAATGTTAAGACTACAAATTCAGATGTCTTGAGTTCAATCCCCAATTGTTCTGTGGATTTTTTGTGATTTGTTAATGTGAAAGAGTCAAGCTGCATTGTGATTTGGAGTTCACATTACTGTAAGTCCCGCGTAAGTGACAGGGTGATAGAGTTCAAAAGTTGGAGGAGGCAAGGGATAAAATCTCCAATAGCTCCGTGCCTAGTAAAGCAGTGTAGAGTTAAAACCAACCTTTAGGTTGAGGACAGTTTTACCTTTATCACAATATCTTTTGCTTTTTGAAATAAATTATTAATCTTAGTCTTCTCTTCTTTTGTAAGTACATTAATTGTTTCACTAATCTGCCATCTCTGTGACTAAATCAGTGCCATTTTCTTTCCGGGTGCTAATCACTGGTTCATTGAAACTTCCTGGTAGATTAAAGCTGTGTTCTGGACTGAGGCTCGAACTTGGGACCTTTGCTAGTTCTGCAAGGTTTGCAGGAGAGCTTCTGTGAAGTTTGGAAGATACTGGCAGAAGTAAAGCTGTGGGGAAGGGGTGTGAGTTGTGCTTGGGTAGTTCAGATGGTAGACCATTTGCCTGCGAAAGGCAAAGTTCCCGAGTTCGAGTCTCGGTCCTGCATACAGCTTCCATCTGCCAGGAAGTTTCATATCAGCACACACTACACTGCAGAGTGAAAATCTCATTCTGGCACTGGTTTTTTGATATTCCCATTTAGATAGTGATGAACAAATTTGCCTTTGGCCGAATACTAGTGATATTATGTTTTTTCACTGTACAGTGTCTCACCTCAGTGCTTGGACAACATGTAGTGTATTTCATACCATCTGGTTGTAGTATTCAGAAAACATTGGAAGCAGAATTCTAATGAACAAATATTCCATGAAAAAGTTTATAGTATCATATTCCATGGCAGTTAGATTCTAATTTTTGATGTGAGTTGGTCAGAAGAAATAGCTTGAGCATTGAGAAATAGTGCTCAAGTGTACCTCTGTTTGTAAAGTCACTTGCACAGCTTTCTTTATCTGCCATTGTAGAATAGCCATTATCACTGAAGATGATACAAGTGTCTGGTAGAAAGTTACAGATAACCAAAATATTGTTGAGCTGCTTTGGCAATTATTGGGACATCTTTCTGTTTTCTGATCAACAAAATCTGTGAATGGATTTAGCACAGCTTTCATTGTATAAACACAAGACAATACATACCTGCTTGGTTTGGGATACATTTGTAGTGTTATTTGCTAAGACTATATAATCCTTTGGTAGAATCTCCCCAATAACTGTGCCACATAAACCAATTGATGCATTTTGTGTTATTAGTTTACGTAAACAGCTGTCGGATAATACTTTTAGTACTGTTGGGTCAGCGTGATTATCTTGGTGGTGTGACAGACATTGGTTACAGTGTAAAGCTCATCAAAAACCCTCATCAATATATAGCATCTCCTATCACTAACCCCTCAGCTAAATGTGGGATAACCGATTCAAGTG
The DNA here is from genome assembly GCF_023898315.1 of Schistocerca nitens. Lineage (NCBI taxonomy): Eukaryota > Metazoa > Arthropoda > Insecta > Orthoptera > Acrididae > Schistocerca > Schistocerca nitens. Next base: position 577,985,253 of record NC_064615.1, on the reverse strand, counting down.
TACAGCTGGTTTGTAACACACCACCGGTGATCTAGTTCTGACCTGTTCATCGTTCTGTTCCTGGGAGGCAGCTCACGTTCACATCTCAGCAATGAGCAGCCTGTCGGCTCATGAGTAATGGAAAAGGAAGGCAAGGGGAGGGGAGGGGAGGGGAGGGGAGGAGGAGTTGGAACATGGCAGCTCAGGATGAGAAACCATTGTCAGTGAGTCTGTTCATCAGCTGCTAATAGTTCTATGGAGATATATCGCTTTACAATGGATAATTAATGCTTTCAATGGCAGATTTATTTCCTAAAACAGTTGCATTGATAAGAAATGACAAGGAAATGAAACACATTTCTTTTAATTTATGAGGCAAAATAACACAGGGGAGGTAAGTATAAAACCCAGGACTAGAGCAACTGAATTACATTCTCCGCCAGGGCTACAATTACCTCTCGCCGTACCCTGAAATGAGAAATGTCCTGCCCACTATCCTCACCACCCCTCCCACAGAGGTATTGCGCCGTCCATCAAAGCTACACAATATACTCATCCATCCTTACACAATCCCTGCTCCCAGTCCCTTACCTCATGGCTCATACCCCTGTAATAGACCTAGATGCAAGACCTGTCCCATACATCCTCTCTCCACCACCTACTCCAGTCCCGTCACTAACATCACCTATGCCATCAAAGGCAGGACTACCTGTGAAACCAGTCATGTGATTTACAAGCTAAGCTGCAACCACTGTGCTGCATTCTATGTAGGCATGACAACCAACTAGCTATCTGTCCACATGAAAGGCCACCAACAAACTGTGACCAAGAAGCAAATGGACTGCCCTGTTGCTGAACATGCTACCAAACATGATATCCTTCATTTCAACGACTGCTTCACAGCCTGTGCTGTATGGGTCCTTCCCACCATACCCGCTTTTCTGAATCGCGCAGGTGGGAGCTTTCACTGCAATACATTCTATGTTCCCGTAACCCTCCTGACCTCAACCTTCTTTAGTCACGGTCCTCACCCATCCAGCCCCTTCCATGTAGCCATTCCAGCACTTCACAACTGTCATTCCACCATCACACCCAGTCTTTTATTTCTCTCCTATTCCACTGCTTCCCCACCCCCACCATACTATCACTCTCCCTTCCCACCCCAGCCTCCTCCTTACCCCTACCCAATCGCCACACTGGTGCTGCTGCTCGCAGTGTATCATTCCATCCTGTATTTTTCATTGTTTGAAACATGATATTTGTTTGGCGTGATGCAGTCTTATGATGAATGCCACTTTCAGATGAGGTTTAAATTGACATCAGTAAGCATTTTGTGACTATTTTATTGCCACGTTATCCACAGAAATACAGCCTGTCAATGACTACTATATGTCTTGCTTTTTACTAAAGCATCAATGTGTGGTATCACTTTCTGAGCACTGCTAATTTGAAGAGAAGCTTTTAAACTGAAGTATGTCAGTGAGCTGTTGTGGGTAGGTTTTGTTCCCTTCATTGCAGAAAAAAAAACTTGCCCGCACAATTATTTAGGTCGAAAGACTGACATAATCGTAGCTGCAAACTTGTGAAGGTGTGGTAATTCATGCTGAAGTAAACCTTTACACGAGTCTACAAAACTTATTTTATTGTGAAACTTATCACTCATCTGCCTGTCACGCAGCAGGTCTGTAAGTTCTAACAGTACCAACATGTTGTAAATTGGTGCTAATATGCCTGATCTTCGCTTTGAAGTTTCTAACCTGATCTTAATGCTGTTTCATATTGATTTTAAAAAAGCTGTTCTCCACTTTAAGCAGTGCGTCATTAAGTTCATACACTTGCATTTAAAACTGTGGCAGACTTAACATTTGTCCTTCCTCTGAAGACAGTGCACAGTTTGCATTTCCCCTGTGCTACATAATGACATGTGACCAGCGCTTTTTGCCACAAGTGCTCACTACACAGGTGGCGAGTGAGCATGGGGGCTGATGCTTGCCTGGCCGCCTCCTGAACAGGCCTGATCTAGTTGACACAGGCCTTTATGCCAGGCCACTAGTCAAATTTGGGTTGTTGCATCCTGCAGCATTCTTTTTTTTTCCCAGCTTCTGTTTAAATCCTCCAAAGGCCTCACCACACACTATTATTTTTAGGTATTTCCCTGCTTCTTCATAGGGAAAAATAAGAGGTATGAGGCATTTGTGTAAATGGATTTACAAAAAATTTCAAAAGATCAGCCAACCTGATGGGTTTTCCACACCGGTGTGATGTGACAGTGTGATGCAGATTCAGTGTACCATATTTACCTCAGTATAAGATGAGCCGATTTTTCATAAGGTTCTCCTTAAGAAAATTTTCTGTTTTAATAATATAAAGTACCAGACTAAACAGAGTTAACATTACATAAGTTCTAAACTTAAGCCATTTATTGAAATTTCCTGGCTCATTAAAAGTGTGTGCTGGGCCAAGACTCGAACTTGGGACCTTTGCCTTTTGCGTGCAAGTGCTCTACTGTCTGAGCTACTCAAGCACAGTTCACGACCCATCCTCACAGCTGTACTTCTGCCAGTACCTTGTCTCCTACCTTTCAAATTTAACAAAAGTTCTCCTGTGAAACTTGGAGGACTAACACTCAAGGAAGAAAGGATATTGTGGAGATATGACTTAGCTACAGGCTACTAACTGAGTACTTGCCCGCGAAAGGCAAAGGTCCCAAGTTCGAGTCTTGCACCGACACACAGTTTTAGTCTGCCAGGAAGTTTCATATTAGTGAGTGAAAATTCCATTCTATGCCATTTATTGACTGTCTAGATTTTGATAATACAAGGAGAAATCAAATAAATAAAAATAAATGGTTTACATTAATTTTTATCTTCACTTCCTTTTTTGTTTACTATCTCAGATAGTCGTCTGTGGTATCACAATTTTTAATCATGGGGGTCACAAATATTTGGCTGCATCTTCTGAATATGTTGCAGTTTCCTCAGTTGTAGTTGTGGTGGTACTCAAGAACGCAGCTTTTTTTCAGAATACATAGATGATTTCACATCTGTATTGATGTGAGAATGTGACACTATTTCTTTGTCTTTTGCTTTCAAACATGACATCTGCCTGCAGGTCTCACATGACTTTTACCATCTCCTGCAGTCCACATTTTCATCATACTTCTCAGCCAGGCTGGTAGCACTGTCCTCCCCCCCCCCCCCCCCCCCCCAACTCTGGTGAATTCTTCAAATTAAATCTACATGTGGGCTCAATTGCCAAAGCTTCATCTGTAAAAGGCAAGACAGCCCATTGCAAAAACATTGAATGCACAAATATAAGATAACCCTGCATTTTTCGAATGATGAATTTGGGAAAAAACTCATCTATAATCCTTAATGTCTCACAAACTAATGCAAAGGAAAAAAAGGACATGTCATCCAAAACTGTAATTTATAACACCAATAGTGAATGATTTTTCCGCTGAATAAAAGTATAAAGAAGCAGCAAATTTGTTGCATTTAATATTAAAGATGCACAATTATACTTTTTAACATTTGTTCTGAACTGTATGGAGTTAAATTGCTGTAATCTAAAATATGTGTGAATCTACACCATGAAAAATTACTAGAGAACTTTGGAGACATAACGTATTTAATATCTTCCTTCTTGACTATAAAAATTAATCAGTAATGGCAGAGAAATAATTATATGCTATTATTATTGTGAACACTTTTGACAACAGCATACCGGCATTATCAGTGTGCAGAGAGGAGTTATCAAAAAGTTACTTAACAGAAGAAAATATATTTTTCTTCAGTACAGAAAATAAAATTAAAACTTTAACAAGAAATGAAGTTTCATTATTAAATCAACTGCAACATGAAGTTCACAGTTAACGGTAAATTTACCTAGCAGTAATATCAAAGGTATCACTTCAGCAGGTCTTTAAAGTTCGCTTAAGTGAAGTTATTTCATAAAGCACTGCTTATGATTTTGTCCATGAGAGAATGAGTCATTTGAGAAATTCCAACTATCCTCCAAAAGGTAAAATGTGTGTGTTAAGTGGAACAGCAACAGGTATTATTTTGACATCTGTAATAGAGCCAGCAAGATCCTTAGCGACGTTAAAAGCCTGGCACGATGTTGTTTGCAGACGTTCCGCTATTCCAGCCCAGGCAGCCAGCTGACAGAAACGGAAATCCTTAGCTGGCATGGGGTTTCTTGCTATTTGCAGATAGTTGTTGTTTGATCTACTAAACGGCAACCAGGTGCCTTTACCATCTGAAGTACCATTGACAGGGACTCTGTAAGGGAAAAAAGATATAACAATGTTCAATATGTCAATAATATATAGAAGCAGTGTATTCTTTGAGATCTCTTACACAATTTTATTCTTAGTGTCAACCAATACTCCTACTACCTACTCTCTCTCTCTCTCTCTCTCTCTCTCTCTCTCTCTCTCTCTCTCACACACACACACACACACACACACACACACAAGTAGCAACGTAGCAACAGATGTATGTGAGCCACAGAGCTGTTACGTATTGTATATATTTAAGTTTCAAGTACTTCATGGACGTGATTAGTCTAAAGCAATACAAAATGACATATTAGTAGTGGAGCAGTACTTTGATGTGAGAAAAAATTGGGTTATTCACAAACTCAGGATAATAGTCCTTTAGGCTACTACCATATGTGTGATTTTTCCAGCAAGATTTGAGCTGGAAAAATTGTGGCCGTAATGTTAGCTAGTGTGTCAGCCACACAGACAGGAAAAAGTGCCAGGCCTTGGCAGTCAGATGGCTATGTACATATGCCAGAGAAGCAACTTCTCAAGAACAGCAATGGACAGTATTGACTTGGATAGTTTTATTCTTGTGATGGTTGAATTCAAATACAGCAGAGGCAATGAATCCACCCTGTACTAACAAGTAGGTAAGAAGTCAATAGGAAACTTTGTTCTTGTACATTAGGACCTGAAGAAATAACCTGATATATTTTCTGACTGATATTCAATATGTGGTAATTCATTCAGAAAACTGTTATCTTTAGTGAAAACTGACATTTCTAAAACTAGTACAGTTACCAGGCATTGTACTTTTTGGTTGTTCTGGTAACTCTGACAGATAGCAATTACTGTTTCAGACACCCTGACGTATGCATAGACATAAAATTTGCTACAACCAAATACCCTCGCAAACTGTCCTACTTATACTCCTCTTCCATTTGCAATTGTGGGTGATGCATTTGCCACATGTGCAAACCTCTTAAGACCTATTCCAGAAAAACCTTGACACCTGAGAAATACACTTGTCAACTCCAATAGATAAGTGTTTTGTTGAATGTGCATTTGCCATTTTAGCACATGAATGGCAGATTTTGTACCTATCAATGGATGTGAATGTTGAATTTGCTGGCATTATAGTTACAACTTTTGTGTACTTACAGCTGTGTGAGGAGCGTTGACAATCACAACTTTGAGAACACACTGACATGTCTGTGACAAGTATGTGGAACTAGAGGCAACAAAGACACAGAATTTGTTAGAGATCACTTTGCAGTAGGGTTGCCAGGTTTTAAAACTAAAAATATGGCCAAAATAGTCCCATCGTGGCTTCAAGCTTGCCCACATGAAAAAGAGAGAATCCTAGGATCATAAACTGGATATATCGATTGTTGACTTGGGAATGATAATCTTTGAATGATATGGAAATGTTAGCATGAATAAATAATGAATATTTATGAAATGGAATGTAATCGAATTAAGTCGGGTGATGCTGAGGGAATTAGATTAGGAAATGAGACACTTAAAGTAGTAAAGGAGTTTTGCTATTTGGGGAGCAAAATAACTGATGATGGTCGAAGTAGAGAGGATATAAAATGTCGACTGGCAATGGCAAGGAAAGCATTTGTGAAGAAGAGAAATTTGTTAACATCGAGTATAGATTTAAGTGTCAGGAAGTCATTTCTGAAAGTATTTGTATGGAGTGTAGCCATGTATGGAAGTGAAACGTGGACAATAAATAGTTTGGACAAGAAGAGAATAGAAGCTTTCAAAATGTGGTGCTACAGAAGAATGCTGAAGATTAGATGGGTAGATCACATAACTAATGGGGAGGTGTTGAATAGAATTGGGGAGAAGAGGAGTTTGTGGCGCAACTTGACAAGAAGAAGGGACCGGTTGGTAGGACATGTTCTGAGGCATCAGGGGATAACAAATTTAGCATTGGAGGGCAGCGTGGAGGGTAAAAATCGTAGAGGGAGACCAAGGGATGAATACACTAAGCAGATTCAGAAGGATGTAGGTTGCAGTAAGTACTGGGAGATGAAGAAGCTTGCACAGGATAGAGTAGCATGGAGAGCTGCATCAAACCAGTCTCAGGACTGAAGACCACAACAACAACAATGAAACATGAGGAAAATTTTATCAAATATATAAACATGCAAAATGAATACAATATGGAAAAATCTGTAAAATACGGGAGACCTGTTGAAAATACTGCAATCCTACTTTGCAGACTTTTTCTGTTCTAGTCATGAATTGGAGCCTTGTTAAAATTTCTGTAAGGAATAAATCTTAATTTGTTGTCCTAACTTGAATAAGAAAAACAACTTGATTGTAAATATATGTGAAGTAAAAAACAGAACTTAAGTTTTTCTTCCAGTTCTGTTTTCTCTCACTCTCCTCCAGTAAGCTCTATGGTAATTACTAGCCATGACTCCATCTTAATGCTATTGTTTTTATGGTCTGGGTACTTCATATTGTAAATTCATGGATTTTTTCTGTACCTCCAAAATTAGCCATTAGCTGTCCATGTTGCACATCAATACTGAAACATTCTGGTTGGGAGCATATGACAAACTGATTGCCACATGAATATCTAATCGTTTAGCCACTGAGGCAGCTAGAATTCCTGCAGAGTAATAGGCTGTGGCTCATTCCTCTGTATGTGACCTTGAAGACAGGCCCTTCTGTGCAACAATTGTGGGAATTCCAGCACTCTGTGGCCACTCTCATTTAAACACACCAGTTCTATTTATGTTGTATTTTTTCCATTTCCAATCCCACTGGATAAAACACACATGAGTGTAGCCTTGGTAAATAGCATAGAAATGAAAATAAAAGTGTGAGCAGGGCAAGTAGGAAGCTAATAAGGATTTTTCCTTGTAATCTTTAATTAATGTGTTGTCCAAAACTATAGGACAACTGGTAGCAGCATAATAACAATATTTGTTGTCAACCCTGGGAGTGACAGCTGGTGCACTGTTGGTTGCTTTGGAAATAATAAACCATAAGTACATTCTTCAGGAAGTAAATTTCTCTAGAGCCTGGGGACTGGGTGTTTGTGTTGTCCTCATCATTTCATTTCATTGCAAACAGGATGGAAACATAGTTGCCTTGAAATATTTGTGTTAACTGCTGAACTACATCTTCATCTAATCACCACCCAAACTGACAGACATGTTTGAACCTCCTCATTAACTCTGAAAGTGTTGACCAGGTAGTAATTTACTTGGGTCCTGTATAAGAAAAGATGGAGATAAATGGAAATGTGAATAAGACCTCAGACTGCGTTGTAAAATACAATCCACTTGCTAAAAATTATTGTACATGGAGTAACCATAGTTACTGATCAGAGCAAACCTTGCATGAAGAATCCTACTTACCTCATTCTTAATAGCTAATTACAGTTTCCATAGTGTTTCACATCAATATTCAGCATTCAGAATTTTGACTTTGGGTAGAAAGTGGATGAACAGAGTTTCCTTTCCATCTGAGCATTTATAAATTTCTGTGTACCTCAGAGTACTTCAATTTAGTCTCTCCCTGAGATGCCAATGCATAGATATCTGCTCAGTGTCTGGGATAAATCAAGAAAGCAACTTTTTATCAACTGTTGCTATGGTCTGATTCTTGTCATGGGACCCATGTTGCATACATTGTGTGAACAATGATTGGGATATTCATGAGTAATTGATGCTAAATTCTCTGTCACACCTGTTTTCTTAGATCATCATTGTTGAAGTATAGCCATCCACTGCACTTTAGACATTTGCACAACTTTCAAAAAATTTCTTGGGCTGACAATGAACCCTTTTGTTTGTCCATGAAATGGCCATCATACACTGCATAAGACTGAGGAGAAATTTTGATTGGGGCCACATTGTGAGTATGCTGGAAAATTACAGACCCAATATTGCAGTTGTCAAATGAAGGAACCAAGGCTATCATTTTCAGCTATTACAATGATGATACTGAAAGCAGCCAAGAAGTACCAATTGTTGCACATGATAAGCATTTTCTGAATATCTCACTATGCATACACAGCCTTGTCAAATGTGACAATACAAACAGATGAGAAGCTGGAAAAATGTCAGCAATGTTCATTTATTACATGTTCCTTTTTATTTCCTGTCCTTTTAAATTTGTAATATTTCACTTGTGTTACTTTTTTATGCAACAAAATTATTTTTCCTCACCACAGAAGCCACAATTAAACTTTTACTGTGCTTTCTGATATAGTCTGTGATGGACATACACAAGCGAGGCCTTGAGCACCCAAGTGGAGTTCCTTGTAAGATACCCACCCATTGTCATTCTAAAACAGTTACAATGAAGTGGCACCGACAAAGTACTCCACCCATTCATTCAAAAAATTATACATTTGTGAGGTCAGTTACTGTAGACCAGCCTAATTGCAGTGTTCTCAATACTGACTGAGTCAATCGTGATCCACATTGTACAGAATCTATGAGACATAAGCCCCTGCCAAAGCAACACAAACCTCACCACAAAAGCCAAATGATCAGAAACCCCTTAACCTTATATTCCTCCACCAGAATTTTTTCCAAATTTCCCAAAGTTCTCATTACAATACTGCATCATTTTCTCACCCAGCCACTAAAAGAGTACTATTTTACAGAGACATTTTTCGATTATCTCTACCTGGACAAAATGTTTGCAATTAGTTTCAGTGTGCTCTTTCCCTTTTGTATTTATTTTTTAAGTCCCACTAAATGTAACTAAAATGCACAATTTATACTATTTGAAATCTCATGCCAGTAACACAGTGATCTATTTGCATAAATCCTTTCAATATAATTGTTTTAAGTCTTGCTGAAAAGCTAACATGTAACACAAAAATCTTACTTCCTTTACAAGGATACAGATGCCCACCAACTCTAAAAGTGTTGTTGTTACTGCGAATCAAGTGGTCAAGTGCTTATTGTAATCATTGTGTGTGTGTGTGGGCACATGTGCATGCACCTAGTGCTCAAATGCTAGTGTGAATGCTGTTTTCTGTTAGGTGTTTCAGTGCTTCTTGAGTAAAGTCATTATAGGTGAGCAGCTGGTTGTAAAGGCTGTTACTGGCACATGATTAGTGTCCAGCCCCTAGCAAATGAGATAGGAACTGAAATTGAGAGTATCAAAGCAAAAGCTGAAATGCTTAACTCCATTTTCAAATGTTCCTTTCGAAGGAAAACCCAGGCGAATTGCCCCAATTTAGTCCTCATTCCGCTGAAAAGATGAACGAAGTAAGTATTAGTGTAAGTTGTTTTGAGAAACAGCTGAACTCTTTAAAACAGAACAAAGCTCCAGGGCCCAATGGAATACCTGTCATATTCTATACAGAATTTGTGACTGAGTTAGCACCTCTGGTGACTAATCTATCGTAGATCCCTTGAACAAAAAACCATACCCAGTTCTTGGAAAAAGGCACAGATCACACATGTCTACAAGAAGGATAGTAGAAGTGATACACAAAAACATAATCCAATATCCTTGACACTGATTTGATGTAGAATCTTAGAACATATCCCAAGCTCAAACAAAATGAGGTATCTTGAACATAATGACCTCCTCAATGCCAACCAGCATGGATTCAGAAAACTACAGTCATGTGAAACCCAACTTGTACCTTTCTCACATGGCACACTGAAAGCTTTGGATCAAGGCAGTCAAGTAGCTGCAGTATTTATTGATTTCTGAAAAGCATTTGACTCTGTACCATACCTATGCTTATTGTCAAAAGTATGACTGTATGAGGTATCAAGTGAAATTTGCAACTGGATTGAGGACTTTGTGGCAGGGAGGATGCAACATGTTATTTTGGATGAAGAGTCACTGTCAGACGTAGAAGTAGCTTTAGGTGTGCCCCAGGGAAGTGTGTTGGGACCCTTACTGTTCACATTGTATATTAATGACCTTGCAGACAATAGTAGATGACGCAGTTGTTTTTAATGAAGCATTATCTGAAAGTAGCTGCATAAACATTCAGTCAGATCTCAGAAAGATGTCAGAGCAGTGCAAAAATTGGCAGCTTGCTTTAAATGTTCAGATAAACAAAACTGTGCACTTCACAAAATGAAAAAATGTAGCATTCTATGATGACAATATCAATGAGTCACTGCTTGGAATGGCCAAATCATACAAATACCTGGGTGTAACACTTTGTATGGATATGAAATGAAATGATCACATAGGCTCAGTCATGGGTAAAACTGGACTTCGGACTTCGGTTTACTGGTAGAATATTGAGGAAGTGCAATCAGTCCGCAAAGGAAATTGCTTACAAATCACTCATACGACTGATTCTAGAATATTGCTCAAGTGTGTATTATCCATATTGCATAGGAGTAATGAGGGATATTGAACATATTCAGAGAAGGCTAGCATGAATGGTCACAGGTGTATTCGATCCATGGGAGAGTGTTACAGAGATACTGAAGGAACTGAACTGGGAGACTCTTGAAGACAGATGTAAACTATCCTGGAACTGGTTGTAGATGACAACTCTAGGAATATATTATAATATCCTACATGTCACTCACATAGAGATTGTGAGAATAAGATTAGAGTAATTACTGCACACACAGAGGCATTCAATCATTCTTTCTATGCCCTATACGTGAATGGAATGGGAGGAAACCCTAATAACTAGTACAGTGGGATGTACCTTCTGCCGTGCACGTCATGGTGGTTTGCAGTGTACGGATGTAGATGTAGATGCAGATATAGGGATTCAGTAATGGTGTTTGGAGAGAAATGAAGATAAAAACAGTGGTAAGAGATTTGTAATTTCATTTAGTACATGAAAAATTTAAATATTTCTTAAGCATATTGCTACAGTAGCTTCAGTCCCATTTCCCATGTAGATGTAGAGGTTACCTTTCCCTTATTTTAAATACTGCTCCATCAGGAATTTCTGTTGTTGTTATAATGTTCGGTCATGAAAAACCTATTTGATGTTTCAACAATCCTTGGTGCCACAGTCTGTGGATTGTGTAGCAGAACTTGCGATGACGTATCATTTCTCCAGCTTACGTAACTGCTTAAATTTTTAGTCCTACTCTTTACTTCATTGTTTACTTAGTTTATTAATCAATAAATGTTTATAAAATTCAATATTACACATATCAATATTAATATTAATTGTTAATTATATTGCAGACAATAGAAAACTTAAGAGATGCTGGCCACTTAGTTTGTTAGCACTCCTAAGTTCACCTAAGTGACTTGTGCATTTCTAGATGTGAAACTAACACCTATGTGCACTGTTATATTGCCTATGGTCATGCTGCAGTGGATACCCTAGTTCCCGTCAGCTCTCCGAAATGAAGCATTATTGAGCATGGCCAGCACTTGGATGGGTGACCGTCTGAGTACGCTGTGGGCTATTGATAATCTTCCCTTTGGTTTATGGCAGAGGGGACAGGCATTTGACATTAGCTTTTAATTCTAGCATTTCTTACAGATAAACATCACTCCTTCCTTGTGTGCATAATTCATCCTATGTTTTATAATACTTACTTTATTAATTGGACTGATTCTTTTCTTGTGTATGTATCACTCTTAAATAAAATGTAATATATATTTATTGTAATGAGTACAGTAATCAATGTCCTTTTAATTTAGATGCAAGGCTTTAACCCGTTCTTATCGAGTTTGCTAGGTGTTTTGAATCAGTTTACCTTATTTTTGAAGTAGCCACATTTTACAACACAGCCCATTCCATCTCTAATGTCATCCTCATATAGAAGTAGTACCTGTAAACAGCACTGAAGCAATTCTATGCAATTCAAATTTTTAATGATAATGACTTACCCAGTTTTAGCAAACTCTGCTATGTATGATGTCATCAGGTCTTGCACTGCAAGGTCATCAGGATCCGTAAGTTTAAAACTAGTTCCAGGTATTTTATTTCCATCAAGTGGCAATGCATCAAACAAAAAGGGCAAATCATCTCCATGTCCAATACCTGTGAAGAGTTACTTTATCAATGCATACATCATTCAAAAATTTGGTTACATGAAAAGGAAATTTTATCCCTTGATTTAGAGTATACTAAATCTACATTACTGTCTATATGAGACCTATCATCAATTACTTACCTGAACTCTGTTCAGTGCTGCTGGAAAGAGCAGAGCAGATGAAACTGCCACTCATGCACCTCGGCAAAGTTGCTGTGTTTGCTGTCCTAACAGCAAAAAACTTACTTGTTTCTGTGTGCATCATGTACAGGGTATGATGTGACAGACAAGGAATGATGGCTAGAGACCCTTGGTGTCTCTTGTTCACTTTGTCAACTGTGTCACTGAGTGACGCTATGACTACCGACTGACTGACTTACATTCAACAAAACTCAAAAGACAAACTGGGTATTTCTGAAAAGGAGAACTTCTATGATGAGACTGACATAGCCTCTTAGATCCATGTGGAAGATGAGCTGCAGCTGACAATGGATCCTAAGGCCATTACACAGAACAAGCATGACCTGGAATCATCAGTTTCTCATTTCTACATCCAAAATTAGGAATGAGACTGGATGAAGTTCCACAATGAGCTAGAGTGTAACACATTCTTTGAGATCACTGTCAAGTATCTTAACAGTAACTTTATGCTAGAGATAAAGGCAAATTATTTGTATGGTTATGAGTCCATCGCCCCTTTTCTCAACAAGTACATTGTCCCAGCATCTGATAATATGGAGCTGCTGTTGCTTTATGATGAACAGAAAGGGCTGTCATGCACAGTTTGTGTCTGTGCTTGTAAAACTGCATAACTGGACCAATAAGAATAGACTGCTACTATTTCTCTTGGCTGAGTATGCAGCCAAGAAAACGTGGCAAGAAAAGGACACCGACAAAGATTTTTAGCTGAGCAACATGGGCTTCTGTATTAAGGTGGAGCCTCTCCTGGCAAAACTTGACACAAAGCCTTAATGCTTTAAGTATCAGTAATAGGGGCACATGATAAAATGTTGCTGAAATCAGCCAATATGTGCCAGGTGTGCTGGTAATCGTGACTGTTGTACTTGCACACTAATGAAGTATGACTAACCAACGTGTGCCCACTGTGGTGAGCCACACGTCACAAGCTAGTGTAGCTGCAAGGCCTCTTCAGTCCACAGTAGAAGCAGCAGCAGCAAAAGGAGACAGGCAAGAGCTTGAATCAGGTGAGCCCAGCTTGTGCTGAGAGCACCAAGAAAATGTGCAGCAGAAGATGTGGTGAGTCGTGACACCACCTCCAACTAACTGCAGAGATGTGCCATCAGCGACCTCCTCTTCTCACCCAGCCTGAAGATGCTACCAATGAGAGAGGTGAGGGTGGACAGGATGCATGTTGTGGAGCAGTGTCAGTTGGTGCCAGGAACAAGTTGTGCAGTAAAAGGATGTGGTGTAAGAATTAGACATGATAGCGGATGCCAGAATGCTGGATACCAGACTTGTTGGTGTCGAGACTTCACAAACAACTCAAAGCAGGTTCCTTGAGAAGATGCCTGCTATACTGTGTGTGGCAATGGCCACAGTTTTAGAAAGTTTCTCTTAGGTGAATACCAGAGATATCCCCAGTAATCCCTCAAAATAAATCCCCAATTGGGAGATATAACCATCCGCCTCCCCGTACCCGTACAGTTTTTCATAAAAATTAAAGATGTAAACAGAATAACTATTACCTTTAACCTGTAGCTCCAAAGGGCAGTTAAGACAAGCTCTCAAACAATCTGCCTTCTCCCTAAGAAGAGGGAATGAAATGTATGGGGAGGACCTCATGACCATTTACAGATCTGTAGTTGTTCCTATTCAAAAGTTTCTCTGTGGTATAAAAGGAATTGTTAAGGAAGTATCTTCATTTTAAAACACTACTTCTAATTGTGAAGCATTTCATTTATGTAAGTAGACTGCCAAAGAGTATTACAGCTTTCAGTAGAGTTTGTACAGAATTTATCTACATGTAATGCCAAAAAATTATGCCAGCAACATGTCTGCAGATTAATTCAGTGAAAGAGATTTCTAAAGACTAAGCAGGATAGGCTGAGCTTTTTTATTATTTTCTCCATATGCTGGTGCTACCTCAGTTTCTTATCCATATGGATACTTAGAATATCACACACAAAGTTTCAATTAGTGTGTGTTCATTAATTTCATTTGTTTGTAATTGTGGGTATTTGTAAGGTTTAGAGTTAAGCTCCTAGTTGTGAACATATACATGTACATACATAGACCGCAAGCCACCTTGGAGGAAGGTACCCAGTACCACTACTAATAATTTCCTTTCCTGTTCCATTGGCAAATAGAGCGAGGGAAAATAACTGACTATGTGCCTCCATATGAGCCCTAATTTCTCAAATATTGTCTTTGTGGTCCTTACAAAAAATGTATGTTGGCAGCAGTAGAATCGTTGTGCATTCAGCTTCAAATGCCTGTTCTCTAACTTTTCTCAGTGGTGTTCCTCAAAGAGAGTATTGCCTTCCTTCTGGGGATTCTCATTGGAGTTCCTGAAGCATCTCGGTAACACTTGCATGTTGTAAGAACCTACCGGTAACAAATCTAGCAGTCCACCTCTGAATTGCTCCAATGTCTTCCTTTAATCTGACCTCGTATGGATCACAAACACTCGGGCAGCACTCAAGAATAGGTGCACTAGTGTCCTATATGCAGTCTCCTTTACAGATGAACAGTTTTCCTAAATTCTTCCAATAAACTGAAGTTTACCATTCACCTTCTGCACCACAATCCTCACATGCAAGCTCCATTTCATATCACGTGGTAATGTTACTTCCAGATATTTAAATGATATGACAGTGTCAAGCAAGACACTACTAATGCAGTATCCGAACATTATGGGTACGTTTTTCCTATTCACCCTCGTTAACTGTTTTTTTGCATTTAGGGCTAGCTGCCATTCTTCACACTAACTAGAAATTTGGTCTTAACTCATCTTGTATCCTCATACAGTCACTCAACTTTGATACCTTACCATACACCACAGCATCATCAGCAAATAACCACAGAATGCTGCCCACCCTGTTTGCCAGATCACTTATGTATATAGAAAATAACAGCAGTCCTATGACACTTCCCTGGGGCTCTCCTGATGATACCCTTGTTTCTGATGAACACTTGCTTTCAATGACAATGTACTGGTTTTTATTACTTCAGAAGTCTTTGAGCCACTCACTCATCTGGGAACCTATTCTACATGCTCATACCTTTGTTAACAGTCTGTGGTGGGGTACCATGTCAAATGCTCTCTGGAAATCTAGAAACATGGAATTTGTTTGTTACCTTCCATCCATAGTTCAAGTATATCATGTGAGGAAATGGAGTTTCACATGAGTGATCTTCCTCAATCCATGCTGATTTGTGGACATAAGCTTCTCAGTCCCAAGAAAATTTATTACAGTCAAACTGAGCATATGGTCAAGAGTTCTACAGCAAACCGATGATAGGGATATTGGTCTATAGGTTTGTGGGCCAATTTTTTGTACCCTTCTTGTACACAAAAGTCACCTGCACATTTTTCCAGTCACTTGGGAATTCACGATAAATGCAAATTAAGTAAGCGACCAACGCCATGAAACACTCTTTGTAAAACCAAATTGAGATTCCATCGGGACCTGGCAACTTATCTGTTTTCAGCTCTGTCAGTTGTTTTGCTATGCCAGGGATGCTTATTACTATGTCATCCATATGGGAGTGTGTTTGATGGACAAATGATGGTTGTTGTTATGGTATTCAGTCCTGATACTGGTTTGATGCAGCTCTCCTTGCTAATCTATCCTGTGCAAGCTCCTTCATCTCCCAGTACCTACTGCAACCTACATCCTTCTGAATCTGCTTAGTGTATTCATCTCTTGGTCTCCCTCTAAGATTTTTACCCTCCACGCTGCCCTCCAATGCTAAATTTGTGATCCCTTGATGCCTCAGGACATGTCCTACCAACCGATCCCTTCTTCTAGTCAAGTTGTGCCACAAACTTCTCTTCTCCCCAATCCTATTCAATACCTCCTCATTAGTTATGTGATATACCCACCTAATCTTCAACATTCTTCTGTAGCACCACATTTCAAAAGCTTCTATTCTCTTCTTGTCCAAACTATTTATTGTCCATGTTTTAATACCTACTCCGAATTTTTCTTTTGTTTCCTTTATTGCTTGCTCAGTATACAGATTGAATAACATCGGGGATAGGCTACAACCCTGTCTCACTCCCTTCCCAACCACTGCTTCCCTTTCATGTCCCTCTACTGTTATAACTGCCATCTGGTTTCTGTACAAACTGTAAATAGCCTTTCGCTTGCTGTATTTTACCCCTGCCACCTTTAGAATTTGAAAGAGAGTATTCCAGTCAACATTGTCAAAAGCTTTCTCTAAGTCTACAAATGCTAGAGATGTAGGTTTGCCTTTCCTTAATCTATTTTCTAAGATAAGTCATAGGGTCAGTATTGCCTCACGTGTTTCAACATTTCTACGGAATCCAAACTGATCTTTTCCGAGGTCGGCTTCTACCAGTTTTTCCATTCGTCTGTAAATAATTCGTGTTAGTATTTTGCAGCTGTGGCTTATTAAACGGATAGTTCTGTAATTTTCACATCTGTCAACACCTGCTTTCTTTGGGATTGGAATTATTATATTCTTCTTGAAGTCTGAGGTTATTTCGCCTGTCTCGTACATCTTGCTCACCAGATGGTAGAGTTTTGTCAGGACTAGCTCTCCCAAGGCCATCAGTAGTTCTAATGGAATGTTGTCTACTCCCGGGGCCTTGTTTCGACTCAGGTATGTTTGCACAATTTTCCTACATGAATGATTTCTTCAATGCGAACTTCAACTCTTTTGCTTTCGTTTCCCTATCTTCAACTCCTACACCAGACTAGTCAATGAACGACTGAATGGAAGCCTTAGACCCAGTTACTGACTTTTTATAGGACTAGAATTTTCTTGGATTCTCAACCAGATCTTTTGCTAAGGTATGATAGTGGTAGTTGTGTGATCTTTTCACAGACACACAAATCCCTACTAACCTTTGCTTGTTGCCATTTGTGTGTTCTCTTTTGGCCCAGAAGGGCAACACCCTTTGATTTCTCAGCATTTTCTGAACTTTGTTTTTAAACCATGGTGGGACATTTCCATCCTTAACCCACTTACTAGACTCATAGTTCTCCAGTTTCTGTCCAAACTTTGCCCATAATTCCCCTACCTCCATTTTACTGGAACTATGTGATGTCAATTCACTGTCTGAGTGGGATGCTAACAACTTCTCATCTGCTCTTTCTAGCAGAAACACACTCACAGCCTTTGTAACTTTTGTAGCCATAGTTGTGATAATGAGATCATGATCACTATCCTCATCTCTATACTGACACTATTGATAAGGTCTGGTCAGTTTGTAGCTAAAAGGTATAAGATATTTCCATTGTACATGGGCAGCCAAATTAGCTGCTCAAGACAGTTATCAGTACATGTGTTCAAAAGTACTTTGCAAGAATGTCTGTCTGTACCCCCTGCAATGAATCCGCAGACATCCCAACCTATACTTGGTAGGTTAAAGTCACTTCCAAATAGTACTGCATGATCTGGATATTTACGCACTACTGACCATGGCGTTTCTTTGAATTATTCTAGAACTGTCACAACAGAATTGAGTAGGTGGTAAAAACATCCAACAATTAACTTGGTTTCACCTGGATCTGTTATTCACAACCAGAAAACTTGACTGTCATGCTTGATTTGACCTCAGTAGAAAAAATATGTCTGTCAACTGCAATGAACACTCCCTATGGCATCTAATCTGTCTTTCCAAGATATATTCCATGACTTGCTAAATATCTCAGAGCACTGTACCTTGGGTTTCAGTGAGATCTCAGTCCCAATAATAAGCTGAGTGTATTGGCTGGTGGGTGTTCATCACAGTACCTCAAACTACCACCTACCCTAAGAAAACATCCATGTGCACTCCATAAGTACTCTGCTACCTGAGTACCTGCTCATTTGTGTAGAACAGACCTGATCTATCAAGGGGAGTCCTACAAATCCCCACTTGATAATGCAGGTCCAAAAATCTGCAGCCAAGACTATCAAAGAGTTGACAAAGCCTTCGGCTGAGATCCTCCACTCAGCTCTAAACCAAAGGAGCCTGATGAACCCTGGGAACAATGTTGCAGATTGTGAGCTCTGCTTGGACACTGCATGTGAGGCCAGCAGTCTTCTCCATCTCTGCTTGCCACTTGTATGAACCGAGGACAGCCTCAGAGCCAATGCATTGATGCTGACATGAGTCACAACTTGCAGATGACTGCACCCGGCATGCTCAATAGCTGCAGGCCAGGCCTCCTCTACATCTTGGATGAGGCCCCTCAGCAGAGATACTAAGTGCACATTGGATTTCTTTCCAGCTCTGAATGTTGTCTTCCTGTGGGGCTCCATAATGCGCCTTATGTTGGAGCTCCCAATACCTAACAAAATTATGCCCATGTGAGCCTGTTTGGACTCTGCTGAAGGAATAGCCACCTGTTGACTCAAAGGGCAAAAAGACGAGGTCAGATGGCCAGCCTCCACATTGCTCTCTGCTTCATGCGACGTGAACACATTACCACCCACTACTCACTCTGCTGTGAGTGAGTGCAGATGCATCATGACAGGTACACTAGGAATTGCATTGGCAGCAGAGCCCATGGGCAAAACAAACACCACCTATGGTGTCCCATTTGATGCAGCAGTTCTCTGTCACCACTACACCCTGAGGCAGCAGCCTGAAGGTGGCTGACTGTAGCCAAAAGCTTCTTCAACTGTTCGTGAATTTTGGCTAGCTCCTCCCTCCTAACTTAAGAAGTAAACTACAAGAACAGACAGAAACCTATACATGCAACGGGTGCCTTAATGAGCTGTGCAGCTGACTGTTCAGAAGAAATGAAGACTGTACTACAGACTTCTTGAATTTACACTTCCAGTTGAAAATGCGAGATTAAACATATTAAAAAGAAAAGCACACATGAAATTTAAGAAATATGCAACTATTAAAACACAAGAGAAGCTAAATATGTAACTTGGCACTCTGGAGAAATGAGTGGGGTCAGGAGAGGTCCTGCTCCACAGTTTTCTGGGTTATGTCTAGTACAGATGTGTTTGTCCTCTTTATCAATATACTTGTATTATCAGTAAACAATGGAAGTTTTGAAGAGCCCTCCAGTGTCCCTGGTAATCATCTATTTTGGTTGACAACAGGAGTGGGCCAAGCACTGAACCTTGCAGGAACCCATATTTAATATTTTCACACTCTGAATTTAATTTGATTTGTTAATGTGACCTTCATTTTTCTGTTGTCAAGGTATGATTCAATGAAAGTAAGGGAGGATATCTGTAGTACTGTAATATTCTAATTTCTCTATTAAAATTTTATGTACTACTTGATCAAAGGCTTTAGCAACTTCAGAAAATGACACCAGGATAATTTTTCTTGTTTATTTCTACCATAACTGAGTTTGTGAGGTCATACAATGCTTTCTTTGTAGAGAATCCTTTATGGAACCCAAGCTGAGCAGGCATAGAAAGGGGTTGTCAATGAAATGATACAGTTTTCTATCATAAGGTACCCTCTCAAAACATTTATGAGAACAGTTCAAACAGGGAGATATTTCTATTATTTGAGGTCACTTATCTATGTCTATTTTTATAAGTAGGTGTTACAATTCCATAGTTATGTACTTCAGGAAATACATCTTGACCCATCATGTGATTGCAAAAGCAACTCGAGAGAGGTGCTATCAAACTATAAAAAGTTCTCAGTAGTTTGGATTAACTACAATCATAACCAAAACAACTCTCTTTCAGTGCTCAATGTTTTTCATATTCTCCCTAGCACTTGAGTTGGCAAAAGTGAGGTCTGCTGATGGAGTATGTATGGCATGTCGAAGTAAATCTAATAGACCTGCTTTCAGTGGTCCAGTTTTTCTCCCTGTGTTTTCAGCTACTGTTACAATGAATCTGTGGTTGCCCTGTACTGAGTGTTAATGCTTATTTCTTTCTTTCTAGAAGCAGTTATTGATTTACAAGAACTTTATCAGACAATTATTGTCTGATTATCACCTTGAAAGCTGAAAACACATTCTTTAAATAAATTAATACTGTACAACTACTACAGTTTGTGTTTCTCATCAATATATATTAAGTTTTTGACAAAGTAGTGATGGAAGAATCTATTAAAATATGGAAGAATTTACTAAGTTTAGTGGTTAATAGTTTGAATCTAACATCATCTGTTTTGTAACTATTGTCATCAGGATGCTGAACATCATTTGCTCTATCATGGGTGTTAGTTTCAAGCCCAATAATGCTCCAGGTTGTCTCTGCATTGTTCTTGGAAATTTAATTTTTTGTTCATAGTTCATACTTTTTGTTTCTTATTATTACAGAATGAAGAAAATTTTAATATTGCTTCTAGTGCACATTTAAGTATTGGTTATAACTCATCCAATAAATAAAGCTCTCCCTTTCTAGCACAGCCTTAGTTGATCTCAGATGGCTTTCACTGTAATTTTCCCTGAACCATTGTGAATGAAAACTGGATTCATAGTGCTGTCAGAACATTTTAAGGAAATAATTAAATTTGTCATCGACTGTGTGTTCTTGGTAAACTTCATCCCATTTTTCATTCTGTGAGCACACTCTGAATATTGTGACTTACTGAGCATTTATAATTCTGTGACAGTGTATGTTTCCCTTTCTAGGTAAAACTGATAAAGTTGGACATTTTATTGTTGCTATTTGACTGCCATAATAAGATAAACTAGTTATTATGGGGTTCTCATATATTTTGAGGGAAACAGTTGCATTTAAAAATAAATTATCAGTCACAGCTCGCATAAGGCATCCTACTTTTGTTGTATATGTTACTGCGGGGGAAAACTCCAAGCTGGACATCAGTAACTCTCCATCAGAACAATACAAATTGCAATTAATAGTGAAATCACCATCTCCCAGTTTTTTTACAATGTCTTATTAATACCATCTACATTGACAGGAAACAAAATCACAACACCAAGAAGGAATTGGGTGACATAAACAAAAGTTGGTAGGCATGTTTCTACACCTGAAAGATCATGTCTATTCCAATTTCGTGCCAATAGTATAAGAGTGGCACTAGTAGCACCATTTTAAGGATGCAAATAGGTTTGTTTTAACACATGCTATAACAGTAATGAGCATTAGTTACCTATGAGACTGGACATTGTGAGTTGATGTTTGTGAAGAATGACTTTAAGATGACAAAGAAGCCATTATCAACACCACACTGAATTAAAATCAGGTCACGTAATAGGGCTATGAGAAGCTGGATGTTCCTTCTGTGGAGAAAGACTTGGCACAAATGTAGCCATTGTACATGATTGTTGGCAGTGGTGATCACAAGGATGTACGGTCACAAGAAGACTGGGCTCTGGATGGCCACGTGGCACTACTGAGTGGGAAGATTTGGTGTATGGCCCTGGCTTATCATACTGCATCTGTAACAGCAACCTGAGCAGTAGTTGGTACCACAATGACACAGCAAACTGTTACAAATTGGTTACTTGAAGGACAGCTCCAAGCCAGATGCCTGGTAGCTAGTGTTCCACTGACCCCAAACCACCACCATTGGTAACTTCAGTGGTATCAAGTGGGAGTTCATTGACAGGCAGGGTGTACATCTGTTGTGTTTCCTGATGAAAGCTGATTCTACCTTGGTGCCAGTGAGGCCATGTGTTGGTTAGAAGGAGGCCAGTTTAGGGCCTGCAACTACTGCCTGCACGCTAAACACACTGGACCTACACCTGGAGTTATGGTCTGGGGTGCAATTTCATGACAGCAGGAGCACTCTCATGATTATCTCATGCTTTTTGACTGCAAATCTGTATGTCAGTCTGGTGATTTGACCTGTTGAGCTGCCATTCATGGACACCATTCCAGGGGACGTTTTCCAACAGGTTAACAGTTCTAATGGTAACAATGGTACCAACATTTCACATTTTCAGTGGCCTATCTCACACTTACATTAACCTGTCATCTTGCAATGTTAATCACTTAAATATGTTACCTAGTCAAAGGTAGTCCTGAAATTTCATTACTTTAGATTAATTATTTTTTGGTGCTGCGGGTTATTTATTTACTCATAATCTGTGTTAGGAGTCTGTACATAGTTAGAATTGCCTCTTGTTTGTCTCCAAGTCTATTACTGAGGAATAGCACTCAAAGAATCATTCAGTGCAGCTCTTATTTAGATCTAGAATCTGGGACTTTATTCCAGTTGTGCTACTCAACATTTCCTTGTATTACATGTACGGTAATGTATTACTGCAACTGTATATCTAGGTGTATCTGTTCAATTTATGTGACGTATAATTGAAGTTCTTTACTGTGCAACATATAATTATGTTGTAATAACTTTTGATGTTTCTAGTTCCTGTAGCATCATGACAAACTCTTACTTTTTTATTTAATAGTTTTTGGAAATTTTGTTAAAAAAAACACTGAATGGGGATTTGATTTTTAATTTTTACCCTTTTGTGCTGTCCTAGCTGCAATATTTTGTTTTTCCATTAACTGTTGTAACTGTCTATAGTGATTTGGCAAAACTATCTTCTGGAAACATTCTACCAAACAAGTGATTCATATTCAGTTACTGTCACAAACTGTAGCTACCATCATCCTCACTACAGCCTTTCCTTTTTAACTTTCCCCAATACATCCCTCTCTTCTCTCTGAGAAAGGACCAGATGAGGTGGTGCAGTGGTTATCACACTGGACTCCCATTCAGGAGGACAACAGTTGAAACCCCTTTCCGGCTGCCCGGATTTTAGTTTTCAGAGATTTCCCTAAATTGCTTCAGGCAAATGCTGGGGTGGTTCCTTTGAAAGGGCATGGCCATTTTCCTTCGTCATCCTTGTCACAATCCAAGCTTGTTCTCCGTCTCTAATGACCTCGATGTTGATGGAATGTTAAACCCAATTTTCCTTCCTTCCTTCTCTGAGCAAGGATAATGTAATCACTTTCACTTTTATGCCTATTGACAGTAGTAATCACACCACCTCCTGAAGATAAGTACTGAAGAGCAATCCTGTCTCATATTTATTAGATTTCTTGGTAGAATTTTCCTTTTATACAATATTCCAATCTTTGTCTCCCCTTCAATTGTTTCCTTTTATGGCTCCCTCAACAGCAATGGAAGCTCTGATGTCTTCACACATGTTCTGCCATCCTGTCTCTTCTTTCCTCACTGATTCTGCACCGAACCTCCTCATTTCTTATCTTACCAGTCAACACAATATTCACAATCCTTCTGTACCACCACACTCAAACCTTTTGGTCCATTTACATATAAAGCTGAGCTCTAGATGTATATATTAAGAAATTTCTTTCTCACGTTATGGCCTACATTTGAAACTAATTGATTTCTTTTGGTGACGAGTGTTCTGTCTACTGTGCTAGTCTTCTTTTGATCACCTGGCTTTGTCTGCAATGCATTATTTTGCTTCCAAGGTAGCAGAATTCATTAATTTCATCTACCACATGGTCCCAAATATTGATGTTTATCATTAACCTCATTTCTGCTGCTCCTCAATACTTTTGTCTTTCTTTGGCTTATTTGCAACCTCTATCCTATGTTCAGTAGACTGTTCATTCCATTAAGTAGGTCCAGTACTTCTTCCCATTTTCACATAGGATAAGGTCATTGCTGATATCTGTTCACTCTGAACTTTATCCCACTTCTGGGACTTTCCTTTATTTCTGTCAATGCTTCTTATATGTACCAGTTGAATACTGGAGGAGAAATACAGCATTCTTGCCTTATTCCCTTTTATAATCTGAACATTTGCAGCTTTATTGTTTCCTCTTGGTTCCTGTACAAAGTGTACATTACTCATCTTTCCTTAAAGTATGTACCTTTTTTTTGTACAGATTTCAAATATCTTGCACCACTTTAACTCATTACATGCTTTTTTTTTCTAGGCCAACAAACCCTTTTAAACCGGGCGCTAATGACCATAGCAGTTTTGTGCCCTAAAACCACAAAAAAACAAACCCTTTTAAAGTGTCTCAGTTTTTCTTTAGTTTTGCTTCCAGTATCAAACATAACATCATAACTACCTCCTGGCATTGCTTTAATTTTTTAAATGATGCTGTTGTGGTACTCCAAAGTTTACACTTTCTAACCAATGTGTGTCAAAGCCTTCATTTGTTTGCTTCCAGTATGTCTACTGATATTAGTTATTGCTAACTGAGGACCCCTCCAGCTTTGCATGTTTAGCACTAAGTATCTAAAACTGGATGACTGGTCTGACATAGAAGCAAGTTTGTTTATGGGCCACTGAGTAGAGATAAGTGAATATCATCACTTATATATGACTGAAATGATTTAAACAGTGCGTACCAGGAAACTTTGAAGGAGTCATGAATGTTATCTGTTCCATATTTAATAGGCGTTTGGAGTGATATCTTGTACATGTGTGTGTGTGTGTGTGTGTGTGTGTGTGTGTGTGTGAGAGAGAGAGAGAGAGAGAGAGAGAGAGAGAAACTGGATATGTCTTGTAAATTACAGACATAGCATATCATGTGTCGGAGGCTGTTATGTAAACACTGTTCAGCCTTTTACATCAGCATGACTACAAGTAAGTTATCAGTTAGGATGAATGGGCATAGACAGAAGATATATACCAGCAACACACAATATCCAGTTGCAGAGCATGTTCTACAACATAAAAGCTGTGATCTCAATACCTATTTCACCACATGTGCCACCTTGATTCTTCCCCCAGACACCACTTTCTCAGAACTCCCCAGGTGGGAACTAGCGCTACAACATGTCCTCAGTTCTTGTTATCCACCTGGCCTTAATTTACATTAATTTCTTCCATCTCATCATTTTTTCACAGTAACTATTCCTTCCCTCACTCTTTTTTAGTTTTCTTCCTCTTTCGTTTTCTGACCTGTCTGTTCTTTTCCATCTCCCTCCCACCTCTGTTATGCACAATGCACTTAGCTTTCCAGTCTTATTAGCTTATGCATGATATTTTAGCATTAACCTCTGTCTTGCATATTACCCTGGCTTCTACATTTAAGCTTTCAGGTTTTCAAATCTCGTCTGGTGCAGTCCCCAGCAATCAATTCTTTCCTTCTCATCCAATGCGGTAAGTCTCCCTGTCCTGCAGTTCTGGCCAACTTTTCCAAAATCCATCCCTTTTCATAAGTCCCTGCAGTCCTTTTCCTTTACCCCACTTCCTTCCCCTTCAACCTTTCTGCTCGAGGAAGCAGCCGCTGACTCCTAAAGCTTGCAAAAATGGAATCTTCTTTTATGTGTGTGTTCGCCTGCTGTCACTTAGTGAGTATATCTTTTTATCTCTCCAATTACATTGTACTGTGAAAAACTGATTATTTTTGTTGTTAATAACCATGCATTCTGATTTCCAACAGAACATCATTCAGACAATCGCTGGATATATTTTCATTTAGGACAGGTTTCTATGGGATATAGTGAGATCCTTGTTATGTCTGCCATCAGTTTTCACCAGGAGACTATGCAGGGAGCTTCTATCCAATCACATGCACCTATTTGTTCATGCACAGCACCCTACAGGCAGCCTGTACCTTTTTCAAGGTGATGGATCACTCCATTCCTTCTCTATTCTGTCGGAATGATTTGAGGAACATTCCAGAGACAGAAATTGCTTGTGTTGCTCTTATCAACCCTACTGAACACATATGGGACACCATTTGTTGAGATGTGTGCATCTTTGAACCAGCTCCAATCTGCTTCTATGATCAATGGATGGCAAGTGACTATTCATGGATTCCACTGCCATTGGTGTCAGAATATATGCTACAATGAGTCTCCACTCTCATAAGGCCAACATACTACTATGGAGGTGTCCCCAATTCAATAGGTCATAAGTGCAGAGATGCATTTTTATTGCATAATAAAGATATCACACAATCTTTGTGAATGGTATGCAAATTGTCACAGAAAGAGTTGAGGAAATACAAGAGTGTATACAAAAATGTTGCTGATTAATTTGATACAAAGTTTAAGTTGGAGAAATCTTTACCTAATCCCTCAGAATTGTTGATGATTCAGTTATTCTCAAAATTAAAATTTTCTGGTATATGTTGAGGGCACAACATATTTTTATGGTCATACATAATGGAACAACTTAAGTGGGGTGCATGGGCAATCACAAGAGACTGAACAATGTCCAACAAAGCATGGAAAAATGAGTCACTAAACGCATTTAATAGTTGTACCGTGACATATGCACGGGCCAAAATGGTAAAATCAAAATTTCATTATCATTCTTGAAAGTGACCCAAAACAACTGGAGTTACATCAAGTAATAATAAATTTATACTAACAGAGCAGTCATATATGTCCAATGACTCTGAATTTGGTTCATATAAACTAAAAGAAATAAAGATACTATACTACAAGTAAATGTAATTCACAAATGTACCAATGTTTCTAAAAGGAAATATGGAGATCGGAATACGCTGATGATAGCAATAAAAATTGAAGAAATGTGTGATGAAATAAAAGAAATTATTCAGATAGTGAAGGGTGACGAAAATTTAATAGTCATGGGTGACTGGAATTCGGTAGTAGGAAAAGGGAGAGAAGGAAACGTAGTAGGTGAATATGGATTGGGGCTACGAAATGAAAGAGGAAGCCGCCTGGTAGAATTTTGCACAGAGCACAACTTAATCATAGCTAACACTTAGTTTAAGAATCATGAAAGAAGGTTGTGTACATGGAAGAACCCTGGAGACGCTAAAAGGTATCAGATAGATTATATAATGATAAGACAGAGATTTAGGAACCAGGTTTTAAATTGTAAGATATTTCCAGGGGCAGATGTGGACTCTGACCACAATCTATTGGTTATGACCTGTAGATTAAAACTGAAGAAACTGCAAAAAGGTGGGAATTTAAGAAGATGGGACCTGGATAAACTGAATAAACCAGAGGTTGTACAGAGTTTCAGGGAGAGCATAAGGAAACAATTGACAGGAATGGGGGAAAGAAATACAGTAGAAGAAGAATGGGTAGCTTTGAGGGATGAAGTAGTGAAGGCAGCAGAGGATAAAGTAGGTAAAAAGACGAGGGCTAGTAGAAATCCTTGGGTAACAGAAGAAATATTGAATTTAATTGATTAAAGGAGAAAATATAAAAATGCAGTAAATGAAGCAGGCAAAAAGGAATACAAATGTCTCAAAAATGATATTGACAGGAAGTACAAAATGGCTAAGCAGGGATGGCTAGAGGACAAATGTAAGGATGTAGAGGCTTATCTCACAAGGGGTAAGATAGATACTGCCTACAGGAAAATTAAGGAGACCTTTGGAGATAAGAGAACCACTTGTATGAACATCAAGAGCTCAGATGGAAACCCAGTTCTAAGCAAAGAAGGGAAAGCGGAAAGGTGGAAGGAATATATAGAGGGTCTATACAAGGGCGATGTACTTGAGGACAATATTATGGAAATGGAAGAGGATGTAGATGAAGATGAAATGGGAGATACGATACTGTGTGAAGAGTTTGACAGAGCACTGAAAGACCTGAGTTGTAACAGGGCCCCCGGAGTAGACAACATTCCATTGGAACTACTGATCGCCTTGGATGAGCCAGTCCTGACAAAACTCCACAATCTGGTGAGCAAGATGTATGAAACAGGCGAAATACTCTCAGACTTCAAGAAGAATATAATAATTCCAATCCCAAAGAACGCAGGTGTTGACAGATGTGAAAATTACCGAACAATCAGTTTAATAACTCACAGCTGCAAAATACTAACACAAATTCTTTACAGACGAATGGAAAAACTAGTAGAAGCCGACCTCGGGGAAGATCAGTTTGTATTCCTTAGAAATACTGGAACACATGAGGCAATACTGACCTTACGGCTTATCTTAGAAGAAAGATTAAGGAAAGGCAAACCTACATTTATAGCATTTGTAGACTTAGAGAAAGCTTTTGACAATGTTGACTGGAATACTCTCTTTCAAATTCTAAAGGTGGCAGGGGTAAAATACAGGGAGCAAAAGGCTATTTACAATTTGTACAGAAACCAGATGGCAGTTATAAGAGTTGAGGGATATGAAAGGGAAGCAGTGATCGGGAAGGGAGGGAGACAGGGTTGTAGTCTCTCCCCGATGCTATTCAATCTGTATATTGAGCAAGCAGTGAAGGAAAAAAAAGAAAAATTCGGAGTAGGTATTAAAATCCATGGAGAAGGAATAAAATCTTTGAGGTTCGCCGATGACATTGTAATTCTGTCAGACACAGCAAAGGACTTGGAAGAGCAGTTGAATGGAATGGACAGTGTCTTGAAAGGAGGATATAAGGTGAACATCAACAAAAGCAAAACGAGGATAATGGAATGTAGTCAAATTAAGTTGGGTGATGCTGAAGGAATTAGATTAGGAAATGAGACACTTAAAGTAGTAAAGGAGTTTTGCTATTTGGGTAGCAAAATAACTGATGATGGTCGAAGTAGAGAGGATATAAAATGTAGACTGGCAGTGCCAAGGAAACCGTTTCTGAAGAAGACAAAATTGTTAACATCGAGTATAGATTTAAGTGTCAGGAAGTCGTTTCTGAAAGTATTTGTATGGAGTGTAGCGATGTATGGAAGTGAAACATGGACGATAAATAGTTTGGACAAGAAGAGAATAGAAGCTTTTGAAATGTGGTGCTACAAAAGAATGCTGAAGATTAGATGGATAGATCACATAACTAATGAGGAAGTATTGAATAGGATTGGGGAGAAGAGAAGTTTGTGGCACAACTTGACCAGAAGAAGGGATTGGTTGGTAGGACATGTTCTGAGGCATCAAGGGATCACCAATTTGGTATTGGAGGGCAGCGTGGAGGGTAAAAATCGTAGAGGGAGACCAAGAGATGAATACACTAAGCAGATTCAGAAGGATGTAGGTTGCAGTAGGTACTGGGAGATGAAGAAGCTTGCACAGGATAGAGTAGCATGGAGAGCTGCATCAAAACAGTCTCAGGACTGAAGACCACAACAACAACAACAACAACAGCAATAAAAATAATGTTATTAGGCCTAAAGAAAATTTTTCTAAAAAAAAAAAAAAAAAAAGAAAAGATAAGGCAGTGCACAGAATTATCTTTTGCCTCAGTGCCATTTTCAATTCATATATGTTCTGTCTTGCTTACTGAGTGAGTGAACATTATAAAAGCTGAACAGTCAACACACTTAAACATTTAAAAGTTTTTAAGCCCCTACTATCATTAGAGTTAATAAAATCTGATCTTTTCATTCAAGTATTGTTGTTGTTGCTGTTGTTGTTGTTGTCTTCAGTCCAGCTCTCCATGCTACTCTATCCTGTGCAAGCTTGTTCATCTCCATGTAACTACTGCAACCTACATCCTTCTGAATCTGCTTATTGCATTCATCTCTTAGTCTCCCTCTACGATTTTTACCCTCCAAGCTTCTCTCCAGTACTAAATTGGTGATCCCTTGATGTCTCAGATCCCTTCTTCTAGTCACATTGTATCACAAATTTCTTTTCTCCCCATTTCTATTCAGTACCTCATTAGTTACGTGAACTATCCATCAAATCTTCAGCATTCTTTCATAGCATCACATTTCAAAAGCTTCTGTTCTCTTCTTGTCTGAAATATTTATTGTCCATGTTTCATTTCCGTATATGGCTACACTGCATACAAATACTTTTAGAAAGAACTTCCTGACACTTAAATCTGTACTCGATGCTAAAAAATTTCTCTTCTTCAGAAATACATTCCTTGCCATAGCCAGTCTACATTTTATATCCTCTCTACTTGGACCATCATCAGTTTCTTTTGCTCCCCAAATAGCAAAACTTATCTACTACTTTAAGTGTCTCATTTCCTAATCTAATTCTCCCAGCATCACCTAATTTAATTCAACTACATTCCATTGTCCTCATTTTACTCTTGTTGATGTTCATCTTATATCCTCCTTTCAAGACACTGTGTCCATTCTGTTCAGCTGCTGTTCCAAGTACTTTGCCGTCTAACAAAATTACAGTGTTATCAGCAAACCTCAAAGTTTTTGTTTATTCTCCATGGATTTTAATTCCTACTCCAAATTTTTCTTTTGATTCCTTTACTGCTTGCTCAATATATGGATTGAATAACATCGGGAATAGGCTACAATCCTGTCTCACTCCCTTTCAAGCCCCTCGACTCTAATAACTGCCATCTGGTTTCGGTACAAATTGTAAACAGCGTTTTGTTCCCTGTATTTTACCCTGACTCTTCAGAATGTGAAAGAGAGTATTCCAGTCAACATTGTCAAAAGCTTTACCTAAGTCCACAAATTCTAGAAAAATAGGTTTGCCTTTCCTTAATCTATCTTCTAAGGTAAGTCGTAGGGTCAGTACTGCCTCGCGTGTTCCAACATTTCTAAGGAATCCAAACTGATCTTCCCCCAGGTCAGCTTCCACCAGTTTTTCCATTTGTCTGTAAAGGATTCGTGTTAGTATTTTGCGGCTGTGAGTTATTAAACTGATAGTTTGGTAATTACCACACCTGTCAACATCTGCTTTCTTTGCAATTGGAATTATTATATTCCTCTTGAAATCTGATGGTATTTCGCCTGTCTCATACATCTTGCTCGCCAGATGGTAGAGTTTTGTCAGGGCTGGCTCTCCCGAGGCTATCAGTAGTTCTAATGGAATGTTGTCTAATCCCGGGGCCTTGTTTTGACTTAGGTCTTTAATTGCTCTGTCAAATTATTCATGCAGTATCATACCTCCCATTTCATCTTCATCTACATCCTCTTCCATTTCCATAATATCACCCTCAAATACATTGCCTTGTATAGATCCTCTGTATACTCCATCCACCTTTCTGCTTTCCCTTCTTTGCTTAGGACTGGTTTTCCATCCAAGCTCTTGATATTCATACAGGTGGTTCTCTTTTCTCCAAAGGTCTCTTTAATTTTCCTGTAGGCAATATCTATCTTACCACTAGTGATATATGCATCTACATCCTTGCATTTGTTCTCTAGCCATCCCTGCTTAGCCATTTTGCATTTCCTGTTGATCTCATTTTTTAGACATTTGTATTCCTTTTTGCCTGCTTCATTTACTGCATTTTTATATTTTCTCCTTTCATCAGTTAAAATCAATATCTCTTCTGTTACCCAAAAATTTCTACTAGCCCTTGCCTTTTTATCTACTTCATACTCTGCTGCCTTCACTATTTCATCTCTTAAAGCTACCTATTCTTCTTCTAGTATATTTCTTTCCCCTGTTCTTGTCAATCATTCCCCAATGCTATCTCTGAAACTCTCTACAACCTCTGGTTTTTTCAGTTTCTCCAGGTCCCATCTCCTTAAATTAGCACCATTTTGTAGTTTCTTCAGTTTTAATCTACAGTTCATAATCAATAAATTGTGGTCAGAGTCCACAACTGCTCCTGGAAATATCTTACAATTTAAAAGCTGGTTCCTAAATCTCTGTATTACCATTAAATAATCTATCTGAAACCTTTCAGTGTCTCCAGAACTCTTCCACATATACAGCCTTAAACCAAGTGTTGGCTATGATTAAGTTATGCTCTGTGCAAAATTCTACCAGATGGCTTTCTCTTTCATTCCTTATCCCAGATCCACAATCACCTACTACTTTTCCTTCTCTTTCTTTTCCTACTATCGAATTACAGTCCCATATGACTATTAAATTTTCATCTCCCTTAACTCTGAATAATTTCTTTTATGGCATCATACATTTCCTCAATCTCTTCATCACCTGCAGAGCTAGTTGGCAAATGAACTTGTACTACTATGGTAGGCGTGGGTTTCAAGTCTATCTTGGCTACAATAATGTATTCACTATGCTGTTCACAGTAGCTTAGCCATGTTCCCATTTTTTTTATTTGTTAT
This sequence comes from Schistocerca nitens, assembly GCF_023898315.1. Lineage (NCBI taxonomy): Eukaryota > Metazoa > Arthropoda > Insecta > Orthoptera > Acrididae > Schistocerca > Schistocerca nitens. The sequence continues at coordinate 577,953,094 of NC_064615.1, read as the reverse complement.
TAAACCATCTCCTGCATTACCCCTATTTGATTTTGTATTTATAACCCTGTATTCACCTGACCGGAAGTCTTGTTCCTCCTGCCACAACACTTCCCTAATCTCACTATACCTAACTTTAACCTATCCATTTCCCTTTTTAAATTTTCTAACCTACCTGCCTGATTAAGGGATCTGACATTTCACACTCCATCCATAGAACACCAGTTTTCTTTCTCCTGATAACGATGTCCTCCTGAGTAGTTCCTGTGCGGAGATCAGAATGGGGGACTGTTTTACCTCCAGAATATATTACTCAAGAGAGTACCATCATTATTTAACCAAACGGTAAAGCTGCATGCCCTCGGGAAAAATTATGGCTGTAGATTCCCCTTGCTTTCAGCTGTTTGCAGTACCAGCAAAGCAAGGCATTCAAGTATTATTTTACTGAAAAAGAGTTTGACATTGTTTGAATCACTATCTTAACTTATGGCTCCTTCTCCAATTTGTACAACATAAAGTGTTTTAAATTTTAGCAAGTAAAATAACTGTACATACCTTCATTGGGAGCTGGTGTCAGTGTCTGTTGGACTAATGGAAGACCAGTGAGAAACTCAGGTCCACCTTTCTGCTTCCCTTTGTGTTCAAAACTGTACAGGTAAGTAGGAAATTTATCTGACCACAGTTGTGAAGTCTCAAAAGCTGGGAGACTAAATAGTGCATCCCCAGTTGCCTACAACATAATGTAATATACATAACATAAGAAACTCTGTGCATTAATCCAGTGTGTTATGTTTTAAATAAAAGGAGGTAACCTTCAAATTGACATACCACAGAATGTGAAAACTGTGTAACAGGTGATGTAAATACAAAATACATAGGACACTATTTTTTTATATTCAAAGGATAATTCTGATACCAGCATTCTTTGATCATTCAGCCAGTAGAAAACTGTCTGCAGAGGGCAGAGGTCGTTCTTTGACTCTCAATTTGACCTGTTGTATTCTTTCATTGCAATGGATTCTTGTATAGTGATTACCAATACATTATGATAACAAGAAACTTGCTTACTACCTTCAGATTCTCTGTTACATTGTAACATCAGAATATCAGCATTTTGAAAAAATGGAATGGTCCTACAGTTTATACCTGTAATGATAGTATACTCATCCTTCCCAATTCTTTGTCTGTATAGTTTGCTTCAGTGTCTAATACATCATAATTATCTTTTAACATAGCTTTTTACCTTTTTTCTCCTTTTTCATCTTCAGTTACCTTTTCACCTCTTTTAATATCCTTTATGAACATCTGTTCTCTTCTGTGATTGCCCCTTACTGAGCCACCACCTTTAGTTTATTTCCTTGTCACTGTAATTGTTAGCACCATTCGATCTGTTTCCTTCCTCGACTTCCATTTCTTTCAGTGTCCAATGGATTTCATGTACTGGTTAATTCAACTTCCATTATTTTTGTTTTCTTGTTTCACTCTTTCTATGGTAATGGACTGTTTAGCAAACCAGTCAGTGACTTTCAATCTTAAAGCAGTTTATTAACATCTTTGAAATTTTAATGACCATCATCTCAAGAGTTTTCATGTACAGTTTTTTCATTCATTCTACATTTTTTTCTGCTCCTGTAGATTGCGTCAGTGGAGCAATTAACTGTCTAGCTAACCAGTCAATAGATTTTATTATTACAACAGATAATTAACTGTCAAGATTTATTATTATTCCCTTGCATAATTCCTGCATCTGCTTGACATGTAAAAATTGTCAACTATGGTATAAGATGCAAACTTATTTAAACATTCTTCACACAGAAATTAATAAGTAGTATGAATTTGAAATACTACACTCTATGAATACATTTTTAATCGTTTAGACTTCAGTGATTATTTTGACAAATTTTTCAAAGAATACACCTTCAATCCATTATTATCATGTGGTGATGATACGAAAAATTTCAGCAATGGAGATTAGATTAGATTAGATTTGTTTTTCGTTCCATAGATCCGTGCTGAGGAGATCCTCGTGAATGTGGAACATGTCAATATTTATTTATTTTTTATTTTTTTAAGCTGAAATAACAATACTAATAGTATGAATATATACAATACATCATTTGTTTCTACTAAAAAATTCGTCAGTGGAGTAGAAGGAGTTGGCCACTAGTAACTCTTTCAGGCTCCTTTTAAACTGATCTTTATTTGTAACAAAATTTTTTATGTTTTCTGGCAAATTATTGAAGATGAGTATTCCTGAGTAGTGGACCCCTTTTTGAACTAAAGTAAGTGCTTTTAAGTCCTTGTGCAGATCATTTTTGTTCCTGGTATTGTATGTGTGAACTGAGCTGTTTGTTGGAAAAAGAGATATATTATTTAGGACAAATTTCATTAAGGAGTAAATATACTGAGAGACAGTAGTTAGTATACCCAGTTCTTTGAAGAGGTTTCTACGGGACGTCTGTGAATTTACTCCACAAATAATACATATTACATGCTTTTGGACTCTGAAAACATTTGTTTCACTTGAAGAGTTACCCCAAAATATTATACTATATGACATTATGGAATGAAAGTAGACAAAGTATGCAAGCTTTTTCATTTTTATGTTGCCTATGTCAGCCAACACTCGAATTGCAAATACAGATTTGTTAAGGCATTTCTGCAGTTCTGTGGTGTGCTGCTCCCAAATGAATTTATCATCAAGTTGCAATCCCAGGAATTTAAGACTGTCAACCTCTTCTATCTGCTCTTCTTCATACTTCACGCTTATGCTGGGTGGAAACATCTTACAGGTTCTGAATAGCATATAGTGAGTCTTTTCGAAGCTTAATGTTAGTGAGTTGGCTTTAATCCATTTATTAATATTCATGAAAATATCATTAGCAGATCTTTCTAGAACTACACCCGACATACTATTTATTGCAATACTTGTGTCATCTGCAAACAAAACAAACTCTGCTTCTGGCAGTGTAACTGATGAGAGATCATTAATTGCAATACTTGTGTCATCTGCAAACAAAACAAACTCTGCTTCTGGCAGTGTAACTGATGAGAGATCATTAATGTACACAAGAAAAAGCAATGGCCCTAAGATGGATCCTTGTGGGACACCATATGTAATTTCTTCCCATTCTGATGATGACTGATGACTTAATTCACTAGTCCCTTGCACTGACACCCTTTGTTTCCTGTTAGCGAGGTATAACTTGAACCATTTTTCAGTACTGCCCGTGACACCATAGAATTCTAATTTATTTAAAAGGATGTTTTGGTTCACACGATCAAATGCCTTTGACAAATCACAGAAAATATCTGCTGCTTGTAATTTGTTATTTAATGAATTAAGTACGTTTTCACTGTAGGTGGAAATAGCCTTCTCGATATCAGAACCCTTCACAAATCCAAACTGTGTTCTTGATAATATGTTATTTGTGGTCAGATGGTTGAGAAGCTGCCTGTACATTATTTTTTTCTAAAATTTTTGAGAATGCTGGCAAAAGTGAAATCGGTCTGTAGTTTGATGGTATCTCTTTATCCCCTTTCCTGAATAGAGGCTTAACATCTACATATTTTAGCCAGTCAGGAAATGTTCCAGTTATAATTGACTGGTTACACAAGTAACTTAGAATTGTACTAAACTCACTAGAACATGCCTTAATTAACTTTGTTGATATTCCATCATAACCACTAGAATGCTTTGTTTTTAAAGATTTTATTATGGAAGTTATTTCTTTTGGTGAAGTGAGTGACATATTCATGTACCTGAAGCTATTTGTAAAGGCTAGTTTCATTGTCAGATATTCAAGGGCATTATTTACTGATCCTGACAATCCCATTCTATCAGTAACGGATATGTGCATACAGTGTGCATATGGCATACTTAGATGCAGCTGAATGTTCTCCACACACCGTGAATCCAAGTCAGAGGAAAACCTTCATGAATGAAGAACAAGTCAGATTATACAAAAAGAAAGGCTTTCTGATACACTGTACATGCCACATCAAGTAACTACTAACATTACTATCACATCCTGATGACCTCAGAATATCTGCTTATGTCTAATAAGAATGCCTTATTCTAAAACATTAAGACCCCCCCACCCGAAATATAGCCCTGGTTCTCATACTCAAAATATCTCAATGAAAATAATCAGTTATTGATAATATAATGTAAATGAACAGATAAAAAAGAAATCTACTCACCAAGTGGCAGCAGGGGAAAACACACACACACACACACACACACACACACACACACACACATTGAACTTTCAAAAGGTTTCGGAGCCAGTGGCTCCTTCTTCTGGTGGAAGAGTTGAAGGTGAAGGAAGAGGGGTGAAGGGAAATGACTGTTGAGGTTTAGGGAAAGGGATACAGTTGGGAAAAGTCACTCAGCAGTGTCGGGGGAGACTTACCAGATGGGATGAGAAAGAAAGACTGATTATTCAATCAATCAGTCTTTCCTTTTCATCCCGTCTGGTAAGTCTCCCCTGATCCAGGGTTCTGGGGGACTTTTCTAAACTGTATCCCTTTCCCTAAACCTTTCTAGTCCTTCTCCTTCACCTCTCTTCCTTCCCCTTCAACTCTTCCACCAGAAGGAGGAGCCACTGGCTGTGAAAGCTTGTGAAAGTTAACCTTTTGTGTGTGTGTGTGTGTGTGTGTGTGTGTGTGTGTGCGTGCCCCTGCTGCTGCTTGGTGAGTGGATTTTTTTTTTTTATCTGTCCATTTATGTTATATTATAAAAATATCTTAAGGCAGTTTATATTCTAGCATGAGCAGCTATGTAAAAAGTGAAAGAAACTTTGCTTGTTTAGCTATGTGGTCTTATTATGTTGTGTTCTTTCACAAGAGTGAAACAGGCTCATGTGCCTCAACATTTTAGATGTTCAATTAAGTTACACAAAGGACTGTTATGTCAGTGCTTTAAAATTGTTTAAATGTTTTATTGCAAAATGATTACTGTCCCTCATCTTAGTCATTTACAATTAATAGATCTTGGTGGTAGTTAGCTCTTTTCTGATCCACTATTGAAGGCTAGCATGAGAAGAACTGTTCACCATAGTAGACACTATTCTGAAGAGGCTGAAACTTAACTTCTTACTTATTCAGATCACATTATTGCAATTAAACCAGAAAATTAAAGAAACTGACACACAAATCTAGCATCCAAATTCCATCACTACAAGAAATGAGGTGTAAAGACAAGTGCCAGTTTCTTTCACAAATTAGAGAGTTTACAGGGGCAAGTCAGGAATCTTGGAGCTTAATGGACCACTGCAATTTCTAATCAAAACCAATAGTATAAATGCCCCCCCCCCTCCCCAATGAACCATAGACCTTGCCGTTGGTGGGGAGGCTCGCGTGCCTCAGCGATACAGCTAGCCGTGCAGTATGTGCAACCACAACGGCGAAGGGGGGGGGGGGGGGTATCTGTTGAGAGGCCAGACAAACGTATGGTTGCTGAAGAGGGGTAGCAGCCTTTTCAATAGTTGCAGGGGCAACAGTCTGGATGATTGACTGATCTGGCCTTGTAACAATAACCAAAATGGCCTTGCTGTGCTGGTACTGTGAACGGCTGAAAGCAAGGGAAACTACGGCCATAATTTTTCCCGAGGGCATGCAGCTTTACTGTATGGATAAATGATGATGGCGTCCTCTTGGGTAAAATATTCCGGAGGTAAAATAGTCCCCCATTCGGATCTCTGGGCAGGGACTACTCAAGAGGACATCCTTATCAGGAGAAAGAAAACTGGCATTCTATGGATCCGAGTGTGGAATGTCAGATCCCTTAATCGGGCAGGTAGATTAGAAATTTTAAAAGGGAAATGGATAGGTTAGAGTTAGATATAGTGGGTATTAGCGAAGTTCGGTGGCAGGAGGAACAAGACTTTTGGTCAGGTGAATACAGGGTTATAAATACAAAATCAAATAGGGGTAATGCAGGAGTAGGTTTAATAATGAATAAAAAAATAGGAGTTCGGGTAAGCTACTACAAACAATGTAGTGAGCGCATTATTGTGGCCAAGATAGACATGAAGCCCATGCCTACCACAGTACTACTAGTCTATATGACAACTAGCTCTGCAGATGACGAAGAAATTGAAGAAATGTATGATGAGATAAAGGAAATTATTCAGATAGTGAAGGGAGACGAAAATTTAATAGTCATGGGTGACTGGAATTCGATAATAGGAAAAGGAAGAGAAGGAACCATAGTAGGAGGAATATGGATTGGGGGTAAGAAATGAAAGAGGAAGCCACCTGGTAGAATTTTGCACAGAGCACAACTTAATCATAGCTAACACTTGGTTCAAGAATCATAAAAGGAGGTTGTATACATGGAAGAACCCTGGAGATACTAAAAGGTATCAGATAGATTATATAATGATAAAACAGAGATTTAGGAACCAGGTTTTAAATTGTAAGATATTTCCAGGGGCAGACGTGGACTCTGACCACAATCTATTGGTTATGAACTGTAGATTAAAACTGAAGAAACTGCAAAAAGGTGGGAATTTAAGAAGATAGGACCTGGATAAACTGAAAAAACCAGAGGTTGTACAGAGTTTCAGGGAGAGCATAAGGGAACAATTGGCAAGAATGGGGGAAAGAAATACAGTAGAAGAAGAATGGGTAGCTTTGAGGGATAAAGTAGTGAAGGCACCAGAGGATAAAGTAGGTAAAAAGAGGAGGGCTAGTAGAAATCCTTGGGTAACAGAAGAAATACTGAATTTAATTGATGAAAGGAGAAAATATAAAAACGCAGTTAATGAAGCAGGCCAAAAAGGAATACAAACGTCTCAAAAATGAGATTGATGGGAATTGCAAAATGGCTAAGCAGGGATAGCTAGAGGACAAATGTAATGATGTAAAGGCATATCTCACTAGGGGTAAGATAGATACTGCCTACAGGAAAATTAAAGAGACCTTTGGAGAAAAGAGAACCACTTGTAAGAATATCAAGAACTCAGATGGAAACCCAGTTCTAAGCAAAGAAGGGAAAGCAGAAGGGTGGAAGGAGTATATAGAGGGACTATACAAGGGCGATGTACTTGAGGGCAATGTTATAGAAAGGGAAGAGGATGTAGATGAAGATGAAATGGGAGATACAATACTGCGTGAAGAGTTTGACAGAGCACTGAAAGACCTAAGTTGAAACAAAGCCCTGGGAGTAGACAACATTCCATTAGAACTACTGGTAGCCTCGGGAGAGCCAGCCCTGACAAAACTCTGCCATCTGGTGAGAAAGATGTGTGAGACAGGCGAAATACCCTCAGACTTCAAGAAGAATATAATAATTCCAATCGCAAAGAAAGTAGGTGTTGGCAGATGTGAAAATTACCGAACTATCAGTTTAATAAGTCACAGCTGCAAAATACTAGCAAGAATTCTTTACAGATGAATGGAAAAACTGGTAGAAGCTGACCTCAGGGAAGATCAGTTTGGATTCCGGTGGAAATATGGGAACACGTGAGGCAATACTGACCCTACGACTTATCTTAGAAGCTAGATTAAGAAAAGGCAAACCTACATTTCTAGCATTTGTAGTCTTGGAGAAAGCTTTTGACAATGTTGATTGGTATAGTCTCTTTCAAATTCTGAATGTGGCAGGGGTAAAATACAAGGAGCGAAAGGCTATTTACAATTTGTACAGAAAGCAGATGGCAGTTATAAGAGTCGAGGGACATGAAAGGGAAGCTGTGGTTGGGAAGAGAGTGAGACAGGGTTGTGACCTCTCCCCGATGTTATTCAATCTGTATATTGAGCAAGCAGTAAAGAAACAAAAGAAAAATTTGGAGTAGGTATTAAAATCCATGGAGAAGAAATAAAAACCTTAAGGTTCGCCAATGATATTGTGGTTCTGTCAGAGACAGCAAAGGACTTGGAAGAGCAGTTGAACGGAATGGACAGTGTCTTGAAAGGAGGATATAAGATGAATGTCAACAAAAGCAAAATGAGGGTAATGGAATGTATTCGAATTAAGTCGGGTGATGCTGAGGGAATTAGATTAGGAAATGAGACACTTAAAGTAGTAAAGGAGTTTTGCTATTTGGGGAGCAAAATAACTGATGATGGTCAAAGTAGAGAGGATATAAAATGTAGACTGGCAATGGCAAGGAAAGCGTTTCTGAAGAAGAGAGATTTGTTAACATTGAGTATAGATTTAAGTGTCAGGAAGTCGTTTCTGAAAGTATTTGTATGGAGTGTAGCGATGTATGGAAGTGAAACATGGACGATATATAGTTTGGACAAGAAGAGAATAGAAGCTTTTGAAATGTGGTGCTACAGAAGAATGCTGAAGATTAGATGGATAGATCACATAACTAATGAGGAGGTATTGAACAGGGTTGGGGAGAAGAGGAGTTTGTGGCACAACTTGCCTAGAAAAAGGGATCGGTTGGTAGGACATGTTCTGAGGCATCAAGGGATCACCAATTTAGTATTGGAGGGCAGCGTGGAGGGTAAAAATCGTAGAGGGAGACCAAGAGATGAATACACTAAGCAGATTCAGAAGGATGTAGGTTGCAGTAGGTACTGGGAGATGAAGAAGCTTGCACAGGATAGAGTAGCATGGAGAGCTGCACCAAACCAGTCTCAGGACTGAAGACCACAACTACAACAACAACAACAACAATATAAATTCAATATTGAACTTAACTTCACCTTCTTAAAGAATTCCATTCCTATCAGTCAAACCAGTGAAGAAAGCTTAATCAACACCCATGCACCAACTAACAACTACAATAAATAGAGCCACATAAGTGGAGGAATTCTGTGAATTACTGGATGAAATTACAGCCACTATTCCCCATCATTATATTAAAATTTTAATCGGAAACATCAACACACAAATTAGCCAGGAAAATAAATACAGGACAACTGCAGGTTTGGAACCTGCTCACCAAACGACTAGTTGGAAATGGAGACAGGATAATCAACTTTGTGAAGCCTTTGAACTGAAACTGATGTGAACACATTTTCTGGCATCCTAACAGGAAATAAACTTAGAAATCTCTAAATCATAATCCTAGAAAATTTCAGAAAGATCATACAACCATCTCAAAGAGAGATTAAAAAGAAATTTTGAATGTAAAAGTAAACAAAAGGAGTAATGGCTTCTACTCACCATCTGTCATTAAAAATAAAGTTAAATTCCAGCCAAACAGAACCAGAATGAGACTATGAAGAAATCCACGAAATGATCCTGAATTTTTTTAAACAAAATTCGAACATCTTCCATGCAAATATCCTCAGCCAAGAATCTTCCAGCTGGTCACAACTTAAAGAAACTCTTCCCAAAGTATCCCCCCCCCCCCCCCAAAAGAAATGTAAACATGGGTAGTGAATCTTCCAACTGGTCACAACTTAAAGATACTCTTCCCAAAGTATTCCACCCCCCTCCCCCCCAAAGAAATTTAAACATCGGTAGTGGAACCATATTTGTGACAAGGTAATAGAGCAAAGAATAAAAGTCTGAAAAGACTGGAAGTCCCATAAAACCACCCAAAAGTGGCACGAATTCACCACAGTCAAGAAACAGATTTCCAGTATCACAAAATCTGTAAAATGTCTTGTGATAAAACCAGACTAGCAGGAACAGAACAAAAGTTTCAGAAAAAAAAACACAAAAGGTTTCTACAGCACTTTTAGAAAAAAAAGTCAATATATCAGGCACCCAGTCTCTTGTTTTAGTGACCAGATGGGACTTAGAAAATAAATAATATAGATAATTGTAAACTCAAAGCAAACTACTGCAAATACCTATTAAATTGTAATCTCCCACAGTCAAATTCATATCTGAAAAAACTGAGCCAAACACAGAATCAGAAGTGTCAATGACAGAAGCTGACAAAGCAATATGTGAACTTAAAAAGAATAATGCTCCAGGGAAGGATGGGATAGAAGCATAAATTTGGCAAACACATATTGAAAACATCACCCAGAAAATTCATGAAGCTCTTACAGGTATTTGGATGGAGGAAATAATCCCTAAAGATCCCTAAGGGCACACTGCCGTAATCCACTCATTACACAAGAAAGGGGACAAAAATGATATAAATAACTACAGAGGGATTTCACTGCTGCCAGTTACTTACAAAAGTCTTTCAAAAATCATACTTAAAAAGCTTGAAAAATAAACAAATTATTTAATTGACAAATATCAAAGTTTTAGGAAAGGTAGATCCTGTGTGGAACAAATTCTCAATCTCAAGACAGTCTTACAAATCCACAAGGCAGATGAATTGTGTTCATCTTTGTAGACTTCAAAATCACATATGATTCAATGGACAGATGAACACTGCTTAATATATTACAGGAGTTTAAAATGGATAGAAAGACAAGACAGTTGATTAAACAAACATTAACAGTCAACAGTTCAAAAGTTAAATTCCAAGACGATACAAAAACAAGGGTCTGACAGGGAGATGGACTGTCTCACTTATCACTCACTCTTGTATCATAAAGTTAGTAGGAAGTGGGAAAAAGAAGTAGAAGGAATAACCATTGGCAGACTGTGTGAAACTAAAATTCATTTACAATATTCAGCTTATACAGACATTGTATCATCTTTTCAAGTGACAGAGAAGGGGCAGTTAATTTCCTTGAGAAACTCTATGAACTGACAGCTGAAAGTGAACTGAAAACTTGTGAAAGAAACAATACATGGCAGGTTCTCCTTAGTACCCAGAACAATTCATGTTCACATAGTTTGGTGAAATATCTCAAGTATCCAAATTTAAAAACATAACAAAAATCATCCAATCCTCTGGATTAAATCATGAAGCAAACAAAGAAATAATCATTAAATTACAAAAAGCTTGTAGACTCAAAGCTTATAGAACTACATGGAGTAGGTCAATAAGAAATGAATACCTTGTAATGCAAAATTAAAACATTGCATCATAGCAGTCCACCCTGAATTATTATAGGCACCAGAGATTGTAATCATTGGAGGTAGATCATCAACATAGACACAGAAAAAGAAGAAACAAAAATGGTGAAGAAAATTTTTGGTCTGGTTTTGTTGAGGAAATCTCGATGAGATGGAAGTCTAATGAGCTATATCAAAATTTGGAGAAAATCTCAGGCACTGTCAGGAAAAGAAGACTGAAATGTTATGGGCATATTCTCAGAAAAAATTACAGAGGCTGGCCAAATGGATTCCCTGCCTTGCCCTCTCGATGAAAATTAAAAACAACTAGATACTTGAAATTGAAAAAGATCTTCAGTAAATAGGCATTATAAACAAAATTGCACAGGACAGATTTGCATTCAAAACTTTAATGGACAAGCATCAGTTAAAAGCTAAACCAAGTTTTACATATAAGAGAACATGTACAGAAGAACATAAGAAAAACTACAGTGAGAAGATGATGAGCTTTTGGGAGAAAAAGAAAGTAAGCACATGAGCAAAATAAGTTTAATCACACTCCACAACTGGGCATGATGATGTTAAAAATGATTATCCTACATTGGCATAGAAGGAGTTGGTGAAAAAGTAAATCCTCTAGGCTTCTTTTAAACTGTACATAATAAATAACTAAAATTCTGTGGGTGCTGGAAAACTATTGAAAACATGTGTTTCTAGAAAATGAACACCTTTTGTGGATCAAAGTGCTTGACGTAAAGTCATTATGAACATTGCTCTTGCTCCTGTTATTAATTCTGTGAACTTGAGCTGTTGGTTTGAAACAGAGAACTTACGATGAATTTTCTCAAGGTGTAAATATATTGAGAATCAGCACTTAGTGCACTCAGTTTTCTGAACATGTTTCTGCAAAAAGGTTTTGAATTTATGTTAAAAATAATATGTATTACACACTATTAGACCAGGTAAGCTTTATTCTACCTAGATGAATATGATACTGTAGTGACCTGTTGTGACATTTTGTCCTCACAAATATAAAATGGTGCATAAACATTCTGTACAGTGGAAGTTTTAAGCTGTAGTGGCATAGTTGCTCTTTGATTTACATTTCTGTTTGTTATTCAATGTTCTACATTGAGCATGCATTCATGTCTGTACAACTCCCAGCTGTTATCAAGGATCTATGAGAACATATATCTAGTTTTCTCCAGTGCCCACATATTTGGTGACCCTGACTGACAACAACATGTCCTCACAGAGGTAGAAAGGTTCGCCACATGGCCTGAGGCATTTCCAATGAAGGACATCATGCCAGACACTGTGGAATAAATATTTTTTCATGGCCTGATGGCCTGGTATGGAGTCCTGCTTAAAATTACCACTGATCAGGGATGGCAATTTGAAGCCTACATCCTCAAAGCATTGACCATATTATTAGGTACAAAGTAAATATACACCACGACATACCACCCATCAAATGGTGTAGTTGAGCGTGTTCATCAGCAGTTGAAAGCAGCACTGAGACGTCATGCAACACCAAAATGGGCAGAGACACTCCCTGTTGTGCTTTTAGGTCTATGAACTTCATTTAAAAGTGATCTGAAGAGTTCAGCAGTGGAACTTGTCCATGGACAAATGTTATGCCTACCTGGAGAGTTTTTGCTCAGCATGGCAGATGACACAATCACCACCTCAGACTTCGCCACTTAATTAAGACAACATATACACCAGCTGAGACTGGCAACACCTAGAAACCAATTGGAATGACACTCATTCATTTTTGCAGATCTAGACAAACGCATGCATGTGTGTTACACAATGACGCAGTGCGTAAGCCATTGCAGCCCCCGTACCGTGGAGCGTATCCATTAGTCAGTACGGCCAGCAATACTTTCTGCATAATGATCAATGGTACACCCACCACAGTTGCACTGAATCAGATCAAAAGACATTACAATGACCATGGAACACAAACCAGAGAAGACAGAAGAGTCAGCAACAATATGTGATCCCGTGCCCCATGAGCACCACAGAGAGCCAGGCACTGTGACACCAAGACTGACATTGAGGATTCATACCCTGTTCCCTGTTAGAATCATTGACTCATGTGATGCACCCTACAGTTTCGAGAAAGAAGTAGTTATGAGGGTTGGACAGCATGTGAAATTCAATCTGTAGTGTCATTAGCATGAAAGAAGGGAGTCATATAGAGACCTGTTCTCATGTTTTGTCCTCACAAATTTACAGTGGCCCATAAATGTTTCATACAGAGGCAGTTTTAAGCTGTAGTGATATAGTTGCTCTTTGATTTATATTTTTGTAGTTATTCCACGTTTTACATTGTGCATGTATTCATGTCTGGACAACTGTAACCTTATATCAAGTATATGTGGAAATGTACATTTTGTTTTCTCTATTAGCCACAATACCATTTGAAATTAAGAGAGAGAAACTGAGCATGGTGTACATCACCTATGTCTGACAATATTTACACTGCAAATGATGATTTCATTTGGTGTTTCAGCAGTTCTTTTGTGCACAGCTCCCAACTGAATTTATTGAAAGGATTTAATCCAAAGTCAACCGCTTCTATCTGCACATTCTTATATTGTTAGGAAACATCTTCCTTAATGAGATTTTCACTCTGTAGCGGAGTGTGCGCTGATATGAAACTTCCTGGCAGATTAAAACTGTGTGCCGGACTGAGACTCGAACTCGGGACCTTTGCCTTTAGCAGGCAAGTGCTCTACCAACTGAGCTACCCAAGCGTGACTCACGCCCCATCCTCACAGCTTTACTTCTGCCAGTACCTCGTCTCCTACTTTCCAAACTTCACAGAAGCTCTTCTGCGAACCTTGCAGAACTAGCACTCCTGAAAGAAAGGATATTGCAGAGACACGGCTTAGCCACAGCCTGGGGGATGTTTCCAGAATGAAATTTTCACTCTGTAGTGGAGTGTGCACTGATACAAACTTCCTGGCACATTAAAACTGTGTGCCGGACCGAGGCTCGAACTCGGGCCCTTTGTCTTTCGCAGGCAAGTGCTCTACCATCTGAGCTACCCAAGCATGACTCACGCCCCATCCTCACAGCTTTACTTCCACCAGCATCTCATCTCCTAACATCTTCCTCGTTCTCAACTGCTTATAGTGAGGGTCCTTCCCCCCCCCCCCCCCCTCCTCCAAACTTAATACATAGTCCTCATACAAATGTGAAGAGTGTATCACTCGTTGAGTGATATGACAAACCCTGGATGAAGTATTCTGTTGAATATCCAAATGCAGAGCTTCAAGAGTCACTCAAAAGAGTGGGGTGATCACACATGGTCATGAATAATGTGTGGTCATGCCACACATGGCATGGTCTATATCTAAAAGTTTCCAGTAAGAGGTTACAAGCATGACTAATTTCCAGAACGTCCAGTGTAACCAGAGTGCTGTCTATCCAATCCCTGTGATTTCCAATACTTTCACTGGACTCCATGCACAAAAAATTCAAAACTCTAAGTAAAAAGAGATAATATGGAGCATTATTATGCATTAAAGCTGAAAAATTGCACAGGAAAGTGATATTCATTTTCTTGGTGACAGTAATAGTGAAACAGATGATATTAAATTCAAATCAATGACTAGTCAAGGTAAATCATCTGTTAGAGGGATTTTAAAAAATCATTAGATCACTAAGAGTAGTAATTTTTATGAATATGATGTTATTTCAATCAAAGTACTACAACCATGTTGGGAGCTGTGTACAAAAGAACTGCTGAAACATCAGCAATAACTCCCTGCTTGAGTTAATTTTGTAATCAGATGATGAGTTAAGGTGTATTTTGTGACAGAATAGCACGTATTTATAAATGTGGTGGTAGATCAATAATTAGAGGTCACTTGCTTGTCTCTCTCTTTCCCAGCTTCTCAAAAATTATTGGGATAATAGCTTACAACAGAATACTAAACCATCTTTCAGAATAACCTTTCGACAACACGGTTTAGCTTCCATGAAGACTGAGAAAGCAATACATTATCTCACCAACTCAGTACTGGTAAAATTAAACAAGAAAAATTACTCTGTATGCATATTCTGTGCCCTTTGATCAAGTAGGTCATAAAATTTTGATAAGGAAATTAGAATTTTGTACTATTAAAGATATACTCCTTGCTTGGATGGAGTCATATCTTGACAACAGAGAAATGACAGTTGCATTATCAAATTAAATCAAATTCACATTTGTGAAATATTAAAATTGGAGTCCTGCCAGGTTCAGTACTTGGCGCACTCCTGTTGTCACTCTGTATCAGTGATTATCAGGAACATTGGAGGGCTCTTCAAAAACTATGTTGTTTGTTTACTGATGACACAAGTATATTGATAAAGGGCCCCAAAAGTCAACAGTTTAATCCTTAATCTTATTAACTCATGCAGTTTCAAAGAAATAAAAATGACTTACATCATTGCAAATAATGGCCAGGGATGAGATTTAAAGTGCAAAGTTCCTGAGCATCCAGTTAGGTAATAAACTGAGATGGCACAATCACATGTGGATGCTGTGACTTACTAAACGGGAAAGCGCTGGTAGATAGACACAATAAAAAAACACACGAACACACACACAAATATCAAGCTTTCGCAACCCACGGTTGTTTCATCAGGAAAGAGGGAAGAAGAGGGAAAGATGAAAGGATGTGGGTTTTAAGGGAGAGGGTAAGGAGTCATTCCAATCCCGGGAGCGGAAAGACTTACCTTAGGGGGAAAAAGGGACAGGTATACACTCGCACACACACACACACATATCCATCCTCACATATACAGACACAAGCAGACATATAAAAACTTCAGTTCTGCCTACTTTGCTTTTAGAAGTGTGTCTCCTTGTATTGGCCTCCATAGGTGAGCGTCTTGCAGAAGGCTCAAGGTGCTGGAGTTGGCGGTCATGTGTGCGTGAGGTGGGCTTGCTTGTGTGTTTGAATGGTGTGTATTTTTATTTTGCTGATGAAGGCTGTGGCTGAAAGCTTTATGTAAGTGTCTTTTAATTGAGCCTGTCTGCAACTTCACATGCCTTCTTTATGGTAATTATGACTCTATCTTTTCCACATTGTTAACACCGAGGATAGAAGATGACGAGATAAAGTTTCTAGTTGATGAGCTGAATGCAGCTTGCTCTAAATGTAAATAAATGTAGGTTAATGAAAATGAGTAGGAAAAATGTTCAAACACAGCTTAGGAGTTTGCTGCTTGACACAGTCACATAAATTAAATATGTAGGTGTAATGCTGCAAATCAATATGAAATAGAAGGAGCACCTGAGGACAGTAGTAGGGAAGGTGAATGGTTGACTTCGGTTTATTTGGAGAATTTTAGGAAAATGTCACTCATCTATAAAGGAGACCACATACTGAACACTAGTGCAACCCAATACTGAATACTGCTCAAGAGTTTGGTATCCCCATCAAGTTGGATTAAAGGAAGACATCAAAACAATTCAGAGGCAGGATGCTAGATTTGTAACCACTAGGTTCAATCAGCAAGTGAGTATTATGCAGATGCTTCATGAACTCAACTGGTAATGCCACAAGGGAAGACAACTATTTAGACAATTTAGTGATCCAGCATTTGAAGATGACTGCATGAAGATGACTGCAGAGTATTTCTACTGATGCCAATGTACATTTTGCATAAAGACTATGAAGATAAGATAGGAGAAATTAGTCATGTACAGAATCTCAGTTTGTGAGTGGAACAGGAAAGAAAATTAATAGTAATGATACAAGGTACCATCAGCTATGCACCATGCAATGGCTTGCAGAGTATGTATGTGTAATGTAAATGGACAGATTAAAAAAACAAAAACCTACTCACCAAGCAGAGGCAGGGGAACACACAAAAGCACTTTCACAAGTTTTTGGAGCCAGTGGCTTCTTCTTCTGATGTAAGAGTGTATGGGGAAGGAAGAGGAGTGAAGGAAAAGAACTGGAGAGGTTTAGGGAAAGGGGTACAGTTTAGAAAAGTCACCCCATCCCAGGTCAGGGAAGACTTACTGGATAGGATGAGAAGGAAAGGAGAGTATGTATGTAGGTGTACATGTAGGTGCCCATACTTTCTCTTAATACTGGATATGGTGTAATCTTCTGGAACAATGCAGCTGAGATAAACAAAATCATTCATTTCTACTGATGTACACAATAAGGGACATTGGTTTTCTTTCACTTACATGACTGTAAATATAGTCCTCAGTGGTATTTTTGATTAATAATGAGAGAGAAATTGTGGTGAGGAAAAGGTAAATGAATTCATTAGCCACACCTATGATATATAAGAACATTTGGGCTCAGGGATGCAAATGCTACATAACTCTCATTTTTGTGATCCAAAATCGGAGGAAGGGCAGCATCAGTCGTAAATTTTTAATCTATTTATTGCAGATCAATTTCTGCTACTGTGAAGCTATCTTCAGTACAGACTCGTCATACAGATAATCACACACGGTACCCCTTGATGCTACACATAAGAAACAATGGATGTTTGTTATTGGTAACATCAAGTGGTACCACAAGCAAGTATACGTTCGATGAGTCACTATGACTGAAATCAATGTGCAATAAACAGATTAAAAATTTATGACAACTTGGCTTTGACACAGAAAAATCACTAGGTAAAGCTTCAACTTTTTAGTTGTGTGTTTTAGCTATCGTATTTGAATTACAGCCTACTTAGTAGTAGTAGTAGTAGCTTTATTTATCTGTAGATATCTTTTTGCAAGGATATAGGACATGTCAAAGCATTTACAACTTTCGACCAATTTAAAATAAGCTAATTCGTATACACATATATTTACAGACTTCTAGTTAGACATAATTATTAGACTTACTCCTGGTATACAATACGTTTTTTTAAAAATGACTTATTAAATAATGTAATGCCACACTATTCACTCATATCTCACTATCAGTCACTGCACACACTATACACACATAATTTCATAACAGTCCCCCGCTACTTCCCATTTGCTATCCTGAAAAACTGAGTCAGCATCCCTCCATAATAAGTGAGAAGTTGAGATCAGAAAGAGGAAGAGGTGTTAGTACTGTGCTATGCATTGCTTGGGGATAAGTATTTCTAGAAAGGAAAAAAGGGAGGAAAAAAAGCAAAGTGAAGGTATTATGTGGAATGTTGGATGTTTTATAATCATTATTATTATTATTATTATTATTATTATTTTCCTTCCTCAGACGTTATGTCTGGTTAAAAATGGAAAGTGACGCGGACCTTGATCAAGCGTCACTTCCTTTTAATTGTGCGGTATATGTTACATTGCATTTAGGAACTTTCAGGTAATTGAACATGTATCAATAATTACAGATTTCTGTAGTTGTATATAAAAGTTTGGATGTAGCTGTATTACGTTGATGTACAGGTGGATATTGTGTGGTATGACTCCTGTAGTTGATAGTATAATTGGTATAATGTCAACTTTATCCTGATGCCACATGTCTTTGACTTCCTCAGCCAGTTGGATGTATTTTTCAATTTTTTCTGCTGTTTTCTTCTGTATATTTGTTGTATTTGGTATGGATATTTCGATTAGTTGTGTTGATTTTTTTTTTATTGGTGAGTATGATGTCAGGTTTGTTATGTGGTGTTGTTTTATCTGTTATTATGGTTCTGTTCCAGTACAATTTGTATTCATCATTCTCCAGTACATTTTGT
Source organism: Schistocerca nitens (assembly GCF_023898315.1). NCBI lineage: Eukaryota > Metazoa > Arthropoda > Insecta > Orthoptera > Acrididae > Schistocerca > Schistocerca nitens. The sequence continues at coordinate 577,934,541 of NC_064615.1, read as the reverse complement.
GGTGCATACTTGTATGTCGGAACATGTTGTTTTATTTGTTTATGTTGTAGGGCAAGTTGTTGATGTATTATTTTTGCTACATTGTCATGTCTTCTGGGGTATTCTGTATTTGCTAGTATTGTACATCCGTTTGTTATGTGATCTACTGTTTCTATTTGTTGTTTGCAAAGTCTGCATTTATCTGTTGTGGTGTTGGGATCTTCAATAATGTGCTTCCTGTAATATCTGGTGTTTATTGTTTGATCCTGTATTGCAATCATGAATCCTTCCGTCTCACTGTATATATTGCCTTTTGTTAGCCGTGTGTTGGATGCATCTTGATCGATGTGTGGCTGTGTTAGATGATATGCGTGCTTGTCATGTAGTGTTTTCTTTTTCCAATTTACTTTCTTCGTATCTGTTGATGTTATGTGATCTAAAGGGTTGTAGGAGTGGTTATGAAATTGCAGTGGTGTAGCCAATGTATTTATATGAGTGATTGCTTTGTGTATTTTGCTAGTTTCTGCTCATTCTAGAAAGAATTTTCTTAAATTGTCTACCTGTCCACAATGTAGGTTTTTTATGTCGATAAATCTCCTTCCTCCTTCCTTTCTGCTTATTGTGAATCTTTCTGTTGCTGAATGTATGTGATGTATTCTATATTTGTGGTATTGTGATCGTGTAAGTGTATTGAGTGCTTCTAGGTCTGTGTTACTCCATTTCACTATTCCAAATGAGTAGGTCAATATTGGTATAGCATAAGTATTTATAGGCTTTGTCTTGTTTCTTGCTGTCAATTCTGTTTTCAGTATTTTTGTTAGTCTTTGTCTATATTTTTCTATTAGTTCTTCATTAATATTTGTATTATCTATTCCTATTTTTTGTCTGTATCCTAGATATTTATAGGCATCTGTTTTTTCCATCGCTTCTATGCAGTCGCTGTGGTTATCCAATATGTAATCTTCCTGTTTAGTGTGTTTTCCCTTAACTATGCTATTTTTCTTACATTTATCTGTTCCAAAAGCCATATTTACATCATTGCTGAATACTTCTGTCATCTTTAGTAATTGGTCGAGTTGTTGATTTGTTGCTGCCAGTAGTTTTAGATCATCCATGTATAGCAAATGTGTGATTTTGTGTTGGTATGTTCCAGTAATATTGTATCCATAATTTGTATTGTTTAGCATGTTGGATAGTGGGCTCAGAGCAAGGCAGAACTAGAAAGGACTTAATGAGTCTCCTTGGTATATTCCACGCTTAATCTGCATTGGCTGTGATGTGATATTATTTGAATTTGTTTGGATATTAAGTGTGGTTTTCCAATTTTTCATTACTATGTTTAGGAACTGTATCAATTTAGGATCTACTTTGTATATTTCCAATATTTGTAGTAACCATGAGTGGGGTACACTATCAAATGAATTTTGGTAATCAATGTATGCATAGTGTAGCGACCTTTGTTTAGTTTTAGCTTGATATGTCACTTCTGCATCTATTATCAGCTGCTCTTTACATCCTCGTGCTCCTTTGCAACAGTAGTTTTGTTCTTCATTTATAATTTTGTTCTGTGCTGTATGTGTCATTAATTTATGTGTAATGACTGAAGTTAATATTTTGTATATTGTTGGTAGGCATGTTATGGGGCGATATTTAGCTGGGTTTGCTGTGTCTGCTTGATCTTTAGGTTTCAGATAGGTTATTCCACATGTAAGTGTATCAGGGAACGTGTATGGGTCTGCAATGTAACTGTTAAATAATTTAGTTAGATGTGAATGTGTTGAGGTGAACTTCTTTAGCCACAAATTTGGTATTTTATCTTTTCCAGGGGCTTTTCAATTGTGTGTAGAATTAATTGCTCGGGTGACTTCATGTTGCAAAATTACCACTTCAGGCATTTGTGGTATCATCTTGTATATGTCTGTTTCTGCTTGTATCCATCGTGCATGTCTGTTATGTTGTACCGGGTTTGACCATATGTTGCTCCAGAAGTGTTCCATGTCTGTTATGTTTGGTGGATTGTCTATTTTAATGTGTGTGTTATCTATTGTCTGGTAAAATCTCTTTTGGTTTGTTTTGAATGTTTGGTTTTGTTTCCTTCTATTTTCACTTTTTTTGTATCTTCTAAGTCGTTTGGCCAATGCTTGTAATTTTTGCTTTTTTTCATCTAATTGCTCTATCGCTTCTTGTTGTGAGATTTTACCTAACCTTTTTCGTTTTTTGTCTGATATTTCATTTCTTATAAATTGTGTTAGCTGTCTGATGTCTTTTCTAAGTTTTTATTATTATTATTATTATTTATTTGTACAAAACTTTTTTTATCAGACCTCTATTCTGTTTTATCTAAGTAATCCTTCAGTGTATAAAATGTATTGTTTAACAGGTACTTTTTAGCTGCCTTTTTAAATAAGTGTATTTTTGAAATTTCTTTAATCTCCATTGGTAATTTATTGTAAAGTTTTATTCCTTGGTAGAAAATGCTGTTTTGAGTTTTACGATTATTTTTTCTCAGTGAATATAAGTTGAGTCTATTTCTTGTTGCATTGTCATGGACAGAGCTGTTTGTGTAGTAATTACCAATGTTATTTTTGATGTGTGTAACTGACTGGTAAATGTATTCACATTGAGCAGTTAAAATTCCCAGTGTTTTGAACAGATCTTTACAATGAGCTCAACTAATATTTTTGGTTATTATTCTTATGGCTCTTTTCTGGAGTTTCAAAATTGTGCTCATATTTTGTGTGTTTGTTCCCCAAAAAAAGAATGCCATAGCTAAGAATTGAGTGTACATATGAATAATATGTAACTAAAAGACACTGCATGTTACACACTGATGATAGGATTCTAAGGGTATCACATGCTGATGACATTCTGTTTGCAAGTACTTTTGTGTGTTCAAGCCACTTCAACTGAGAATCAATATTCATCCCTAGAAATTTTGCATTTGTTACACAGTCTATAGAGGTGCCATCTACATTTAATTTAACATTGTCATTTTTCTTGTTCAAACTGAAATTCCTGGCATAAGTTTTCTTTATATTCAGTGTCACTTTATTGCTTATTGACCAATCATAAACTTCCTTGAGAGTATTATTTTCTTTCTCAGCAAGGAGTTCTCTTGTTATCTCAATGACTATAGTATGCTGTCATCAGCAAAGAGAATTTTTTCACCATGAGTAACACTAGTGGGAAAGTCATTGATGTATACCAGTAATATTATTGGTCCTAAGATACTACGTTGCGGAACCCCTATATTAATGTATTTTGGTTCTGATAAGTGTTTCACTAAATGTTTGGATCTATTTAAAGTATGTGTTAACTCTACTCTTTGTACCCTATCTGCTAGGTGTGATCGAAACCAGTCATTAACTACCCCTCTTATTCCTAATGCTTCTAATTTATTTAATAGAATCTTGTGGTCGGCTGTATCAAATGCCTTAGAAAGATCAAAAAATATGTCTGTGACTCACTCATCTTTATCAAGAACATCAAGTACAACTTTTGTGAATTCTACTATGGCTGACTCCGTATTTTTGCCACTTCTGAAACCAAACTGTGATTCACTTAAAAGATTGTATTTATTCAGGTAATGCATTAATCCATCTTTCATAATTTCTTCTATTATTTTTGAGAATGCCGACAACAGGGAAATGGGCTGGTAATTTTCTATGTCTTCTGCATTACCTTTCTTAAGCAAAGGTATTTGCAAAAGTTGTAAGAAAAAGGCATGGAAATGGCATTATTGAGAGCAAATGAGACATGTGAATTCTAGCTCAAAAAAGGACTCATATGAATGCTAGCGAAGCTTTCAATCTTGCTTATGGGCTTATTAACAACTCAACACCTCTACTATTTGAGAAGCTCAGATTCTTCTTATCTAATGGGTACTACAGCCTTAACTTTTTAAACTTATTAAATGTGTGTGGCATTTTTCATCTAGGCTGTATTTAAGAAGAAATTTAAGTAAATACACCCTAAGTGAAAAATGCTGCATTTACTTGAGTTCTGATAGTTGGGACTAAAAGCCAAAGTTAACTTATAATAATATAAAGTTGGTAACTCTTAAATAGCATATATATGATTAAACATATTAACTAAATGAAAGTACTTGAAAGATGATAACTCTTACAGTTGCAATTTAAGAACTGCTAACTTAATACTATTATGTAGTTAACAGTACCGTTCAGTTCCAACAGTTAGCACTCGCACATATTTATGCTGTGAGAGCCTCACTGGACCAGTTCAGTTGACAAGTTACAATGTAACATATCATGTATGTATAATCATCATGTTTTATAAATTAGTTTCCAATTATTTTACTATCCCCCTTGTTCTTTTATTTTTATCAGATAGTATGATGAGTTGGTAATAAGCCAAAAAAATAATGATACAATTTGTATGACCTGATGCTAAAATATAATAATAATACATCAACAGCTTGCCTTACAACATAAACTTATAAAACAACATGTTCCCACATACAAGTATGCACCACAAAATGTACTGGAGAATGATGAATACAAATTATACTGGAGCAGAACCATTATAACAGATAAAACACCACCACATAACAAACCTAACATCATACTCACCAATAAAAAGAAGAAATTAACACAACTAATCGAAATATCCATACCCAATACAACAAATATACAGAAGAAAACAGCAGAAAAAATTGAAAAATACATCCAACTGGCTGAGGAAGTCAAGGACATGTGACATCAGGATAAAGTTGACATTATACCAATTATACTATCAACTACAGGAGTCATACCACACAATATACACCAGTACATCAATGCTATACAGCTACATCCAAACTTATATATACAACTACAGAAATCTGTAATTATTGATACATGTTCAATTACCCAAAAGTTCCTAAATGCAATATAACACATACCGTACAGTTAAAAGGAAGTGACACTTGATCAAGGTCCGTGTCATTTTCCATTTTTAACCAGACTTAACGTCTGAGAAAGTAAAGAAATAATAATAATAATAATAATAATAATAATAATAATAATAATAATTATTATTATTATTATTCAATCATCATAAAGGAATTCAAGTTCAAACGCTCTCTTAAATGGGAATAATCGAAAATAATAATAATAATAATAATAATAATTATTATTATTATTATTATTATTATTATTATTATTATTATTATAGAAAAAACTCTAGCTCTTCAATTGTAATGACAGGGGAGAAATCCCAAAGGGAGCCCACAGGGTTCAGTTTTGTGTCCCCTCTTATTCCTTACATATGTAAATGAACTCCTCCCTAATATTCAATATTCAGAATTGATATTTTTTGCAGATGATACAGACTTTATAATAAATCCCATTAGAGGGAAAGAAACAGAAGAAATTGTAAAGGATGTTTTCCAAAGACTTAATAAGTTGCTCTCAAACACTCTTTTCAGTTCTGTACAACAAATAGAGTCATGCCAACAACTGATGTAGCAGATGAGCAGGAATCAGTAAATAGGGTAGAATACTCAAAATTTTTGGGTGAAAATACTGATGAAAACTTGAACTGTAAGCACTATATTACTGAGTTTATCAAACTATTAAGTTCAGCTGCTTTCTCTCTTCATGTAATTGCAACAAAAAAAAGAAAAAAAAAATTAACCTCCTGACATATTTAGCTTATTTTCACTCAGTAACATCATAACTCACCACTTACAAAGAAAGTATTGATTGCACAAAAACAAGCAGTAAGAATAATATATAGTGTTAAATAATAGATAGTGTTACCCAGGTATGTCATGTAGGTACCTCTTCAAGGAGCTAGGCATTTCAACTGTGCCATCGCAATACATGTATTCACTAACAAAATTCATCATAAATAATCCATCACAATTTGAGAGGAGCAGTGAAGTCAATATCTGCAACACTAGAGGGGGAAAATGACCTTTATTACCTATTATTAAAGCTGTCAGTAGCTCAGAAAGGAGTTCAGTATACAGCAAGAAAAATCTTTGATCATTTGTCCAATACCTGATAGGTAGCAAAGCAGATTTTAAATCCAACTAAAAATCTGAATAACATAATTTTAAGTATTAGACAATGTCATTATGGATATAACATGCTTGAATTACTAAGTATTTTAAATATGACAACTCCTAGAACCTGGGCTTGAATCCATATACATGCTTTCATTATCAACAACTTGAGGCAATAAAGACAATTCATTGGGTATTATAGTGGTCTGTATATGTATATATTGTTATTACTTTATTACTCTATCTTTGTCGTTTACCAGCCATGGATGGACAGACTGCGTCACAAATACAATGTTTATCAACTAACATTTATACAACACCATATACAAAATTTATATTACAAATAAAAGAAAATATTTATGCAGTGCACAAAACACATAGAACATAGAGAAAATGAAATATAACCAAACAGGAAAGTAAAACTTCAATGTTCTAATCAGTGACAAATCACCAGATGCACTAAAAGAAAAAGCCAAACAAACACTAAACAGTGTATGTGAGTGGGCATCCAATAATAAACTAACACTAAATCTTAAAAAAACAAATGCTGTTAACTTCTATGTCTGCAAAAAACCACACTATAACAACTTTAAGTTAAACAATGAAACTGTAGAATGTATAGACCACACAAAATTTCTTGGTATGCATGTTGACAGTCAGTTAAAGTGGGAAGAACATATTAAAATACTTAGTAACAGAATCGCTACAGCATGCTATGCTCTGAGAATTCTGACTGCAGTTTGTGACACTACATGTGTCAGATCTGTATATTTTTCTTATATCCACTCTGTTATTACCTATGGAATAATATTTTGGGGAGTCAACAGTAAAAATATTCAAATAGTTTTCAAATTACAGAAAAGAGCAATTCGTATAATAACCAAGAGTGGCAGTAGGGCTCACTGCCTTGAACATTTCCAAACGCTGGAAATCCTAACTGTCCCCTGTGAATACATTTTTCAAAGTGTTATGTATGTAAAAAAAAATATTGACTGCTATATGAAAAATTCTTTAGTACACAGCTATGAAACTAGAAACCAATATAATCTGCATCTAGAGAGGAAAAATAAAGTTAAAACTCAGCAGAGCTTGTTGTACAATGCTGTTAAATTATATAATAAATTACCCCAAAAAATAAAAGATATTGACACAATCGGACAGTTCAAAACAAAACTAAAATTTTTTTTATTAAATAAAAGTTATTATGCAGTAATGGACTATCTGAATTAAAACATGTAGTGTAATTAAAGTAGCCTCCATTGTAATACATGAGGAAATCAAAAATTGTATAAGAAAATTACAAATTACACAAGGATATAAAACTAATTTAAGATACCTCAAAAATGTGTGTAAATACAAATTTTATGTGTATAATTGTAGGTATATTGTATTGTATATGATTTTGCTGACGAAATCCACACAATGTAAATTGTTACATGGATAAAAAAAAAAAAAAAAAAAAAAAAAAAAAAAAAAAAAAAAAGCAGCAAATGAAAATACCATAAAGCAAAATGTTTACAAGACCATGTAGATCACATACATAAAGTTTCATTTTGGCAAAATATGTGCTTTAAGTAAAACACAAAATTAAATGTGCATTTAACTGAGAACATAAAAAGAAGATTAAATTTAGGCAAATATATATATCTAAAACATAACAATATTTTTTATTTTGTCCATTCACTAGAACCACTGTTGAAAAACTCTTCCAAGGAATATAGAGGATGTTGTTTCAAGTCCTGAGCATTTTTTTTTTTTTAAATAATTCAGGTGGCAGGGATTTCACTTCTGGAGGCAATTGATTGTACATTTTTAGGGTGACTGTTGGAAAGCTGTCTTGTGTACTTGATAGACGACACCTTGGCACTTCAATGTTCCTCTTACAGCGAGTGCCATGATTATGTATTTCTTGTCTTATGCTAAAATTCCTTTGATTTTCTTTTATATAAATGAGGCAGAAAAACACATACTGGCTAAAAACAGTCATTATGCCTAGCCTGGTGAAAATAGGCTTACAGTGGTCCAGTCTTTTGCTAGAGGATATGATCCTGATGGCTTTTTTTTGTATTAGCAACACATCTTTGCTGCCTGAGGAGTGTCCCCACAACAACAGTCCATAGCTAATGTGGCTGTGGAAGAGTGCATGGTAGACTATTGTGAGAAACTGGTTTGTTATTACCCTCTCCAGCTTCCTCAGGAGGTATATCACACGAGAAAGTTTGGTGCATACATATGCAGTGTGATCATTCATGGAGAGTTTGCCGTCAATCTTGAAGCCCAGTAATCTGACAGTCTCCATGTTTTCTTGGTCTTCAATGTTGGTTAGACTGCATATCAAATGTTGGGTTTTTTCTTCATTGATCTCCATTTTGTTTATTATGAACCATTCTTTTATTTCTTCAAACATCAAATTTGATGCACCAAGAGCTTCTGCAGCTGTATGTCCTTTGGCAATAAGGGTAGTGTCATCTGCAAACTGCAACATTTGACTATTACAGTTCATATCATTGACATACACTCCTGGAAATGGAAAAAAGAACACATTGACACCGGTGTGTCAGACCCACCATACTTGCTCCGGACACTGCGAGAGGGCTGTACAAGCAATGATCACACGCACGGCACAGCAGACACACCAGGAACCGCGGTGTTGGCCGTCGAATGGCGCTAGCTGCGCAGCATTTGTGCACCGCCGCCGTCAGTGTCAGCCAGTTTGCCGTGGCATACGGAGCTCCATCGCAGTCTTTAACACTGGTAGCATGCCGCGACAGCGTGGACGTGAACCGTATGTGCAGTTGACGGACTTTGAGCGAGGGCGTATAGTGGGCATGCGGGAGGCCGGGTGGACGTACCGCCGAATTGCTCAACACGTGGGGCGTGAGGTCTCCACAGTACATCGATGTTGTCGCCAGTGGTCAGCGGAAGGTGCACGTGCCCGTCGACCTGGGACCGGACCGCAGCGACGCACGGATGCACGCCAAGACCGTAGGATCCTACGCAGTGCCGTAGGGGACCGCACCGCCACTTCCCAGCAAATTAGGGACACTGTTGCTCCTGGGGTATCGGCGAGGACCATTCGCAACCATCTCCATGAAGCTGGGCTACGGTTCCGCACACCGTTAGGCCGTCTTCCGCTCACGCCCCAACATCGTGCAGCCCGCCTCCAGTGGTGTCACGACAGGCGTGAATGGAGGGACGAATGGAGACGTGTCGTCTTCAGCGATGAGAGTCGCTTCTGCCTTGGTGCCAATGATGGTCGTATGCGTGTTTGGCGCCGTGCAGGTGAGCGCCACAATCAGGACTGCATACGACCGAGGCACACAGGGCCAACACCCGGCATCATGGTGAGGGGAGCGATCTCCTACACTGGCCGTACACCACTGGTGATCATCGAGGGGACACTGAATAGTGCATGGTACATCCAAACCATCATCGAACCCATCGTTCTACCATTCCTAGACCGGCAAGGGAACTTGCTGTTCCAACAGGACAATGCACGTCCGCATGTATCCCGTGCCACCCAACGTGCTCTAGAAGGTGTAAGTCAACTACCCTGGCCAGCAAGATCTCCGGATCTGTCCCCCATTGAGCATGTTTGGGACTGCATGAAGCGTCGTCTCACGCGGTCTGCACGTCCAGCACGAACGCTGGTCCAACTGAGGCGCCAGGTGGAAATGGCATGGCAAGCCGTTCCACAGGACCACATCCAGCATCTCTACGATCGTCGCCATGGGAGAATAGCAGCCTGCATTGCTGCGAAAGGTGGATATACACTGTACTAGTGCCGACATTGTGCATGCTCTGTTGCCTGTGTCTATGTGCCTGTGGTTCTGTCAGTGTGATCATGTGATGTATCTGACCCCAGGAATGTGTCAATAAAGTTTCCCCTTCCTGGGACAATGAATTCACGGTGTTCTTATTTCAATTTCCAGGAGTGTATATGAGGAATAGGAGAGGTCCTAAGATTGATCCTTGGGGCACTCCATGTTCCAGTTTTTGTTCAAGAGAAGTTGCTCCGTGCACTGATACTACCTGCTTTCGGTTTTCCAAATAAGATTGGAGTGTTTATAGAACAACACCTCCAACACCATAGCATCTTAACTTGGCTATTAGTGTTGTGTGTGAGATGCAGTCAAAGGCTTTGCTGAGGTCACAGAGTGTCAGTGCCACACTCTCTCTCTCTTCAAAACTCTGTCATATCGTTTTTAATAAGTCCAGTGTGGCTGTCACTGTTGATCTCCCTTTGCGGAATCCGTGCTGTGTGTTTCGGAATAAGTTGTTTTCCTCAAAGTAATTCAATACCTGGCAGTGCATCACAGACTCAGTAACTTTGGCTAGTACTGGTACCACTGAGATTGGTCTGAAGCTGGACATCTCACTTGTTTCCCCCTTCTTATATATTGGTACTCTGCGCGCCAGTTTAAGGAAGTCTGGGAAGACACCAGAAGATAGACATTTGTTTATTGCTATGGCTAGTGGCTGAGCTAATTCTGCAATAATTTTCTTTAGCAGTGTGCAGGACATGCCATAGATGTCTACACTTTCTGAGTGTTTGTAGGAGTTCACAATTTTTATCATGTCTTCTGGGTGTACTTCCTTCCAGTTTTGAATACTGCAACTGTCTGCATTTCTTATGTTTGCAGTCGGATATAGGTCAGAGTGTGGAATTTCACTCACTGTCTTTTTCCACTATTCTGACAAAATATTCATTGAAATCATCAGGGCTACATGAATTTAAGCAGGAGGTAGTCTTCTTTCTGTTCTCATTTACAAGATTCCAGACAGCTGTACAAGGATTTTGGGCCTCTTTAATGTATGTGTCATTATATTTCTTTTTTGCTTCCTCTACTGCCTTCGTATAAGCTTTTTTGGCTTTTAGGTAGTTGCGGTGATGTAATTCTTTAGCTGGAATGTCTAAAGCTGATTTCATTCGGTCCTTGCACATTGTTACAATACATTTCAATTTATTGAGCTGAGGGGTGTACCATTGTTTCACATTGATAACTTTCTGCCTGCCTTGTGATTTGTCCACAGGATTCTTCACTGGTCTTACCGGAAACATGTCATCAAATAATGCTTTTAAGGTTTGTAACAGACATAAGAAAGATTCACTGCCTGCTAACTCTGCAATTTTCTGCTGCCAGTTTACACAAGACAGAGCTGCTTTGAGATCATTTAGTCTCTCTTCTTTAACAAATCTTCTTTTGAATGTGAAGTTTGAATGCCATGTGCTTATCTGAGGTTTGCTCCTCATACTGGTTTCCATTACTAGTGCACAGTGATCTGCTATCACAGGTTCAACTGCACTTAATTTATAATCCCAGATGTTGAGGTTGGTGATTATGGTGTCCAGGCATGCACCACCCCTTGTTGGGAGCTTATTTGCAATAAACAACCCATAACTGGCAATTAATCTCATAAAGACCCTCTCTCTGACGTCTCCATCACCTATGTGTATGGTAAAATCTCCACACAGTGCGACTTTTGGCTTTAGGCGTGTTAGGTAGCAGAAACAGTTCTCCCTATGTCCAATAAAATTCTCAAAGTTACCATCTGGTGAATGGTACACAGCAACAACAACTAAATCAATATTTGTTAATAACAGTGCAGCTAATTCAAGATCAAAATCCACACAAAAACTGCTTAAATCAATTTCCTTGATGCTATGATCTCTGTTGGCATATACAGAGACCCCACCGTGGGTTGCAGTTCTTCGAAACCAAGCACTGGCCATGCCTAAGTATTCAACAGATTTATAGAAATCACCTTCCGCTTCAGCTAGCCAGTGTTCACAAATACATAAAACATCTGGTTTAATTTCTTCTATAAAAAATGATAGGAGATCAATTTGGTTCTTATGCACTGCACATTTACACTTGCAATGATTATAGGCATATTGTTTTCAGTACTAGCAACATTCTTGTACAGTTGCCATGCCTAAGTATTCAACAGATTTATAGAAATCACCTTCCGCTTCAGCTAGCCAGTGTTCACAAATACATAAAACATCTGGTTTAATTTCTTCTATAAAAAATGATAGGAGATCAATTTGGTTCTTATGCACTGCACATTTACACTTGCAATGATTATAGGCATATTGTTTTCAGTACTAGCAACATTCTTGTACAGTGATCCTAGATCCTTGTTTTTAACTTCATAATCTATTTTATCGGCATAATGGTTGGTCTCCGGAACAAAAAACACTTAATTACAACATTTTTGGGCCATACTGCAGTGACCATTAGCTTGTCTTTTAGATGAAAGTCTACACCAATCTTAAAACTACTATTTACACCCTTAGATTCCAATTTTTCTACGTGAAAGTTGCTATGACCTGGCAGGATTTTCTTCAAATTGTTATAGAAGGTTGCATTCAGACATATTATTATACTCCCAGTTACGGAAGAAATTGTTCTCTCTAAATGTTCTTCTTGACAAAATTTACAGAATATGATTTTTGTTGTTGTTGATGTTTGTTTTATTTATCATAGTTGGTAATCTTAAAATTTCTGTATGTATTTACATCTTACCTCTATTAATTTGTTAATAATTTTTTCCGGATTTGTAAGAACACCAGAATTGAAATAAATTGAGGAAATTGATGTCAGCTGCTTTGTAGCATTGGTAACTGCAAACAATAATTGAATTAATGATAGAAATGAGAGTTATGTTCCATTCAGAAAAATGTTCTTTTGCATAATAAACACAACCCACCTGATGTTATGGAGGCTCCAAGGCCATCAACTATCTGGTTTGCATAATTAGGAATTGTTGATAACTTTCCCAAAATATCATTCTGGTAATCACCTAGAAAATGAAAAATCATTATCTGATTACCTATTTTTAAGATAATCACTTCAGTGCATTTCTGAAAGGCTCTTCAGAGTCAGGGTACACATTAAAACAGATGATCATTCCTTACCACTAACACCTTTAGCTCTTATGGCAAATGATCATCATTGACCACCCCTTACATTCTTCATTGAGAAACTGTCAGCCTTTCAAAGGAACAGTGCAACATATCACCAAAAACTTTGTTCAGCCTATGCTTCCATCGAGTAATTTCAAATTTGGTCGAAGGTCAATAATTCATACTTATTAATGACTGCATGCTTCTAATATTCACCTTACACCAGAAGCCAGAGAAAAGATCAGCACACTACTTGTGACAGCTCAACTTTATCTCACAAAATACGATGGATGTCCAACATAGCACAAGTGGACATAATGTGCCTCAAATTGGGAATGCAACAACGTAATTGTGTTTTGAAGTTATTGCCCCTGCCCAAGATGTAAATGATGAACTAAAGTCATTTCTGATTACTGCTTCTGGTCTATAACCCCAATGGACCAAAATTTCATATACTGACTTAGAACTGTGCTGTGACGTTTCAGTGTTGAATGTGCACTTGTGTATATCATCTGGGTTTTGACAGAAGGCCATCTCTTTTCTTCATAGCTTGTCACAATCCAAAGTAAAAGGCACCATATCCTTGGTATAAGAAAATACTTGGTATGACATAGAGTAAACAGTGTGCAGCCAGTTCCTAAAAGAAAGCGTCAACAAGAAGGTCAAAATATTGGATGATTCTGCAATGATGACACAACACAAATACCCAAAAACATTCAACATTAATAGCATCACTGTTGCTAATACCTGTCACTTTGGTGATATTTCCAAAAACATTGGGCTCATTTGTATACAGAGGATTTCAAAAATTTCTTTTCTGTTTGAGCTGTTGAACAAGTTGCACAAAGCAGTTGTCTTGTAGCATGTTCAATATTATTTCATAAGACTGCTTGACCTTATCATCAGCAATCTACACGTAATTTTTTTCTGTCAAATATTGGGCAAATTAAAATCACACCCTATCACTACCATATGCTAAGAGCACTTCCATGCTGCTGGGTTTAAGTTATCTTCAAGTAACTCTAAGTTTAATGTGCCTGGTTGATAGCCATATCCAATTATAAACCTAAATACACTGACCTGGCTACTTGTACCCCTATGAGTCCATAGTGAGATTCACTTTGGACCTCAACAGACCTAATGTTTCTGCATTTACTATAAACACTCAATCTCCTGGAGAGCCTTATCCATATTCCTATTATACATTTCATATATTGTACATGTCTTACTTTCAGGTTTACCAAATATATTACTTAAAAAGTCATTTTCTTTTATTTTAAAATAAACACTTCATTTAATTATTAGCTAATTTCAGCTAATTTCACATGACCAAAGTAAGTATGTGTACAACTACCACTGATCTGAAGTCCACATATAAAATGAAAAAAGTTTGAACCTTATGTATGTGTTGTCACTGTGCCATCATGCTTAACAAAATAGTAGGATTCCTTCCAGCTTTTATGTTTTCTCTTCAGCCCCAAAATTAATATTATTATTATTGCTTTAACTTTATTGTCTATTACATTACTTCGGTATCAGGAGGAGAATGAGCTATTTAGTTTGCCTAAAAACTGTGCTAACTAATAACATTAGTAATTTAAGGCCCAAGATGCTGGAGTTGGTGGTCATGTATGCATGAGGTGTGCTTGCTTGTGTGTATTAATGTGTGTGTTTCTGTAGAGTAGATGAAAAAGCTATAGAAATAAATAAAGTATTCTTACAACCAATGACACAAATATGTTAGGAACTCCTGCACTCATTTAATTCTTGAGTAAGTAACATCATTAGTTAAAACGTTGTTACTGAAATAGAATACCATCTTTAGGCAAACTAATCAGTGTAATGCAACTGAAATAATTACTGTCTCTGAAAGTCCATGTTAGAATGAATCTCTATCCATTATTCAATTACTCATAAATGTAAATACAGAGTCCGCCAGAAAAACGTATATACACTTTAAGTAACGAAAACTATGTTTATTTTACATTTAATAATTGAATATGCATGTTGTACAACCTTCAGTTTAGCACATGGTTACTTTAAATGTTCAAAATGTTCACCATTGGCTACAATATACATAACAGAATGACGAGCAGTCGCCGCAACTACGTCAGTCAACGTTACAGTGGAGATTGCTCCACATTGTAACAGAACCCTTTATTTATTCTTATTGTTCCCGCTCGTTCGGGATCTGAATAGCAGCCCAAATTTAGATAATTTATTAATGTGACCGTGTACCTAATGGGCTGGCAATCGGATTGGACTGCTCAGGGGATGTTACATTCCGTATTGTCCTTCGCAAATATGGTAATACGTATTGTTTGGTGGTAAGAAGGACACAACACAGTTTCACAAACAAGATCTATATTCTCAGCAAAAGCACAAAATAAGGAGACAGCCACTACCTTCGTCAATACACTGTAAATGACGGCTAATCTCAGCACGTTTCTCTAGTTATTCTTAATCGTCACACGCAACATCCAATCACTGTAATCCAAGTAATGCCGGCGCGGTGGACGCGGAAGTTCAATATCGGCACTTAATATCACTGAAATCACTCTATAATTAAACTTTCTCACCTTCCCGTATAATACTAACACAAAGGGGTTAAACCGCGGCGATGGCCACTCCCTTTGTCGATAATTTACATTAATTCAACTGCTGGCTTCTGCACAGCTCTGCCCGCCTCGCGGGAACCTACCACACCCTGACTTCAGCACATCTCCTCTCTAACTCTCCGCCCAGTTCTTCCCGCCTCGCGGGAATCTACCCAAACAGCACTCGGCACTCCGGTGAACCCCCTCTAGCTCTCGTGACCTGCACACACACTACTCGATAGTTGCCCTGTCGACCTGTGTGAGCGCAAACTTAGTAGTAAGGGCCTGCGGACCCCTTACAACATGTCACTGTAATCTCGTGGCAAAGTTCCTCTGGCATGCATGGCTCACGTCGATAGATGTTATCTTTTACAGTTCCCCACAAATAAAAGTCCATAGGTGTTAGACCTGGCGATCGTGGAGGGAACTCAATGGGCTCTCTTCGTCCAATCCAATGCCCCAGAAAATTGTCATTCAGGAAAGCTTGTATGGTTAGGTGGCAGTGTGGTGGCGTCCCATCCTCTTGGAAGGAGACCTCTTCATCAGCTCCATAAATTACACAGATACCTGGAAAAATTGATGTACATAACATTTCCAGGTACACTTCTCCAGTGATAGTAGCATCAAAGGAAAGGGTCCTACGAAGCCGCTAGATGATAGTCCACATCACACATGAACCCCTGGTAGACTGACCACTTTAACCACACACACATGTGGTTTTTCCAGTGCCCAGTACACACTGTTATGCCGATTCACAGTACCATTAAGTTTAAATTGTGCCTCGTCACTCCATACTACCTTCATCACAAATTGTTCATAATCGGATACCATTTGCTGATACCATTCATAATCATGGAATGTAAACTTTCTACTTTGTAGCTTTCAGACTTCTTCATACACTTGTACTGCTAACACCCACTTCATGTGCACATTGCGCAGCAGACTTCTGTGGAGAATTCATAAACGTTTCCAACATGAGATCTGACAAAGCAGGACTTGTAGCTGTACACTGTCTTTCTGATCTTCCTCAGTGAATATCAGAAATCATTCCATGCAATTCAAACTTGTCAGTGATGTGTTTAATTGTTAGGTAGGTTGGCGGTTCTGTTTCAAACTCCTGTCTCCACTGACGTTGGCTTCAATGGCATTATCAAACTTGAAAAACCACTTCACAATACATTTTTGTTGCTTGAATGTCAAGCATGCTCCAGCCTTCTTGTTCTCTCAATACCGAGATGAAAGTACTAACATCTGTTGAGCCAAAGACCATACTATGACACACTCATAACTCATACTGAACGACAATATTGAAATCTTGATAGAGCCTGACAAAGAGTATATACATTTTTTCTGGCGGACTCTGTATTTAATTGTAAATTGTGAAAATCTGATAACATCAGAGAACTTCAGCTTAATTATTGAAAACGTACATAAGAGTTATGTTGGAAGCTATTTAAGTCAGTCTGCACAGAGTTATGAAATGTGTAAGATCTAAGTCCACCAATATGGGGAAATTTACTGCAGGTGGTTCAGTATCAATTAAAAATCTAAGAATATAGTATGTTTTATCCAGATTTCATATCAGGGAGTTTAAGCAATAATTCAGTGCCTGTTTTTTAATGATTGGCTGTGAACTTGTAATTATTTTCATTGACAGTGTTAAACTTCAATAAAAGCTAGTGCAAACTGTGACAACAGGAATTAGGCTAATAACTATGTTATTTCCAGTAGTTAGTTGCTATGCAGATCAAGTATTCATGCTGATATAACTGTTAGATTCGAAGCAAAGTGTTTTAAGAACTTCATACAGTGTCCATGTTAATTATATATTTGCCACACTTAACTTTAGTGACTAGCTTCTTCAGTGTTATGTTACTGCACTCAGACAATGTTATAGGAGAGGAATCGCGCATAGTATTGTATTGTATTGTATTGTCTGTTTTACCTGTATTGTAATTAAAGTAAATGAGACACAAACTGGCCATAAACAGTAGTTCATTCAGCATTAAATTGCAGTTAAAGTGTTTGAACTACAAATTTCTGGTGTGGACTACATGATTAGTACCTCTTCATCCCCACCACCTACTTTTCTGCCAGATTCACCAAGGCACTGCTACCAAGGACAACAGTGCAGGTAAGTATGGATGGGCTACACATGAATAACACATTAAAATGTGTTAGTGTAACTACTGAAGCAGAAACACACATGGGATTATCACTACCATAAAATCAAATACAGAGGAAAACAATGTGGCCTTCTCATAGTATGAGCAATTTCCCACTACTTAGCAAAAGATTTTTTTATTCCACAGTCAATGAAAGAAAAATGGGACAAGATAAATAAAAATGAATGCAATGTGGTCACAAGTCAGTCTCCAATTACAACAGATTTTAAAAATTCAGGAGTCATCAAAAGGAAAATAACTTTAAAGACTTGCACCAAAACATTCAACACCTAGGCACCCAAAAACTAGAAGCAGAACTGGTCCTGACTGAAGCACCACAAGATGTATTAGTGAGCATGGGCTAAATGATGCAGAACTTTACATTCTAATAATAATAAAAGGCCATGATATGATTAATTAATTCTGTGTATACAGGTCCCCTGGCGGTAATATTGCAACAGTTCATAAAAAAACTAGTAAAATTATTGCTGAAGTTTAAAATGAAGGACGTTGTAATATGTGGAGACTGATACATATATATGGGTAAAGAATCAAAACCAAAACAAGAACTAAAAGAAACATCATTACAGCATAATATGAAAATGGTAATAAAAGTATCCACAAGAGTGACTTATCAGAGTCAAACCATCATTGATAACATTGTCACTACTATTGAAAATAGTGAACGTGAAGCAAAAGATCTGCAAACAGCAATCTCATGAATTAACGTTCTGTATTTATGAAATTAGGAGCTTAAAAATCAAAATAAAGCAAAATGAGTAAAGTTAAGATTATAAATCTACA
The DNA here is from genome assembly GCF_023898315.1 of Schistocerca nitens. Lineage (NCBI taxonomy): Eukaryota > Metazoa > Arthropoda > Insecta > Orthoptera > Acrididae > Schistocerca > Schistocerca nitens. The sequence goes on along the minus strand of NC_064615.1, from coordinate 577,916,079 downwards.
AAACATGGACTGGAACAATGTCAGCATAAAGCACAAATGAGAAGTATAATACATTTCTTAACACAATAATGCATCATTTTCTTTCAGTCTTCCCAAAATGAACTGAAAAAAAAGGTCGCACTATGCAGTGGATTACCAGATCAACAAATCAACAATTGAACTCACGACAAGAGTGAAGGAGCTTGTACAAACAGACAATGTATAAACAGTATAAGAAGTAGTAGAGGCAATCAATAAAAGAAGCAAAAGCCAGTTCAATAAACAGAGCCATAGCAAATTAAAATCATAAAACTGAAACAGCATGGGATGTACCAACATTGAAAAATATAGTCAAAAGAGTGTAAATAACGGAAATTTTATTAAATAAATGAGAATAGAAAACAATATAGCTACAGATGGAACAAAAATTGCTAATACATGGAACAGCAATTTTACACAAGTTGTACAAAATTAAAAGGGGGGAAGAAATCGTCAGTGGTCAAAGCATTCTACAATACTAGGGTAACCATTCCACTCAACATTTCTGGAACCAGTAACAAAAACAGAACTCATAAAAATAATTTGGAAATTAAAATCCAATAAGTCTGCAGGAGGCAATGAAATATCAAATTGTCTAATAATGCAAGTCAATGTAGAAATAAATGAACCTGTTTTGAATATAGGAAACTGTTCATTCAGAGGAGGAGTATGTCAAGAAAAATTAAAAAATTAAAAATAAAATACAAGAAAGACCAGTGTCTTCAATCACAAATTTCTCAAAAATGCTAGAGCTGCTCCTGTATTGTAGGATGATCACATTCCTAGAGAAACATTGGATTCCAATTCCAGCAAAACATGGTATCCAAAACTTGTGTCTCAAGCCTAACAGAAACTGTTATAGATGCATTACACAAACTAAATTCTGCATCTGTTATGTTTATGTATTGTCTAAAGCTTCTGATACAATCATCTATACAGCACTAATTGAAAAACTTGAAAGCTATGCCATACGTGGACATGCAGTGAAATGGATACAATCATATGTCATTAACAGAAAGCAGTACATCACAAAGAATCTAGATGCATATCTGAAATTCTGGATATTAAGTATGGTGTACCTCCATAATTGGTCCACTTCCGTTCAACCTATTTGTAAAAAATATAGAAGTCAGTGAGAAGGATAACAAATAATGTATGCTGATGACATGATATTATTGAATTTAGAAGAAATTCTGGAAATACTGCAAAGAAATGCATTTGTGTCAACAAATAACGCAGTACAATGGCTTATACAGAATGACTTAATTGTAAATCTAAAAAAAGACAATGTTCATGGCAATCACGAATAGGGGAAAGGAGGATCACATAGATGTCTTCATGAATGAAACAAGACTGGAAGAAGTTACCTCAATAAAATGTTTGTGAATTATGGCTGACAATAAGCTCCAATTGATACAATGTATAGATAATGTCTGTTGTAAATTAAGCACTTTAATATTTATTACAAAATTGCTAGCACATGATATTAACAAAAAAATGGTCCAAAAACCATTTTCAGATGGCTCTGAGCACTATGGGACTTAACTTCTGAGGTCATCAGCCCCCTAGAATTTGGAACTACCTAAAACTAACTAACCTAAGGATATCACACACATCCATGCCCAAGGCAGGATTTGAACCTGTGACCGTAGCGGTCGCGCGGTTCCAGACTAGTGTCAAGAACCACTCGGCTACCCTGGCCAGCTTAACAAAAAACTTCTGTATACAGTGCACATGCTCTATATGCACCACACTTCTAATATGGAATTGCTGTTCATGGAAACTCCAGCAATGATAAAATGAGTTGCTGCATTGCAGAAAAAGGCCATGTAGAATTGCCTTTGAATGCAGATGTTCATTCATATAACAAGAAATGAAGGCCAGCTGAGAAGTATACCATACAGACTGACAGCTGCTGAAAAAGGTCCTCGATACTCAATCTTGCCATGAGTTTGCAGGACAGTATGAGTGATGTGACTTCTAGAAACTTCTGAAGGATAACTTAATGGGAAAAAAAAATGTAGAATAGAAGAGTATATAGGTAAAGAATGAGGAATGCTATTATTACCTGGTCCATTTGTAGTGACCAGGACAAATATCTCACAAAATTAGCATCAAACAAAAAAATAAGAACAACAAATCTGTTTGAGCATGAGAGGGGAAAACAGATGGCGCTAATGATGGCCCGCTAGATGGGGCTACTATAGGTCAAATTGATAGAAAACGCATTTTTTAAAAATAGGTACCCCCATTTTTATTACATATTCATATAGTACATAAATAAATAGGAATGTTTGATTTGGAACATTTGTTTCACATTGTGTTGATGGCACTGTAATATTCTCACAAATGTAGCAATGCACCCAATAGCACTGTGTGCAATTCATTGCTTAAATTAGGTATGATAATATGCTTGTCCAGTCATAATAATGACATGAAAGACATAAACTTGTTAAAATGGATGTTTAACAGTCACAGAAAATGTAGATATGGTGTTTATTTATGGCTATTGTGATCAAAATGCCCAACAAGCTTCTGCTATGTATGTTGATCGTTATCCTGGCAGACAGCATCCAAGTGTCCGGACCTTTCATCAGATTGTCAATGTATTTAAAGGAGCCAGAAGCATTCAGCCAAAGAAGAAGATGCAACCAAGAGCTGCAACAAATGGAGGCATCCGAATAAGTGTTTCAGCTGCAGTTGAGTCTAATCTGCACACCAGAAGCAGACAAATTGAGTGGGAATCAGGAATTAAAAAAAAATGTCAGTTTTGAGAATTCTACATCATCATACATTTCACCCTTACCTTATTTCTATGCACCAGGAATTGCATGGCAATGATTTTGAATTTTGTGTAAATTTTCGCCACTGGGCACAAAATAAATTACAAGATGATAACAGATTTTTTTCAAGAGTTCTGTTTAGTGATGAAGCGTCATTCACTAACAGAGGTAATGTAAACTGGCATAATATGCACTATTGGGCAACAGAAAATCCATGATGGCTGCGACAAGTGGGAACATCAGTGACCCTGGTGGGTTAATGTATGGTGTGGACTTCTAATTGGTCCTTATTTTATCGATGGCAATCTAAATGATGTAATGTATGCTGATTTCGTAATTAATATTTTATCGACTCTACTTCAAGATGTTTCACTTCAAATCAGAATGGCGATGCACTTTCAACATGATGGATGTCCAGCACACAGCACACGTGCAGCTGAAGTGGTATTAAACAGAATATTTAATGACAGGTGGATTGGTTGTAGAAGCACCATACCATGGCCTGCACATTCACCAGACCTTACATCTCTGGACTTCTTTCTTTGGGAAAAATTGAAAGATATTTGTTATCGTGATCTACTGACAATGCCTGAAAACATGCATCAGTGCATTGTTAAAGCATGTGTGACAATAACTGAAGGTGATTTACTTGCTGTTGGGAGGAATTTTGTTATGCGTATTGCCAAATGCACTGAAGTAGAAGGACATCATTCTGAGCATTTATGACATGAGGTTATTATGATTGCTCACGCAGTAACAGCATGCATTCCCATAATTAATGATAATATCAGGAAATTACATTTATCACATTGGAACAACAGCAAATAAAGTCCAAACGTAACTACTTTTTGTGTTTTAATTTTAAAAAACCACATTGTTACCAACTGTTCATCTAAATGGGTGAGACATATTATTAGTGTTGGAATATTACAGCACCATCCATCACAAAGCAAAACAGACAATAGAAATTCCAGGATGGAATGTAACAATATTATGAGAAGAAAAGTTGCTACTCACCATATAGTGGAGATGCTGAGTCACAGAACGGCACAACAAAAAGATGATTTTGAACAATGTGTAAATTTTTGGCACTGGACACAACATAAATTATGAGATGATAACAGATTTTTTAAAGAGTTCTATTTAGTGGTGCAGAGTCATTCAAAACAGAGGTAACATAAACTGGTATAATATGCACTATTGGGCAACAGAAAATCCATGATGGCTGCTACAAGTGGAACATCATTTCACAATTAAAGCTTTCAGCCATTGGCCTTCGTCAATAATACACACACATGCGCACACATACTCACTGTGTGGTTCCAGTTGCCTGAGACTGCAGTCATGTGTGTGAGTTGCATTCGCGTGAGTGCATGTACATGTGTGTCTATTGTTGATGAAGGCCAATGGTGGAAAGCTTTAATTGTGAAAGTCTTTTTGTTGTGCCAATCTGCAACTTAGCATCTCTGCTATATGGTGAATAGCAAGTTCCTTTCTCATAATATTCTTACAAAGTGAAACAAATGTTCCAAATCATTCATTCATTTTCTTTTATTTACTATACGAATATGTAATAAAAATGGGGGTACCTATTTAAAAAATGCAGTTTCTATAAATTTGACCTATGGCAGCATCATCTAGTGGGCCATCCATAGCGCCATCTGTTTACCTCCGTCATACTTGAACAGATTTGTTCTTCTTATTTTTTTGTTTGATCCTAATTTCATGAGATATTTTGCCCAGCCACAATCACTGGACCATCCTGTGTATGTACTGTAATCAACTGAAAATATTACAGTATGGTGTATATAAATAACTTGTGGTATCTTGTTTTTTTATTGTAATATGTAGGCTTGATATTTTAAGACATTAGGTTAAACCGACCTGCCTTATATTACAACTACACACCCTGTAGACAAAGTAGTCAAATTGAACCAAATAAAAACCAATCAGTCAATGTGTGTCAATGAGCTTAGCTCCTAAATTTGTTAATTTTTCCCCACACTGATGTGGAAAATAACATGTTACAAGCATAACAGTTTTATTGTGATGTAGCTTTATAACTAGCTAATTGGTAAATAGTGAAATAAAGAATTTATTTAAAAATATGCTTTTTAAAGAAATCTACAGTGAATTTGAACCCATTCACAAAAAAATATATATCCTGTACATGTTACCAGCAGATCAACACAACCACACAATGTAGTACTTTTTCCTCTGTGTACTGAAACAAGCAAAAGAGGTGTCACTTTACTAATTACCATGCAATGTAATAATTTGAGGTACTGAAGTCTCAGAACAAAACAGTTAAGAATACATTCATGGGAAATTCGGAGACATGTTGTGGCACAGGTTCATGAGTCAGTGTGAAGAAGAATGGTTCAGAATGATTAACAAAAAACTGTGGTCATTGAAGCTGACAACCTGACTTCAGTGTTCCTCTGTATGATCACTGAGTTGAGAGATAGTAATTTTAATACATTTCAATGTAGGGCACTATGCTATGCTGTTCGTGTTGTTCCTACACCAAGAGAAACCATCACTGTGCTCTTCTTATGATACAAAGTTTTCAGTATGTCACATCTTAACAGAATGTGTTTTATACTATATAATGACTATAAAGCAACTTTATCTATTGATGAGACAAATGTGGTATGAGTTTCACACTTCTGTGCGATGTACCACTTACTATATAAAGTTGTGAGGTAAGTTTTATATATTCTCAGGTTGGCTGGTTGATACTAATTTTTCCAGGGATCAACCAAGCATTATTCACTCTTTGATTAGTTTTGCTGCTATACTGTTACATTACGAATACTTGTATTTTAACAAAATATTTTACAATATAAACTTCATACCAGTTTTATGTGCTGTGTGCCTCCAGGCTATGTGGATGTATGGAAGTATGTAAGTGAGAATATCTCAGAGAGGATCAGATTTTATTTGGATATTTTACCTTTTTATAATGCCAACTTAAATACTGCAAGTACATGTATATCAGATATCTCAGTAAGGTTACTAACAACATAGAGGTTGAGCATCAAATGCTGTCGCATTAGGCAAACTGATGCCTGAAGAGTGTTTGCAATACTAGCTGTATTTTAAGCAATATCAGTTTCAGTATACATATTCCTTATTATCTTCAATGTAGAGTTATAAAAATGGCAAATGTTACATACCTAGTATAGCAGTCGATGTTTCATCTTTTGTAATTCCAGTCAGCAGTGGTATTTTTGGAAATTTTCCAGACTTGAGAATATTAAGTGGTTCATCCTGAAGGAAACTGGGAATAAACCGGTTGTCATGTGCACCATCAACAACAGGAGCAGGCCCAAGTAATCCTTTTAAACCAGCAATAAGTCCCTTTGCTAAAAGTCTAGCATCCTAGGAAAAGTGAACATCAACAAGTTATAAATACTGTGTATTTTATTGTAGTATCTGAAAAGACTTTATTGTTTACAGGAGAATAAATTTTTAGTGAAGAATATTAGCATTTACCTCAAGCATTCTTATAATGAATATTCCTGGAAGCTTCATGAATTATTCCTCTATTATGTCAGCTACATAACAACACACACACACACACACACACACACACACACACACACACACACACACAAAAAAAAAAGAGCATAGCATATGGGTATCATGAATGAGCATTGTAATGGTAATTTTTTGTTACTGTTCATCCAGGAAGAGATTTTCCTATGTCCAGCCAGATGGACAATGGGAAATTTTGATGTACATGGTCATCCAAGGAAAAAGACAAGTATAAGTTTTATATTATTTATTTATCATTAAGAAACATTACTTACAGAGTGTTACAACATTATTACACAAGAAAAACAGTTTTGTCACAGATATTTCTGAAATTGTGGTAGTCAAAGGAACATTTTCTGTCACTAGTTATACACAAATATTGCATTCTGAGCATATGAAATTGCTTTTAGCTTTGCAGACCTTGTTTTGGTATCTCATTCATTTATTTTTGTCTGTAATTGGGCAGAGAGGTAAATGTTTGCTCTCAATTTTCCCAACATCTTTGTTTGGAATTTGATCTATTTTTGCACCTTTTGTAGGAGCCATTATCATAAAATTCAGATTCAGAGTCTGAAGAGTAAATGTCCTGTCTCACGGCAGTTGCAGCCGAACTCAGTAATTCACCAATTTAAATCTTGAAATCTAGTAAATCCATGATTGATTTCTTTCCAACACCTAATGCCTGCTGATCCTTTTTGTACTGAGCCCACGAGTTCACAATTACCATGTCAATGAAATGGAAGTAGACTCTTACAGCCAACTTCTTCGTATGTGTGGAGATTTGATAGTAGGAAATCATTCTGTCACAAAGATCCACACCTCCCATTGATTTGTTATAGTCACTGATACATTTGGGCTGAGGTACTTCAATGAACCCTTTCGCTTTTCTGTTCCATCTTTTCACTACACTAGTAGGAGAATTGCCAGAAAATGTAGATGCTACTGTTACAGAATGATTGTCGATCCATTTCAAAACAGAAATTTTTCCATCTTCTCTGACGGACTCGTTGATGGAACCTCTCCCTCTCTTCGTCAGTTCCCTGTCTGCAGTGAGTTTCGATTTGAGAGCAGATAGAATACAGCTGACTAAAACCGCTCCTACTGCATATATTTTTCTTTCCATTAGTTATTGTAATAGTGTAATTTATATGAAATACTGGTCAAAATACAGAACATGCTCGCTGGGAACCCTACTCTCCACCAGCTTCTTCAGTACAGAACCCCCAGTCCAGAAGGCTAAGTGCTTGCTCCTTGGTAAATGAAAAAGTCAAGTACCAGTCCATCAGAAGTTGTCTGCACAAAATTCTTCAGACCAACTGGATTTGGCTTGTTCTTGACATACTGTCTAAGAGATGTTTTGCCATGAAAAGGAATCATTTGTCCATCTCTCGAAAGGTGGCTAGAAACTGGCAGTGAGAGACATTTTCTCCTAATACTGTCAAGGACTGGTTGCACTTTCCATAGTTTATTTCTCTTGAGTTCATCTGGAACACTCAGATTACTTAAAAAGTGCAAGTAGTTCCTCACTTTGAACATATGATTCCTTGGAATTGTAGGGACCCTCAATCTACTGGGATAATACATTCTCAGTCTTGATAATTTCATACAACCTGTTATTATGTGTGCACCCATGAGTTTCTTAATTTCTTTAGCTTTTGCATTTAACAGAGCCTGGTTATCCTGAAGTGCCTTTGTGTTTGTCTGCTCAGCAATGAGATGCCATGTCATTTCCAAACTACTGTTCAAAATATCTTAGTGGTTGGTGTCCATAGTTCCCTGTCATCCACTGACCACTCCTTCTCAGTACTATTGGCAGTTTGATCAATAATAGGCCTTTTTTTCCAAAACATTTGTCCCTTTTGATTTTCCAGCAGCCCCTTTTCTCTTTGCTTGGGTGTAGATTACTATCTTCCATTTCAGTCTGTAAGAAGAAATTATAAGTAAAAAAACCGTTTTCAGACAAATAATTGAAATGCAGTGTGTTTTCCAATCTTCAGTACTTTTTGAGTAGGCATCTCAGAAGAAAACTGTTGTTGTAAATGAAATGAATAGTCAAAGATTTACCATGTCTTATGAACTGTCATTTTCGCCTTCAGGAACATACAAGTCTGTATTTATAGTAATATCAAGGTCTCCCTCATCTGAGAAGTCCCCTACATCACTCAAATCACTGCCCTCTTCTATTACTCATAGCAGTTCTCTTTTGATTTCAGCATCGGTGAGTCGTTCATTCATGCCTGAAGTAGGTGAGAGGAAAAATAGTTGTGGATCTTTAAGGTTAATTACTGTCTGGACTCTTCCAAGTTCATTATATGACATCTCTCACATTACCTTATTTCATGTGAGATTGAAAAGAACAGGTGATAGTCCATCACCATGCCGTAGCCCAGTTTTTATTTTGAATGCTTCAGTCACCTTATTTCCGATTTTTACCTTTGCTGTAATATACATCAGGCAGGCCTTCATGAGGCTTACTAGTTTCTTGGCAAAACTGAACTCTTCCACATACCTCAGTATACTTTCCCGATAAATGCAATCATATGATTTTCTGAAGTCAACAAACAGCATGTGTAGTTGCTGGCCAAACTCTCACCTTTTTTCTGCGATCTGGCATAGGACACAGATTTGTTTGATAGTAGATCTCCTGTGACGAAATCCTCCTTGATATTCTCTAGTAATGTTGTCTGCCAGTGGTTGGATTCGATCTAGAAGACAGTTTGAGAAGATCCTATAACAAATATTGAGCAGAGCAATGCCATGGCAGTTTTCACATGCCATTCAGTCATCGTTCTTGTGGATGGGACAGATAAGTGCATTCCTCCAGTCTTCTGGAATGTTTTCAGTGTCCCAAACGGTCTCTATTAATTTGTGAATCCTTGCGATAAGGTATTCACCCCCTTCCTGAATTATTTCAGCATGTATGCCATCTTCTCCTGGGCTTCTGTCCTTTTTAAGCCATGTTATCTGCTTCCTCATCTCTTCTACAGTTGGCGGTAGGTATTCAGGTTCTGCTGTTTTTCATACTCATAGCTTTTTATTTTGTTTTATTAATTTTTCTATTAATTTTGAGTCATCAGTCTTCTGATTGGATTGGTGTGGCCCTCCATGAATTCCTCTCCCACGCCGACCCCTTCATCTCAGAGTCGCACTTGCAACCTACATCCTCAATTATTTGCTGGATGTATTCCAATCTCTGTCATCCTCTACTGTTTTTATGCTCTACAGTTCCCTCTAGTGCCACAGAAGTTAGCTGCTGATGTCTTAACAGATGTCCTATCATCTTGACCATTCTTCTTGTAAGAGTTTTCCACATATTCCTTTCCTCTCTGATTCTGCGCAGAACCTTCCTATTCCATATCTTATCTATTCATCTAATTTTCAACATTTGTCTGTAGCATCACATCTCAAATGCTTCAGTTCTCTTCTGTTACTGTTTTCCCACAGTCTATATTTCATTACAATACAATGCTGTGCTCCAAACGCCAATTTTCAGAAATTTCTCCCTCAAATTAAGGCCTATGTTTGACACTAGTAGACTTCTCTTGGCCAGGAGTACCCTTTTTGCCAGTGCTAGTCTGCTTTTGATGCTCTCCTTGCTCTGTCCATTAGTGGTTGTTTTGCTGCCTAGGTAGCAGAATTCCTTAACTTCATCTACTTCGTGACCATCAGTCCTGGTGTTAAGTTTCTTTCTATTCTCATTTCTTCTACTTTCATTTTTCTTTGATTTACTCTCAATCCATATTCTGTACTCATTAGACTGTTCACTCCATTCAGCAGATCATGTAATTGTGCTACACTTTCACTGAGGATAGCAATGTTATCAGCAAACTGTATCATCGATATCAATTCACCTTGAATTTTGATTCCACTCCTGAACCTTTCCTTTATTTCCATCATTGCTTCTTCAATTTATACGTTGAGCAGTATGGGCAAAAGACTATGTCCCTTTTTAATCTGAGCAGTTCTTTCTTGATCTTCCACTCATATTGTACCCACCTGGCTCTTGTATGTGTTGTATGTTACCCATGTTCCCCTATAGCTTACCTCTATTTTTCTCAGAATTTTGAACATCTTGCTCCATTTGACATTGTTAAATACTTATTACAGGTTGACAAACCATATTGACTGTGTCTTGATTTTTCTTTAGCCTTGCTTTCATTATCAACCACAACATCAGAACTGCCTCTCTGGTGCCTTTCCCTTTCCTTAAGCCAAACTGATTATCATCTAACACATCCTCAATTTTCTTTTCCATTCTTATGTATATTATTCTTGTCTGCAACTTGGATGCATGAGGTGTTAAGCTGATTGTGCAATAACTCTCACACTTTTTGGATCTTTCTATCTTCAGAACTGTGTGGATGATGTTTTTCTGAAAGTCTCATGATGTATTGGCACTCTCATACATTCTACACAGCATCATTGATAGTTGTTTTATTGCCAATTCCCCCAATGATTTTAGAAATTCCAATGGATCTTACACCCACTTAAGCTCTTTTAAATCCCGACTAATACTGGATTCTCTATCGACTTCTGTTTCTTCTTTTCTCATGTTATCAGCCAAGTCCTCCTCCTCATAGAGGCATTCAATGTACTCTTTCTACCTATCCACTCTCTCCTCTGCATATAGCAGCAGAGTTATCATTGCATTCTTAAAGTTATTACCTTGCTTTTAATTTCACTGAAAGTTGTTTTGAATTTCCTATATGCTGAGTCAGTCCTTCCAATAATCATTTCTTTTTCAATTTCTTCCCATTTTTCATGCAGCCATTTAACTTCAGCTTCTCTGCACTTCGTATACATTTCACTCCTAAGTGATTTGTGTCTCTGTGTTCTTGAATCTCCCTGAACATTTTTGTAGTTCCTTCTTTTGTTGATCAGCTGAAGTATTTCTTCTCTTATCCATGGTTTGCTATCTGTTACTTTCCTTGAAAGTATATTTTCCTTCCAGCTTCTGTGTTTGCCCTTTTTATAGATGTCCATTCCTCTTCAACTGTACTGCCTACTGAGCTATTCCTTATTGCAGTATATCTATAGCCTCAGAGAACTTCAAGCATATCTCTTCATTCCTTAGTACATCTGCATCCTACTTCTTTATGCTATGATTCTTTTTAACTAGTGCCTTAAACTTCAGCCTACTCTTCATCATAACTACATTGCGATCTGAGTCCACATCTACTCCTGGGTATGCCTTAGAATCTACTTTCTGTTTTCAGAATCTCTGTCTGACAACGATGCAATCAACTGAAATCTTCCTGTATCTCCTGGCCTTATCCAAGTATACCTCCTCCTCTTGTGATTCTTGCTAAGAGTATTCACTATTACTAGCTGAAATTTATTACAGAAATCAATTAATCTTTCTCCTCTCTCATTCCTGGTACCAAGCCCATACTCTCCAATAACCCTTTCTTCTACTCCTTCCCCTACAACACCATCTAATCCTTCATGACTATTAGGTTTTTATCTCCCTATACATACTGAATTACCCATTCATTATCCTCATATACCTTCTCTGTATCTTCATCCCCTGCTAGCGATGTTGACATGTATACCCAAACTATTGTTGTCACTGTTGTTATTGTTGTTGGTTTGCTGTCAGTTCTGATGAGAACAACCCTATCACTGAACTGTTCACAGTAACACACTTTCAGCCCTACCATCCTATTCATAATGAATCCTACTTACGTTATACTATTTTCTGCTGCTGCTGACTATAAATCCTTGTCTTCTTTCCATTTCATTTCACTGACCTCCATCATATCTAGATTGAGCCTTTTCATTTCCCTTTTTAGATTTTCTAGCTTCCCACTATGTTGCTGCTTCTGACATTCCATGCTCTGACTTGTAGAACGTTATCCTTTCATTGGTTAGTCATTCTTTTTCTCATGGGTACCTCCCCCTTGACAGTCCGCTCCTGGAGATCTGAATAGGGAACTATTCTGGAATCTTTTGCCAATGGAGAGATCACCATGACACTTTTTCAATTACTGGCCACATGTCCTGTGGATACACATTATGTGTCTTTAATGCAGTTTTTTTCCATTGCCTTTGCATTCTTATGCCATTGATCATTGCTGATTCTTCTACCTTTAGGGGCCAGAGAGTGCTCTGAACCTCTGCTTACTCCTGTAACCTCTTTCAGAAAGCAAAATGAGGGTGACTTATAATGCTGAATGTATTCGGTCACCAATTCATCTATTAGATCACCAATCACAGCTGTCAATTATAAATTTTCACCAATCACCAGAAATTTTATCTCCAACAAGTTGTATCTCAGTCCTAGGTAATTGCATTGATGAATGAAAGTCACCCAACCCAGTGGACATAATCTGCCTCTCTGAACACCATGTGTCCACTGGTATAGGAACTAGGCCTAAACACAATGAGAAACTCAGACAGGAGAGTACTGCAAATGTTAGAATAAGGAAAGGTTCTCATAAAAGTATAATTAAAAATAATGTAAGTATATTTCATCAAAATATTGGGAGTTTAAAGAATAAAATAGATGAGCTTCTGGTTTGTTTAGAAGATTTAGAAGCAGAGGATGAAATAGATATACTATGCCTGTCTGAGCATCACATTGTTACTGATATGGATAAGGTAAATGTAAGTGGATATAAGCTCTCTGCACATGTAATGAGAGAAAATATGGAGAAAGGAGGAGTTGCCATATATGTCGAAAGTTATCATTGTGCAAAAAGTATAGAAACAAAAAAGTTTTGTGCAGAGAAACATATAGAAGCATGTGCCTGTGAGCTTAAATTAAATAAAGGCACATTTATAATTGTAACTGTATATAGGTCCCCATCAGGAAATTTTCATCTATTTCTGAAAAATTTGGACTCCTTGTTGTGCTATCTGTCAGACAGGGGGAAGCAAATTATTATTTGTGGGGACTTCAATGTAGATTCTCTGAAATAGGGTAATAGGAAAAATGACCTTGAAGTATTACTCGGTTCTTTCAATCTGACACCCGTTATTTATTTTCCTACTCAGGTGGTAAAGGATAGCAGCTCACTGATAGATAACTTCTTTATAGACCAAGATAAGTTTAACCAGATAAATGCTCAGCCTGTTGAGAACAGTCTTTCTGATCATGGTGCACACCTAGTTACAATATATGACACAGCTCCATTCAGCAATACTAAACAGTCCTCCAAAGTAGTACGTTCAGTCAACGATTTAACAATTGCAAATTTCAGGGAAAGCCTACAGCAGTTAGACTGGGATGAGGTGTACTGTGAACCTGATGCCAATTTAAAATATAATTTATTTCATGACATTTTTGTAAATGCATTTGAAAACTGCTTCCCCAAGAAAATAGTTAAATATACTCATAAGAAACCTTGTAACAAACCATGGCTTACTAAGGGTATAAAAATATCTTGTAACCAGAAAAGGGAAATGTATCTGACAGCAAGAAAGAGTAGTGACCCAGAAACTATCAATCATTATAAAAACTACTGTGTCATATTAAGAAAAGTTATTAAAAAATCCAGAAGTATGTGTATCATGTCTGAAATCAGCAACTCTGATAATAAAATTAAAACAATTTGGAATATTATTAAAAGAGAAACAGGTCAACCGAGAGCACAGGAAGACAGTATTACCATCAAATTGAATGAAAACTTTACGATCAAAAAGTCAGAAGTTGAAAATATTTTTAATAATCATTTTCTAAATGTTGTGGATATAGTAGGATCCAGGTGTTCATTAGAAGATGCTAGGCTGTTAATGGAAGAGGCCATACCTATGCAATTTGATACAATTGAAATCTCACCCACTTCTCCCTCTGAAATTAGGAAAATAATAAACTTGCTTAAAAGCAAAAACTCACATGGAACTGATGGCATTTCCAGCAAAATACTAAAAGCTTGTTCTCAACAGATAAGTAAGATTCTCAGCCACCTGTGTAATAGCTCTCTGGAACAGGGCATTTTCCCTGATAGACTGAAATATGCTATTGTTATACCTTTGCATAAAAAGGGGGATAGATCTGATGTCAACAATTACCGTCCAATCTCCCTTCTAACAGCTTTATCCAAAATTTTTGAGAAAGTAATGTATTCAAGAGTAGCTTCACATATCTGTAAAAATGAAGTACTAACAAAATGTCAGTTTGGTTTCCAGAAAGGTTTTTCAACAGAAAATGCCATATATGCTTTCACCAATAAAATTCTGAATGATCTGAATAACCGAACACCACCCATTGGGATTTTTTGTGATCTCTCAAAGGCTTTTGATTGTGTAAATCATGAAATTCTGCTAGCCAAGCTCAAGTATTGTGGCATGAGTGGGACAGTGCGCAAATGGTTTAATTCGTACCTAACTGGAAGAGTGCAGAAAGTTGAAATAAGTAGTTCTCATAATATGCAAAGATCAGCACATTCCTCAAACTGGGGAACTATCAAGAATGGGGTTCCACAAGGGTCAGTCTTGGGTCCTTTGTTGTTCTTAATATATATTAATGACTTGCCATTCTATATTCATGAAGAGGCAAAGTTAGTTCTCTTTGCTGATGATACAAGTATAGTAATCACACCTGACAAACAAGAATGAACTGATGAAATTGTCAATACTGTCTTTCAGAAAATTGCTAAGTGGTTCATTGTAAATGGACTCTCACTGAATTTTGATAAGACACAGTTCATACAGTTCCGTACAGTGAATGGTATGACGCCATTAATAAATATAGACCTTAATCAGAAGCATATAGCTAAGGTAGAATATTCCAAATTTTTAGGTGTGTCAATTGATGAGAGATTAAATTGTAAGAAACACATTGATGATCTGCTGAAACGTTTGAGTTCAGCTACTTATGCAATAAGGGTCATTGCAAATTTTGGTGATAAACATCTTAGTAAATTAGCTTACTACGCCTATTTTCACTCATTGCTTTCATATGGCATCATATTTTGGGGTAATTCATCACTAAGGAATAAAGTATTTATTGCACAAAAGCGTGTAATCAGAATAATAGCTGGAGTCCACCCAAGATCATCCTGCAGACATTTATTTAAGGATCTAGGGATATTCACAGTAGCTTCTCAGTATATATACTCTCTTATGAAATTTGTTATTAACAACCAAACCCAATTCAAAAGTAATAGCAGTGTGCATAACTAAAATACTAGGAGAAAGGATGATCTTCACTATTCAAGATTAAATCTAACTTTGGCACAGAAAGGGGTGAATTATACTGGCACTAAAGTCTTTGGTCACTTACCAAATAGTATCAAAAGTCTGACAGATAACCAACAAGTATTTAAGAAGAAATTAAAAGAATTTCTGAACGACAACTCCATAGTGGAATTTTTAGATATAAATTAAGAATATATATATACCTGATCACTATGTCTTTTTTTTTTAAGTGCACAGTTTAACATCTTTGAACATTTAAAGCAAGCTGCCAACCATTGTATCACTTTGAAATCTTATCAAGTTCTGACTGAATATTTACACAACTTTGTTTAGACTTTTATTTCATTGTAGATCACTGCATCATCTGCATAAAATCTGAGGTTTTTTGTTTCTTTTATTATATATATATATATATATATATATATATATATATATATATATATATATATATATATATATATATATATATATCAAAAAAGAAAGATGATGAAACTTACCAAACAAAAGCGCTGGCAGGTCGATAGACACACAAACAAACACAAATATACACACAAAATTCAAGCTTTCGCAACAAACTGTTGCCTCATCAGGAAAGAGGGAAGGAGAGGGAAAGACGAAAGGATGTGGGTTTTAAGGGAGAGGGTAAGGAGTCATTCCAATCCCGGGAGCGGAAAGACTTACCTTAGGGGGAAAAAAGGACAGGTATTCACTCGCACACACACACATATCCATCCACACATACAGACACAAGCAGACATATATATATATATATATATATATAATAAAAGAAACAAAAAACACAAAAAAATAAAAAAGTTGTTATATTAACTTAAGTATGTTGTTAAATTAACTTAATTATGTCATGTATTGGAAAATTTGACTCGTTCCACATCATTACAAAATATCATATTCATGATCCATGGAACTAGTATTAATCTAATCTAATCTGAGTCAAACCTGATCACTATGTCTTTTTTTTTTAAGTGCACAGTTTAACATCTTTGAACATTTAAAGCAAGCTGCCAACCATTGTATCACTTTGAAATCTTATCAAGTTCTGACTGAATATTTACACAACTTTGTTTAGACTTTTATTTCATTGTAGATCACTGCATCATCTGCATAAAATCTGAGGTTACTATTAACATCATTTGTAAGATCATTAACATATAACATGACCAAAAAGGGACCCAACATGCCTCCCTTGGGTTACTTCTAAATGTGTTGGTGACTTCAATACAATGCTGTGCTCCAAACACCCATTCTCAGAAATTTCTTTCTCAGATTAAGGCCTGTATTTGATACTAGTAGACTTCTCTGGGCCAGGAATACCATTTTTGCCAGTGCCAGCCTGCTTTTGATGTCCTCTTTGCTCCATCCATCATTGGTTATTTAGCTGCCTAGGTAGCAGAATTCCTTAACTTCATCTACTTCGTGACCATCAATCCTGATGTTAACTTTCCTGCTGTTCTCGTTTCCATCCAAGATAACATGCTGCGTCCTCCCTATCAAGAAATCCTCATTGTAAGCATATACTTTGTCTGATACCTCATATGGTCACACTTTTGATAATAAGTGTAGGTGAGGACTGAGTCAAATGCTTTTTGGAAATAGAGAAGTACTGCATCTGTCTGACTGTCTTGATCCATGGCTTTCGGGGCATAATGTGAGAGCAGTGCAATTTGTATTTCACACGATCTATGTTTTCAAAAGCCATGTTGGGTGGCATGGAGGATATTGTTCTGTTTGAGATACCTAATTACAATTGAGCACAGAATATGTAGTAAGATTCCACAACAAATGAATATCAAGGATACTGGACAGTAGTTTCGTGGAACACTTCTACCACCCTTCTTGTAGACAGATATGACACGCACTTTCTTCCCGACTGGGCATGGTTTTTTGTTTGAGAGGCCAATTCAGCCACAAATTCAGTGTAGAATCTGACAGGTGTTCGATTTAGCCCAGGAACTTTGTTCAGTTTTAATGATTTCAGCTCTTTCTCAATGCCACTGACACTAATTAAATATCTACTTCAGTCATCCTTTGAGCAGAACAAGAATTATGTTGGCGCAATACTCCTTGGGTTTCCTTTGTAAAGGAAAATTTGAAAACAGAGTTAAGCATTTCTGCTTTCACTTTGCTACTCTCAACTTCAGTTCCAGTCTTGTCCACAAGTGGTTGAACACTAACTTTGGTGTCACAGCCATTACATGTGATTAGAATTTCTTTGGGTTTTGTGCAGAACCATTTGACAATATTGTGCTACAGTGATCATTAAAGGCTTCATCCATTGCTCTCTTGACTGCTAAACACGTTTCATTCAGCACCTCTCTGTCTATAGCCCTATGCCTTGTTTTACACCTATAATGCTATAGTCTCTGTTTCTTTAGAAGTTTCTTTACAGTGTCCATATACCATGAAGGATCTCCCACTCTATGAGTGGTCCCACTGAGCACATATCTTTCCAGTGAATGGTTAATTATTCTTTTGAACTTGAGCTATATTTCTTCTATGTGCTCCTGCCCTGAGCTAAAAGTTTCAGGTTTCTTGTTGAGGTATTACACTAGTGTTTCTCTATCTAGTTTGCTGAACATATAAATCTTTTTACTTCTTTTAGTTGCCATTTGTGATTTGGTATTCATTGTTGCTATACTGCCTCATGGTCACTGATATCAGTTTGGATGTGGACTTGCTCAAAGACATCAGGTCTGATGTTGCCATTAAATCTAATAAATTTCCATCATGAGTGAAGTTCCATAATGTCTGTTCTATTTATTTATTTATTTATTTAAACTGATCAGATTAGGGCCATCAGGCCCTCTCTTACATCAGACCAGTGTTCCACACATGCAGCACTTTACGCATCATAGTTACATCATGAGAGTATTTTGAAATAAGAAAAATAGATTAATCTATTGACAATATGAATAACGAGTGATGACTAAGACCTAATAAAGTAAATACTGGCAATATTTTTGCAACAGCTGCTATACATAAAATTATGATAAAAGCAATAATAATAACAGTAAAAGAAAAAATGAAGTAGTAATAGTAAACCTGAGAAAAACTGGCAATATTAATGAAGAACTGGCTTGTCACAGAAGCTTCAAAGTCTCTGGTTCAAGCCTTCCACTCAACTAAGAACCAGTGGGCCATGACATGTTCTGGGGACAATGCTGCAGATTGTGAACTTCTTTGAAAATCTGTGAGCAAGGCTGGTATTCTCAACCCTCTTCTCAGCCCTTTCTGCCATTTCCCCAAAGGGTACCATTATTCACCATATGTTTGAACTGCTGATAGTTAATAGACCTTTACCCTTTAGTGTCTACCTCTTCTTGACAAGGTGCAAAGCAGGTTTCCCCAAAACATGGGAAGTGAGTCCCACTGGCTCAGTTTCAGTTTCAGTGAAAGACATCACCCTGAATTTGTTTGTTAGAGGGATCATTTGTAATTATTTCTGAAAGCCTTTACTGTTTATTTTGCTCTAACTCCTTTGTTAAACTGGACACACTGACCCATTCCATCATCAGCAACATTCGAGCATTAACACATGAGTTAGCAAGACATCTAATAACCATACTCAGTCCATCACAGGAAAATGTCAGTACAGTATGAAGATTTGGTGTATTTGATCCAGCAGCTTCAAAACCACAAATTATGCATCAAGGCTTCATAGGCTACTATGCACTGGTTTTTCTAGATAATTACTATTAAAAACAGTCTTGATCACGATTTATTTAACAAGGTGACCGGTTTCAACCACTACTGTGGTCATCTTCAGACCTATAAGTTGTATACAAAGCTCTAATTAGAGGGTTACATACATTAAACAAAATACATAAAGTTATAAAGCTATAAAACGTTGAATTAGCATTGAGTAGGAACCTCTTTCTGTTGAAGAATCACTACTGGAGAAACCAGTGCACATCTTACTATATATAATGGAGGCTCCACCCACTTCTGACTACATGATGTCATTATTAACCAATGAGTTATAAGTCGAATTACAATTTAAAATTTCTTAGTTAAAAGAACATTGTCAAAAATTAGAAATAAATACACACTAAACTTAGCTTATTAAACAGCTATTGTCAATTAAGAAGCGTTAAAAATATTTAAATATGTAGGAAAATTAACTTCGGTTTGGCAGTACATGGGTTGCCCTCTCAAGGCCTGTCAGTGAACCATTTGGAACCACTTGTTGCTATGGTGAAGTTAGACGCCATTGCAAAGATGAAGCAGCATGCTTTTTTCACTGAAGTTATTGTAAGGTCGATAGTCGAACTAGTGGTTGCCATGGTGAGGACAAACGCCAGTGCAAAAATGTGGCAGCAGGCTTCTTTCCAACAAAGTTGTTGTGAAGTAGAATGGCAAAGACTGTGGCGTCAGACAATGTATTATTGAGCAGCAACTTGTCTTTATTGAAACGAAAAGAGTAAGCTACAATAATCTGTAGCTGACATGTATACTACATGCTGTCGTATCGTATTTGGACAGCATGTAGTATACATGTCAGCTACAGATTATTGTAGCTTACTCTTTTCGTTTCAATAAAGACAAGTTGCTGCTCAATAATACATCGTCTGATGCCACAGTCTTTGCCATTCTACTTCACAACAACTTTGTTGGAAAGAAGCCTGCTGCCACATCTTTGCACTGGCGTTTGTCCTCACCATGGCAACCACTAGTTCGACTATCGACCTTACAATAACTTCAGTGAAAAAAGCATGCTGCTTCATCTTTGCAATGGCGTCTAACTTCACCATAGCAACAAGTGGTTCCAAATGGTTCACTGACAGGCCTTGAGAGGGCAACCCATGTACTGCCAAACCGAAGTTAATTTTCCTACATATTTAAATATTTTTAACGCTTCTTAATTGACAATAGCTGTTTAATAAGCTAAGTTTAGTGTGTATTTATTTCTAATTCTTGACAATGTTCTTTTAACTAAGAAATTTTAAATTGTAATTCGACTTATAACTCATTGGTTAATAATGACATCATGTAGTCAGAAGTGGGTGGAGCCTCCATTATATATAGTAAGATGTGCACTGGTTTCTCCAGTAGTGATTCTTCAACAGAAAGAGGTTCCTACTCAATGCTAATTCAACGTTTTATAGCTTTATAACTTTATGTATTTTGTTTAATGTATGTAACCCTCTAATTAGAGCTTTGTATACAACTTATAGGTCTGAAGATGACCACAGTAGTGGTTGAAACCGGTCACCTTGTTAAATAAATCGTGATCAAGACTGTTTTTAATAGTAATTATCTATAAGACATTGATCACTGCTGTGCCCATAATGTATTCAAAAGTAATGGTTTTTCTCTTTTCTGGAGTTCCACTAGGAGATGCACAAGTCCTCATCAGAGAAAAGTTTGTGTCATTGCTAACAAATACCTTTCAGTTCACATTCATGTCAATCTCTTTGGTGTTTCATGGTAATTCCTTTGAGAAGATAGATGGAGTGGCATTACAAATAACTGCCTGCATCCCCAATAGTCATTATAATATAATGATATGGTAATTTTATTAAAACTTTCCCCAAAGAGTCTTAATAGCACATGACATTATCAAGTCCTGCACTTGGCTTAAAATATGCTAGTTATCTGATAGTCCTCAATGTACTGTCCCATTTCCATGATTACTTCCATTTTCCTTCAACCAAGAAGTTGGTGGGCTCACTCATACTTCCTTTTTGATGCTAGTCTCTTGATTTTTTTTCTCACCTGCCAGCTTGAATATCACTATCTGTAAATACTATCTACCAATTAGACCTTTTTGGTTTTCTTAAACTTTTCCCTCCTACTCTCAGACTACTGAATTTATTGTGTTTTGTGCATGCTTTTGTACACAATCTACTACAAAATGAAGCTGCTGGATATTTCTAGACTGACTGAAACTATTTGATTTATAGTGCTCCATAAATACTCTTTCTAATTTGGATGACTTGAATACAAACCATGCAAGCCAATCATCTAATCTAGATTACTTACCTTTATACACTGCAGTCCACAAGTGTGATAAACCTTTCTGCACACCTGAGAATCCAGCCTTAAGTTTCAAGATTTGCTGTTACTCTTCTATTAATATTTAACATAGTGGCAATGATGGTATTATAAAAAAAATTACTGACATCATTTTACATGCTATTTTTAACCCAACCAAGAATGAAAATGACAATGACATTCTTTATACTGATATCAGTTCTTGAAAAATCTACAGCACTTTCCACTCTTTTCTATTTTGATAGTGAAATTTTTGTCAGTTATTCAGTTAAAGACATTTGTTAAGTGGAAGATAAAAGATTTATAAATTGCTTCTTTTTGACAGTGATATTGCAGTAGGCTGGAATGTTAGGGTGATCCACCACTGTGATTTGGTTACCAAGCTATAATTGAACAACTAAAAGGTGCTGACAACGAAATTTTGAAGACACTACACACAAAGTAAATAATGCTGATGATTGGACAAGAAAGACAGCCTGAATGACACCATGGAGGTAATCCTCATATGCCCAGAAGGAAGATTGGCTATCATGCTGCTTCACTACCATGGGACAACCATCACTAACCTGTTACATACAATGAGTATCCATGACACTATAATACAACCAAGCAAACAATTGCAACAACTTTCACTGCCCAGAGTCACCAAACAATGCACTGTGCTTCACTTATAGTGACTGTAATAAGCTAGCCACCTTGGCATGCAATCCAAGCCTGGACCTGCTCCAGTGTTGTTGACTAAGAATCATGCTTCACAAAGAAGACTAGTTTTTCTTGCATTATGGATTAAAGTACACTGTGAAGCTGCACATTTATAAAATCAGCTAGCATTTTTGTCCATCGGAACAATAACAAACAATGTCTGTTATGACAAATTAGATTACTGTCAGCGTGTAGAGGAATGTTTAAGTATCCTCTTTTCATGTTTCTCACAATTTGGAAACATAGAAAATATGAAATTTACACAATTTAGAAAGCTTAGATCTATCTATAAGTGTAGATATACAAGTCGAACAGCAGTACCTGAAGGTTTGAATCAGCCTTTATCAGTGATTCCACAGGAAGTTCTTGTAAACATCGTACCATTGCAAGCATGGGGGATACCGGGCAGCCATTTTTTGTAGCTAAATCTCTAGCTGTTCCCAGAGGATCATTATCAACTGCAAAAGCTGACAATGCTGTCCCACTTAGAGCTATGATGCCACCCAGAAACCCTGCAAACAAAATCAAAAGATGTATAAGTATGAGGAAATACAAGAATTTATTTTCTCATAGTTTCCTGTTCTCAGTACTAATTTCAGAACTTTCATGAGAGTCATTCTGAATGTTCTGGGAAAGTAATGCAAATTTCTACTTTACTGGAAAGTTACTTTCATGTCTTCTTAAAGTCTATTCTTCTAATCGTATACATAACTATTTAATATGGAGACAAAATAATTTGTCCTAACTCACAAGGATGCCATAGCCACTTTCTTTTACTTTTGGGAAAATAAAATAACCTCAAGGGAATTGATAAGGTTCCAGGGTGAATACTGAAGTCTCTTTTACTCTAACCTCTCAGATGGATTATCACAATGGAAAAAGTCTCCACTGTGGACTATTTTTGGTTACTTATTTTGATTCCCTACAAAAATTAGGAAAACTACTCCAACATGTTAATCTGTGATTAGTCGTGCCTTCTCCGTATCCAAATGTGGCTGACATCCAATCTTTCTTCAATTTCATTAACAAATAGGATAAGTATAGATTCATATGCATGGCTGCCACTTCCTCTATGCCTCAAGTTAGTACCACAATATTTTTTGAGCCTTTAAGACAGTGAGTATTGGGTCATAATATAATATAAATGGATAGATGCAGAATCTACTCACCAAGCGGCTGCAGGGGAACATGCACACACAAAAGAGTTTAACTTTTACAAATTTTCGGCTGCTTCTTCTGGCAGAAGAGTTGAAGGGGAAGGAAGAGGGAAGAAGGAAAAGGACTGGAGAGGTTTAGGGAAAGGGATACAGTTCACAAACATCACCCGTCCTGAGTCAGGGGAGACTTACCAGATGGGACGAGAAGGAAAGACTGATTGTTGGGGACTGCACCAGGTGAGATCTGAAAACCTGAGAGATTAAAGGTGGAAAACAGGGTAATGTTCAAGACAGAGATTACTACTAAAACATTGTGCACATGTTAATGAGAGGGAAAAGCTATGTGCATTGTATGTAACAGAGGTGGGAGGAGGAACAGCAAAAAATAGACAGGTCAGAAAATGCAGTGAAGAAAGGAGTAGTTACTGTGAAGAAATGCTGAGACAGAAGGAATTAACATAAATTAATGCCAGATGGGTGGTGAGAACGAAGAACATGTTGTAGTGCTAGTTTCCACCTGCGGTGTTCTGAGAAACTGGCATCTGCAGGAAGAAACCAGATGGTGTGTGTGGCAAAACATGCGCTGAGGTCATGACTGTCATGTTGTACAGCATGCTCTGCAACAGGATATTGTATGTTGCCCGTATACACCCTCTGCCATGCCCATTCATCCTGATTGATAACTGAGTGGCAGTCATGCTGATGTAAAAGGCTGAATAGCATTTGCATATGCTGGAATTTGTCCTGTTAATTGTGTGATGACTAACTCCAAACACCAAGGTTTCTATTTTAGGCTGACTATCTTCTTCCTCCCCCACATGAACCAAGGACCTTGCCGTTGGTGGGGAGGCTTACATGCCTCAATGATACAGATAGCTGTACCGTAGGTGCAACCACAATGGACGGGTACCTGTTGAGAGGCCAGACAAACGTGTGGTTCCTGAAGAGGGGCAGTAGCCTTTTCAGTAGTTGCAGGGGCAACAGTGTGGATGATTGACTGATCTGGCCTTGTGACACTAACCAAAACGGCCTTTCTCTGATAGTACTGCGAATGGCTGAAAGCTTGGGGAAACTACAGCCAGAATTTTTCCCAAGGGCATGCAGCTTTACTGTATGGTTAAATGATGATGGCGTCCTCTTGGGTAAAATATTCTGGAGGTAAAATAGTCCCCCATTCGAATCTCCAGGCGGGGATAACTCAGGAGGACATCATTATCAGGAGAAAGAAAACGGGCATCCTACGGATCGGAGTGTGGAATGTCAGATCCCTTAATCGGGCAGGTAGGTTACAAAATTTAAAAAGATAAATGGATAGGTTAAATTTAGATATAGCGGGAATTAGTGAAGTTCGGTGGCAGGAGGAACAAGACTTGTGGTCAGGTGAATACAGAGTTATAAGTACAAAATCAAATAGGGGTAATGCAGGAGTAGCTATAATAATGAATAAAAAAATAGGAGTGCGGGTAAGCTACTACAAACAGCATAGTGAACGCATTATTGTGGCCAAGATAGACACGAAGGCCATGCCTACCACAGTAGCACAAGTTTATATGCTAACTAGCTCCACAGATGATGAAGAGATTGATGAAGTGTATGATGAGATAAAAGAAATTATTCAGATAGGGAAGGGAGATGAAAATTTAATAGTCATGGTGACTGGAATTTAATAGTAGGAAAAGGAGGAGAAGGAAATGTAGTAGGTGAATATGGAATGGGGGCAAGAAATGAGAGAGGAAGCTGCCTGGTAGAATTTTGCAGAGAGCATAACTTAATCATAGCTAACACTTGGTTCAAGAATCATAAAAGTAGGTTGTATACATGGAAGAGGCCTGGAGATACTCAATGGTTTCAGATAGATTATATAATGGTGAGACAGAGATTTAGGAACCAGGTTTTAAATTGTATGACATTTCCAGGAACAATGTGGACTCTGACCACAATCTATTGGTTATGAACTGTAGATTAAAACTGAAGAAGGAACTGCAAAAAGGTGGGAAATTAAGGAGATGGGATCTGGATAAACTGACAGAACCAGAGGTTGTAGAGAGTTTTAGGGAGAACTTTAGGGAATGATTGACATGACAGGGGTAAAGAAATACAGTAGAAGAAGAGTGGGTAGCTTTGAGGGATGAAATAGTGAAGGCAACAGAGGATCAAGTAGGTAAATAAACGAGGGCTAGTAGAAATCCTTGAGTAACAGATGAAATATTGAATTTAATTGATGAAAGGAGAAAATGTAAAATGCAGTAAATGAAGCAGGCAAAAAGGAATACAAACGTCTCAAAAATGAGATCACAGGAAGTGCAAAATGGCTAAGCAGGGATGGCTAGAGGACAAATGTAAGGATGTAGAGGCTTGTCTCACTAGGGGTAAGATAGATACTGCCTACAGGAAAATTAAAGAGACTTTTGGAGAAAAGAGAACCACATGTATGAATATCAAGAGCTCAGATGGAAACCCAGTTCTAAGCAAAGAAGAGAAAGCACAAAGGTGGAAGGAGTATATAGAGGGTCTGTACAAGGGTGATGAACTTGAGGACAATATTATGGAAATGGAAGAGGATGTAGATGAAGATGAAATGGGAGATATGATAGTGCATGAAGAATTTGACAGAGCACAGAAAGACCTAAGCTGAAACAAGGCCCCGGGAGTAGACAACATTCCATTAGAACTACTGATAGCCTTGGGAGAGCCAGCCCTGACAAAACTCTGCGATCTGGTGAGAAATATGTATGAGACAGGCGAAATACCCTCAGACTTCAAGAAGAATATAATAATTACAATTGCAAACAAAGCAGGTGTTGACAGATGTGAAAATTACCGAACTATCAGTTTAATAAGCCACAGCTGCAAAACACTAACATGAATTCTTTACAGACGAATTGTGAAACTGGTAGAAGCCGACCTCGGGGAAGATCAGTTTGGATTCCATAGAAATGTTGGAACATGTGAGGCAATACTGACCCTACAACTTATCTTTGAAAATAGATTAAGGAAAGGCAAACCTACGTTTCTACCATTTGTAGACTTAGAGAAAGCTTTTGACAATGTTGACTGGAATACTCTCCATCAAATTCTGATGGTGTCAGGGGTAAAATACAGTAAGCAAAAGGCTATTCCCAATTTATACAGTAACCAGATAGCAGTTTTAAGAGTCGAGGGGCATGAAAGGAAGCAGTGGTTAGGAAGGGAGAGAGAGAGAGGATTGTAGCCTATCACTGATGTTATTCAATCTGTATATTGAGAAGGCAGTAAAGGAGACAAAAGAAAAATTTGGAGTAGAATTAAAATCAATGGAGAAGAAATAAAAAACTTTGAGGTTCGCCGATGACATTGTAATTCTGTCACAGAGAGCAAAGGACCTGGAAGAGCAGCTGAATGGAATGGACTGTGTCTTGAAAGGGAGCTATAAGATGAACATCAACAAAAGCAAAATGAGGATTATTGAATGTAGTCGAATTAAATCAGGTGATGCTGCGGGAATTAGATTAGGAAATGAGACACTTACTAAAGCAGTAAATGTGTTTTGCTAATTGGGGAGCAAAATAACTGATGATGGTCGAAGTAGAGAGGATATAAAATGTAGACTGGCAATGGCAAGGAAAGCATTTCTGAAGCAGAGAAATTTGTTAACATTGAGTATAGATTCAAGTGTCAGGAAGTCTTTTCTGAAAGTATTTGTATGGGGTGTAGCCATGTATGGAAGTGAAATGTGGACGATAAATAGTTTAGACAAGAAGAGAATAGAAGCTTTCAAAATGTGGTGCTACAGAAGAATGCTGAAGATTAGATGGGTAGATCACATAACTAATGAGGAGGTATCGAATAGAATCATGGAGAAGAGAAATTTGTGGCACACCTAGACTAGAAGAAAGGATCGGTTGGTAGAATATGTTCTGAGGCATCAAGGGATCACCAATTTAGTATTGGAGGGCAGTGTGGAGGGTAAACATCATAGAGGGATACCAAGAGATGAATACACTTAGCAGATTCAGAAGGATGTAGGTTGCAGTAGGTACTGGGAGATGAAGAAGCTTGCACAGGATAGAGTAACATGGAGAGTTGCATCAGACCAGTCTCTGGACTGAAGACCACAACAGCAACAACATCTTCTTCCTACAGATGAGTTACTGATAGAATCTCAAAAGTATACTGAATATTCAAAACAATTTGTTTCATATCTGAGTCTGAAAACTAGTGAAAACCATGACCAAAGGAAGAAAATTTTTCCCTCAAAGCTGAAATTTCCACTCAGACCCACTTTGAAGTCATAAAAAAGTATCACTTATAAATGTTTCCTTTGAACTCCATGAAAACCAACTGAAACAAAACAGAGACCCTTAAAACACTACAAGTAGTCACTTATTGTTGATAATTTTTGCAATAAGACAGGCTGAATGCTGTTACTTTATGTCTTTTCTGTAAATACAACAACAGACCAGAAATCAGTCATTCTAAAAAGCATTATGAATTTTAGTTGTGTAACAAAGGACAAAGTGGTCCGATGAACATGAAAGAATATGTTGTTGTTGTTGTGGTCTTCAGTCCTGAGACTGGTTTGATGCAGTTCTCCATGCTACTCTATCCTGTGCAAGCTTCTTTATCTCCCAGTACTTACTGCAATCTACATACTTCTGAATCTGCTTAGTGTATTCATCTCTTGGTCTCCCTCTACGATTTTTACCCTCCACACTGCCCTCCAATACTAAATTGGTGATCCCTTGATGCCTCAGAACATGTCCTACCAACTGATCCCTTCTTCTTGTCAAGTTGTGCCACAAACTCCTCTTCTCCCCAATTCTATTCAATACCTCCTCATTAGTTATGTGATCTACCCGTCTAATCTTCAGCATTCTTCTGCAGCACCACATTTCAAATGATTCTATTCTCTTCTTGCCCAAACTATTTATCATCCATGTTTCACTTCCATACATGGCATAAATCAATAATAATTTTAAGAAATACAAATGACAGCAATATACAACTGTCAGCATTGTTTCACCTATTTTGTTCTGTAAATGCCATAATGAAGAAAAGTCTTGAGTGATATGTTATGAGCCAAACTACATATTAACTGGAAGAAAACTATATTAGTGGAAAAGCAGTAACTATTAGAAAACAAATGCTCTTCCAAATAACAGACTACTAATCTACTGTTTTATCTTCTACTTCACATTAATCATTTCTGTAACTATTCTCATTTCAAATACCACTATCAACTTTCTATATGCTGGACATATCGAAACCTGTGTAATATGAAGGTTACTCTTATTCAGAATTTACATTCCCAAGTTCACACATTCCTATAAATGGTAGAAAGAGTGGCTAATAATATACAATCTATGTTAATCTGAATGTCTAGGGATTCTCAGTTTCCAGCCAGATACCTACTGGCAACCCATGAAAGACTGTTGTGTCAGAATATAGCACTTCTTTTGGAACCGCAGAGAGGGTCTATAATTTTTTTTATTTATTTGTAGTATTACGTTTATGAATTTTGCAGATAGTCCCCAATTTTACTTAGATTATTAATCACAAATACCTTTAACTTAACTTATTAACCATAAATATCATAAAGAAGAAAATATATTGACACAGTGTGCCTGAAGAGACTTCTGCAAAATGTTTATAAACTTTATGTAATATTCTTACAGAAGACCTCCTTAAAATAAATACTTTTATGATAGCTGTATTTCCACAGTGGGTGGTACCACAGGAGCAAGTGAAAGTATGTGAAATACACTAGCAATCCTGTCTGCTGGTCAAAACAATGAGATATATTTCTATGTATGGTGCAGAAAGAACTGAGACTTTGGGTTAACTTCCCCATGTGCTGATGTCTCTCAGTTTGTTACCCACCTAGATGCCTAAGAGTTTACTCACAGAATTCCATTTAGTATGTGCCTAATGATTTATCCTTCTGATACTTGTAAGATATTTTTATGGATCTGGAATTGCACGAATATGAATTTTTCAAATGTTAAGAACTATGCTGTCTGCTGAGAATCAGTTGTCAGCTTGTTCCACTGTACTCCTGGTTGTGCCTCATTTAGATGTGTTTGAGCCCTTTATAAAAATACTTGTGCAATCAGCAAACATAACTGTATTTGAAAAGTCCTGCAATATCTTTCGTACACTATTTCTGTAGGCTAAGAACAAGAGTCGGCCAAGTCAGGACATAATATTTAAATTTTTTGCAGTCCATATTTAGATTTATTCCTGAGGTGTCATTTGTTAATGTGACCCTCTCTTTTCTGTTGCTGAGGTATGATTCCATACATAGAATGGGGATGCCTTTAATCCCATAATGTTTTAGTTTATGTAGTAAAATTTTATAATCCACGCAACTGAAGGTCTTTGGAAGATTCCAGAAAATGCCAATACAGTAATTTTTCTTGTTTGCTTCTGCCAGTACTACTTTTATGAGATAATACTTTGCTTTCTTTGTAAATATTCCTTCACTGAAGTCAACCTGCACAGTCTTTAAAAAGTTATTTTAAGAAAAGTGATTCAATGTTTTATTATAATCTAACTTTTCAAAAGTGATTATATACATGGCACTGTCATTCAGCACCCATGGTCTAGGGGTAGTGTCTTTGACTACTAATCAAAACGTCCTTGGTCCCAGGTTCAAATCTCCCACTGCCTAGTTCTTGAATAAAAATAATCAGCAATGGCAGTCGAAGACTTCCAGCACAAGAAGTCATCCTCATTTTGCCAATGGCCCTGTCAAAGATGGTGGAGAAGTGAACAGAGGTTCAGGGCACTCTCTTGGCCTTGGGGTGGGAAACTAAAGATGGAAGAATCAGCACTGATCAATAGCATGAGGATGCAGAAGACAATGGAAACCAATGCCTTAAAGATAAATAATGTATATCCACAGGACATGTGGCCCATAATTGAAAAAGCATCATGGTGATCTCTCCATTGGCAAAAACATTTGGAATAGTCCCCCATTCAGATTTCCAGAAGGGGACTGTCAAAGGGAAGCTGACCATGAGAATAAGATTGAATAACCAACAAACAAATAATGTTCTATGAGTTGGGGCGAGGAATGTCAGAAGCATGAACATAATAGGCTGGCCTTAGGAAAGGTAAAGGCACCACAGAGGTAGTTCTTACACTGTGGTTGATAACAGAAGTAAGACTGAAGAAAAATCAATGCATATTTATAGGATTTATCAACCTGGAAAAAGCATTCAAGTTTCATATGGTGCAAAATGTTTGAAATTCTGAGAAAACAGTGGGGAAAGATGGGTAATATATAATGCGTACAAGAATCAAGATGGAACAAGAGTGGGTGACCAAGAATGAAGGGCTGAGATTAAAAAAGGATGTTAAGACAGGGATGTCGTCTTTTGCCCATACTGTTCCATCTATAAATTGAAGAAGCAATGATGGAAATAAAGATTCTGGAGCGGAATCAAAATTCAAGGTGAATGGATATCAATGACACAATTCACTGATGACATAGCTATCCTCAGTGAAAGTGTAACACAATTACATGATCTGCTGAATGGAGTGAACAATCTAATGAGTACAGAATATGGATCAAGAGTAAATCAAAGAAAGACGAAAGTAATCAGAAGTAGCAGAAATGAGAACAGTAAACTTAACATCAGGATTGATGGTCACGAAGTAGATGAAGTTAATAATTCTACATGTAGGCAATAAAAGACCAATGGTGAATGGAGCAAGGAGGATATCAAAAGAAGACTAACACTGACAAAAAGGGTATTCCTGGCCAAGAGGAGTCTACTGTATCAAACATAGACCTTAATTTGAGGAAGAAATTTCTGAGAATGGATGTTTGGAGCACAGCAATGTATAACAGTGAAACATGCAGTGTGGGAAAACTGGAACTGAAGAGAATCAAAGCATTTGAGATGTGGTGCTGCAGACAAATGCTGAAAATTAGGTGGACTGATAAGGTAAGGAATGAGGAGGTTCTGTACAGAATTGGAAAGGAAAGGAATATGTGGAAAACACTGACAAAAAAAGGGGCAGAAAGATATGATGTCTGTTAAGACATCAGGGAATAACTTCTGTAGAGTGTAAAACCTGTAGAAGAAGACAGAGATTGGAATACATCCTGCAAATAACTGAGGACATATGTTGCAAGTGCTACACTTAGATGAAGAGATTGGCACAGGAGAGGAATTCGTAGTGGGCCACATCAAACCAGTCAGAAGGCTGATGATTCAAAAAAGTGACTTTATCAAATCAGTCCAGGCTTCAGTACTTCGCATCTTTTGTTTCAATGCTATGATAGCAATAAGATCTAATGATTTTTGTGATTTCTTTAACAGTTGGTTTGGCCAAACTAGTGTCTTCTAATGGAGTAAGAAATGCCTATGTAAGTATATATAATTAATCTACTTTTGATGGCCCAATTTTAGTTCCTTGTTTTCATTTGGTGTTAGGAAAAATTCATTGAATTTGGTGGTCAGTGATTTGAATCTAAAAAATCTGTATGACAACCACTGCCATAAAGGGGATTAATATCAATTTCAACAAAAGAATTTTGAGCCTGGATTATTTTGTTATGCGAGAATGTTTGGAACCTCAGCAGGCAATCAGGAAGGGCACCAATAAGAATTCATAGAAGTAACTTGGAAACTACTGCATGTGGTGACTGCACTGTTGATTTTATGTTGGATAGTAGTAATAGAGGGCATCAAGAGTTACTGATGACCAATTCTGGCTTGTTCTCCACAGTAACTTTTCTAACTAGGAGCACAAGGAAACACGTGGCCATAAAAGAAATATGATTTATTGGGTCACAGAGTGACGAAAACAAGAATTCACACTAAGTAGATTCACAAAGTGATGACAATGATACAGTGAAGGTAGTTACATGTCTACAGACTTTAACAACTGAGAACCCAGAAGCCCATGCATGTCCTTATAAAGATGCTGTCCCCATCATATGTCACTGGTGCACTGCTGCATGAGCATGGTAGACAAGGTGATGATGGTTGATGGATGGCCTGCCCCCTGGTGGCCATCTTGAGTGTTGTGAGCATGCCGTTTGAATTTTGGCATTCTCTACACTTGTTGTAGTGGTCCAACTTATGTCCACTGTGAGCAGCAGGTGTAGTGACCAGTGGCATACTAGGCATCAGTGTCATGCTGCTTGTGTGAAGAAACATCCATGGCACCTGTGGCAGTGCCAGTGGCAGCAGCCAATGGTGCAGTAAGTTTCTGATCTGCCTGGACTGGAACGTATGGGTGAAAGTGATGGAATGAAGGCAACACCACTGTTCATAGACCCTGGGGTGACCAGTGGCTGGGACCAGCAACAGGGGGCGGAAGTCATCACTACGCTGGGGTCCATGACAATAGGCATCAGCTTGGGCAGCAATGACAAAGGCCTGAAGAGAAGAGGTTCTAGTGATAAACACTTAGCTTCCATCCCTGCTCAGTGCAGATGGAGGTGTCAGCACCTACTGCAAGAAGCAAACCTGTCATTGGTACTGATGAAGCCCTGCCTGGTAGGATAGGTGGGCACGACCTGACCAGCCTGACCTTTGTTGTGGCCAGGGCCAACAAAGAACAAGGTGTTGTGCCCACAGCTTGAGGAGGGGGCCTAGGCTCTTCCAGGAAGGCACCTGGTCCTGGTTGCATGCCATGAGTCATACTTCCGTGTAAACCATGAAGACACAGAACCTGTGCTAGCTGTGAATGATGGCTGGAATCCAGTGAGGGTGCTGTCCAAATGCCCTGGCCCAGAGGGACCAGTGGCTATGCTGAGCACAAACATAAAAAAAAACTGGCACCA
Organism: Schistocerca nitens; assembly: GCF_023898315.1. NCBI lineage: Eukaryota > Metazoa > Arthropoda > Insecta > Orthoptera > Acrididae > Schistocerca > Schistocerca nitens. The sequence goes on along the minus strand of NC_064615.1, from coordinate 577,882,945 downwards.
CTGGGTATCACTTGCCCAGCAGCAAGAGGTTGAGCAATGTCTGTGATTGACGGCAGGAGCTCAGCAGGAATCTTGGCCCCAAATGGCATGATTCTGTAAGAGCTTAAAAAAATGTGAGAGCCTCCCAGTTCAGAAAAGACGTTCTGCCTTATGGTTGGACTCCAGATGGAAAGGAGGCATCTGATGTAGTGAATGCCACTGATTATAAAAAAATCCTTGAAAGACTGTGCTGCAAACTGAGGACCATTGTGTGAAACTAGGGTGCAAGGCAAGCCTTCTATGGAGAACATCTTCTACAGGCCTTGCCAGTTGCATCTGCTGTCACAGACAGTCAATGAACGATGTAAGAAAAATGAGAAAAAATACAAATTGCCAATAACAAGAATTTGTCTAAAAAAGGACCAGCAAAATCAATTTGGACTCTTTCCCAAGTGTGTACAGGGGCTGGCCATTGTGAACAAACTGCACGCAACTCTGCCTACTGACCCGAACACTTGTGGCAGCCCGTGACCAGGTGTTCCACCTCCTGATCAATGCCTGACCAAGACACATGGCAGCACATCAACAGTTTTGTACAAGATATTCCCTAGTGACCTTGATGTAAGAAGCAAAGTACCTCCTGCTGCTGAGCCACTGGAACCACGACACAAGGAGTAAAACCATCTGAGAGGGAGAGACAATGGCGAAATGCAAAAACTTTCCAAATGTGGTCTGATGCCCATTATGTTAGAAAATTGGGCCATCCATTTTCTATCACGCGTATGACCTTCTGGAGCACCAGATTCACCACCACAGGGAAGGCAACACAGGAACTGGTGATAGGGAAGCCATTCACCATGTGCCTTGTCTCCACATCCAGTTGAAAACAAAGCAGTTTCTCCTGGTTGAATGAGGGATTGGGGCCCTTGAGGAACTAGGACACAGCATCTGCATTGGCATGTTGCAACATGGGACAAAAAATGAATCTCATAATTGTACCAGGCAAAAAAATAATGAGTGACCTTGTGTGGTAAGGATGCTGATGGGCTAAACAGGGAAACTAAGGATGTATAGTCAGTAATTAAATGATATTTTGCACCATCCAAGAACATATGAAATTTTTAAAGTCATAGACAATAGCAAGAACTTTCTTCCTCCTGTCCACCCCCACCACCACTACCCACCCCACCCCCGCACCCCAAATGTCATCCCCCACCCCGAGAATTATGTTGCTAAGTTGAACTGAATGATTGTATGTTTTCGAAACAAAGGCATTAGGCTGTTCAGAGCCATGTGAATGGCGATGGGCCACGACAATCCCCATCTCATACTGGGCTGTGTCCAGGGCCAGGATTATATGCTTGCTGGGTTGATATGTTGCAAGACATGGTGTGGAATGAAGACTGTCCTTAAGCTGCACAAAAGCATGCTCACAAACTGCAGATGAAACAAAAGGAGCATGTTTTTGAAGCAACAGATGAAAGGGGTTAGCAATAGTAGCTGCTCTAAAAATAAACTTGTGATAGTATGCCACTTTGCCAAGGAATGCCTGAAGTTCTTGCAGATTTGATGGATGGGCCAAAGCTGTAATGGTGGCAACATGTTATTCCCTGGGATGCACACCCTACCAGAAAATTTCAAGTCCCAAATAAACAATGGAAGGCTGGAAAAGTGAGACTTTGTGAAATTACATCTGAGGCCATATGTGATCCTCTGTGGTAGCATCTGTCATGCTGATATCGTCGAGATAGTCAATGCAATGAGGGACAACCATTATAATCCACTCTAAAAAAGTTGAAAGATGGTATGTGCACTAGTGACCCTAAATATTAGCGTTATTTTTTGTTCGACTGGGCCCGCAGCATAGTAGACATCATAATATGACATTTTTGAAAGGACAGGTCCAGACTAACTGCAATAATTTTAATATTCTTTATTAAATAGGTATTTCATCTTTATTTCCATTCTCAAGTAACCAGCGAATACACTGGTGATGTTATCTACACATATGCTGATTGTCTATGTGAATAACTATACATTGGAATAGTTCACTGGCACTTATGCCTAGTTTGATTTGACATCCGTATTGCATTGTCTAATTCATAGAGATGACATGACATGTAGTAACTATAAATGTATGGAATATGATTTTTAGTAATCAGTCTAGCTTCTTTTTATATCTAAAAACCCACAATTACACAGCTGAGAAAATTGAAACTGCATTACAAATACTACACAGAATACTGAAAGGGCTCACTATGAATGTCCTTGAAGAACTGGGTATATATGTAGACACACACATACTAAAGACTATCCAGATGAAATGCTAAATGAACACACTGACTTTAAACATAAAAATTATCTGGAAAACTTTATTGACACAATGGAACAACAGATCCTCAGTCCAAAATATAATTTACAGCAAAATCCAATCAGTGAATATTTTGTTGCTTAGCTAACTATATTTTGTAAACATGTAGCATCAGGGTAAATGAACTATCAAACAAATGTCAAATTGTACTTTATAGTAAAAAAACTATCAAATGAGTGATAAAAAGTATTCCATACATTTATAATTACTACATGCCACATAATCTCCATGAATCAGACAGTGACAGTTTACTATATACCAAGCGAGGTGGCGGCCATCCCTGAATCACTTCAGGCAAATGCTTGGATGATTCCTTTAAAAGATCAAAGCCGACTTCTTTCTTTATCCCCTCTCACTCCGATGGGACCAATGACCTCACTGTTTGGTACCCCCCCCCCCCCCCCCCCAGATCAACCAACCAACCAGTTTACAATTTACGCAGTAGACATAAGTACCAATGTACTATTCCAGTGTATAATTGTTCACATGGACAGCCATTATACGTGCAGATAATTTCACCCTTGTTATTTGCAGGTTACTTGAGAATGGCAATAAAGCCAAAACAGCTGTCATAATAAAGAATATTAAATTATTACAGGTAGTGTGGACCCCTCCTCACCAAGCATCAGCCATTGGTACTGATAATGGCCAAAAGGCTTATTAACCACAAACAACTGTTTTGATGCCTCTTCCAACAGTATCTAATAATAAGAATAGGCCTCTGGTATGTTCTGCCAGTCGTAAAAGGCGACGAAAAGAACAAACCACTAATAGGGCTAACCCCCCTTTTAGTGTGATTACTTGGTTCAGGACAGAACTAAAGAAGCCTCGGACAAGCGCCGTCATGGTCGGGGACGACGCTTGAACCCTATGCCCGCCCACAATGGTAACGACACTGCTAGCCAACTAGAAAATGATTCATATCCAAATAGAGGTGTTTTGCAGGATATGCTTCCTGCAACCACCCTAGAAGGAAAACAAAGACAGAGGATGAGATGGTCAGATGAAGTTAATCGACACCTCATGTTCTGTTATTACCAAGCAACAAACCTAGGAACCAACACAACTGGATACAGATCACAAGTATACACAACATTTATTACCAGATACCCAGAATTAAAATTTTTAACAGAACAACGACTAGCTGATCAGATCCGTGTAATAATCAAAAATAACAGGATACCCCAGTCAGAATTAGAAAACATCAAACAACAAGTACAACAAATACTAGAACAAAATAATGTGCAATCAGAAGAAGAAGAAGAAAATACAGTAATGGACTCAAACATCCCAGAGCAAACAAACAAAGAACAACACACATCAATTAAACAATCAGAGGAAAACGACATCTTAAGACAGCCACCAGAACAAGCACAAATAGAACACGAAGTGACACACATGTTAGATATAGAAGAGAAATTTCAGCTGACATATATAGAATACAAAGACACAAATACAGACATTAGACCATTCTTGCATAGACCACCAAATAACCCACAAGTCGAAACAACAATAACAACTATCAACACAATCATACACAACAAAATAAATGAAAATACAACAATGGAAGAGTTACAACTACTGGTTTATGTAGGAGCACTCACTACAGTAAATATACACACTAGGCAGAGATCAGAACCAACCAACACACAGAAGAAACACACAAAACCAGCATGGCAACACAGGCTACAGATCAGAATAGAAAAACTGAGAAAAGACATCGGACAGCTAACACAATTTATAAGAAATGAAATATCAGACAAAAAACGAAAAAGGTTAGGTAAAATCTCACAACAAGAAGCAATAGAGCAATTAGATGAAAAGAAGCAGAAATTACAAGCTCTGGCCAAACGATTTAGAAGATACAAAAAAAGTGAAAATAGAAGGAAACAAAACCAAACATTCAACACAAACCAAAAGAAATTTTACCAGACAATAGATAACACACACATTAAAATAGGCAATCCACCAAACATAACAGACATGGAACACTTCTGGAGCAACATATGGTCAAACCCGGTACAACATAACAGGCATGCACGGTGGATACAAGCAGAAACAGACTCATACAAGATGATACCACAAATGCCTGACGTGATAATTTTGCAACATGAAGTCACCCGAGCAATTAATTCTACGCACAATTGGAAAGCCCCTGGAAATGATAAAATAGCAAATTTCTGGCTAAAGAAGTTCACCTCAACACATTCACATCTAACTAAATTATTTAACAGTTACATTGCAGACCCATACACATTCCATGATACACTTACACATGGAATAACCTATCTGAAACCTAAAGATCAAGCAGACACAGCAAACCCAGCTAAATATCGTCCCATAACATGTCTACCAACAATCTATAAAATATTAACTTCAGTCATTACACAGAAATTAATGACACATACAACACAGAACAAAATTATAAATGAAGAACAAAAAGGCTGTTGCAAAGGAGCACGAGGATGTAAAGAGCAACTGATAATAGATACAGAGGTGACATATCAAGCTAAAACCAAACAAAGGTCACTACACTACGCATACATTGATTACCAAAAAGCTTTTGATAGTGTACCCCACTCATGGTTACTACAGATACTGGAAATATACAAAGTAGATCCTAAATTGATACAGTTCCTAAACATAGTAATGAAAAACTGGAAAACCACACTTAATATCCAAACAAACTCTAATAATATCACATCACAGCCAATACAGATTAAGCGTGGAATATACCAAGGAGACTCATTAAGTCCTTTCTGGTTCTGCCTTGCTCTGAACCCACTATCCAACATGCTAAATAATACAAATTATGGATACAATATTACTGGAACATACCCACACAAAATCACACATTTGCTATACATGGATGATCTAAAACTACTGGCAGCAACCAATCAACAACTCAACCAATTATTAAAGATAACAGAAGTATTCAGCAATGATATAAATATGGCTTTTGGAACAGACAAATGTAAGAAAAATAGCATAGTCAAGGGAAAACACACTAAACAAGAAGATTACATATTGGTTAACCACAGAGACTGCATAGAAGCGATGGAAAAAACGGATGCCTATAAATATCTAGGATACAGGCAAAAAATAGGAATAGATAATACAAATATTAAAGAAGAACTAAAAGAAAAATATAGACAAAGACTAACAAAAATACTGAAAACAGAATTGACAGCAAGAAATAAGACAAAAGCTATAAACACTTATGCCATACCAGTATTGACCTACTCATTTGGAGTAGTGAAATGGAGTAACACAGACCTAGAAGCACTCAATACACTTACACGATCACAATGCCACAAATATAGAATACATCACATACATTCAGCAACAGAAAGATTCACATTAAGCAGAAAGGAAGGAGGAAGGGGATTTATCGACATAAAAAACCTACACTATAGACAGGTAGACAATTTAAGAAAATTCTTTCTAGAACGAGCAGAAACTAGCAAAATACACAAGGCAATCACTCATATAAATACATCGGCTACACCACTGCAACTTCATAACCACTTCTACAACCCTTTAGATCACATAACATCAACAAATACGAAGAAAGTAAATTGGAAAAAGAAAACACTACATGGCAAGCACCCGTATTATCTAACACAGCCACACATCGATCAAGACGCATCCAACACATGGCTAAGAAAAGGCAATATATACAGTGAGACAGAAGGATTCATGATTGCAATACAGGATCAAACAATAAACACCAGGTATTACAGCAAGCATATTATTAAAGATCCCAATACCACAACAGATAAATGCAGACTTTGTAAACAACAAATAGAAACAGTAGATCACATCACAAGCGGATGTACAATACTAGCAAATACAGAATACCCCAGAAGACATGACAATGTCGCAAAAATAATACATCAACAGCTTGCCTTACAACATAAACTTATAAAACAACACGTTCCTACATACAAGTATGCACCACAAAATGTACTGGAGAATGATGAATACAAATTATACTGGAACAGAACCATTATAACAGATAAAACAACGCCACATAACAAACCTGACATCATACTCACCAATAAAAAGAAGAAATTAACACAATTAATCGAAATATCCATACCCAATACAACAAATATACAAAAGAAAACAGGAGAAAAAATTGAAAAATACATCCAACTGGCTGAGGAAGTCAAAGACATGTGGCATCAGGATAAAGTTGACATCATACCAATTATACTATCAACTACAGGAGTCATACCACACAATATCCACCAATACATCAATGCAATACAGCTACATCCAAACATATATATACAATTACAGAAATCCGTAATTATTGATACATGTTCAATTACCCGAAAGTTCCTAAATGCAATATAACATGTACCGTACAGCAAAAAGGAAGTGACGCTTGATAAAGGTCCGCGTCACTCCATTCTTAACCAGACTTCTAAAAAGTCTGAGTAAGTAATCAAATAATAATATTTATTCAACATCGAATAATCAAATACAATCCCTAGAAATAATACAGTTTCAGGACATCATACAGATTATTCTTCTGAATACGTCAGTTTATAAATTACAAACTAAAGATTTGTTTGTATTAATAAATTTTACATTTTGATGGATTTTACATTTGGTAGTATACAATCACGATATTACAAATATTGTTTTTATCAACATTATATTAGTTACAGGTTACTTAAAATTTTGAGCTTGATATACTTATGAAGCACTTTTCATACAGATATAATACTCGTCTAGGGAATAAAAAGGGTTTTCAATTAGAATTCTTTTTAGCTGATCTTTTAATTTGTTAGTAGGAAGGGTTGTGAAACTTTTTGGTAGGGCATTGGCTAGCTTCAGCCCAGCATGAAGTGCATTTTTTTCATATAAAGCTGTTCTGTGGCTATTTACATGGTATCTGAACTTTTGCCTTGTATCATACTGGTGCAGGTCACAGATGAAATTTGGATTTATTGTTTTCACAAGCAAAATAACTTTCAATATGTAGACACCTATAATGGTAAGCACACCTTATTTTGGGAACAGATTCCGACATGATTCTCGAGGTTTGGCACCACAAATAATTCTGATAACTTTTTTCTGTAGTGTTAATAATGTACTTAGGTTGGCTTGAGGTAAGTTCCATCAATTTTCAAAAAGAAGTGACCCCCCCGCCCCTCCAGCCAACTTCATGACCAACTCCTACAGATGAGGGAGAGGGGGGAGGGGGAAGTGTCTTATAGTGACCTGAAGTTGCCACAGGGCCAAATCTGACTGGATGGCGTCTTTACAGCAACTAGGGGCATAGCCCACTTACTTGAAGAATTATATTACCTTCCTTAAACGTACCACAGTGAAATTCTTGCAGGTTTTGCATAAGTCACTGGAGATATCAAGGCTTATCTGTAGTTACATAGCCATCTCCAGTTGCTAAGTGATGGTATAAATGTTAGCTTTCCTTCACATTATGTTGCTTGTCAGTAATTAGTGTCCTGCTTTTAAATTTCCCCTTAGTAGCAATAAGAAACCAGCAAAAGGTGTCAGCTGACATACCTATAAGGTTTCGGAATACTGTTAATGTCATTCAGTGACAAGTGCACTAAATACTCAAGTTTTATGCTTGTATAAAAATTTAGACACTTTTATTTTTTTTTTTCCTATGCCATTTTGCTTGCCTCATCAAAAACAGCATGTTTGTCATGTAAGATAACCTGTTCTGGACATAACAATTTTGTATTTTGCTTACAGCCAGTGAAAACTATATGCCAATTATAGTCCCAAAAGCAATAATGTAGCACTCATAAAGTTGACATACTATGCTCATACACTCATGTTCTATTCTGTTTCCTTCCAATGTGAACACTTGTTCACAGGTACAAGTGAAATGTAGTGAACATTGACAAACTGTCTGCAACTTCCCATGTACAAAGTGCCTCCAGGGCCCAAATCCGAGTTATTTTTATTATTTAAATTTTACAAAGAGTTCGCCTGTTTTGTCCATCATCTTTCAGCTGATGCAACAAAAATTGTCTGGATCATGTTGAAATAAGCTGATATGTAGTCAGCAAAGCTGCTTTGGCTATCAAATAATATTTCCAGATCACCTGACTCATGAGACTGAGATCTCTCTGAGCTGCAACTGAAAAATATCTCTCTCTTCTGTCCCAAACAAATTTCCTAGAGCAGACACTAAATGTCTTAGTTCCTTCCACTTTGAATCTTTCATTCTCCTGTGAGATGTGTTTGGGGTTGCTGAAATTATCTTCTCTTGTCCCCCGGGCATTCCTCATTGTGTAACCCCCTGAACAAATAAACAGTTCAGTTTCTTTTTCTAAGCCTGAGTATGGTATATTAATGAAAAGCCTACACTGCCTTCCAATCCAGATAACACCTCTAAGGGGGTGTACAAACTGCCATCAGAATCAGGATGCTGGAGACACACTGTTTCCGGCTTTGAGATGCCGCATTCAAATTACTAAGCCATGAGCGGGGCCTTCTGGCTGCAAGTTGTGATGCAACGGATGAGTGCTTAGCACATTCAGTCTGGGCTGCTTGCCCCATTCTACCTGGAGCTGCTGCTGCTGCCACTGCCACTGCCACCGTGCAAGGCCAACTGATCTCGCCAATTGTCTCTGCTATTTTCGTACAAGGCTACATCACGGATACAATACCCAGCACCACCCTAATGCTGGGCACTGCTGTTATGTCACTGCCTGATGCTGCAACTCCATTTGCTGATCAACAAATGTTAAGTCAGGATCTGCCGCTGAAGACTTTTCGTTTGATTTGATGTGTTTACCTTAAACCAGTGTCTATGACCAGCTGACAGATACAGCTGGAGATGGATCCTGAAATGCAAATGAGCCTCGAGCAACTCTGGATGGAGAATGAAGAACTGCAAAAGCACCTTAAAAAAGCATTAGTTAAATATGATGCTGCAAAGTGGGATTCTGTCCACAGTATTAGCCTCACTTCCCCATTTCTGGGGTTCCATGGCTGGTTCCATCCTGGCCTGTAATTGATGTTGCTATGGATTTTCTGGTTCCCACCTTCAGATGTAAACAATGTGAAAAGTCCACACTGTCATAAAAAATATAAAAGATGTAGGAAAACTGTCCATGTGGAGTAATGAAATGTTGGTAGGAGTCACCAACCTTAAGTTGCAAGGAGAGGCACAAGCTTATGTAAATTCCATGGAAATACTCAGAAATACTGAGGCATCTGACATCCTTTCAAAAGGGCTAGTGGAGACATGGAGGTAAGCACAGCATTAGCTTTTATAAGGAGCAACCTATGCCAAAATAACAACTGGTCATGCCATACAGACATTCTAGAAGAAAGTACTCAGTGAAGCAGAAACTCACTGTGTACATGTATTTTTCATGGGATTGAACCACAGCTAGGTGCTGAGGTAAAGTGTACTTCACTGATCATACTAAGGGAGGCCATATGACTCACTTTGCTATTCAGGAGTCTCATTCATCCTATTTTTCACCACAGTAAACTTGCTAGACACACATTCACTGCTGAAGTGCACTGCACTCATTGCAAATGCCCAGATCATAAGGCTCATGAGTGTTTGGCACCAGCATGCAACTGCTGTAGAAAGATCGGCTGCATGAAAGCAAACTGTTGATCTTTACAGCATCACTCGGCTACCCAAATATGCTATGTAGTAAAAAGTATTCAGACACCTGGCCAAAAATTACTTACAAGTTTGTGGTGCCCTCCATTGGTAATGCTGGAATTCAATATGGTGATGGCCCACCCTTAGCCTTGATGACAGCTTCCACTCTCACAGGCATATGTTCAATCAGGTGCTGGAAGGTTTCTTGGGGAACAGCAGCCCATTCTTCACAGAGTGCTGCACTGAGGAAAGTGTTGACGTTGGTCGGTGAGTCCTGGCATGAAGTCAGCCTTCCAAAACATTCCAAAGGTTTTCTACAGGATTCAGGTCAGGACTTCGTGTAGGCCAGTCTGTGACAGGGATATTATTGTCGTGTAACCACTCCGCCACAGGCCGTGCATTCTGAGCAGTTGCTCAATCGTGTTGAAAGATGCAATTGCCATCCCCGAATTTCTCTTCAAGAGTGGAAAGCAAGAATGTGCTTAAAACATCAGTGTAGGCCTGTACTGTGATAGTTCCATGCAAAACAACATGGAAAAAGACCCTCCATGAAAAACATGACCACACCATAACACCACTTCTTCCGAATTTTACTGTTGGCACTACACATGCTGGCAGATGACGTTCACTGGGTATTCACCATACCCACACCCCGCCATCAGATTCCCACATTTTTACCATGATTTGTCACTCCACACATTTTTCCACTGTTCAGTCATCCAATGTTTACACTCCTTACACCAAGCGAGGCATTGTTTGGCATTTACCAGCATGATGTGTGGCTTATGAGCAGCATCTCAACCATGAAATCGAAGTTTTCTCACCTCCCATCTAACTGTCATAGTACTTGCAGTGGATCCTGATGCAGTTTGGAATTCCTGTGTGATGGTCTGGATAGATTCTGCCTATTACACATTATGACCCTCTTCAACTGTCAGTGGTCTCTGTCAATCAGCAGACAAGGTCTGTACTTCACGTTTCCACTTCACTGTTGCATTGGAAACAGTGGACCTAGGGATGTTTAGGAGTGTGGAAATCTCACGTACAGACATATGACACAAGTGACACCCAATCACCTGACCATGTTCGTAGCCCGTCAGGTCCGCAGAGCACCTCATTTTGCTCTCTCACGATGTCTAATGACTACTGAGGTTGCTAATATGGAGTACTCGGCAGTAGATGGCAGCACAATGCACCTAATATGAAAAATGTACGTTTTTGGGGGTGTCCGGATACTTTTGATCACATATTGTAGTTATTCACTGTTCATGAATACAGTGCTGGACCAAACAATAACACACATGTTAGTCATAGCAACATATTATGCTAAAATGGTGTGTATCATGCAGGAAAAAACTGTACGGCAGGTTACCCAGACATATAAAATCTCCCTCTCAACTACATTCCTTTAAAAGGTAGGCAGAACAATGCACCTAATATGAAAAACATATGTTTTTGGGGGTGTCCCGATATTTCTGATCACATAGTGTAGGTTGTAGAGGTGCAAAAAGGAATGCGAGTATGGGAAACACTTCGGGAGCAGTCGTGCCACTGTCCTTCACTCCCCTTCCACGAAGCAAAACCAGTAAGAGAGGTGGAACTCGCCAAGGTGGCAAACATAACTTTGGAAAGTAAAATCAATGGTAGAAATCTACCTTTTCATTGATGCAAGAACAAGCGGACAAGTAAGTGTTTAGTTAATCAAATCTTTTCACGGTTGAGAGTCAAAACTGCCACCTAGCATACTGAATGGACTGGGAACAAAAGTAATTTGTCCAACAGGTTCACAATATGTGGAACTGGAAATAGAGGGAAGGAGGCACCAGTTCATATTTGAAGTGGTTTAGAAGCATGGCGACAATTTTGATGCTGTATTAGACAGTGATTTCCTGTGAATTTTCAAGGAATAGTTAATTTATGAACACAAGTCATCCAAACCAGGGGAAATTTACACCATTTTGACAGTGTTGCCCATGCCTCAAGACATGAGACAGGTAAGGAGAAGTGGAAGTGAGCAGTTTACCGAGTTCTTGGTTTGTTCCTGAACTGATGGCAAATCTTTTGTTACAACGAAGCCACTGTTTTTCATTGAAAGTACTGAAGATCGGTTAGTGGAGGTTGCTGCATTAGAGAAGATGAGAAATGGACCTTTGCTGATCAAAACATCACACATCAACCAATCAAGGGCACTTCAGGCCTGCATCAAGATAGGAGATGTACCAGTCACCATTTCTCCTCATAAGAAGTTCGATAGAATTCAAAGTGCTATCTTCCATCGGGACATAATGCTAAAAACTCATGAAGAGCTGCATACTAATCTGGCATGGCGTGTGGAGTCCATTTTGTTCACTGCATACAGAGAGGACCCATGGATAATAGAGTGGGCACTGAAGCTTTTATCCTAGGCTCTGAGGGCAACATTTCATCTGAGAAGTTCAAGGTCATGGTTTATAGCTGTTATGTCAGGCTTTATTTTCCTCCTCTGATGAGATGTTTTAGGTGCCTAAGGTTCAGACACATGTCCTCCCACTGTTCTGATGAGGCTGTCTGTAGAGCATGTGGCTGGGCATCCCATGAGGGCAGCCCTTGTAACCAACTCCCTCAACATGACTGAACCTCCCCATTCACCTTAATGCTCAGTGCTTAAGAGGAAGAAGATGATTCAAGAATACAAAATTCTTGATTGCCTGTCTTATCAAGATACAAAGAAAAAGTCTGAAAGACTTCATCCAACTGCTATAGTCCCAAACTTTGAGACTGTTGTGTCACAGTCCATACCTCATACGATGAAAAGGTCTCACACAACACCCCATGGCCCTGGTCATATTTCAGGGCCTGCCCTACAGTTGAGGGAGGGATGTCAGCTCCCTTGCCTGCTACATCTATAGCACCAGTGGTTCCCACACCATTGGTGAGGCCAGAGATGCCTAGTCATCCTCTGGTGTCATCAGGGATGAAGACACCTGTCAAGGTCCCCCCATCAAGGCAAGGCAAGGTCACAGGCTGCTGGCTGAAGAAAAATATGGTCCTCCTCACTCCCAGAAGATAAAATGGGGAAATCTTCACAGAAATCAAACTCTCACAAGAATAATAAGGATAAGCAGAAAGATAAACTACTTTCTGAGGCTGTGGTGTTCTGCTCCCTGTCCCTGCAGAGGATAAGCCAGTGTGCACTGATGACAGATCACACAATCTGGTGGACTACAACCTGGTAGTGAAATAATCACACCCATCCTTTCTATTCGCCACTTTCTCAGAGCTGACATCAACACTCCTTAAATGGAACTGTAATGGCTGCTATTGCCATCTGACTAAACTCCATCATTCAATGGTTGCTTACAACACAATTGGCATAGCACTTCAGGAAACATTGTATACAGCAACATGCCTCCCTGCTCTGAAAAACTATGAACTCTATTGTACCAATCACATTAATGTCAAGAGAGCATCCAATGGGGTCTGCACCATCATACACTCTGATACTTCCGTGAGCAGGTGCCTCTTACCACTGCACTAGAGGCCACGGCTGTTAGTGTCTACCTGTCAGTTCAGATGACAATGTGTAATGCTTATTCACCACCAGATGGACCTTCCATCATCATGAGCTGTTAGAATTAATGGAACAGCTACCTCTTATTAGGGGACTTTAATGTCCATAATTCTCTGTGAGGCTAGCATAGCCCGAGTACTAGAAGACCTCCTTTCAGAATTGGACATCTGCCTGCTCAACACTGGAGTTGCAACCCATTTCAGTGTGGCCGATTGAATATACTTATCAACTACTGATCTCACAGTCTGCAGCCCGAAATTTCTTATCCCCAATTCACAGGTGCATCCATGACAATCCTTGTGACAGTGACCATTTTCCTATCATTCTCTGCCTTTCCACTCACAGACATCTGGAATATGCTCCGCATTGGTCACTTTGGAAAGCTGACTGGCAGGCTTTCTCCTCTACAGCTGCTTTTGCAGCGTCATGTGATGAATATTGACAAAGTGGTACAGGATACTGTTGGTACTATTATTCATGCTGCCACAGCGACAATACCCTACTCCTTCAGCTAATCTTGATGGCAGCCAGTGCCATGGTGTCTGGAGATACAGCCACATCTATCAGGGAAAGCTGCAGGGTGCTTCAATGGCACAAGCACCATACCTCTATGGATAATTTAAAAGCATTCAAGAGATTCCAAGCAAAAGCATGGTTTTTAATCAAGAAAAGGAAGCAGGAGTTTTGGGAGCAATATCTGTCATCTATGCAATAGCACACACCACCACATCAAGTATGGACTACACTCTGCAGCATTGCAGCCATTCACACCTACAGCAGTTCCTAGCATTCTGGTCAATGGTAACATCTGCATTCAACCCATGGTACTTCCTGAATGTTTTGCAGTACACTTTGCTGCAATGTCCACTTGCAGTAATTACATACCTCATTTCCTGACCCATAAACATGTAACTGAGAGCTGCCCGCTACCCTTCCATGTGCACAGCTATCATACAATGTCCCTTTTAGTGAATGGGAGCTTTGCAGCACTTCAGCAGGGTGTCAAGATATGGCTCCTGGACCCAACAATATCCACAACCAAATGCTCAAAAATCTTCATGCCAACAGTGTGAAACATATCCTTATGCTTTTTAATCACATTTCGCACGAAGGAGAATTTACCTCTGAGTAGCAAGAAGGTATTATTATTCCTGTCCTGAAATTGAAAAAGAACCCACATATTTTAACTAACTACTGGCCAATCTCTCTGATGAATGGTTTGTGTAAGCTGTTCGAATGAATGGTCAACCACTGTCTTTGTTGGTGCCTTGAAGCCAGAAGGCATATATCACAATTTCAAAGTGACTTTCAGACTTTCCGATTCACCACAGACCATCTGGTTCACCTGGAATCAGCAATGCACAATGCTTTCATGCATTGCCAACATCTGATTGCTGTGTTCTTTGACCTACAGAAGGCATATGATACCACTTGGCGATATCAAATCCTATCTATACTGCTTGAGTGGGGTTTCCAGGTCAATTGATCCATTTTTACCCAGAATTTCCTATCTCTCCAACTTTTTTGGGTCCAGATAGGTTCAACTCTCAACCAAGAT
This sequence comes from Schistocerca nitens, assembly GCF_023898315.1. NCBI lineage: Eukaryota > Metazoa > Arthropoda > Insecta > Orthoptera > Acrididae > Schistocerca > Schistocerca nitens. Next base: position 577,867,872 of record NC_064615.1, on the reverse strand, counting down.
GTACTGCAAACTGGAGTCCCTCACGGATCAGTTCTATGCATAACATTGTTCACTATCTTCATCACTGATATAAACGCCATGGCCCCACAGTCTCTCCATCACATTATGTGAATGTCTTTACCTGTATTGTGCCTCTGCATCACTGTGCATCACTGAGCACCAACTTCAGGGGGCTATCTGGAGAGTCCATGACTGGACCCCGAATCACAGCCATCAATTTTCTCCTGCAAATTCATGAGTTGTGCATTTTTTTCCAACTATGGCCTGTGCACCCACACCCAGAAGTTTATCTTTGTGACCAGTTACTTGAAGTTGTTGAAGCTTTACAGTTCTCAGGTATTTTATTTGACAACAAGCTAACTTGGCTGTTGCATATCAGTTCTGAGCTTTTACAAAGCACCGATTTTATCCCATCTGGACTACTGATGTGTTGCCTATGTTGCCTATGGGCAGCAGCACTGTCTGTACTGAGTTTGCTGGACCCTGTTGACTATAATGGCAAGCGATTGGTAATGGGAGCCTTTCATACAAACCCTGTTGACAGACTCCTGGCAGAAGCCATTGTCTCACAGCTGTAGGTTAGCTGACAGCAGCTTCTGGTAACTTATGCAGCCACAATCTGTCAGATGCCTACTCACCCATGTCAACTCTGCTCCTCAACCAACAATTCAGGCTGTTTGTGCATCACCCAAAACTGGGCAGACCAGCTGGGATCTGATTTGATACTCTACTGAAGGACCTCCAACAGTCTCCTTTATATTAATGACTTCCCACAGTGGGTAACGCAAGGAGAAACAGTGTTGTTTGCTGATGACAGCAATATAATAATTACAGACAGGACACCAGAAATGTTAAATGTAAAAGCTGAAAAGGCACTTATGGAAATTCACAACTGGTCAAATAACAACAAAGTAACCCTTAATGTGAAGAAGACTAATAACATAAACTTCTATATAAAGAAAAAACTGAAGATAACAAAACTTAAAGTTCAAAATGAAACTGTAGAGTGTGTAGCCAGCACAAAATTTTTGGGTATGTATGTTGATCAACAATTAAAATGGGATGAACATATTAGGATGCTTGGGAAAAAAATTAGTACAGCATGCTATGCCTTACGAATATTAGTCACTGTGTGCAATAGTTCATGCCAGAGAATGACATACTTTGCACACATACATTCTATAATAAATTACGGCATAACATTCTGGGGTGCAAATGCCCAAAATGTGAAACATGTGTTCAGACTGCAAAAACAAGCTATCAGAATAATGAGCAAGAGTCACAAAAGAGCACACTGCAGTGAGCTATTTAAAAAGTGGGGTATTCTGACAATCCCAAGTGAATATATCTTGCAAACTACAGTTTTTATTCACAAAAATATTGAGCAATACTTAGCAAACAGCTGCATACATTATCACCAAACCAGAAACTGTAATTGCTTGTACCTAGACAGGATGAATAAAACTAAAGCCCAAATCACTATGTTTTACCAAGGTCTCAAGATATACAATAAGTTACCAAAAGAAATCAAAAGCATAAAGGAACTCTGTAAATTTAAAGCATTCCTTAAAGAATATTTATTAAAAAATAGTTTTTATTCGATTAGAGAATTCATGCAGCATAAAATTGGTATAAATAAATAATCAGGTTAATCAATTATAAAGTGGGCATTCTAGATTGTAATTTACCCATCCAAGTATTAAAGGAGTCTTGTGATATATTTCTTTTGATTGAAGCAGGTTCTTCTGCATTATGTAATTCAATGATAAATTGTGTGTGTAATATACATATATATATTATGAATTTATTATATATAGCTTGTATTTCATTACCTTATATGACAAAATAATGTACATATGTATGTATAATGACAACATCCATACAAAGAAATTTGTTTACGGATGAATAAATAAATAAATAAAATAAAATTAACCAATATGCTCTTTTCAATGTTTCTTCATTCTTTTACTTATACCTCTATATTTTATTATCTGCCTCTGCTACTGAATGGTTTTGTCGTATGTTTGATTATTTCATTGTGTTGAGGCACTGTCGTTACACAGGTTTTACCAGTCTGCTAAGGTGAAGTTATGTTCAAAGTTTATAGAATTTGAAAGCTTATGTTACAAAAGTGCTGATTACAAGCCATCATCAGAGATAAGGCTGCTGCGATGTTTTGAAGGAATCTGCAGAAATAAGATTCCACTCTCCACTGAACTCAACCACCTATTGTTCAACTGCCACTGAATTCGCACAACCCAGTACCACTCCACATGCTCTGTCTCCAGGTAGACACTGTGACACAATTCAGCATCTTTTGGGGATTCCATTTCTTCTTGAAAAACACTGAAGACAGTTTGTCTAATACATAACAAATTCAACTTATCCCAGACTGATAGTTGAATTAATGGAACCTTTGTTACACAACATTAGAATTAGCTACTTACACGCAATCTGGAGTTTCACCTTGTGTACCAATTGGTATTCCACTCCCTACACATAGTGAGAAATGCTGCATAATAGCAGACTTATTTCTGTAGTGTAACACATACAGCCACTCCACCTGACCATGTGCTTTGGCCAAGTTCAAGTGCAAAAATTAATGACGATTTTTATTTTTCTACTGCCATGAACTGTAATTTTGTAATTTCATGTAAGACACTTTTCTTTAATTAAAACTGTTATTTTGTATTTATCTTATGAATTACTTACTTTCAAACAGTAATCTTTTATTATCATGATTATTTGTTCATTTGATATTGTTTTATAGTCATGGGCTATTTTTAAAATCTGTGTATTCAGTTTAACTGGACTTATTTCCTTACATTTGTAATTACAATAATTTGGATTGAAGAAATCACCCTTCAGGTGTTAGCTGTAAATGATTTATTAGTTACTTATAAGACGCATCAATACAATGAGAAGGATCATGTTTTGCAGTTGTCATTTTCTTGTTTTATTAATCAAACCTATTTAATTTCATGCATCGTTCTGATTTAAGCTTAAATTTAATCAAGTAGTTGACTTGTCTGCACATTAATATATTTTCAATTTGTTTAACTTTTATTGGGTCAATTACATAGTTACAATGTTACTTATAGGATGATAATGAACTTGAAATAAATTTGACTTACACTGCTTCCATCTTCCCTGATTATAGTTAAAACAAACTGTCATCTTTCAAAATTCTATTCCATGATAAGGATGATGGGCAGTGTGTGCTCATGTCAGTCTAAAACAGACTGACCACAGAATGAAATTTTCATTTTGCAGCAGAGTGTGTGCTGATATGAAAGTTCTTGGTAGACTAAAACTACATGCCAGGTCAAGACTCAAACTTGGAACCTTTGCCTTTTAGAACTAGCAGTCCTTTCTTCAAGGACAACTAGTTCTGCAAGTTCACAGGAGAGAATCTGTGAAGTCTGGGGGGTAGGAGATGAAGTGCTGGTGGAAGTACAGCTGTGAGGACAGATCATGAGTTGTGCTTGGATAGCTCAGTCAGCAAAGCACTTGTCCATGAAGGAAAAGGTTCTGAGTTTGCATCTCAGTCTGGCACACAGTTTTCATCTGCCAGGAAGTTTCAGACCAACCACAGTCTGATGAGGAGGCCTCCTAATGTCACACAGCTCCTATTCTGTTAGAAACTAGATCAGATGCCTTGCCTCCTCTAATAACACTAGAAATCAAAAATTCACTTCCTTTATTAATAAAAATGTTAAATTAAAAAACTGACCTGTAAAACATGTACTGATTATTTTTACATTATATCCTAATCCTTGTTGAACAAGTCTTTCAGTTGCTTCTACTCAAAGCTGTCTCTGAACCCACCTTCCGCTACCTTTGTAATGCCACCACCATCACAGTCCTTTCTCAACAAATGTAGTCACTGCATGATGATGTAACAATTATACTCACATTGCAAGATTTGAATTGTTAAATGAATTTAAAATATTGCATTCTTAAATGAAAATCAAATATTGTTTACCCCTACATTCCTGGCCCCATTGAGTGAGCAGAGCTCACCCTTGATGAACTCTTTCAGAGAGAGGGAAGGAGATGAACAAGGTGCCCCTCAGCCCCAAACATAAATAATTTTTATTATTTAAGTTTCACAAATAATCCACTTATTTCATCAGTCACCTTTCAGCTAATGTGACAACAGTTGACTGGTTCACACTGGAATATGCTGAATTGTCGTCAGAAAAGCTGCCTTGCCAATAAAATCACGTTGCCAGATTACCTGAATGTTGAGACTGAGGTCTCTTGGAACCAAAAAATAGTTCTCTCTTCTGTTCTGAGCTGCCACCTACAGCAGACGCTAAACGTCTTAGTTCCTTCACCTTTGAATCTTCCAGTCTCCTTCAGTCAGTCTGGGGCCACTGAAGTTTTCTTCCCTTGTCCGTAGGCAATCCTTGTCATGTAACTCCCCCCTCCCCCTCCATGAGCAAATAAACCAATAAGGTTTCTTTTTCTAAACTGGAGTACTGTATATTAATTACAAGACCACAATGCTTTCTAATCCTCACCACATCTCTGAGGGGGTGTACACTCATTCACTTGCGTTCACTTTCATTTGCTCCACTGTAAGCATGATTCAGACTCATGTCTAGGGTTCAGAACAACTTAAGAGCACATGTGCACCCACCCACACACACACACACACACACACACACACACACACAAAGGTACATGCACACACTTGTGTAGTGACATTTTGCTGACTGAGCACACAATGCTGGGATAGCAGTTCAGAAGGTGGACTGGGGTGAGGGGTTGTGCCGGGTAGGATAGGTGAGTGGAGAAAGAAGCAGGAGAAAGGGTTGGGGAGGGGTAGCTGGTGGCTCAGAGGGAGGTATCCACTGTGCAGGATAAGAAAGCATGATGGGGAGGCAGCAGATGTAGGGGTTAGGAATGTGATACAAGGGCACCGGACCTGGTGACAATGACATGACTGGAGCAACTGATCCATGTCCTTTGCCACGGCTTTGACTATCTATTATCAAGCCCAGAAATGAGAAATATCCTATCCATAATTCTTCCAACTCCTTCTAACCAGGTAGTCCACTGCCCACTCCACCTACACAACATCCTGATCCATTGCTATGCCACTCACATTCCCAACTCCTTGCCACAGTCTGTGGAAAACCCAGTTACAAGACCAACCAATTCACATACCCAGCACATACTACTCCAGCCCTGTAAAAAGCTTATCTTATCCCATCAGAGGCAGAGTCACCTGTGAAAGCAGCCAGACCCACCAAGCACATACTACTCCAGTTCTGTCTCAGCCTTATCCTATCCCATCAGAGGTAGAGCCACCTGTGAAAGCACCAATGCTGAAATTTATGCATAGCATTTTATGCAGGAATGACAAGAATGAATGGCTACCTCCAAACTTTTGCCAACAACTGATCTGACCATCCAGTGGCAGAACACAGTGCTGAAGAGCATTAAGGGACTCTCCAATTTGTTGGATGTATATGATGTATAATAAACAAAAGTTTCAAAACACCTTCAGTTGTTTAATTTTCATTTTGTTCTGTAACTGCAATTTGCATGTTTTGTGACCATGTATTAAATTTAAATAGTTTTACTCTGGTTTATGTTTCAAAACTTACAAATCTGGATATGAGTGCTAGATTTTTATAAAGACTGCAGGTGCTTCAAGAAAATCAGGGAGATGATAAGTGCAATAAACTGATGTTACATTTACAATACCACATAACATTGATTATTAGATTTTATTTTACACACTTACTTCATCTAACATTATACAATTTGGTGAGTGTGAAGTGATGATGTATTTCTTGTGTAGATATTATAGAAACTGGATGTAATGAGAAAAATATACAGGATAGGTAAGTATTTTGGTTCAGTTAATTATATTTAAATATATATGTGAATGAATGTGTGTGTATTTCTCTTTTTCTCTGACAAAGGCTGTGGGTGAACGTTTAATGTTTAAGTGTCTTTTAATTGTGCCTGTGTGCAACTTAACATGTCATCATTATTCTAAGTAGCAATCTATATTTTCCTTACGTTGATGGTATTCCATTCTGGAGTTTCCATTGTTTGATTTAATCTTAAAAGATATACAAACAAATCAGCAGTAGCCCTACAACAATAGTGTCCTTCTTGTATTTGTTAACTTGTGTACAGCTTGAGTAGAACCAGATTTCCTCATATCCAAAACTGCTTTTCAACTTTAAATTTGTTATAAAATCTTTACTTTTTTCCATCAGTTGAACTCATTTTTTGAGTTGACGCTGGTGTATCTTCACTGGTGATGTATTTTATACATCTGTCATCATGAAACCTATAAATTATCTGTAATGTATACATTCCGATCATTGAGGCTTTGACATAGGAAAGTATGTGAATTACAAACAAAATAAAAATGTACTTTTTTGTTGACCACACTCTCAGTCAGCAACCCCTCCCCCCCCCCCCCCCCCACCTACAAGCACATGTGCACACACACACACACACACACACACACACACACACACACACACACACACACACACACACACACACACACACACTGGTGCAGTCAAACGATTTAGTCATTAGATTAAGTGTACTGGATGTCGATAAATACTATTGCTTGCAACATTTCTTATTGTTGTATAGGGAACCAACTCTTTGAGCAAAGCTCCTGATGAAAAGTGTTTTAGTTCACCTGCAAGTGTTAAAGCATAAAGGAACTGACAGCCATAAACTGTACAATGAGTTTTGAAAATAAATGTCAGAAAATCAATGACATTTTCTTTCTGAATTAACATACCTTTGCCAGTCAACAGTTTTTCAGGAAACAAAATAACTACGTCTACAATAATCAGAGAAAACCAAGCTAAAATGTCTTCCAGTACCATCTGCACATCTTGTATGGACATGCAGTGAGTGATATTCAAGCCAAAACTGACCTATTCAAATACATTTTGTAGCAGACAGTTGTCCAAGTTACTGGGCAAAGTTTCGTGTGTTTGTAGTACATGAGTTTGCTTCATATGAGTTTTATACGTTTTGCAACCGGTTTATACAACTGAGACTTCTTTTTTGACACAACCAAAACCTGTCTTCTGTTAGTTACATACTTTCTCACATCAGTGCCTCAACTAACTCTTCATCCACTCCAAATGTTCCCTTCTTTACAGTCCTATGGATCTAAGGAAACCATAGCTTTTCATGCATGTGTCTCTTTAGCAGTACAAGGTGCATTCAAGTTCTAAGGCCTCCGATTTTTTTTTCTCCGGACTGGAAAGAGATAGAAACATGCGCATTGTTTTAAAATGAGGCCGCGTTCATTGTCAATACGTCCCAGAGATGGCAGCAATTGAAATTCATTGACAGTTGAAGGAGACATGTGGTGATGGAGTTATGGATGTGTTGAAAGTGCGTTCGTGGGTGTGACAGTTTAATGAAGGCAGAACATCGTGTGACAACAAACCGAAACAACCTCGGGCTCGCACAAGCTGGTCTGACGACATGACCGAGAAAGTGGAGAGAATTGTTTTGGGGGACCGCTGAATGACTGTTGAACAGATCGCCTCCAGAGTTGGCATTTCTGTGGGTTCTGTGCACACAATCCTGCATGACGACCTGAAAATGCGAAAAGTGTCTTCCAGGTGGGTGCCACGAATGCTGACGGATGACCACATGGCTGCCCATGTGGTATGTTGCCAAGCAATGTTGACGCGCAACAACAGCATGAATGGGACTTTCTTTTCATCGGTTGTGACAATGGATGAGACGTGGATGCCATTTTTCAATCCAGAAACAAAGCGCCGGTCAGCTCAATGGAAGCACACAGATTCACCGCCACCAAAAAAATTTCGGGTAACCGCCAGTGCTGAAAAAATGATGGTGTCCATGTTCTGGGACAGCGAGGGCATAATCCTTACCCATTGCATTCCAAAGGGCACTACGGTAACAGGTGCATCCTATGAAAATGTTTTGAAGAACAAATTCCTTCCTGCTCTGCAACAAAAAACGTCCAGGAAGGGCTGCGCGTGTGCTGTTTCACCAAGACAACGCACCCGCACAACGAGCTAACATTACGCAACAGTTTCTTCGTGATAACAACTCCCTACTCACCTGACCTGGCTCCTAGTGACTTTTGGCTTTTTCCAACAATGAAAGACGCTCTCTGTGGCTGCACATTCACCAGCTGTGCTGCTATTGCCTCAGCGATTTTCCAGTGGTCAAAACAGACTCCTAAAGAAGCCTTCGCCACTGCCATGGAATCATGGCGTCAGCGTTGTGAAAAATGTGTATGTCTGCAGGGTGATTACGTCGAGAAGTAACGCCAGTTTCATCGATTTCGGGTGAGTAGTTAATTAGAAAAAAAATCGGAGGCTTTAGAACTTGAATGCACCTTGTATATTAAATTTCATATTTGCATCCACATTATTCTGTGGACTAATTTTTGTGCTTTCACAACATCTTCTAAATTTATTGTTTTTCTTTTTAAACTAAATATGAGATAGTATTTCTATTGTCAAACACTACCTGAAATCTAAAGATCAGCTGCTGTGTCAAGACTGTGATTTCTGTGCAGCTGTAGCCACTGAAAATGTATACCTTATCTAAAATAAGGAGAATTTAAATGAAAAATTTATTGTAACTGGTGAAACACTTCGATCAGAACAATTACCTTGTGATATCTTGGACAGTGACAATAGTATTGCACTGCTAGCTCCAGTGCCTTGCCCACATGCTTTAATAAGATCTGGATTTCCTCCAAAGAACTTGATGTAATCACGAACCCAATCAAGAGCCAAAGACATATCAAAAAGTCCAACATTTCCTGGGAGTTCTTTAGATGCACCACTCAGAAAACCTGTGAAGTAGATCTTCATTAATTTAATATGGCGTCACAAAATGTAATAATATAACTATTACTTTAATAATAATAATAATAATTCTAGGATGAAAATCAAATGGAAACTAGGTAAGCTGTCTGGCTTTTGCAGATCATTTTGCATTACTTTTGTAGAATATCACAGATGCAATGACCTAACCAAAACAGAGCAAGACTTAAAAAAATCTCATTCAAAGAACTCATGGCAAATTTAAACTGAGTGTACTCAATATACAGAAGTACAAATAGATTAAATAGAAATGGTCAGACAGTTAGGTACTTTTAGAATAACTAGAAAATGTATTAGAAAGATCTGTAGTGGATGAATGAATCAGAAAAATTGGAAGTGCATATGGCTTAACTTAGAATGTCTACAATAAGAGATTCACAAAACTAAATTATCACAAAAAGTGATAAGATGAGAATGTGAGTGTGCAAATAAATGCTTAACAGCATTTATTTGTTTATCTTATGGCTTTTCAACAAACCAAAGAAAAAAATCATGTAATGTAGCTCATAACATACACAATACAAAATCTTATAAATAAACATGTAGAGTATTTATGTAATCTATCAACTTTGGAGTTGCCAGAAGGAGGTCTTCTTGTTTACCATTATATGATCCTGTGGAGCATTCTTCTGTAATGTGTCTGATAATTTGCGGTTCTCTGCAATTGCAAAGAGGGGATGGTTGCTTGCCCCATTTGTGTAAAAATATGCACATGTCCCATGTTGAGTTCTAAATCTGTTTAGCATTGGCCATGTTTTGTTTGGCAAGTCAAGTGGTTTTCTGTTGGTACACAGCATAGTATTATTTTGTTGTCCAATCCATTCTCGATTCCATGCATTAATAAGTTGAAATCAGTGACCCTTCCTGTTATTGTTGGTGGTCATCTAGATGGGAGTCAGTTACAGCTTGCATCATTGATAACTTGATGTGCTGACAGGTTTTTGCTATCCATGACATTTTTGTGCACCTTGATGAGAGCATTTATGCATCATAGTTGACGGTGTGGAATGTCGACTAGTATTGGCAGCCATTCTGTAGGTGTTTTGTTTTGATAACAAGAGCAATTATTCTCATGGTGCTATGTAGATGGACATGTATCTTCCCTGCCTACGGGCTGTTTAGCCAAACTGGTGCACAATATTTAACAGTTCAGAAGACCCAGAGCAGAAGAGTGTAGGGCTCATATGGATGCTCCCCAGGTTGTACCATAGAGCTTCTGAATGATGTTATTTATTGTTTTCAGTTTTGCAGCTGTTTCTATTGGATGTTCTCTGAAAGGCTCAGTTGTATTGTGGGTCACCCCAAGTACTTTGGTGTTTTATTGTGAGTAGGTGTATGTTGAACTGTATGTTGAGTTTTCTTCCAGTGAGTGTATTATTCAAGTGGGAACATGAAACATGCTTTTTCGTGGTGTTTTGTTGGAGCCTGCATTGGAAAAGAAATTTTCCAATACATCTAGGCATTTCATTAAGATTTCTTCTGACTATTCAATTGAGGTACATATTGTAGCAAGCACCCATCATTGGAAACCAACTTCCTAGATTGTATTTTTGATATATCTACTATGTAAAAGCTGAAGACAAGTGAAACAAGGACTGATCCCTGTGATAGGCTGTTTTTTTATAATTTTCTTGGGCAGCTGATCTTGGATCCTATGACTGCTTGGAACAGTCAATTATATTAGATGAGCAACTGCTTTGCAAGGAATTATGTGAAGAAGGTTGTATATCATGCCTTCTCTACACACTGTATCACAGGCCATTGATAAGTCAATGAATGCAGCTGTAGTTTTAAGTTTTCTTTGAAATACTGCCTCAATGTAATTGATGAGTGGCAGAACCTGATCTGTGCAGCTTTGTTTTCACTGGAAGCCTGCTTGTTCACTGAGATTGCTTTAGGTAATCTTGTACTGAGTCTATTCTGGTTAAGCTGTTCTAGTTGGTTGAAGGCCACAGATAGTAGGGCTATTGGTCAGTAGCTCTTATGGCACCAATTCATTTTCCAGATATTAACATATCAATTATAGCTGAATGTTTAAATTTTTGTTGTATATTGCCTGTCTGCATAATGTCTGTGAAGAAATGAGCCATGCATACTTTTGTGTATTTGCCACAGTTTATTAGGAATTTAAGGTTGATATTGTCAAATCAAGGAGCTTTACCTGGTTTAACATGTTTAAGTGCTGTTAGCATTGTTTGGTTACTGTGGTCTTGTCTTTAAGAGCTCTGAGTTCTCTTTCAACCATGATTGAATGTGCTTTGTGTTTTGCTCTTCTGTTTAACAGTGAATTACATGGTAGATAGAATGGACACATAAGAAAGAAGAATTTTAAGAAAAATAACAGGTGCCATACAAACAAAGGATAAGAACTAGAAGGAAAATAGAAACACATCAGAATATCCAGAAAACATCAGCAGTGATGATAAAACAGATATTGATCGTAAACGTCATCTGAGGCTTTCCTGGCATATATGCTGCTTCCAAGGTTCTTGGAATCCATCAGCACCACCTGATGTTGACAGAATGGTTATTTGCTGAAACACTGTAGGCCTTTAACGATTATATGTGACAGTACACCTGGAATCTTGGAAGCCGGTATTGACCCTACTTAGCAAATTTTACATAATGAGTGGGGACAGATCAACTGAACTGTTATCTTAGGTATTTGAAGTCAGCACTAGCCTGCAACAAAGAGCTCAAAAAACATTTGAACATAAAAGATATTCAAGAACACTGGCAGCACTAGGCTACAACTGAACATCGGCGATGAATCAGCTTTGCGAGGCCCCTTTCACTTTCCAGTCAGAATGAAAATGTTCAATTAAATGAGCTGAATTATACACTAATAATAATTATAGCTATACAAGTTTTATTATTATAATATAATATGATTACTGCAATGACAAAAATTACATTAAACAAAAACCCATTAAAATAAATGAAACTTCTGGCTTTTTGCCTCACTAAATTTTTTTTAAGATTACTTCATAGTTAATACTAGCTGCTATTTCCACTTCAATTGATAGTACTGACAACACAGATAGTCTTTCTTGGCACATCGTGCTTCTTTAGTGTGTCTTAATCTATTTTAACTTTGAGAAACTTGTCTTGGCAGAAGCTGTACTGATAGGAACTGGGAGCATTATTCTGATTGTTATGTAAAGATTTGGATGTACTTCTTCCAAATTATTTTCTAGTATGTGCTGGATAAGTTGTTTTGCATCTTTGATTGAGCCCTGTAGGTTGGGTTTTAAAAGTTGGAGTTCCTCATAAAGTTCTAAAGGCTGTATGTTGCTATTTGCACCGTCTTGAAGTATATTGTACCTAAATCATTACAATGTCTAAAAATGTCATCCTTAGATACCAATTTCAAATAATTCAGATCATAAATAAAGCCAAATTTTTCAAAATATTGAGTGCTTTAAATCGACATTCAGTGTTGGCTATTACAGTGTCTCTCATTTTGTTAAAGAAGCTAATTCTGTATACTGCATTTCAGCAGATTGCATATGTTCATCAGTTTGTTGTTCATAACCGAATATTCATTTTTTCCATGCTATTCTTTTGTTTTTAAACTGAGACTGATTTTTGTAACTGCATCTTTCTACAAACAATCGAGTTTCTGCCACACTTGTTTCAAATGCTGTGTTCTGGAATTCTTGAATACAGTCATAAAATGAACATAAACCATCAATATCGACTTTCAAGTTCACCTGAACTGATTGCCAAAGTTTACTTATATTGCTGACACACAGTAAAATCTCAACCGCATGTGTATTGCAACAATAAACTCAAGGTTAACATTTCTTTCAAGACTGCTTCACAGTTGCTAAGAGTTTCGGGATCATCAGTTCTATTTTTCAGGTCAACCACACTTTTGATGACATCATCAAATTGCAAAAATATTGCTTTTACAGCTCTATCTACTTTCCCATCGTGTTACAGACAGAGGTTTTAATTTAGTTTTTGTAAGATCCCAACACTTGCTTGATTTTGTAAAAAGCACATAAACTTTATTGATGAAGCCGAAGACCATTTTAATTGTTGTAGAAGTGTTAGCGACATCTAGCAAAAGCAAATTCCAACAATGGCATCACCATGGTGTGAACAAGCTTGTGGATTAATATTGAGTATTCTTGTTCTAACACCTTTAGTAATGCCAACCATACTGGCACCGTTATCATATCCCTGTCTCGACAGTTTTAGATGTCTAGGCCATTATTTTCTAGTTCCTTTAAAATGGCATCTCTTAAATACTCTCACGTTGTTTCTGTGATGGCAATAAACCAAACAAAATGTTCCTCTATCTCTCCAGTTGAGCAATTAAAAAATCTTAATATTATTGACATTTGTTCCACACAGCTGAAATCCCTGGTACAATCGAGCAAGAAGGTATAATATTTTGCTCATTTGACTCTGTTTATAATTTTGTTGATAGTAATTTGGACATTAATGTAATTAATTAATTTTGTATGTTGTGTCTCAGATAATGCTGACAAAGTTGCTTTTTGTTAATATGTTGCAAGTGCTCTTTTAGTGATCATATTTGGATAACAACTTAAATAGGTCTATAATATTTCCACTGTTTCTGCTATAGTTCTGGTTAAGGGATTCTCAATGCCCTCTAAATGCCATACTGTATGAAGCTAAGTATTTTATAATATTGACCAATATTTGAAACAAATTATACCAATACTTTTGTGATTCCCTAATCAGTCTCTCATTTTCCTTATCTAATGCTTTTCCTTATTTGATTCCTTTACAGAATTCCATCCATCTAATCATGCACTCCATGTGTCCTTGACTTTGTACATGCCTTTGCAATATCCTACTCAGATCTTTCCAGTCACAACATCCTTCTTTTACCATCTGTGGTTGCAAATGTGAACAAAGTCGACATGGAAAGTAATAAAATTTGTCTTGAGATGTGGAGTAAGCTAAACATCTGTGATGTTGCTTTTTGCCACTACTCAATTTTCTAGTAAAATGAAATTTAGTAAAATGTCTTTTATTTGCATCTTTGGGGTATCTTTCATCAGGATTCTCTAGGTTTTGTTGGGGACCATTTTGAATTAAATCATGATGTTGTGAATCTGTTACTGTAAATACCCACTTTCCTGGATCTAATTCTATAAATGAATCTCTTATATGAACAGTTTGTTCTTGATTGTCACTTTCAAAGCGTTTATTTGGCACACAATCTCGGATCATAGCAGTTTCACTCAACTCCTATGCTGTATCAGAAAAGGTAGCAGCTTCATTCGACCCTGAAGCTGGTTCTTTTTCAGAAACTAAAGACACTTGGATAAGAGCTTCATCGGAGGCCCCTAGAGCAGCTACACCTGGAGTTTTCTTAAGAAATTCCATCATACTTGAACTCATAGCTTTTTCTTTTTGATGCACCAGATTCCCATTTTCTCCCTATGTCTCTGTCTATTGAGGGTCCTCCAGACATGATGATCTGAAAAAACATTTTGTGCTAAGTATGTTGATAGGTATAGTAGGGTACTTAAAGTACTCAGTGTCATAATACAGAGCGAACAGACTGTGTAATTATCATACATGGCAGAATATTTTTCTTTTATTCTGTCATGTGTGATAGCAGCCAAATAAACACACAAAGAAATGTATTTGTATACTGACCTACAATACGATGGGGTTATTTTAGTACGTATGGCTGAAATTGGTTCAACAAAACCTTCAGAGATAAAAGACTTTCTCACTTGTACTAGTTCAATAAGTTGAAAAAAAGAGTGAAGTGTCACTTGATAGGACTGGTTTCAGAAAGCTGGCATTACTGGCCAAGACAGTGCTCCTGTCCGTTTTGTCTCTTCCACAGAGCACTGTTGCATTTGCTTATTGTTGGATCGAAGTGTCAATTTGGAAAAACAGTGCATACCAAGTGAGTTGTGAATGTGGTATAAAGAAAAGTAAGTGTATTTTCCATTTAACATGCATCTTTCTTTAATGTGGCGATCAGCTTCCTCTCTAAGTATATAGTTTAATAATTTATTTTGCAAAATTCTTTTAATCTGTATAAACGACTTTGCAACAAAAAAGTCTCCTCCAAGATCCATGTGTTAGTGCCATCTAGTGCACATGTGCTGATTCATGGCAGGTATATCCTGCATGAATTGTGTAGTGTAATAGGCCTATCAGAACCAGTCTGCAGCTGAATAGGTGTACACCTTAGATGCATCTTGTAATGGGGCTTAACTGTCATAATGTTGCCAGACAACCCTAGATAAATACTACTACAGGCATATGGAAATAGAGATGGACAACTAAGTAGTTAAAATTTTAACAGCTTCAACAACTTTTTTGCAAGGCCCCCACAAGCACAAGGCCATCAGCAGTTGCCGGCACCTAATGCCACCACTGTTCAAGAATCAGGAATAACAGAAACATTGTCTTTAGAAATAAACAAAACGTAGAAGGTAAAACGTATTTGGGAACAAAACCACCAGCTGTACAGCTTGAAGAAGGAAAAAGCAGCACGAAGAGAAGATGAATACTGGAATAACTAGAAAAAACAAAGAAAGAAGATGAAATGATGCTGGGCTGTGATGTTAACTGAACAATACAAAATTAAAAACTTAAAAGTGGCAATAGCATGGCAGTGGAACTCTGTGATGGAAACAACAAACAAAAAATAAAGAAAGGCAAACATTCACTGCAAATGAAGGATGCATTGCACATAGGTATTCTTATTAGATCAGAAACATACAGCAACTTTCAAGCATTCACTCTTTTTCTGCTATAAGTGCATACTGTCTATCACTCACACACAGATTTGAGGCAGCACTGGCTGTTTACAAATAGGTGCACATGAACGAGGACGTGGCCATTAGAGGAAAAAACTGGGATATGAGATAGGGGAAGGAGAGGACAGTGTTATGCAGAACAAGGAGAGAGCTGGAAAGGATGGACAGGAGTGGTGATGAGAGAAATGGTTCTCAGTGGATGCTACACCTTAAATACCTTGTCTGTTTCAGATTTGTAGATAACATCTTCATGAACAGCACCCATGGTGAGGCAAGCACATGCATAACAGCTTTTGTAGTCTCATGTGTATGACATACTTGAAAGTTCTGATATACTTTTCAACGCAGTTTTATTTGCAGAGATCAGTCAAGTTCTATAAATATTATATTTACTCAATTAAAAATTTTTGCAATTCTCAAGCTTGAAAGCACTTCTTATTATTACGTTACACAATACATATGTTCACTTGATAATATTATGACAAGTATAGACTGCTACTCACTCTACAGAGGATAGATTGAGTTGCGGACAGCCACAATGAAAAGATTGCTATACGTATAAGCATTCAGACAAAAATTGTTTTCCAAAAGTAAAACACCCAGACACATTCACACAAGCATAACTCACACATAGACAAGTTGACTGTCTCCAGCTGCTGTGGCTGGACTGAGGACAGCAACTGTGCCTGGTGAAAGCAGCAATGCAGCATGAATGGTGGGGATAAGGAGGAGACATGGGGTGGGGAGGGAGAGGAACAGCAATATGGTGGGGAGGAGGGGGGGGGGGAGGTGTGGTACAGGTAAGGGGATATGTACGTGGAGGTTACGTAGTAGTGAAGATGTAGAGCTCCTTTGTTCCTTTGCTGTAGACAAAGAGAAAACTGGCACAGTAATACCAAGAAAAACCTCAAAGATGTGACTCACCCAATGTTCCAAGGCGATATTGTATAGTAACAACTACTACATTTTTATTCAATAGTGGTGTAACTCCATATTGAGATGCTGAGCCACGACGGTAACCACCACCGTGAATCCAAAACAGCACTGGTAAACCACTACTTCCATCTGGAAGCTGGATAGAAAATGTTGATTGTTGATATACATGATTTGATTGGTGTCATTTATAGTTCATTCAGCAAAATACACAACTGATGACAACTGGACAGAGACTAGCTGCAAATGACCAATTAATGACTATATCAGCACTCACTGATGCTTAGCAGAGACTGATTAATAAAGACATAAAAGATACAAATTACTGGCAATATTCCTACAGCTTTAGAAATGGAATTATTTTGATTGACTGTGGGTAAGATAACTTTAATTGGGTTTAGCACTACTCTATTATGGGTAGATTTATAGCAATGCAGATGTCTCCTGTGTTTTCAAAGTAAGTCCACCAATACTATTTAAAAAATTATTTCTGAAGTATTTCATTTACCAACATATTTTTCCATTGATGGTACACACACTTTTCACAAACAGGAATATTAGGGGTACTTCTACAACTTGAACACTCTCAAATTTCTTATGAGAATATTCCTAGATAGTGATATTTTTTAAATTACAGATTTTTGAGAGATGGCAAAATCAAGTGCAAGTCATGCATTACACAACAAAGATTAGAAAACACCTCTCATGAAAGAATTTTGACATTACATGTAAATACTATATTAAGATTAAACAATGGAAACTCTAAGTTGGAATATCAACACTGTAGGAAAAGACAGATTGCTACTTCCTGTAAAGATGACACATTAAGTGACAAACAAGCATAATTAAAAGACACTTACACACAAGCTTTTGGCTACAACCTTCATCAGAATAAGAAAGAGAAACATACACACTATTAATTCACACAAGCAAGCACACCTCACACACACATGACTGCCAACTCCAGCACCTTGCACCAGAAAGCAACTTTCACGTGGAATAGAAGCAGCACTCTGGAGGGTGCGGGGAACAGGAGGGATAGCAGTGTAAGGGTGGAGAGAAGAGAGGAGTGCTGTCTGGTGGAGTGTGCAGGGACTAGACTGCCAATAGGCACAGCTTCAGGAGGTTGTGGGGCAGGGAGGTGAGGGAAACAGAGTGAAAAAGCACAAGAGCATGGAAAGATGGTTGGTTGGTTGATTTGGGGGAGGTGACCAAACAGCGAGGTCATAGGTTGCATCGGATTAGGCAAGGATGGGGAAAGAAGTTGGCCATGCCCTTTCAAAAGAACCATCTTGGCATTTGCCTGAAGTGATTTAGGGAAACCACGGAAAACCTAAATCAGGATGGCCAGGTGTGGATTTGAACTATTGTACTCCTGAATTCAAGTCCAGTGTGCTAACCACTACGCCACCTGACTCAGTTAGGGAAAGATGGGCAGGTGCGTTGGCAAATGGCTGCAAACAATGAGGGCGGGAGATGAGAATTGGCAGTAGGTGATAGGACAAAGGGGGCAGAAACTGTTGGGATGGGGATAGTACTTTAACAAGTTGAGGGTGAGATAATTAAGAGAGCTCTGTTTTCACCATCTCCCTTTCCCACAGCCTCCTGATGTTGCACCTGTTGGCAGTCTAGTCCCTGCACACTCTGCCAGACAGTGTCCCCTCACCTGTACACTGCTATCCCCTCCCATCCCCCCCCCCCCCCTCCACCAGACTGCTGCTTCCATTCTATGTGAAAGCTGCATTCTGGTCCAAGCTGCCAGAGTTGGCAGCCATATGTGTATGTGGTGTGCTTGCTTGTGTGAATGTGTGAATAAATGGTGTGTGTGTCTTTCTCTTGTTCTGACAAAAGTCCAAAAGCTTATGCATAAGTGTCTTTTAATTGTGCCTGTCTGCAACTTAATGTGTCATCCTTACGTTAAGTAGCAATCTATCTTTTTCTACACTGTCTATATTAGGATTAGTCACGAGAATGGGAGAAACAAAGTTGCTCTTTATTTAGTTGATACATAAGGGCAAGTGGAGTCATTTCAGCTTTCTGCATTTCACACTGCTTATACATGACCATATATAATCCTATTCTGCTATCATATCATACATCACCCATCATTACCTCATTACAAATTTCATACCATATGTACATCTACTGCATGAACAATCAGTAGTATTTCAATCAGCAATTGCTTTTTAAATCAGACTACTGAAATACTGAAGCCTTTAGAGAGAAACTGTAAGCATCTTTGTAATATACATGAGGGAATCTTACAGAATATAGTCTGTATTATATTGAGATTCATTCTTTACCCATGTTATTTAAACTATTTCAGTTCACATTTCATCAACCCAGTACATTCTTACAATTCTTCTATGACACTACATTGAAATTCTCCACCATGTTCATTCCCATTTGCTTCACTTTCTGTGTCCTTTAAGAATGTATATTATAGTTTTCATGCTTGAGTTTTTGGTATTTGAAGAATGTTCACTAAAAAGGAAGCCATTACCACTATCTAACTTACCACACATATCTTAAATAAGCCTTCTTATGTGACTTCACTCCATTAATGTTGTTGCTGTCATGAGTTTGAAGACTAGTTTGAAGTGGCTCTCCATGCTAGTCTACCATGCCCAAGTCTTCTCATATCTGCATAAGTACTGCATCTTACATCCATTTAAACCTGAATACTGCAGTCAAGCAGGGTCTCCCTCTAAAACGTTAACCCCAACCTGCTGTCCCCCATCACCAAATTAACTGTTCCATGGTGCCTAAGAATTAGTCCTATCAACCTAAACTTTGCCTTAATCATTTTGTGCCGTGAAGTTCTTTCCCCTCCAGTTCAATTCAGTATCTCTTTGTTATTCAATCAATCTACCCATTTAATCTCCACCATTCTTTTATAGCACCATATTTAAAAAGCTTTTCTTCTCTTGTCTGTATTTTTTATTGTCCATGTTTCACTTCAATACAAAAAAAAAAAAAAAGGGGAGAGAGAGAGAGAGAGAGAAAGAAAAAAGGAAAAAAAAGAAAACTTTCAGAAAGTATGTGCTAATTTAAATTTATCTTGTCCTAACAACCCACCTCATCTTTGCACAAGTAGTTCTAAGTATCAATGGCCAGATGACTTGTTGGCAAAGTGATCAAAGTGATACTTTTGTTGATGGACTTCTATGTACAGCCTTGATAAGAACTCAGTGAACAATATTAGACAGCATCACTTTCATATGCATGTGACCAACCGAGCTAACATGAGACTCAAACAGCTTTACACTATGCTCAACAGGCAAAGCACACTGAATAGGAGGGTTTTGGGATCCATGTATGCAATACTAATTAGACCACTGATGATGTATGCCGATCCAGTCCAGAGATACACAGCTCCAACATGTCTTCACTGCCTGCAGATCATGCACAACAAAACACTACATATCATAAGCCTTGCTCCATGATACTCACAAACCATGAACCTTCACAGAGAATACCACCTTGAGATTCTCGCAGAGGTATTTAAAAAAAAAAAAAAACCACTCGCCACATGACTGTACAGGAAAACAAGACATTTGAACAATACTTTCAACCTTAACCTGGGAAACTATGATCACAACCATAGGTAGAAACATAACCATCTAGAAACAGTACTAGTTAGGGACAATTAACCACCTGTGGGTAGCACCAACAGACAAACACAGCAAATATTTGTGAGCCCCTGCTGCACAGCAAAGCTATTTGGTATTGCCAGCTGTAAACTAGCTCACCACCCAGCAATGAAGGGAAGCCATACAGCACACTAGAACACAAACAAACCCAACCAAATCCCTTACACAGTGTGATCGATTTATGACCAATCAACCACTCATAATGATCTTGGCTTGTTACAGGTACAAATGCTGCAGCTGGCTCAGGAGACTCATAGGCGCCTGGCCCAGCAGTACCCCTCTTCAATAGGACTGTCGCTCTTTATGACGGCCTAAACTATGACAATGGAACCAAGCATTGCCCGGCACTCGAAACTAATAACAGCCTCACCCTAGCATGATCTGTCACAGATAGCAAGAAAACTGCTACTGCCATTACTACCCAACCAGACTATCACAGAGGTTTCTTACCTTGCCACTTTTTTCCCCTCTGCCCTTAAACCGTTACCCTTCATTTGCTTTTCATCCGCTATCTATCTCCTTGAAGCAACTACATTAGTGGTTAATCCTACATATCGATAACATCATGGTCCCCCATCCCATGAAGCCCTCGAGTAATGACTAACAAATACAGAGATGACAGTAGATCTGAGATAGTCACCACATCGATGCAGGTGTGAAGGGGCTCTTCACTCTTAAAAAACATACAACTTCAATGTTTTAAGCAGTGTACACCAGGAAAGTTCTCATAGGTATGAATTATTTATTCTGAATTTAACTGGCATTTGGAGTGGCATCTCAAACATCCAGCTGCAGCACCAGTTCAATGTGAGCTACAGCCACATACTAGCTGACTGAATTGAGTGCCAGTAAGGTGTGGTCCACCCAATTGCAATGGATTCAGCACAGGCTATGCCCACTTGCTGACCAGTTGACTCCAGCGTCAGTCCAGCATGAACTATATTTTCTGTGTAACCTTTTCCTGCATTTCGCAACATAGCATCAGTAGAAAATACCCTTTGTCACACAAAACTGGTAGGATGCAACATTGGTATGCAGCACTCTCTGCCATCCAACATTGGTATAAAGCATCCTTTGCCACATTATATTGCAAAGAAACATCCTCTGCTCACTACATTGGCAAAGCACCTTCTGCACACTGGTATGAAGCACACGTGACCTAGCAACATTGGTGCGGAGGACCCTCTGCCATGCAACAGTGGTAAGTACAGTGTGTAAACTTTAAGATGGCAGACCTCTCCCTAGTCCTGAATAGGTAGAAGTCGGTAAACGTCGGGAGGCTTCGGTAGGCACGCAGTTTCGACTGCTGCCAACATTACATAGCTGACTGTGTTGTACAAGGTAGCCATTGTCATCTGCTTCTTATCAAAATGAGTGAAGAGGCAGTTTCTGGCCCATCTCAGGAGTCGCCTACTGGTAGGCCTACGGTTAGAAGGAAACCAGTATTATGTAGCGATGCTCGCAAAATTATATTGCGTGTGATTGAATGCTGCAAAAGGGAAAGGGAACAGAAAAAATTGCTTCATCCCATTTACAAATCTTCAGTGAGAGCTGCTACATACACAGGACAAAGCATGCGTAGCATTGGAAGATTCAAACAGTTTTACAAGAATCATCCTGGCATATCACCACAAACGCATGGCAAGAAAAGGTGAGTTTCCATTTCCGCGAACAAAATATCTGAAATGGAAACGCACAGAGGGCAGACATACATACATTTATTTTTATATATAGAGATTGACTGTTACGTTATACTATATGACCTGTTTAAGTATATTTAAATTTTATAATTAATAGTTTAACATTGCGGGGAATGAAATAAAATGAAAAAAAAAAAAAAAAAAAATTGCGAGCAGTGAGAATCAAACCCGGGTCCACGTCATGACAAGACTTTACCTAATCAATTGTGCTATGTATGCTACAGTGACGTATCTGTTGAAACATTGTTGATTACTCTTTTTGGGCGTTCGGAGAACAACTCACCAAAGTTTCAAGCCTTTCGTCTGCTTTCGTGTAAGCATGACACACAATTTGTAGTGCCTGCACTGCAACTGGTAGGTGTGCCTTGTCCCCCCTCTCAACGGCTCCTCTCCCCTCGCCAGCCAATGCTTGCTTCCTCCTCTCCCCGCACTCCCCTCACAACTCTGCCGTCTTACAGTTAACACACTGTAGTACCCTCCACTACACAATAACAGCACAAAGAACTCTCTGTCACATCATTTTGGTAAGATGCACCCTCTGCCTCACAACATCAGTACACCCTCTGCCAAGCACTCTCGACCACACAATATTGGTATGGAGGAATCTCTGTCATGTAACGTTGGTAAGAAGCACCCTCCACCACACATCAGTATGAAGTTCCCTCTCCCATGTAACATTAGTATTGAGCAGCCCCTGTCATGCATCATTATGAAGCATCCTTTGCCATGTACCAATGGTAAAAAGCACCTTCTCCTATGTGACATTGGTACAAAGCATCCTTAACCACGTAACATTGGTAAAGAGCACCACAAGAACTACTGTGAGTCCTAGGAGTTCTGTCATTCACAGCTAAGTGGCAATGGCATTGTTTTCACAGTGGTGGGAGACATAGTTTAGTCAATTTGCACAAAATATTTATAAATTATATACACACACCTTTCTCAGAAATTAGTCTATTTAGTAATGAAAACAGAATCAAAATCCTGAAAGTAGTTCCTGAGATTAATCCAAACATACAGACAGAATGCATCAGCATAATTCAGTTTATATATACACAGAATATAAGATAGATGTATTTTCTTTCTGTTGCTAGTCTACTGCTATAACCTCTTTACTTCTACTAACATTAGCTATTTTGCCCCCTAGACAGTGAAGCTTGTTTACTATTTTCATGGTCTCATCAAGTAATTTAGCATTCCCTGGCTTACTTCACTATACTCTATTACTTTTGTTTTACTTTTATTGACCAGGTTGTAAACTATTTTAAAGGCACTATCTATTCCATTCAAATAATTTTCCAAGTCCTTTATCAGTGCTATCAGAACTGTAAAGTCATCAGGAAACCTTAAAACTTTTATTTCTTCTCCCTGACCTATGATTCATTTTCCAAATTTCTTGTTGGTTTCCTTTACTATATACATACTAATAGTCTACAAATTTGTCTCATTTGTTTCTCAATTACTGTCTCCATTTTTTGTCTTTTCACTGTTAGGAATACATTCTGCTTTAGATAACCTTTCCCTCCTCACATTTTACCCTTGATAACTTCAGAATTCCAATGACTGTATTCAAGTTCATATTGGGAAGAGCTATTTCTAAATCTAAAAATGCTATAAATATGGATCTATCTTTCTAATATACATTGTAGGGACAGAATCACTTGCATGTTTCTATATTCCTCCAGATCCAAACCTAATCATCCTCCATGTTCGCTTCTACCAGCTATTTCATCCTTCTGTAGATAGTTTGTGTTAATGTTTTATACCCACATTTAGCACTAACTTGCTTTGGTAGTAAGACGGTCAAATTCTTCTTGAAGTCTGGAAGTGTTTTACCTCTCTCATTAACCTGTATACTAGGTTGATGAACTTTGTCATGGTTGCTTCTCCCAAGTCACCCTTTTGTGGTTGATGAGACACATACGTCCCCCTAAAATAATACACAGATTTGAGCACTGAGACATCTATGTCCCATGTCTTCCTAGTGTTCCCATCTAGTGAGATGCTTCTGAACTTGAAGAAAAATACTAGGGCCATGGAGGGAATAAGACATGTATGGACAACTTGAGTTTATAGAAGGCAGTTTTAGACCTCTTATTTGTCATTTATGTTTAAGTAAAATGAGGTTTAAGTATGAAAGGATTAATAATTCTGAATAAATATTTATTCTATGTGCGTTGTTTTAGCTTGGTCTTTCAGTGCTTTATCAATTTTTTCTTGCAGTTTTGCATCATCTGCCACTTCTCTTCTTTTCATAATATTATCATCATGGTTTTTTGTCCTTTCCTTGCAATATATTCATTCCATCTCTCAGCCTTGTCTTCTTTCTTTAGTACTGGACTGTCATCTCAGCTCTTAATGTTCATACAGTTGCTTCTCTTTTCTCCAAAGTTTTCTTAAATTTTTCTATAAGTAGCATGTGCCTTTCCTATAATCAACAATGCATTTACAGCTTTCCATTTCTCCGACAGCCAATCCTGTTTTGCCACTTTGCACTTCCTGTCATTCTGATGTTATTGGCATTTTGCAGTTATTTGAGAATTTCGGTGTAAATTCTAGAACCACTCGGCTTTCTACTATCTCAAACACACAGTATTTTAGATGTGAGTGCGGGATGATAGAGTCCTACTTAATGTGTAGCACATGTTTGTGTGTGCAGGTTTGAAATTCACTCATGAGAAGAAGGTAGATGCAGCGGTCGAATGGCAATGACAAGTATTTGTTGGGCGATCCATGGAAGTTTTAGTGAAAGTGTACGGAAGAACCATGGAGCTTCTATGTTATTCTGTGCTAATTGTGTCAGTGACCATTGTTATAATAATGAGAACATTTGAGAAGGTACTTTTGAGAAAAACTCTTATCTTAGCCTTGTTGAAGAGAAGGCATGTATTATGGTTCATGTTGAGACTGGACATGGTGTTTAAGCCAACTTTCTCTTTTATGTAAATTACTTTGTTTCTAATGTTTGTAGACATAAAAGACTTACTAAACAGTACATGAAGAGTGAGATTCATAATATGACTGAAGTTTAAATATACGTTATTAGTTAACATAAATGAAACTTTGTATGTCTACTTATTTTTATAAGTAGGAAGAGTTTTAAGGAATTCTTGTACCTAGCAGCATACTTCAGAGAAGAAGTGAAAGAGACTTTGCAGCAGCAGACTAACCAGCAAGGAAGGTTGGCCAAGCATCTCAAGTAAGTCATCTCGGAAAAGAAGTGGGAGGTAGTATATCTACTTCACATTTAAATTGCCCTCCAAGCCATTAGAATGTGGCAACCAGTGGAAAAGGACTGAAAAAACAGGAATTCTAAGACAAAAAAATGAGGAAAGAAGCTGTGGCATCAGTAATTATGTTGCCACAACATAGGTGCAAGCTCTCATAAGTTGGCACTACGAGAGTAGACTAACTACGATGACCACAGCACCCTCTGGCCGACGCTGTGGAGTTCAGGGAGTGCAGTCTTGATTTCTGCCCATTTTTCATCAAGAGCAGATGGCTTGGAAATATCACTTCTACTACCGTGTGGGCTAGCTTGCTATTGAGACC
Source organism: Schistocerca nitens (assembly GCF_023898315.1). Taxonomy (NCBI): domain Eukaryota; kingdom Metazoa; phylum Arthropoda; class Insecta; order Orthoptera; family Acrididae; genus Schistocerca; species Schistocerca nitens. The sequence continues at coordinate 577,842,397 of NC_064615.1, read as the reverse complement.
TTATATTAGTTATGTTCAGTTAAAGTTTGGACAGCAATGAGTATTTGTTAGTTTTGAGACTGCACAGAACAGTCATCCTAACTTCACAGGATTAGACATGGACTACTGCTTCACACCTACATGCTCATCCTTGCCAAAGTTATGTATGCATTTGATATTTACTTGTGTTTTTGACTCTATTAAAAGTGTTAAAGTTACATGCAGTACCGAAGTGCTTCACCTCTCCTGCTCCTACTCGCTTCCTTCACTCTCACCCTATATTACAGAAGCAGTTCACAAGAGCAGACCCACGCACTGCCTCTCCAGGGGGGATACAAAAGAAGCTCTTGTATGTTGCCATAGCAACTAAACCAAATACAACAAGGAATTTACTTCGAGACAACAGAACATGCTCAAGTATTTAAAGGAGCAAAATTTTGAATTGAGAAATAGAGAAGAAGATTCCAGTGTGTTTCTCTAAGAAGAAATACGCCTAGAACACTTTGATTTCGAAAATCCGGTGCCTGGAGTGTAGAGCTCACACACACACACACACACACACACACACACACACACATCGCAGGGATGCAGACATGGAAACCAACGTCCGACGCCGCCGGCACCAGCTGCTGTTCATCGGTGCTGACCTGCCTCCACATCTGCTCACCGATGCAGCGCATATCCTCTGCCAGGTGAGTGTAAAACAGAACTTAACTGTTTTAGTACAAAGTGGTACAAACTGTTCTGTGAACTTTATTAGTGTAGTTACCATACTTAAAGTTAGTTAAATGCTTACAAGATCAAAAGCTTGCAAGAATATGGATAACATATGACAAGTCAAGGAAACTCAAGGACGAGCTATGGCTATGAAAGTTAGTAAGGAAGTGCCTGCCTGGTCTGAGTTAGTAAATTTAATCAAAACTCAAAATGTGACTAAGTGGAAAACTATACTCAGTACATTCTCAATTAAATAACCAGAGTGGAACCTTAAGTAGTCAAGCGGAAAATATAGGTTTGTTAAATACCAGAGTTGACTCACAAAGCAAAGAATTTAGTAATTTATGTGGAGGCATGAGTGCTCTAAAGACCGAATTCGATGCCTTAAATATTAAAGTAGAAAATTTGAAATTAGATTTAAAGAATGAATTGACCAGTTCCTTGGCCATTCATGTAAATCAGATGTTTACTGACTTCAGCCAGAAACAGAATTATAATTTTCAGAATTTTACAAAAAGGTTAGAATTGAATATTGAAGACAAATGTAATAGTGTAGAATCAGAGCTTGAAGAAAAGTTAGGATCCTTTGAAAATGTGTGCAATGTTAAATTTAATGCTGTAAAGCAAGCGTTTAGTACTTTGAATGAGAGTGTCGATAAGCATGATAATTTAATGCCAATAATTCAATCGCAAATTACAGGTGTTAATACATGAGTAGATAATGTGGAAAGAAACTTCAAAGAGAAATTAGCGAACTCTGATATCGTATATATAAGTAGTTTGGAGGAACAGGTTGAAGAAATTATAGATCGAAAAGTTACTGAGAGAGTAACATCCGGAAACATATCTCCTATTCTATCTTCTGAACTTAGTGATACCAAGAAAGGTGTAAGTGATCTGTGGAAAGAATTCAAGCTTATCCAGGATAAAGTAGACAAAAGGGTAATTTCACCTAATGTGGTATTAACTAGTGAAGTGATGACTGGTCTGCAATTGGGGACTAATTCAGGATTATCCAGGAAATTCTCTAAATTTAAACCAGATAGAGATGTACATCCAACACACTTTTTGAAAAGATTCAACCAAGCTTTGCCAAAGAATTGTGAAGATTCTAAAAAGATTGAGTTCACTGTGGGGTACCTACTAGGAGAAGTCTAAGCATGGGGAACAGTAAATATTGAGAATGTTTCCTCTTGAGATGACTTTCAAAAGAAGTTTAAAGAGAAATACTGGTCTGCCAGTGCACAAGAAAAGTTAATATCAGATCCATGGGACCCGGGCGGAGTCATATATTCCCCTAGGGATGTTAACATTCTGAGTTAACGGGCGGAGTGACGACCATCGGATCCCGAGTGGTTTTCAGTTCTTCCAAAACAGTTTACTGCACCGAATTACTTTAAAATCTTAAACTGTTCTATCATCTGTCTCCCAGGGACATTAACATTCTGAGTTAACAGGCGGAGTGACGACCGTCTGATCCCGAGTTGTTTTCGGTCTTTCTTCCAAAATAATTTTACTGCACTGAATTCATTTAAAATCTTAAACTATTCTGTCATCTATTCCTAACATCTTAAACTATCCTATAAGCACAGTGCTTTAAAAACTGGATACGACTACAAGATAAAGAAAACTTAGGAGATTCACAGAATAAGTAAGAAAGTGATATTGACATAAAATAAAATGAATAGAGTATTATATTTAGGGATAATATAATGTGAGGTGAATAATTAAACAACAGTGATACCATAGTGTATAAATTTTCTATTTTATATAGAGTATTTTACACCTTTTATGAGATGTGATGTAAATGGGAGGGTTTGTATAGGTTTTGAAAGGGGTGAGTATTGTAAATAAAAGCAAGGTTTATAAGAGCAAGTAAATCATGGCTAACACAAAACACACATCACACCTTTCAGACAACCCTCGCAAACAAGTGTGCCTGATTCTTCACCATCTGCCATTTCAATAGGGTTGCTAAGATTTCCTTCAGGATCTCAAGGGTGAAGGTGGGAATGTCCGTTCTGTAGGAGACGATTTAACACCAAACCTTCTCCGGCATCTCACTCAAGTACCTGAGGGGTAGGGATCCTGGGGATGGGGGGTGGGAAGGGTTTCCTGTCTTTGGGGCTATCTTCTTTCTCTTCTTAGATCTTAGCAACCATATCTATTTTTTTTCCTTTCTTTCTTCTCATTTGGGAACCTACCTATTTTTTCCCTTTTTCCATATTCACAAACTTCTATCGCTGAAGTCCTTCCTTGTTTCCATGGTTTCTAATAACTTACATCTTATCTTTAGACAAGAAGGTTGAAGAATCAGACTACATGAACACACATCCGCATACACACAAAAATACATTTAGACTCAAACATTGAAATTACAGACTAAAAAGCATGTCATGCTGTGAGAATTGCCAGGTATTGTAGGGGAAAGAATATGTGTGCACAGGGAAATATGCACGCACACACGCGCACACACACACACACACACACACACACACACACACACACACACACACACAGATATATATGAGAAAGTGCTGGTCCTTGTTTCCCCCTAAGGTAAGTCTTTCCGCTCCCGGGATTGGAATGACTCCTTACCCTCTCCCTTAAAACCCACATCCTCTCGTCTTTCCCTCTCCTTCCCTCTTTCCTGATGAAACAATCTTGGGTTGCGAAAGCTGAAATTTGTGTGTGTGTTTGTGTGTTTTTTATTGTGTCTATCTACCAGCGCTTTCTCATTTGGTAAGTCCCAGCATCTTTGTTTTTTATGTATATTTTTCCCACATGGAATGTTTCCCTCTATTATATATACATACAAACACACACACAAATATTCAAGCTTTTGCAACCCAAGGTTGCTTCATCAGGAAAGAGGGAAGGAGAGGGAAAGACGAAAGTATGTGGGTTTTAAGGGAGAGGGTAAGGAGTCATTCCAATCCCAGGAGCGGAAAGACTTGCCTTAGGGGGGAAAAAAGGACAGGTATACACTTGCACACACACACATATCCATCCGCACATATACAGACACAGGCAGACATATGTAAATGCAAAGAATTCCCACATGGAATGTTTCCCCATGATTCCACATCATATATGTATATAAGAACTGTGATGGTTCTACATCTTTTTTTATTTGAGGTGTATATAAAGAAAGAATAACGGCAAAGTACTCATGTGCAAAGAAGGAGACAAAAGCATGTAAGTTGTGGGATAACTATAAAGCAGTAATGAGCAGGGGATAGACAAGGAAGAGACGTGAGGAAAGAAAGAAAAAGAAAGCAGGAGTGGCATTAGTCATGCTGATCATTAGGAAATGTCATTTTAATAAATACTCTGATGAATTGTAGGATAGTGGAACTTGAATAGTATGAGGGTAATCCCAGAAGCAAGGTCTCCTATTTTTTTTATAAGTACATAGACCTGTTTATTTCTACAATGGTTTACATCAGTTTACAGCTTGAACATTTAGCATTTTTTCTTTACATAATCAACATTTCTGTCGATGCATTTTTGTAGACGCTGTGGCAGT